>NC_080841.1:9636724-10261724 GCF_030435755.1 Ochotona princeps
TAAAGAAAAAGATCAAAATGGGCAGCAATAAATTTAATTACCTGGGGCCAGTCCAGTGATCAATAGGGTAATCTGCCTGCCAAGGCTGCTATCCCATACAGGCACCAGTTCTAGTCCTGACTGCCCCCCTTGTGATCCAGCTTACTGCTTATGGCCTGGAAAAGCATCATAGGACAGCTCAAGTCCTTGGACCTTTGCACCCATGTGGGAGACATGGAAGAAGCTCTTGGCTCCTGGCTTTGGATTGACAGCTCTGGCCACTGCAGAGTGAACCAGAGAATGGAAGATATCTCTCTAATTCTCTCTGTGTGTATCCTTCTCTGTGTAAATCTGCCTTTCAAATGAAAAAATAAACCTTTAAAAAATTTAAACTGCAAAATCATAAAAATTCAAAATATAAGACTACATGGAATAAAGTTGCGTTCCAAAGGAAATTTGCAAGCTGAAATGTTAGAAAATATTAGGAAAAAATATAAATGGTTAAAGTTAGTAATCCAGGTATTCATTTTAATAGAGGAGTCAGTGTTGTGACGCAGCGGTTAAAGCTGATGCCTGCTTTTGTAGTATCCCATATAGGCATCAGTTTTTGTCCCAGCTGCTCCACTTCTAATTCAGCTCCCTGCTAATGGCCTGGGAAAAAGCAGCAGACAGTGCCTCAGGCTTTGGGTCCCCTGTAGGAGACTTAGATGAGGCTCCTGGCTCTTGTCTTTGGTCTGGCCCGGCACTGGCTATTGTAGCCACTGGTGACTGAACCAAAAGATGGAAAATTGATGATTGAGTCCCCCCTTTTTTATCTCTTTCTTTTCCTTATCCCTTCCCTCTCCCTGTCTTTTTATAATCCCTTTAAAACAATTGAATCTTCAAAAACAATTTTTTAAAATAGGATAGAACAAGATTAATAAAAAATGGAGGAAGTCAAAGAGGAAAAAAACAAAATATGGGGATGAACTACTGAAATAGCAACATTTAAGGATGGAAAAATATACATGCTGCTGGAAATCATGAAAAACATATGGACCTCCATGGCAAGACACAGCAGGAAAGAGCTACATGTCCACTGCAGTGATAACAAAAGACAGGAAAGAGCTACATGCAGTGATAACAAAAGATGCATCACTAAAAAACACTTTTAAAAGAATGAAGTGCTATATGTTAATTAGGTTGACAGTTCACATGTAACAAATTCCAAAATACCACTCCATCTTCAATCTGACAGAGAACAGATACCTCGTGCCTATTAATCAAATTGGAGCTATCATTAAAATCTTTCCACACAGAAAACTTAAGACTCAGATGATGTCTTTGGCAAATTTTAACAGTTGATAAGAAATAGCATCACATTTGCACAAATTCCAGACAGCCAAAAAAGAAGGGGTTGGAAGAGAATGTGTCCATATTCATTTTCTGATAATTGACAATGACAAATTGATAATAAATCTGAAAGGAGAACAGCAACAGCATTCCCACCCATGAAAATAAATGCGTCACTCTTATGGCAAGATAAAAATAATGACTAAAACCCGACATTATGTAATAGGTATGCTTTATTGCAACTTTGGGAGATTTCCACAGAGAATACATACTATAATATCCAGTTACAAGCAACATAGTTCACTACTTAAAAGCAAATAGCAGAAACAATAACCATAGGATTGCTTCATTACTAAAATAAAGCAATCAATGAAGATTTTTAAAAAGAAGTACTTTTTACAAACTAAAAAGTTTCTATATATCTTTAACTTGTTTTTAAAATATGTATAATGCCACATTTAAACATGAATTATTCAATATTCTGCTTACAACTTTGGAAATCAAACACACTCACTACCTCTTGTAGTCAACATAACACTAAAATCCTAGTCAGTGAAATAAGTGAAAATTAATAGAAGTCAGAATTTGAAGCAAAGAAGTGCCTACTTATTATTTGCAGATATATTATTTTATGCCTCTTCAGCCACGGTAAGTGCTGTTACTATTATGATTTTGCCTTGCTAATAAAGCATTGACTTGTGTCATCTTTACAATATGGAGGCTTCTGTTTCTGTTCTTGTTTCCCTACGATACACATGTTTCCTATTATGGAACCACTCACACTCAGTGAAAACTGTTAATATGATCACCCATCCCATTGCAGTTCATCCATCATTTAGCCTTCTGTCAAAACGGTACATGACACATACATTGTGTTCAATATTAGTTAAACCAAACTGAATCCCACTCATTTATGATCTGGAATGGATAAAGAGAGCTGACAATTAAACACACACTAATGAAACAACACGAATAGAGGATAAGCATTATATTGCTGTTGCATCAATTCAAAAATCACAGAATATTTTTTTAAAAAGTATGTAGTTTCACCTCTTGGCGTTGTATCTGGCAGAACTTACCTAAACACATGGGTGGCGTAGTCCATTTTCCCTCTACACAGTAGGCCTCCCTAGACCCTTGTAGAAAATAGTTATCAAAACATTTGTATTCTATTGAGGAGCCATTTTCGTAGGTGCCTACTATTGAACTAATAATGACTCCATGTTTAATAAGTGGAGGGGATGCACACATTCCGGAAGACTCTGCAAAACATAATTTTTCACATACTCAGTGAGTACCTAGAGCCATTATAACCTTACATATTTTATGCAAAGACATTTTAAGATAGTTCTCAAATATTTTTAAATATTTTATTTCGGAAACTGCCAATTTGTAAAATATTAATACATTAAATCCCATTTATCATATGTTAAAATATCAACAATCATTATTTCATTTTTCCTATTTATTAAGGCAAAAATGAAAGCATACTTTTTTAAATTTTATTTTTTAGTTTTGATGATGTTTACATAGTTGATCAAGGTGAGACCATTGTTTCCAAATTTTCCCTCTATTCCTTCTGTATGTGGGGGAAGAAGTGAAATTAGGGGAGAAGGTGCACCCAGCCTCCCTGCCACCCCAGTGTCTGATGCCATCCCAGGGTCCCAAATGTGGGATGTGCACCAAGGGCTCCACTCAAGTGATTTCGATAGTTCTGAAATGCTGTCATCTCACTGATCCAAGGATAAGAAAATCCTTCCAAGATCCTTGTGGTGACACAGTCTACTGCAGAATCTCTATCTGCCTAGGTATTTTCTGTCAACACTTAGCTGGGATAGTTGAGCAATATGTTCTGTTCTTCCTATGCTATGATACCTGATGTCCTCTGTAAGTCCCAATGGACTACCATATCCTCCATGTGCATTTGGGCACGCCATCCATGTCTGCATCTTAGCCACTTAGGAGACCTAGTTCTGATACATGCACTCCATGTCAGATAATCACAAGTTCTATGATTCTCCTCATTATTGCAGTTCTGAGTCCAGCAGTTCAACCAGGAGGATCCCCACAGAAACTTCACCTGAGGCGATCCCAGATCTGACTCTTATATGTGATTGCCAGGTTAGGTTCCAGCTCAGTCCTTCATGCATGTCAGCCTAAACACACACTGGCAGTTATAATTGCTGGGTCAGTTCTATTTCCAATCCCATTTCTTACATAAACCAATGGATGCTGTGGCCCAGCCAATCCCTGCCCACCACACACTCGGCCCTCATGTTCACCAAATGGGACTGGTAGCCTAGTCAGAGCAGCCCCAAATAACCCCCACCAGGCCCAGTCCCTGCCCTGATTCCTTTTTTTTTTTTTAATTTATTTTATTGTATTGTTGTTGACAATGGTTACATAGTTAATTATAATACTATTATGTCCATATTGTTTCCATCATGTATCCGAGGTAAAGGGGAATATTGAGGGAGAAGCCTCACTCGGTTTCCCGCCCACCCCAAGTCCCGGGTGTGGGGCATGCTCTGAGATATTTGCTCAAGTGGTTTTAATAGTTCTCCAGTTATGAATCGCTGCCAGTTTCGCTTGATGAAATCATCCACTGATTGATATGGTCCATCATAAAGTCTCCGTTTGCCCCATATTTCGCTGCCAACATATAGCTGAGATGAAT
Source organism: Ochotona princeps (assembly GCF_030435755.1). Classification (NCBI taxonomy): domain Eukaryota; kingdom Metazoa; phylum Chordata; class Mammalia; order Lagomorpha; family Ochotonidae; genus Ochotona; species Ochotona princeps. Next base: position 9,640,713 of record NC_080841.1, read on the forward strand.
GATTGACCTGTTCTGTCTTCTGTCTTTTCTTGGTTAGAATTTTGAGTCCAGCAGTTCGATTGGGGGGATCTCCAAAGAAACTTTGAGGTATTCCCAGACTAGATTCTTGTATGTTCTAGCAAGCACAGGGCCCGGCACAGTCCATCACCCCGATCAGCTGGTGGTTTCAATTGCTGGGTTGGTTCTATTTTCAGTCCCGAGTTGTACTGGAACCAATGGGTGTTGCAGTCCAGTCTGGTTCTGCTCAGCACATACTCGGCCCTTACATCAACCAGTAGGAACTGCAGCCTAGTCGGGGCAACCCACAATAACCCCCACCAGGCCCGCCCCCTACCCTGGTTTGCCAGTATGTGTAGCAGTAGACCAGTCTGTCCCCCATCCCATTTGGCTCTTGTACTTGTCAATGGGTATTAAAGCTTAGTTCCATCTAACCAACTCAACCATCCAGCCCTCATGGATGTTGTTGAGTGCCTCTCTGTCTAGCCACCCCAGCCCCTGTCCTAGTTTTCATGCCCTCCCGCGGGACTAGTGACCCAAGAAGGGGGAACCCACTCTCTCACTCCAGGTTTATGCACTCTTTAGGTGGTTCTGTGATTTGACTTGACAGAATTAGTCCCCAGTGCCAGCTGATGCTGTGGCTAAGCCCAACCATCCCTCACCCACTCTAATTTATGCTTGCACCCGCAGGAATAATCAGCCCAGCCTGGCTTTTCCCTGATCTAGTCCACATGCAGCACACAGGTGTTGTAGCCTTGCATAGTCTAGTCTGTCTCTATCCCAGCCCACGCTCTCCAGTGGGAGTAGCTGTCCGGTGAGGGGACCAGCCCCTTAATCCCCTTGCCAGCTCTGCCCCTCCATTCCTGGATCTCACGTGTGCTGGTTGGGTGCTGCAGTCAAATCCAGTACAGGCAACCACGCCCTCCTGCCCTGATTCCTATGCTTGCCAGTATATACACTGGGGTCTCCCTTCCCTAAGTTTCCTCCCCTCCCCACTGTACTCCTTTCCAGGCTTAGAATGGGTTCTTTCGTGAATTTTTACAAGCCCATCATGCTGCCACTGAGGTGTCTCCCAACAATGTAGATTATTAGAGCTTTGCTGTATATATTATCCTAAGTTGATAGTTTTTCTATTTCAGGATCTGGAAAATGCTACTCCATTCTCTTTTTGCTGTAAGGATCACTTCTGAGAAGTCAATAGTAATTCTGATTGGTTTTCCTCTGAATGTTATCTGCTCTTCTTTTGTGTGCTTGGTTTAATATTGTTTCTTTAGGTTCAGTTGAGGGAAGCTTGACCACAGTGTGTCTGGTTGAGGGTCTTCTGGATCTAATCTGTTTGATTTTTCTCTGTCCTTCCTGTATTTGGCTTTCCTTTATGTTCCCATTATTTGGGAAGTACTCTTTTATAATTTCCTTGATACCTCCTGAAATCCTGTCTCTCTTTCTACTCCTTTAGGAATTCCCATGATTCTAACATTTGGTTTTTTATGTCATCATTCATTTCTTGGATAGATTTTTTTGCTTTTTCCAGATTTTTTTCCAGATTAGTTGTGTGCTCTCCACTTGGTTATCTTTCACTTCTGATATTCTTTCTTCTGCAGCATTAAGTCTGTTGTTTAAGCTTTCTATTGCATTCTTTAACCCCAGTATTTCAGTTTGAACCTGTGTTATGTCTGTGATGCTGTTATTCTTGAATTCCTTAAGTTCTTCCCAAAGTTTTTAATTGTCTCTGGAAAGTTTCATGATGAATTTTTTTTTTTTTTATTCCCTGACTGGAAGCTCCTCCGTATTTTCGTCTTGCAGCTCTAGGACTGAAGTGACCTTTTGTTCATTTTTGAGGGAAGCCCTGGCCCCTCATCTGAGGTGCTCCCTATTTTTCTACTTTTCCCCCATGATCTTTCAGATCTGTAGGCTTATTATGGCTGTCAAATTGCGTGTCTTCTACCTCTGATGGTTTCCTGGCACTTTCTGATCCACCTGTCTGTAGTCTGAAAGTCTGGTGATTGACAAGGAGGCTCACTGTGTCCCTGCTTGGAGGGGGAGGTTTTCTGACCTGCCGCTTTCAGGCAGCAGATGGCGCTCATGGGCCCATGCGGGTCCAGCAAGCCAGCAACCGAATCTTGCAAGGACCTCTGACTGCAGGACTGTTAGGGTGAGTGCGTTCCAGCTGCTCCACTGCACGCAAGTGCCATTGCTGCTCAGTGCCTCCGTGTCCTCCGGTGGCTGGATGGGCACCCAGCCCAAGAGTGTCCCAGCTGCTGTTGTACAGTGCACAATCAGCAGCGCACCTCCAGCTCTGGTGATGCTGTGCCTTCCCTTGCCCCCAAGGAGCAAGCCGCGGTTGGAGTGCGTGCCACTCCTGGGCCTGGGCTCCCCTGCGGCCTCCGCGCTGCTCCCTGGCACCTGTGCCTGTGCTGCTCTTCCCTTGAGGGACTTCGCGACTCTGTTTTAGGTGATTCTGGTGTCTCTCTGTGAGGCTCAGCCTTCAGAGCCTTTGGGTGCAGGTGGGTTCAGACCTCGCCCCGTGTGCCTCGGGTTACCCTTCCCCAGAGGCGTCCCCTTCTCTGGTAGGGGTTGTCGGGACCCTGCCCATTGTTTTCTACTCCGGCTGGTTTTCTTTCACCGGTGTCCTGTCCTAAGTGTCTTTCTGCCCCGCTCGGTGGGCTGTATGCAGGAGAGTCTTCACCTCAAGTCTCCCGTTGGGATTCTCCCCGTGTCAACTCAGGTTTTGGCCGAGTCCCTGTTTGTCCTTGATGGGGCCACCTTCACCTACTCAGGCTGCAGATTACAGACTTGAGGGTTTTATATGGCTTTCCCTCACCTGCATGGGACCTGCCTTAGTCCCACCAACACCAGGGGGTTTGGGCACTTTTTCCAGCGATTCTCCTGTTCCTACTCTGCTCTGCTGAAACCTGTCCCCTCTCCCTCTGCGGTCTCAGCTACACCATCCTTTCCCTCCTCCCAACTTGGGTCGTTTGAAACCATGCTCTCTACATTCAATATCTCCTCCTTGTCTTATTATTAAATGAAATGCTTCAGGGGGCGAAGCATTATGCAATGGTTGATTAAGCCACCACTTGCAACATCAGCCTCCCATGGGAGTACCAGATCGAGTCCCAGCTGCTCCACTTCCAACCCAGCTTCTGCTAAAGGCCAGGGAGGTGAAATACTAGCGATTTGAATTGGATTGCTCCAAGCTTAGAGAATAGAGATGATGATATTGGAGAATGTCTTCAGGTCCTCAGGACAAACTTACAACCCAGGGGCAGAGTACGATCAAGGAAGAACTTTTCAGAAAGCACTTTTGTTTTACCTTTGCTAATGCACAAGGGGTATTTCACTTCTCCTCTGTTGCACTGCACAGACAATTCTGACCGTGGGCTTGACGGTGACAAGTCATATCCTGGTTCACACATGAAGTCTATTAAATCCCCATGCAGGATCTTCCCTCCATACTCCCACTTCATCTGTATATGATTTCTCTTCATGTCATCCATGTTAACAATACAAGGTTCTGCAAAGCAAAATGACTTATAAATTCTCAACTCTCTGATAAATATGAAAGTGTTTTGCTTTGAAAATTAGGATGGCATCAATAGCAATATTTTATATTTGATGTTTACGATTAAAATACCACATTTGTATATAATTACATGCTACATTATTATCAAATGACTTTATGCATTTTTATAATCTTCATTGTGTCGTAAAATTAAAACCTCTTCATCTGAAGCATTGTAAGTATTGTTTAGGATGAGTGAGCAATTGGCTTAATCATGATTTCTTTTCTACAAAATAAAAACCTTGAGATGCAAAGTATATTTATTATATAAATATTTGTTGGAAACTTGCCATTCACTAAATAGGGCACTTCAAAGCATATGTGGAGAGATGGAATTAGGGATAACTTTATTGATCTTTATAAGCTATTTCATTTATAGATAGTGAACAAATTTCATGTATTTCAAAATGCAGACTCGGCGCACCATGCTGCTCCCCACTCCGCTTCCCTCCTGCTTGCATTCCTCACCCACCCATTTCCTTCCTTCCTTCTTTTTTAAAAAAAATTTCCGGTGGCATACTTTAATTTCACTTGCAATCACAGACTAAACACTGAGATAAATATTTCAGCACATAGCAAGTAGAAAAAAAAAGACCCTCCATTTTTCAAGAGTATAGACAAAGGCCGTAAACAGTAATCAAATCTCGAAATAAAACTCTCACTTGCAGAAATTATATTTTTTGTACTGTGTATAAATTCCCACAGACCAGGGAACACACGGTATTTGTCTTCTTGCCACTGACTAATTTCACTAACCATAATGATTTCCAATTGCAAACTAATGAATGCAAATCTTTACAAATCCATGCATAGTTTTTCCCTAATACACGTCTTCCATGAACTTCTTGAAAATGCTGCCTACGTATGGATTTCAAAACTTTCAGGACACCAAAATAATCTTACACTTTACTGCCATTTCCACAAACGTTTTGGAGACCCCTCATATGTCAAGCATAAAACAAAGACCCATGTCTCCATGGAGCTTACCTTACATACAGGAAGAAGAAATATAATAAATTATAAATGCAATAGACATTTGTTTTCTACAGTTTACACCTATTTTTACCTATTGCATAAGATTATTAGATTTTTTTTTTTTTTTAAAAAAAAGTAATGGTAGCAGGAGCTATACACAGGACTTGGGGAGGGAGGTGGCACTGTTAAATGAGGTGTATAGTATAGGCTTAAAAAATGTTGACACAAAACTTGGAGTTGAGGCATGGGCTTTGCTACCTTCTAATGAAAAGGCCAGATCAGAGCAGGCAAACAGTACAAAGGTCCTGAGATGCTTGCAGAACCACAGGTGAGGAGAGTGACTGCAACATGGTGAGAATAGGAAGTGTGGGCAGCAGGGAGAGGTTCCTGGCGTCTGAAATGGTAATTTGCATGACAATATGGAAACAGGAAACAATGCACAATCATTAATAAAGTGATCAAACTGATTATTATATATCTGAATTTTGGAATGCTATGCAGCTATTAAAATATATTTTAAGAGTATATCAGACCCTGCTAATGCCATGTTTTAAGTGAGAAAGCACAAAGGTTCATAAACTCTATGTAATCTGACATCATTTTGGTAGTAGTAATAGTATTGGTGTCTTTCGGGTGCAGGTGTATAAAGAAATGTCTTTCATCATCTTTGCTGTGAACAGTGACAATGTCTTCAGTCAACCAGGATATTATGTTATGTTTCTTCCTAGTTGCTTCTTTTTACTTACTAGCTTTTGGCAGATTACAGAGACTTGATTTGTAGCTTTAAAAAGCATTTTTTTGTTGTTTAAATGACTGTTTTAACACAAGAAGTATAGCGTGTTATTGTCTGCTTAGAAATGTCACAATACAATTGTAGTAAGAAGTTGCATTTACTTTTATCTGTAATTCTTGGGAGAAAAATAAAAAAAATAAAGATAATGTGCAAGCATGTGGTGAGAGGTGAATAGTGTTTTCTATAAATTATCACGACATAGATACTTAGATAATTGCCTCAATTTTGCATTCAGAGCATGAAATATCATTACACTATGCCTTGATACAAAGTATATTTAGAATAGTCAACAAGATGCAGCCAACATGTTCATTCCGGGGAGACCATGGTGGTCAGGAAAGTTAGCATTGTGTTCCCACAAAGGGAAGACTAGGTGGACAGTTCTTTCTCAAGGCACATTCTGGGGACTGTGCATTGGAGGCACTGGGTTGGAGCAGGGGGAATGATTCAAGTAGGAGGAAGACAAAAAGGAACCGGTCATAACACTCTGAATATGGCTAATCCCACTGAACAGTGTACTTGTGGTTAAAACAGCAAATTTTATGTTAGGTGTATTTTACCAAAAAAAAAAAAAATAAGGTAAGAGCTACCATTGCACTATACACTAAGACATTAGAGATTACTCTTTTAAAACAAACAAGATGAGATAACACTTTGGGGAAAAAGATTTATATCAAATCATCATAGCCATACTATGAATCATTAAAAAGAAGATAACATAAAAATGTATATATAATAGTTAAAGAAACTCAATGTGTTTTCTTTCTTACCCAAGCAAACGGGTGGAGGCGACCATCTTCCTTGCTCACAACGAGATATTTTTGGTCCCCTTAGTAAGTAATATTCATTGCATCTATACTCCACTGAAGATCCTGTTGCATAACTTGTCAGCAACCCGTCAACAACAGCCCCATTGGTTATATTGGGTGGGGGCTTACAATGTTCAATATTTGCTAGAAAATAAGATTTTTTCATGTTAATTTACTTTGATTTTCTTTTGAAATGAATTTTCCTTAAAATTTCATAATTTTAATGTCAAATTAACTACAAAACTGGGCACATTCCTATGTTATACATCTGCCTCACTTCATTTTTCACCAGACAGGTAACAATATTACTTTTAGTCAATGCAGGCCCAGATAAATTTAGTCAGTTGTTTTCATGTATTTTTTTTTTCTTCTGTGATCATCAGAAAGGAAATGGCTATTTGCTTCTGTTTAAAATATTCGCTACTTATTCCAGGATATTTATTTCTCATACTAAATTCTTAAAAAAATCTGAAATACTATCCAGTATCACTCCAACTTGAGGTTAAAACAGCTACCCCATGCTAAGGTAACTTTGAGCTCCCAGTAACGTAACTGAACTAGAAAGCAAAATGCCACATCCCTTTCTGAATCCAATTTGCAACTTTAACTAAGTTGGGCATTATAAAATGATTTCATTTCAGGGTCTACAGACTGAAATTTGCAAGGCCAAAGCAGAGGAAAGAAGATGAAAGAACATGTGAAAAACAAAACAAAAACAAAAGTCCACAGACACACACACACACACACACACACACACACTCTCAACCTCACAGAGACACACACACACACTCAACCTCACAGACACACACACGCACACTCAACCTCACAGACACACACACACACACACACTCAACCTCACAGACACACACACACACACTCTCTCAACCTCACAGACACACACACACACACACACTCAACCTCACAGACACACACACACACATTCAATCTCACAGACACACACACGCACACTCAACCTCACAGACACACACACACTCTCTCAACCTTTTCGCATGCCACAATACACTTGAACGTTTTGGAAACTATTTATAAATCCACACACGTAGCTCAAACTTCAGTGCATGGCTGCATCATTCAAAACCTTTAGAAATCAGAATCATGCAAAGAGGAGCACCTGCTGGGAAGGAGATTATTTTAAAGTTAGTGTGAACTCACAGCAACATAAATATGGAATATAGTTACTCAGACTATGGAACCTAACTATTTATACTATATACATTAGGACAACTGATTTCTAAATTAAGTATAAACAAGAGAAGTGTTATATATTTTAAAGAATTACTGATCAGGGCCCGGCACAGTAACCTAGTGGCTAAATCCTAGCCTTGTATCTACAAGGATTCCAAATGGGTACTGATTAGTGTCCAGGCTGCTCTACTTTCCTTCCAGCTCCCTGCTTGTGGCCTGGGAAAGCACTAGAGGATGGCCCAAAGCCTTGGGACCCTGCACCCACATGGGAGACCAGGAAGAAGCTCCTGGCTCCAGGCTTTGGAGCAGCTCAGCTCTAAGCATTGAAATTACTTGGGAAGTGAGCCAGTGGATGCAAGATCTTTCTCACTGCCTCTCCTTTTGTCTATAAATCTGACTTTCCAATAAAAATTAATTAATTAAAGCAAAACATTTACTGAAGAAAAAATCAGCAAATGCCTTTCTTAAGGACAAGTACATATATATATACTTGTTTTTGTTTTGTTATATATATATATATACACACTTGATATTTGTTTCCTATTCTCGACTATGGAAAAATTCTGACATATATTCGTAGACTGTCTAGAAAGGAAAATTGTGCTAATTAATCTGAAGATTGTTGTCCATTTTGCACCTGACCTTGGGAATACCCGCTTTCACTTTTTTCTTTTTCTCCTTATCTAGGATCTTAATCCTAGAGTGAATGGAATATCTGCTGTTCTTGGTGTTTCCCTCCCCCAACTCTGTACAATCTTTCCTTTATTATCTCTGTTTTCAAGGGTTTATTTATTTATTTGGAAGTCACAGTTACAGAGGGAGAGAGAGAATGTTGCACCTGCCTGTTAACATCCCAGAAGGCCAAAACAACAAGCATTGAGCCAGACTGAAGCCAAGAGCTTCATCCACATCTCCCATCTGAGTGACAGGGGACCAAGCTGAACTCCGTTAAAGTCAGGAAGAGAGCAGGACAGAAACACAGAGCAAGAGGGACCAGGTCCTGCTGCTCAGGTGAGTCACTCCGTCGAGGTACTCACCTCCCTCCTGAAGCACATCATTGATCAGGCACTGCCATGCTGAGTCTCTAAGTCATAGCATCACATGGGTCAGATAACAGAGTCTACCTTTCAAATTACTAACGGTTTTTTGTTTCTGAATCTGTCCATTGGCTTACAGCCTATGGATAGAATTTAACACACACACACACACACACACACACACACACACACACACACACACACACCATAATCGCAAGGTATTTTAGATTTCTAAGCAGTACTGCCCTGCTATGCATATGAGGATTTTAAAGACCCAGAAAGGAAAGCTTTACCCTGTAGGCTTAGCCCCAGAAGTTTCCTGTGGAAACATACCAGTGCACTCAGGGAGCGCTGTCCATTTTCCACGGTTACAAGTTATTGCACTGGTTCCACGGAGGTGGTAGCCACTATCACATTTGTACGTCACTGTATCCCCACTATAATAAGTCCCAGAGTGCATGTTCGCTGCACCATTCTCAATGACAGGTGGCTGGGCACAGGCTACCCTCTTTGCTTCTGAAAGGTACAAGTTAAGAAGACCATTCAGCTATATCCTAAAGGATCTTTGAAAATTCACAGAACAAACCAACTATGAAAATACATATTATGAAAAAGGAGAGTGTGTCTCATTGTTTGCATCAAAAATATATGTAAAGGCCAGTTTTTCTATGAACTTTTAAAAAAAGATTTATTTATATATTACTTGTATTTGACAAGCAGACAGCAACATAGAGAGAGGGACAGAGATATCGCATCCTCTGTGTCATTCAAAATGGCCATCTCAGCAAGAACTGGGCCAAAGTGAAGCCAGGAGCCTGGTATTCCATCTGTGTCTCCCACATGGGTCATCTGATTCTTTGCAAGACACAATATATGGAGTTGGATCAGAAGTGAGGCATCCTGGACTGTAACCAGGGCTCACATAGCATTCGGCATTGCAAGTAGGAGTTTAATCCACTATGCCACAGTAGCAGCCCCTCCATGAAGATTCTGCACATCCTATCTCGATTTCATATCAGGGAAAGTTTGTTTAAGTGTTACAAACCAATGCATTTGGGAGGTTCTGTCCACTTTCCACTTTCACAATGCATTTCTCCTGGCCCCTGTATCTCAAAATTTAGCTCACATTGTATCTGAATTGTTGCTCCGTGACGATAGGCTGTTGAATATGTTTGAGTTTTGGAGTTTAGAGGCATAGGTGGAGGAGGGCATCGACTTCTTCTTCCTTATGGAAAAATATCCACACAATTCTTCACATAGTTGCAAGAGATAGCACAGACATCATGAGAATGCAAACTGAGCCAAGCACCATAGCAAGGACGTACAAGGTCCCCTTCCATCCTAAACTCCACGTTCACTGACTGGGTTCTAGGCAACAAAGTAAAGCAGGGGAGATGGTGAATGTAACAGCACATGTGTGGTTATGGACCTAAGGCTGAGAGGCCCTGCATGCTGAGTGACTCTCTCCCTGTCACACAGAGAGACGCCCTGTGCAGAAAGCCCTGGGGCAAGGGGTGAGGGACTGCAGGCAGCAAACGGGCTCAGTTCAGCAGCCTGCACAGAATTGAACCCTGCTAATAACCCTGGGGTTTTGAAGAAGAGTGTTATTCAGCCAAGCTTCTGATGAGATCGGCTCTCCCAGGTGACATTTGGATGGCAACATTGTTGGATGCAGAAATGGGGAAACAGTAATTGCTGCCAAGTCGGTGGCGACCATGTTCTGCACGACCAGAATGATAAAGCAGGAAGCTCTTCACATGCAACTTATTAAGTGGGCCTACAATGTAAAAACACCAAAACTTGTAAGGAAATTCTGTATACTAGTTGTTGTTGGTGGATCTGTCTCTCTTAGTCAACTACACTTCATTATTCTAAAACAATGAATGCTATTTTCTTGTTTAGTCACTTTGCTAATGACGTTTAAATCATTGATGGCTTTATACCCTTGTTTCTTCATGTATCGCCTCTGCTGCATTAGGTACTTGTTCATAAAACACTGTAGTGACTCAATTGGTGTCTTCCAACCTGCTATCCCACCACCTACTCAGACACCTCCAGCGGCAGGGGGCCTCAGCTGGCACATATTTGGGTGGCCTGTCTTAAATAACCCCATTTTCACTTCTGGGTGATATCGTCTACTTTTCCTGCTCTCTGTCCCATCATTTGGGACTTGGAAATTTCACATCTGGAAATTCGCTGTCAATTAAGAAAGTATCTTCAGGAAGCTGCTGGTTTAGAGCCATTGGCAAGTTCATAGGAAAGTCCTCTATTGTAAGAAGAGATTCAACTTTGTAACTGATATCTTAAAATACTGTATTTAAAAGACACACCCATTTGGAAAATTAATAGAAAACTTCAGATTTCTTCATTTGAAACATATTCAAGACTGCTGAAAATAATGCTGATTTTGAAAGATGACATCTATTCTTAAAATAATGCACAGAGAAGAGTTAGATAACACCAGAGGCATTTTTTTTAGAGCTCCTAGTAATTAAAGCTAATAGGGACGTGGAATTTTTACTGAGATGAGCGGAAAAACAAAAACATTTACCTTCACATACAGGAGATTCTGGGTACCAACCAAAATTGTAACACTGAATTAAATCAGATCCACTTAGGTGATAATTCTCATGACAGAAAAATTGAACAACATCTCCTTCTTCATAGGTTTGCTTGACAGGATGGAAATAACCATTTTCTATTAATCTTAAAGGAGAACAACTTAATTCTAAAAATGAGAGAATGAATAAATATACAAAGAAGTATTTAGTTTTACTTCTCCATATCATTTCTGGAATAAAAATTTCAAAGCTTGCCATAATTTACTTTAACTAATTAAAACTTAAGAATTCATTATATATATTTTTTATTTAATAACATTAGGCTTAAATTGAGCTAAAAGTTGTTTCTATTTGAGAACTTTCAATATTCAGAGCCTACTATGAGCATAATTAAATTCATAAACAAAAATAAACACAGAACACAGAACATGATTCACATAACATAGAAACACTTTTAAGTCCAATAGGAATTTTTCAGAGTGAAAAAGTAGATTTTATGTGACAAGGGAACCTACTGTGACATTTTGGTGTGAGCGACCATCCGTGGGAGTGACATTCTACTTCTTCTGTCTTCTTTCCTCCTGCTGTGTAGTAGCCAGGAGAACATTCATACTGCACTTTTTCCTGCACTTTAAATGTTTTCTGCAATTTGGAATAATTTCCATTATACAGTTCGGGAGCCAAACAAGTATCTAAATAAAAAAACTAAAGCTAGTTATTTACGAAGAAGTATCTTTGAGTTCTAGATCATCTTCGAGCATATTTGGCATCAGTTTATAAAAAGAAATAATTGCAAGAGTTAAATTATTCTGTAATAAAGAAAACTATACATATATTTTATATGTATATATACACATATACATACACATGTATATGTGTATATACAGAAGAATAAAGCCCTTTGATTTTGTTCCATTTAGATTCTTCTCAATTACCGTGAAGTAGTGCCTGCTGGAGTAGGAGTTGAGAACACTTGGATTAAGGAAAAATTTAGCATCTGGCAAAATATAAAATTAACTTCTCATATTTGCAAGGACAATGAAAATAAGTTATATCAAAATGCCTAGTGGCTGGGGTCCTTGTCTTGCATGTGCCGGGATCCCATATGAGTGCTGGTTCATATCCTGGCAGCCCCGCTTCCCTTCCAGCTCCCTGCCTATGGCCTAGGAAAGCAGTCAAGGACAGCCCGGAGGTTTGGGACCCTGCACCCGCATGGGAGACCCAGAAGAAGCTCCAGGCTCTTGGCTTTGGATTGGCACAGCTCTGGGCATTGTGGCCACTTGGAGACTAAACCAGCAATGGAAGATCTTCGTGTATCCTCTCTGTAAATCTGCCTTTCCAACAAAATCTAAAATCTTTTTTAAAAATATCAACAAATTAAAAGACAGACCTCGCCAGCTCTTCTCTGTGGTTTAGGAAATGACTTCTCCATACACACCTTGCAGCTCCCTGCAGGCTGGCTGAGAAGACCAGCCATTAGCGAGACACTGAACCACCTCTTGGTCTTCCCCTCCAGTGGTTTTGTATCCTGAAGCACACCCATAACGCATCCTCTCTTTCACTTTGTACACAAGTTTGGCCTCGGAGATGTAACCATTTCTCAGTTCAGGCTTTGTGCATTTTTCTGTGGAAAGAAATATCTCTTAACCTGATCATATTAGGCTTATCTCCCATGATCCAAAATTAAGGCAAAAATATTGTATTAGTTAAAATTTGAAGGAGAAAGGTTGATATTAATTCACACATGTGTAGTGTCTGCGGTTTGTCAGAGCATCATATAAAGGTTATTTCACTGAAGGAATATTATATCGTTTTTATGGATCAGAAACTTAGAATTGGAATGGTGTATCATCTCTGAGTGGTGGAACAGAATTCACTTAAGGTTGACCCGATTGAAAGACTCCTGTGTTAGCTGCAGATCTTATGTGGCTCCTATTTCAATGCTCTTTCTTACAAACTAAACTAGTTAATAAATGTGAGTGCTTAATTTATTTCTACGCTCTAGCAGTGAATGGGACTTATTTGTTAGAGCAAATCTATCATCGACGTTAATCCTGATAATACCATGCTGAACGTTACATCCTGTCTGTAAGTCATAGAACAGACAACAGGTGTGTTAACAAGACATGTCAACCATAGTAACTCCCACACTCAAACACCCTTTGTAATAAAACTGACTCAGGAACGGAAAACAGAGCTGTTTAAAACTGTTTGCATTTTAAGGTCCAGATGTCATCTAAGGCAGTGACAGACAACTGATTCTTTAACCAAAGTATAACTTGACATGGAAGAATGGAGTTAACTCACCAGATTCCCTGCTCACCAAACTGAATTGAAAATTTAGATACCCCCAACGCTCAGGCAATACATGAGAGAGGTTGTGAGGCAGAGAGGGGAGTGTTGAGAAGCGTAAAACACGATTCTAATAGTCCTACCGATGTTGGGACCAGCGTCAAACCTTGTCCAGCCCCGCAGGGCATAATTATCCATGGAGTAAGTCCTTCCTTGCTGAAAAGACCACTCCCTTGCCTCCGTGTCACTAGCAATGTGATCAATAATAACTTCTTACTCCTGTCCTCTTCTCAGGGCATTATTAAAAATAAAAAATGCAAATAACATTTTCATGTGAAAACGCTGTGGGATTTCAGAATATTGCCAGGAATTCTGTTCTGGTCTACCGAAAGATTTCACCACTTCCCATGTGTCGCTGAAAGTTTTTCCTCCGACAGGTGCAGCCCAACCCCGACTCACGAAAGCACCGGGGCTCCGGGACCCAGCCTTGCGCCGTGCACTTGGTCTGTGCTTCTTGCTTTCCGGCTTCAGTCGTGTAACCAGCCAAGCAGAAAAACGCCAGTTTTTTGTCAATGCTCATTGGAAAGTAAAAACTTTTAAAAGTATAGTAATACTGGGCGATTCTTCCATTTTCCACGCTAGGAAAATCACAGAATTTCTCTGAAACGAGGAAATTCCAGATGAACATGGAAAAACATCTAAACCCAGGGAATCTGTGATCAAGTGATCACACATTTTTTAAAATCAAATGTCTGCAGATATTCCAAATTGTACTGATTTTTCGGTTACCTAAAGTCTGAAGGTGCTTTTATGACAACGCAGGCATTGCCTTTCATAACGAATCTGCTGGTAGTGCCACACCCTGCTAGGCATCATCAGCTAGGCAGGCTCCAATCTCAGCAACGTTTCCTATAGGTTTATCATACAAGCCACCTATGGCATTTCAACATTTCTGGTAGTCACACTTACAAAAGCAGAAAAGCATGCTTGAAGGCAGTTTTAATAATATGTTTTTTGATCCAACATGTTAGAAATACATTTTAACATTCTATCTGGGGTTTAGTGGTCACCAAGGAGGTTTCTATAGTATTAATAATGTTCTGCTTCCTAATTTGTCTATAAAATGCTATAAAAATTTACAAAAGTTTATCTTATGGTTTTTCAGTTTTCTGTATATTGTAATCCAAATAAAATGTTTATTTCAAATAGCTACTTTTACATTGGGTATCTTAAAATCATAAAAATGCGTAAACAAGAGAAACCCTTTAGCAACCCCCAGGAAAACACAGGGAAGAATACATAGTCCAGGGTAGCAGAAGCGCTGGAGCCAATGGAATCAGTCTGGCATCCCTGCCATGGTTGGTCACTGCCTACCCCACTGCCACCCTGGAACATAAATAGGAGTGCCAGCCTAAGGCTTAGGGAAGCGGGGATGGATGTGATGAGTTCACACGACCTTTCGCATCTTAGAGAGGAAGATTTTAAAACCAAATACGAGAGAGGTCCCTGAGTACACAACCAACACAGGACTTGACAAGGAAAAGCACCTGCTGAGGTTGCCCTCAGGACACGGTTGCTGCCCTGAGAGGTGACACTAATAGTGGAAGCTCCTAGGCTGTAGTTACAGAAACTGTGCTGGGGCATCACAGGGGAAGCCACGTTCCTTGTAGCTAGGAGTCTCAGAGAACATGAAGACGTGAGAAAAAAAAGAATGAGAAATGTGATGATAAAGGAAAGTCAGTAAACGGGAATCAGTATGAGAGAGCAAAGCTGATGGAGCAGTCAGGTAAGGGCTTCAATTCTGTGTGTTTGAATATCTAAGGGGAGACATCAGGGATATAAATTATTAGTAAATGATAATAAGAAAGAAACAATAGAAAAAGCATGAAAATACAATACTTGATTTAAAAATAGCACAATAAGTGCGGAAAACACATGGTTTTGGCCAAAGATCTAACATACTGAAATATAAAATTTAAAAATCCCTTCTTTATAACATTATGGTATCCATTTCTAAGGGAACCAGTACATTGTGTAATTCAAGGAAAAAGTCTTTTTTGGCAAAATTTGATGAACCTAATTATACCAGAATGAATGGTTTCATCTTATGAAAGTCACTGTAAACAAAATATATATAAAAATATAATAATTAAAACATAAAACTTTAGAAGAAGGAATTTGTAGTGTCTAAAACAGGTGAAAACTTAAATTTTATTTATTGATAATATTTTACTAATAAAAATGAACAGATTTCATAGATATTATTGCATAATAGCTAAATTTACAGTTTACCAAGAACTTTCACAAACGGCTGTCAAAGGCATAAAACGCAAGGGAAGACTGAGCAGATGAAAATCAGAAAATCACAGAACCCTGAGCACTAGAAAAGTAAATGAAGAAGCAGACAGCTTTTCTTGGGGGTCGGGGAATTGCCAGTAAATAAAACTGGGAAGGAACTTTCTGGACAACAGCATGTCAACAGTAGGCAGGTAGCGAATACGGAGTGTTGATGAGACCAGGAAATCCACAGCTGGCAGCTTCTTTTGGAAGCAACAATCTTCGAAATGACCAGTGACCACGTGCTCAGAGGAGTCTCACAGAGGCCCTGTCCGTCCATCGCGCCTACGAAGCGTCAGGCTGAAGAAGTTCTCAGAGGGAGACAAGCAGCCTTCACCTCACAGTTATTTACGGTTAGGTGGGAATCCGAGTGACTCCGCGCTCACCGTCAGAGGAGCAGAGAGTAAACAATATGAGAATCTGTGTGGCAGTTAAAAGCAACGGCGTAACTTCAGCAAACCACTTTTAATCAGTGGTTCAAGGTAAAGAAAACAAGAAATAAGCTCTACAGTGACTTCCCACATATGCAAGTATTAAATACATACAGCAAACAATGTTAAGACACGTTTCACGAAAGTATTCATGTATGTAAAAATATGTAAAAGCAGCGTGGCTTCAGTGGGAGATGCAAGCCAAGAGAGAGAAAACTGAGCCAGACAGAAGTGAGACCTCTCCTCGGCCTTGACGGACACTGAACTCACTTCTTCATCCTGATGTTCTCGCGGGAACAAGGGAAACTGAGGAACATGACAGCATGGTCTGTTTTCCAGCACATTATTTTGTTTGTGTGAAATAAGTTACAGAAATACAATAACTGGAAAACTGAGCAAGTATTGCACTATCTTCCTGGAATAGATTACAGACACGTCAATTAGAATTTTCCTTAATAAAAGTATCCCATGTAAAATATTTCTATTATATAATTAAATGTACCAAATTAGACTAATTCTATATATTTCACTTTAATAATTTTAATTGTACACCCGTGTTTTGTTAGAAGGATTATAGTATTCTATTCAACAAAGATACAATTATAACTTATTGGATATGTTTTATTCTACAATCCCTAAGGGGCTTATTTCAGAAAAGGCTTACTGCTGGGCTTTCGTACTTTGTCCAGTCGCCGTCACTCTTGCTGGTGCTTTGCTACTTCTTTAGAGTCCCTTTTTTTTTTCTTTTTTCTCTTTTGAAAGGCAGATATGAGAGAAGCAGATACAGAGAGAAAGATCTTCCAATCACTGGTTCACTCCTCAAGTGGTTGCAACAGCTGGAGCTGATCTGATCCAAATACAGGATCCAGAGGCCCTGTCTGGGACTCCCACATGGGTGCAGGGTCCCAAGGCCCCGGGCCATCCTCCATTGAGTTCCCAGGCCACAGGTAGGGAGCTGTACAGGAAGTGGAACAGTCAGGACATGAACTGATACCCAAATGGGATCCCGGTGGATTCAAGGTGAGGATTTAGCCATTGGGCTATTGCACCAGGCCCACTTGTTTGGATTCCTAACCCTGCAGCCTAACAACAGGGCAATGGTTCCCAGACCACCTGCATGTACTCACTGCCGCCCCTTCACTCTCACACTAACCTTACACACTAGGCAGTCTGCCATAAATATTTCTGCTACTTAGGGAGCGTCCAGGTGACAACCTGCCCGGACAGATCTGATTTATGGCTGTTGTCCAAACATAATAGAATCCTGTTTACTCTTCCAAGTGTCCTTGTTTGTAAAACAATCACATAGTCTTCCTAACAATCTCAGTTTCATGACTTTAAATGCATTAAGTCATTGGGATAAAAAAACAATGTGTCATGACTTGAAAATCTTGCTGATGGTTTATGGTTTGTTTGTTTGTTTTCAAACTTCCCATAGTAAGTTCTACAATGTGAACGGGTTTTTAAAAGTGTGAACATGGTGTAAGGCATGGATTCTAAAATGGAGGTAGAATTCAGGCTAACAAGTAACTTTCAGAATGCCTTGTGACTAGCTGGAACGCACTTTAACATGGCTTGTGTTTTCCTGTGGCCTCAAACCTATGGACGGCTATAAAGGATTTTGGTCTTGTTTTGTTCTACTAAATTATGCTATGAAGAAAACAGCTTATTAAATTTTCCCAGGAAGATTTTCCCAAGCAAGTCTATCTAAATGCTCTGACAAGGGCCAGTGTTGTGGAATAAGAGATGAAGCCACCACCTGCAACAGTGGCATCGCCTACGGGCTCTAGTTGGAGTCTGGCTGCTCTGCCTGTAATCCAGATCCAGGGTAAAGGCCTCAGTCCTCAGGCTCCCGCCCCAGCCTGGGAGACTGGATGAAAGTGTCGGGTACTGGCTTTGGCCTGGCGCAACCCGAGCCTGTACAGCCATGCGGGGAGTGAGCCAGGGAGTGGAAGATCTGTGCAACTCTTTCAAAGTAAATAAAAAACTCTTAAGAAAATACTAGGACAGGTTATATTTACAAAAACTATCTCATAAAATTTATATATCAAGATGAACTAATATATCAAGGCTCAAGCTATATGAATGCTAGAATTCCCATTTATATTTTTAGAAAATAGAGAATATTAAGACTTTACCTTCTTGTGCATAGAGTTCTCCTGAGATTATTAATATGATAATAAAAGGCAACTCTCTCAGGCTCATCTTCAGTGGTGTGCTTCAGATGGAGTTGGACAATTCGGGAACACTAGGTAATCATCAATAAGTACACATCACTTCTCTCGAAGGGAAAGTTAATAATTTACAACATCTATGTAAGTCCTGCTACCAAGTCTTACCGTACACTGAAAATGTTTTCAAAGAACATGAGAATAACACAAGCACCTTAGCTGTCATTACTTTTCATACCCAAGTCCAGTAAGAACATAATAAACAGAAGGCTGGCAATCACAGCAGCATAAATACTACCAAGAACTGTGTGGAAGGGCGGGTGTGTTTCAACATTAATTCCCAGCTGTGTGCTCTCAGAGTAAAGTTCGCTGGTTCCACTGATATTTGCTTGTATTGATCAAGTGCAGAGATGAACTTAGGAACATGAAACAATGCCCAATGTTACAATGTGTGCTGTCTGGTTTATGCTCCTTAGAAAGATTAAGTGATCTTACTTGTCTCAGATAATGACAGAAGATATTATTAAAAATGGTAGCGTAGAGCATTTAGAGGGTTTGAGCTCTGTAGCAGATAATGAGACCACCACTGTACTGCATCACCCTTCGTTCGTGAGAAGTGTGTTGAATGTCTACCACATACGAGGCCTTGTCATAGTCTTGGGGTGGAAAGCAGGGGAAAATGAATTAAAACTATTACCTTCACAGATTTTACATTCTAATAAGTCAAGGTGGGAGCTTTGTAATTTCAGTTTTGTAACTTCAAAACATTTAAATTAATGACATGTTTTGACTTTGAAAGACGATGGAGAGAGAGACAGCCCATTTTCTGATTCACTCTAAATCTGCACAACAGCCAGGGTTGGGCCAGGCTGAAGCCAGGAACCCAGAGCTTCATCTGTCTCCCACAGGGAGCTTCATCTGCAAGAGGGTCTGGTAGCAACCTCCACATTTAGGCTATTTTTGCTGCTTTTCTGGAATGTGCATTACTAAGAAGCTGGACCAGAGGCAGAAATGATCTGCAAACATAGCACTCCAATACAATCATGGGGGTCCCAAGCAGCCACTTAATGTAATTTTGCAACCTATTCATCAAAATATAACACATACACATATAAACATACAACATGTGTGTATTACGCATGTGGGTATGTTTTATGCCTCCAAAGCAGAATTACAGGATAGGCATAGAACAGGTACTCTTATTTCAACAGAAAAACAGTAAAACAAAGCTGATTCCAACTGAATATCCCACACCCAACAGGGAAAATGGCACATCTTCAGGTTTGGAAATAACCTTTCAGTAGATGTTCCATTTTGCACACATTTGGTGAGTTCCAGGCAACCCCCTTTCCCTTGGTTTTGCTGGGATCTAACAGCTGCCCACGGGAGGCTCTGCTGACTGAAGTCTCTGGAGCAGCTATGTCCCATGGTTCTGCTGGGCATCTCCCTAGCGAGGGCTCCTGAGAGTGGCCCTGCTCCTGGGGAAGATCTCTGCTGGGATTTGCAACTCTCTGAGGCATGTTTTTAAATCCAGGTGGAGGTGGTCAGGACCTTTGAGCACCATTGGCAACACACTCGGAACATACTGTTTTGATGAATAACATATATGTCCTTCTTTTAATTTGTATCTTATTAACCCTTCGTTTGGTCACACCTTTAGTATTCTCTTTCTAACGCTTTTTCATTCTTTACAGTATGGCAGAGCTGAGAACACATTTGATCGCACATTCTAACTGGACCATTTCTCCCTTAATGCTTTACTGTGAGCAGCCAAGGCACACCCGCAGCCCTTTGCTCAGGCATTTCTTCCTCTAAATATCCTATTTGACTGTTCATATGTTCCATCTTTCACAAAATGCTAAGACATGAGCACAGTTCAGCCATGTGCCTTGCTCCTTTATACCCATGGCTTCCTTCCCTGCAGTAAAATCCTCTCCATTTCCATTTGAAACTTCAGCAGAACACACTTTACTGCCCATATCCCGTTCAGTATTCCGCTTGCTGCCTCTTTGCCATCAGAAACTGGGCCTCGCCGCCTCCTCGTCCTCTGAGCTGCCATCAGAGCCACTGTGAAGGCTGTGCTCACTGCACCACACTGTGTAGATCGGCATCTCCACACATTAGCTGCTGCTCATTAAACGGTTCCAGAGCCACTGTTAGGTCTTCAGTAGAGCCGCTCCCCACTCCTCAATACCAATTCTCACACTGTTCGGACTGCTCCAATAAAACATTTCACTCTGGGCAATTTACAGACAGAAATTTCTTCCTCTTGGTTTTGGAGGCTGGGAAATTCATGATCAAGGTACCCACAGACTGGGTGTTTGGCAAGAGCCTACTTTTCGGTTCGTAGTTGGTGTCTTCCCTGTGTCCTCACATGGTAGAAGGGATGTGCAAGCCTTCTAAGGCACTGACCTCTCCTTGGGGGCTCACTGCTACGTTGCTTCCTAAAAGCCCTACCTCTTGCTGCATCTTACAGTGAGAATGTTGGGAAATCACATTCAGACCATAGCAGCATCTGTGACTCAAAACAATGTTTTGGGATTCATCTGTGCTATGCAAGCAACAATTTTTCCTTTTCATCACTTACTTCCCAGAGTACCCTGAGTGTGAGGTGTTTTGCCTAAAATCATTAAACTAGTAAGACTGAGATCCAGAGTTCAAAAAATCTCTTTTGAAAACTGAAGTTATAGATTGAGGCATCAAAAGAAAAAAAAATCTGTATTTCTAAGCATTAAAAGTTGCAAGTATCTGGACTTGGTACAAAGGTATGATTGACTAACCCTCAGCCTTGCCAGCACCACAATCCCATATTTGCACCAGTTGATCTTCTGGTGGCTCCACTATCCATCCAGCCCCTCGCTTAGGCCCTGGGAAGGCAGCAGAGGATGGCCCAAAGCCTTGGGTTCTTGCACCCACATGGGCCACCTGGAAGAAGCTCCCGTCTCCATGGTGGCCATTTGGAGAGTGAGACTGAGCCAGCAGATAAAAGATCATTCTCTGTCTTTCCTTCTCTCTGTAAATCTGCTTTTCTAATAAAAATAAATAAATCTTTGAAAAATTTGAAAGTGTTTGGATCTGGTGCAGTAGCCCAGCAGGCTTATTCTCTGCCCTGTGGCACCAGCATCCCATTTGGGAGCTGGTTCATGTCCCGACTTGTTCATTTCTGATGCAGCTCTCTGTTTATGGCCTGGGAAGGCTGGAGAACGGCCCAAAATCTTGGGACCCTGCACCTATGTGGGAGACCCAGAAGAAACTCCTGGCTTCTGGCTTTGGATTGCCTCAGCTGTAGCGATTGCAGCCATTTGGCAAGTGAATCAGCAGGTAAAAAAAACCTTCCCTTTTTATCCATCCTCTCTCTGTAAAATCTACCTTTCAAGTAAAGATAAATAGCTCTTTAAAAATTGCAAGTATCGGGCCCAACACATAGCCCAGCGCCTAAGTTCCTCACCTTGTATGCACCAGGATCCCATATGACTGCCAGTTCAAACCCTGTCAACCCCACTTCCCGTCCAGCTCTCTGCTTGTGGCCTGGAAACCTGTACATATTGAGTACTGACCGATAGCAGTGTATGAGTTGATTTCTCTTGTTTTTGAATGCCTTCTAGTATATACGCGTCTTATTTAAAATGCAGCTATTGCTGGGAAATTGTCCCTAATACTGTGTTATTATCAACACGCCTACAAGGTCAGTACTGCAATGCTGTTCTGCATGTCAATTGATGTCATGTCTCTTTGTAGGAGTTACTTGAGTTCTTCTCAGTCTTCTATAGAACTGTTGGCTTTATCATAAGAACTTACCCTCTATAAATCAAGGAAAAGTGGAATTGCTCTGATTTCAAATCTTAGGTCATTTTGGGGTGTACTATACATCTTTTCGAAACTTTCATGTAAGTAAATTAATTCTTTACCTTAAGCCGTATGATGTTTGTGTTATCATGACAAAACCATGCTTAAAAGTTAATTTTGACAGTAACATCAACCATCTTTTCAATAATTCCCATCTCTAACACTGCATATGCACTTTTATACATACTGATTAAACTAAATGCACAGCTCTTTCAGCTAACTATAAATCATAGCATTTTACAAGGAAAATGACTGATTAATGCAAATTTAACACATCAATCACAGCATGAATAACAGCAGCAACAACGTCAAAGACAAATTGTAACACCTTAATTAAGTAATGTGTCACTGAGTAGGCAACACATGCTTAACTAAAAGGAAACACAGTACTGTTAAAATTATTGTACTTCTTTATAATTACTTCTGATCTAAATATAGATTGCTGCAAGTCAGGTCCCACGGCAAGAGATGGTGAAAATTCTCTGTTCTAGGTATGTAGGCATTTCATGGATGAAGTAACAGCAGAGTATATTTAGCATGTTGTGAACATGAATATGGCAAATTGGCAGTTTCCGTCAGTTGCGGGCAATAGTTTACAGTGATGACAAATATTATTTTGATTTTTTTTGTGTTATTTAGTTATGAGGAAAGTGTATGGTAAGCAGTCCATTTGATGGTTTACTAATTTCCTCATTGTTGAGAAGTCCGAGTTGATTATGTATTTAATATGATAACCATTTGTGTGCTGTGAATTGCAGTAAGAGTTATGTAGGGCAGAGTTGATGCTTACTAAATGTACAAAATGGATTGATGAGATTAGCCAGTTAAATCTTTTCACCAGTAAGGCACTCAACAGCCCATGAGATATTTATTAAAAATGTCAAGTAAATCCTCTTATTTTTGTATCATAGTGTCAAATAGCAGTAAAATAAACATGTTAAGATCCTTAATCTACTGCTATGTTTCACTGTAAAATTTACCTTTGTTAAAATTTGCTTCTGTTCAAATTTGTTGAGACCGCACATAAAAGTATCCTAATATTACTTTGGCTGGTATTTTCTAATTACTGTATAATATTTTGGGAATGCAAATTTTATTTGAATGTCAACTACAGTTAAGCATGTGCCGTTTGTTTTTCTTACTCAGGTTTTGTAATTTGATGGAATGTTTTTATTATAGTTTAATAAATGTTTGCTTTATTTAAAAAAAATTTTTTTAAAAGTTAATTTTGATAAGTTTTCTGGTTTTATTTCTAGTTGATGAATGTTTCTGTGATATTAGATAATTATCTAGTCTTTTTCTCTCCGAATAGTTTATCTGCTCCAAATATTTATCAAATAATGCATCTTTTTTTGTTAAGTGTTTGAATTTCTACCTTTATCATGTGACAAATTTCAGTATATTTTTGGGTCCATTTTTAGATTTTCTACATGTTTGTTCCAAAAATATATTTCAGTCCCCTCACTTACCAGCCAGTACAGTGGCCCTGTTAGGTGTCCCTCAGGATTCATTCCTCAGTTGCACATATGGTGTCCATATCCATGGATGTTCCTAGGCAATATTTTGTCACCCCCAAGTCATCAGATCTGATAGGCAGGCTGCCAGCGGACAAAGCCCGCATCCGATGGGCACACTGGCTTGCCGCAGAATATAGATAGCGCCTGCTGCTTAAAAAGCAGCTGCGAGTGGGTGGGCTGCTTCTGATCATCAGCCAAGATTGGCTGATGAACCATATTTCTGCTCCGCGTGCCCAACCCGCAATTAGAGTCATTTTTAAGAGTAGTTTTTGTAGGGACCAGCAAGCCTGGCTTACTTATCTTCTGCAATATATCTGTGACATGCTTTGGGTGGCTGCAATTCTTTTATTTTAGAGATGAAAAATTCTAGATACAGAACAGCTGTTTGTTTAAAGTCAGTCTGGATGATGAAATTGTAAGTCAGGGCTGAGTAGTTCCAGAGTTCATTCTTAATCGATACTACATTAACAGTAAACAAACAAGCAAAGTCAGACAGAAATTGCTAAAAAGAATTAGCTGTGAAGACTCCACATACTACATATGTATGTCTATTAGTGAAGACAGTTAAAAGGGACTGAGACCTGGTAGTATGGAGGGGAGAGATTAGAAGATCTGTATGGGTCAGACTGATTCATCAGCCCACATGAGAGTCCTGAGATGGGCTTGTTAGTGCAGAGCATCACTGACCACAACACTCCATACCACACAAAAGCTATTTCTGGGGGGCCTGTGCAGCAGACCTACATCCAAGTACCTGATTGAGTGTTGGAACAGGGGACAGACCACATTAGGCAGGGCCATGACACTAACCAGCACGTGGGAGATGCAGGCCTGGGGTAGATTCTGTGGGGGAGAAGTGGGCCCAACTCTGTGGAAATACAAGTCCAGATGGTTAGCTCAAGAGCTGACTGGCTGAAGCAGGAGTGAATAAGGAACCTGCCAACACTCACAGGTACTGAGACTAAGAATGGGCTGGGCAGGTCCAAGCTGCAGTACCTGCATGTGCATCCTAAAATAGGGTGTAGAGCAGGCTGGCCCGCAACATCCACCAGCTCATACAAAGTTCAAGGTGGAAGGTCAGGCTATGCCTGGCAAGGGCTGAGCACCTGCTAGAGCGTATGAGATCTGGGTGTGGGAGTGGGCTGAGTGGGGAAACTGGGAAACTTCCCTACTGGGACATAGCTCCCACTGGTGAGCACGTGTTCTGGACCTAGGGTTCAGGCAGGATGGGCAAGTTAGCCCCACCCATTGGCAAGTATGTGGGTTGGTTTTGGAAGGGGGCACACTGGGCAGGTCTGAACAAATCTTAGCCCACCGGTGAGTGCAGAAACAAGGCTGGAGTGCAGGTCATGCTAGGCTAGGGTATCACATCTACTACTTGACATGAGCCAGGGATGAGAGCAGACTGAGCAGGGCCAGGTTGCAGCACCCACCAGCAAGAGTTGGGACTGGGGGATGACTGGGTCAGGCCAGGCTACAGCATCAAAAGGCAAAAGCTAAGACAGATGGGTGCTATGCCAGGCCGGGTCAGAGCAACCACTGGCACGCATAAAATCTGTGGAGGGGAGCAGGCATGGCTGGGAAGCAGAGGGGACATCCTGACCAGGTTGTGATCCCCACTGGAGAGCACAAGGGCCAGGGTGGGGCTGTGGTTTGGCTGCAGAATCTCTCAGCATGTGTGTGGGCTGGATATGGGATGCACCAGACTGGGCTAGAATCCAGCACCCACTGGTGCTTGTGAGAACCAGGGTGGGTATAGGAGGGGTAGGCCAGGTCTCTGCTCCCACTGAGCAATCTATGAGCTGTGTGTGGATGTGGACCAGGCTTGGCTGGACTGTTGTGCCAAACAACAAAAACTGGAATGAGTGAGGGCCAGTGAGGAAAGGCCATTGTTCCTGCTAGGACAGGAGGTGGCAGCCCAGACCAGGCCACAACATGTTACCCACTGGCATACATTTGGTGCAGGTCTGGGCAGGCCAGACCGGGTCAGTCCATATCACCAACTGGTAAATCCAAGTGCCAGAATGGAGTGTGGGTCAGGCCAGATCAGAGCACAATACCAGCCAGTCCACAAGAGGGCCAGGAATGGGGGCTGGCAGGGCAGGACTAGGCTGTAGTCCCCACCACCGTGAGCTGGAATTGGGGGTAGACCTGGCCAGCCTATAGCACCCACCGACATATGCTGAGGTGAGGGGGCTGTGCCAGAGTGGGTCACAGCACCCAACCAGCAGATGTGAAACACAGGGGGTGGTGGGGATGGCCCCAGTGAGAGGGCTGCGAAGGTCCCCCTGCTGGTTCAAAACTCTTGCTCTTGAGCTGGGATGGGGACAGATCAGACCAGGCAGGGCCACATCTGATGGCCTACATGTGAGCTGGATCAGGAAAAAGCCAGGCTGGGCTGACTGTACCTTATGATACATGCATAAGCCAGTGCCGGTGTGGTTTGATTGGACTTTGCCGCAGCATCACCTGGCAGATGCTGGCACAGGGGTCAAATTCTGTCTTGCACAGGCATGGCTTAGACAGATGGAGGCACCCGTTGGCACCAGTGAGGATAGGATAGTGGGGCTAGTTGGGATGAGCTGGACTTCAATACACATCAACTTGTATGAGAGCTGAATGGGATGTGGGACAGACGGGACCAGTCAGCTGTACATACTGGCAAGCACAGGAACCAGGGCAGGGGCGGGCCTGGTGGGGGTTTTTGTAGGTCGCTCTGACTAGACTGCAGCTGCCACTGGTTTTCGTGAAGGCCGAGTATGTGGTGGGCAGGATTGGGTTGGACTCCAACACCATCAGGTTTTGTAAAACATGGGGCTGAAGACAGAACTGACCCAGCAATTGCAACTACCAGTGTGTGTGGAGGCTGATTTGGGTAGCAGACTGTGCCAGACCCTGTATTGGCAAACATACACAAGAATCAGACCTGGGATGGCCTCAGATGAGGTTTCTTGGGGATTCCCTACCATCTGAACCGCTGGACACAGAACCTTGATCATGGAGAGAATCACAGATTCCATGGGCTGACTGTGGGAGTGGATGTGTCAGACTGGGCCTCCTCAGTGGCGCAGACAGAGCAGTGGACAGCATATCCAAATGTACGTGGAGGATATGGCAGTACTTTGGAGCCTCCAGAGGACACCTGGTACCATGGCGGAGGACGGATGATAGAACAAATTGATCAGCTACCACAGCCAAGTGTTGGCAGTGAAGATCTGGGCAGACGGAGACACTAAGGTGGACTATAGCAGCCAGTGCATTGGGGAGAGATCTCATTGTGATTGGAGTGGCGGGCTCGCCAGCAATTCAGGACTGTTGAACTACCATGACCTCTTGAGATTTTCTGTGTTGCAAATTTCCATTCTTCTTCCTGCTGTTGATTTTGTATTGTGGTTTTTCATTTAACTGGGATGTGTGGTGACTGTGTAATGGAGACTATCAAGTCCAGATGTGAGAATACAGTGCAGTGTGCATCTCTACTTCCAGATCAAAGATGGACTACTAATGAAACTATTAGCTGCATCTTGACAATGGGAGGCTGGACGCTCTGCCACTGTCCATGCCCACAACGATGAACATGTGATGTTTATGATAAACTCTGTTATAGTAATAATATAGGGGAATTTGGTGGGAGGGAAGGAATCTGAGGAGGGGCAGGGGAAATATAAATAAATAAATAAATAAATAAATAAATAAATAAATAAATATTTCAAAAAATTACTTTAGTGGCAAAAATCACAAGTTAAATGTCATAAAAAACAGGGACAATAAGGCCCGGTGCAACAGTCCTCGCCTTGAACGCCCCAGGATCCCATATGGGCACCCGTTCTAAATCCGGCGGCCCCACT
This sequence comes from Ochotona princeps, assembly GCF_030435755.1. Classification (NCBI taxonomy): domain Eukaryota; kingdom Metazoa; phylum Chordata; class Mammalia; order Lagomorpha; family Ochotonidae; genus Ochotona; species Ochotona princeps. The sequence continues at coordinate 9,668,095 of NC_080841.1, forward strand.
TCATATCCAGCTCCCTGCTTGTGGCCTGGGAAAGCAGTTGAGGACGGCCCAAAGCTTTGGGACCCTGCACCTGTGTGGGAGACCTGGAAGAAGCTCCTGGCTTCTGTCTTTGGATTGGCTCAGCTGTTGTGGCTGCTTGGGGATTGAACCATTGAACGGAATGTCTTCCTCTCTTTCCTTCTCTCTGTATATCTGCTTTTCCAATAAAATAAAATAAATCTTAAAAAAAAAAAAAAAAACAGGGACACTAAAAACAAAACTACTATACCAGGACAGGTCTTAGCTGCTTTTTAAACTGAGGCTTTTTAATTTTAATTCTTTGTTTTGAGAGTCAGTATTTTGGACGGTTATTGACTAAATGTGAGATTTGTATAGATTTTTACCTAGTCTGTACTTTGCATTTTGCTTTTGTAAGATTTATTAAAAGGTAGTTACATAGTTGAAGACACAGAGACACCTTCCATCTCCTAGTTTATTCTCCAAATAGCAAGTGAACAAATAAATGAATCTATTTCTTAAGATTTTCAGAATAGCAATCTTAGTAAAAATTGGTATGTTTTTTTAAAAATGTAGGAAAAAATATTTGACAAGCATGCTGAAGCTGATTAAATGAATGTGTTCAGCCAAGGAGACTACGAGAAAATCATCTAGGACTGGGGAGCAAAAACGCAAATGTAACACAATCATGTAATGATGCTGAGCAAATCACACTTTATATCTTTCAGACCTCACATTTTAGCTTGCCTTACCTGGTTGTCCCAGGACTGGAACTGCACTCTTGTACACAAGATTGATACCCACGTCCCAAACATAATGTCCCTGGCATTGAATTTGAGAGTGTATTTCCCCATAGTAATTCCAGAATGCATCACACAACTTCCAGATTTTCAGACAGGGCTGTGTGCAGTCCTGTTCTCACAGCAGGACTGGCCCTATCACTCCTTGACAAACGGAACAGCGCTGTCTGGGAGTGGCCATGGATGACTGATGTTACTGCCTGTGTTAGGAACAATTAGTACAATCTAGTTGGGGAGGGTGAAGGTCCATTCAAGTTTTACAGCCTGTGATACAATAAGAGTTATCTTAAAAGCTGAAAGTCATCTTGCATATTTATCTATGTGTCTTGTGCTACTAACTGGTTATAGCTAGCTTAGAGAAATTTGTAGCAATAGCATTTTGTATGCTGATCAGTTATATCCTAATAGAATGTCAAAGTGAAATTGCATTGAGACTGTTAAATGGAGAAAAATAAAGCAATGGGAGAAAAAGCAAAAAATATTTGAAAAACATTTAGTATGAATTTTTAAAAATTTTACTGCAATGAATTTTAAAAAAGCAAGTTAATTCTATATACTTCTTAAACAAACTGGTATATTTATGTCTATCGTGACCTAATCATAAAGAAACTGCAATCCAATCGGGCATAATCCTTAAACTGCTCTAATATATACTAAGTAAAGAGCCTCATCTTTCCTAGCCACTACCACGTTTTTCAAAATAATTAAAACTTCCATGCCATGCAAATATGAACAGACTTTTGAACTGGATCACATTTCAAATGGCAATCAGAAATTAGACTTCCTGCGGCCTAAGAAATCCACATGCTAACATTTTAACACTGAATCATCTCCAGGTCTGTGGTAGGTACATAAGCATGTTTCTATTATAAGCAATAGCATGCTCTTTTTAATTCAAATCATAACCCAATCAGTTCAAAGCTGATGATTATTAGAATATGTGGTTGCAGATGGAATTTTTCTTAACTTTCTCACTGGGGCTTCTTTGCTTTAGGATATACTAGCTAGTCAAGGAAACAAATGAGCTGTGCCCACAGGTATTCGTGTGGGCTTACTCTATCCAGTCGACAGAATCTTCAAGTTCTGCTATTTCTTTTTGGGAAAAACACTGTCTATGAAACACTGGCAGTAAGCTATTTTTCCCCTTTCAGAACATGATTATATTTAAACTGTCTAATATTTTAATAGGCATGAATAATAAAGTCTGATAATCATCTTAGACCAGTTTATTATATGCATTAAATAATAAAAGAAACAACGAGGACCGTAACAGTTCAGTTTTTTGTTATACATACATGCAAATTTTAACATTAATACAATGTCAAATTTTAAGTTTTAAACAAAAAAGGCAAAAAACACTACATATTCATGATTAGTTAATATTTCTGTACACTGTATATGCTGAAACTCTTTACATTTATTAATAAGGAATGCCAAGTGTATCCATCACCATTTGAATAGCTTGTAGGGGATTTGTGATTTCTTCCATGTTATCTCTTCTCAAAACCCAATTTGGTTTAAGTCTGTTAAGAAAAAACACAGTATTAATAAAGTTTTCATAAAAGAGATGCCTTCAGTTTTCTTTCTGGTGTTCCTTACAGCTCTGTCAGAGAGGTAGAAGGTGTCACGCAGTGGCCCAGTCTGAGTTCCACACTACTCCTCTCCATCCTTCCTGACACTGGCTTCCCTGATGCTGCTTCTACTTATCTCCACCTTTGCCTTTGGCGTATGGAACAGAACCCGGTGTCTTAGTGTTTGTACACCTGCTTCTTGGTAGACTCTGTCCACTCAGTGATTGTTAGATATTTAGGCATATACTAGTCCTGTCATCATCAGAAATACACTGTCATTGAAATCTCAGCATTTCTGACTCATGTATATCATCTGGTTTAACGTAATTAGCAAATCAATCTTTCCATCACATTGAGATCTCTAATTCATTTGACCTCGACATGTACCTACCATCCTTCAGAATTTTGCTGAATCTTTATTTAAATGCCTCAATATACTCCCCTTTATAAGTATCATTACCTCTATTATCTCTCTGCCCTATAAAATTCAAAGGAAAATTCTAGATTCCAAATGGATTCAAAATACTTATATAGTTGAAAATTGCTAACAAATTTGTCAATAATTTCAAATCTGAAATGGACACTTTGTAACTGCTTCCCTTCCTCTCCAAGCTATTTTATAACTTTTCTTTTTCCCAGACGTGCCCTCCACACTCTCTGCTGTGAGTTATGTATGGTCTCATATATTTCACTGAAAAAATCTCTTTCAGAGGGGAGCTCACATACCTTGTCACATAAATCGAATATTACAGCATTTCCATCTGGTATTACAAGATATCTATTTATTAGTGAATGGACAAAATGCAGTATAACCATTCAACGTACTTGTGACCAAAAGGAATGAAATTCTAATTCATACATTAACATGGAAGGCTTCACAAAAAACAAAACAAAACAAACAAAAAAGATATACAGCTAGACTCCATTCATTACATGATTTCTTGGTGCTAGAAATGTCAAAACTAAAGATGCAGAGACCAATTCAGTACTTGCCAGAATCTAGGAATTAAAAGAACAGAAGTGACTGTAAAAAGGTAGTCACAAAGGAACTTTGATACTATAGACATATTTTAGTCAAAGCCCTAGCGGTTTCTCAATTGTATATATTTGTCAAAACTGACTGAACTGCATATTTATAAAATGTACTAGCAAACTGAGTCCCTATCAAAAGAAACAAAGTAGTTACCCATTCACATGTTAGTTATAATTTTAAAACATGTCATTGTATTTTATATTATTTAAGAATCTTTACTAGGACTCTATACAAGGAAAAGGTAACACAATTGTCATAAGCAGAATTTAACACATTTCCCCCCCCCCAAAATTAGCAGGATATTGTATGCAAATTATACCTCAAATTAAAGTTGTCTTCAAAAAATATGTAACAGTAAGGAGAAAAGTTAAATTACAGTAAAAGTTCTTATGCTGACTCTAAACTTATGAACATTTATCAACAAAGGGAAGTGACGGAATTTGTACGCGGGCACTCGTCTGTCAAGTCATATCCATTATCTCTCTCCAATATATTTTAGTCTTTTTTCAATAACTACTTTACTTTTTATCCTCCAGGATTGAGTTTTAATATTATAAACGTGAAACAATTTCCCAGTCACTCTTGAGCAGGAATTACATATTACTCATGTTATCTTAGTAGCAGTCAAATCTTGATCTTACTCATTTTTCTGCTTATTCAATCTCAGCCTCTGGAATCATAGATTCCATGATCCACACGACAAATCCTCAGTCCCTTGTAGTGCACACAGCTCCACACCATTTTTACTTTTTTATGCTTCATGCTGATAGAGAATCTGTATGTTTAACCAGGTAAGCAAGCACTGACTCTTCTATAAACTCTTCATGTAACCAATGTCTTAAACTAGCTAAATCTATACATTCCATAGGTCTTGTAGTAGGTTGCATGGTACCACACACAAAAGAAATATCCATCATGTAATCCACAGAACCTATTATGGATGTTGCCTTATTTGGAAAGAGCTTTTGCAGATATATTGAAGTAAAGGATCCTGTGACAAGATCATTGTGAATCATGTGAGGGGGACCTAAACTCAACAACAATGTGTCCTCATGAGGGACGCAAAGGATGAAGAGAGAGGAGAAGGCCAAATGAAGATTAGGGGCAGATTCGGCTGTTGCAGCCACTTAGGAGTGTGAACCAGAGGACGAAAGATCTCTCTCTCTTCCTTTCTCCCTTTCTCTCGAACTCTACCTTAATAAATAAATAAATAAATAGATAAATAAATAAATACACACACACACACAAACACATATATATGTATATGTATACATGCACTAAGAAAACCCTTCTCTATAAAATGAAACTTCAAAAATTAGGGTGATTATAAGAGGACTTAAGGTTGATATTTTGCACAAGCACCTTCTAAATTGTAGTTTGCCTTTCATGTGGGGGCAATAGGTGATTATAACATCATATAACAAGCATCTTTGCTTTAGTTCTTAACTAATTAAGGAAAAGAATTTTCTGAATAACCACTAAATGCTTAAAGTTATAGTTTTATTATCTCTTTACTTATTTGAAACTGCCTCTTTAAATTCACCAAGGACACTAGTCTAACTTATATTTTGCTTCTTGCTAAGAACAACATACTGCTGACAATGAATGAATGAATGAATGACACAAAACCAAGGAATTTGCCTAACTTCATACCTTGACACTATTTTAGTCCTTACAGGTGTTTCTGGAATAAAGGGAATGCCTGAAGAAAGGTTCTTCTTTTGTTTGTAAAGTATTCTCTTAGAATCCATTTTATGTTTATGATCTGTAAGTTTGTAGAGACTATAAATACGGTCAACCACCTTGGACCTACTTCGCACATCCTAAAAAAGAAAAGGTGTATTTATTAAAAAAAACTAGTAAAAATTAGGTTTTTTGTCTCTTCTACAGCAACACAACCATCACAAAAAACACTATGCAGTAAGCTTTTTATCTTTTAAACATAAAGGACAAAATCTCTAAGTTCAAGAGGTAGACCGATTTCAAAATGATTAAAGTATAAGGCAACTGTAATAAAGTCAAATATTCAGAATCTGTACACTTAACTCTTACTGAAATATTACAGTCAGTATGTCTAACACATCCAGTTATCAAGTCTTGTAAATTTTACCTTGCCAAAGCTTCAAAGTTATCTACTTATCTCTCAATGATACAACCCTAGGTCAAGTACAACCTTTTTCTTAGAGCACACCTTATCTACACTTGCCTTCCTTCTAATGCCTCCTTCCAGTATCTGCATTGTTTGCCAAAATTCATTCTTCAGTCAGTAGCTGGAGTGATCACAGTAAAACCTAAACTGGAAAATGTCATTTGCTAGCTTAAAATCTATACAACCCCAATGCTAATTGTAACAGTTACAGAGAATAACTCAAAGATCTCACCCTAGAAAAACTTAAAATATATATATGTTTACAACAGGAAGACAGGAATTTATACATATCTAATTTTATACCCTGCTGTGATAATTTACTCAACACGGGGAAAAATGGCAGGAGGGGAAAATGGGAAGGGAGAGAGGGCAGGAAGAGGAATGAGCCCCTAAATCTACAAAACTGCATCATGCGAAACAATAAAAAATAAAAGGAAAACTCATAGTCTTAAGAACCTAGAAAAACAACCTCAAAAAAAAAAAAAAAAGAGAGAGAGAGAGAAAGATTAATCCATTAATCCTTACAGAGGCTCGATCTGTTGTCTTCAATAAAACTGCCAACAAGCAACAAGTTTTTGTGAAAATGCTTCCACCCTTATCTGCAACTTTGTCGCCAGGTTTTTCTCGGTACATCTGCAAAAGCTCCAATAGTGTATCTATACAGTTTTCCACATTATAAACTGCTGAAGTAGTTTTCTCATACTTGAAAGAGAATGAGTGAGAATAAAAATTACAATGGACATACACCTTTAGAAACAGCCCAATCAAACGCAAAGTTTAGAAAATGTTGGAGCACCTTCAGTCAGCACAAAGATGTCCATGAAACAATTTTTGTTATCACTGTCCTTGCTGGATCTAGCTTATATGTCTATTCACATTGTAACCCCTTTCCTTCCCATAGAAGCCCCACACAAAATCAATCAGATCCAATAAGAACCTTTCAGAAATACAAGAACTTATCCTCATAGTTAATCACAGGGTAACATTATGAGTTACAGCAATACCTACTTAAATGTCCCATTATATGCTTATTGAGCAGAAAACGAGCTTGCATGAAAATTAACTAAAAATGTGCCATTAACAAGTCTAGTACATACTTATGTTACTTCACTCATCTAATTGTGTCAATAGTCATAAGCAATTGTGTGGTTACAAAAATGATAGCAATATAAAAATAACAAAACACTAGTTAGCTGACAATTACATGGCATGTTTATATATCAAGTACTTTTGTATATTAATCTTCTTAATCATTAAAATAACAGTTGGAGAAGGGTCCTGCCACTCTATCCATTTTATAGCTGGGGAGAGTGAAATCTAGAGGCAAACAACCTAAAACGACATTCAAAACCTAGACCTGAGAACTGGTGCTTTTAACCCTGACCTGTCAATATGAAAATACCAGGCAAACTGCTCTAGGTTGTGGTAGTGTTCTAAGGAACTGGGTAGGGAAGAGAAAACTTTCATATTAACAACTTCACTGGCAAAAATAGTTTGGTATAAATATCAACTACCAAAGCGAAAAGTCATACATTCTGATACACAGAACATTGCAAGGTATCTAAACTACAGTAATCACAGACAGACATGAGCTCCCTGAGGTGTTACTGTTTTGGGATAGTGCAGCAGATAACAGCAGTTCAAGACAGAAATGGATCTAGATGCAGCTCCATTACCTAAAACGCATAGGTTTTCAGAAGAGGACATTAATGACTAGAAATACCCTTATTTCATCTCCATAAAATGGGAGTACTATCTCAGAGGATAACTGTTAAACAATGCATAAAAACTCCCAGCATGTAGTACATACTCAGTGTTAGTCATAACTATTATTCACATTAGAAAACAGGAAAAATCATGCAAAAATTAGTTTCTATCTATGGCTGTTAACAGACAAACATCACCACTCCACTCTAGCCCCACATAAATGCATTTTAACTTAGATCCAAGTTCTAGTGATAAGAGAGCCACAAACTTAATTTGTAGGTCTAAGTTTCTTGACAAATGAATATTTAATTATTAAAATGGAAAATTACCTTAGCTACGTTAAGCAAAACTTGTACAGCATATCTGATGACTTCCATACAAGGGACACTACGATTACAACTTCGGATCAAAACAAAAATTTTAGGAATTGCTTCACTTTGGGCCATGTTTTCACAACAAAGAGGAGACAGTCTAGTAACCACCTCTGAAAGAAAAAGAAAAAACACTGGAGAAATCCAGAACCACAAAATGAAGTTTTATCAAATACTGTACTATGACAGCAGTCTATAAGCATTCCTAATTTTTCCAAGATGTAAAACAAACTAACCTAGGTGCTTCAAAGCCTCGAGAATGGCAGAAAGATGCTTGTAAGTTGAAAGGTAATGAAGTGCAAGTGCAGTTCTGTTGTAGAGTTTGTTATTTTCTTTAATCTCTCTATTAACAGCCTGTAGACTCAGCCGTATAGCCTTAATTTTCGTACAATCATTTTTCTTCCTCCAAGAATAGCCTCTCCATAAAGCCTTAAAGAGAAACAGTAACTTTAGTAATACACCCAAGGTTTTAAACTTATGTCTTCATCTGTTTCCACATGTAAACGTTTTGACATATTTATATATGGTATCATTTCAACTAAAACAATTTGGGTTTTGAACTAAGCATCACTTAATTTTCACTTCCCTGAATTTTAGTGATCCCACTTTCAATTTTCTCCTGCTTTCAGCGAAGGAAAAAAATGGCGCACTGCTCCCTGCATTATTGATGCTGACCTATTTTGCTGGCTCAGACACTGTTGGATGCATGTTCATTTTTTGAAACGCTATCATTTTTCTGAACAAATCTCTTGTTGTAATCTTGTTTGAGACCATCTCTTTAAAGCATTCAAAGACTGGTTTCATTTTTATTTCAGGACACTTACACACATCAATTTTTTTAAAAGTATAGCTTCTTTTCTTTTTTTCAAGATTTATTTACTTGAAAGGCAGAGTTACAGACAGAGGAGGGACACAATCTTTTATTGCCTATTCACTCCTAAATAGTCAGAACAGCCACAGTTGGGTCAAGCCAAGGTCAGGGACTTGGAGTTTCATCTGGGAGCAGGGATCCTAACACTTGGGCCAACTTTTGTTACTCTCCCAGGCACATTAATAGAAAGCTGGATTGCAAGTGGAGCAGCTGGGACCTGAACCGGCAATGATATGGTATGCTGGAGTCGCAGGCAGGGTTTTAGTCCTCTGCACCACAATGCTGGTCCCTGGAGCATCTTCCCTCCCATGCCAGTAGCATTACTTCCCTGCTCTACTCAGTGCGAGCCCTTCCAGTTCATGTTGGGTATGTATTGTGTATGAATGCAAACATATTTAACTGTGCAAAACAGTTCTCATTTCAAAATCTGTATTAATTCCATTAAGCTGTATACTTCATTCTGCAATACGTGTCACTCGAAACTGTGTGTGTATGTATATGTGTGTGTATCAAATAAGATCCTCCTCCAGAACATATAAAGCATACTTTAATATAAGAGCATCCAACAGAAAAACAAAGTACAACAAAAACACATTTAAAATACAACATAAAATCCCAAATACATCAAAACATAAGATGCTAGCTAAAAATGTAAGTAATTTAAAATGAAAATGACACTATTTTCCATTCATTAGAGTGCCAAAAATCAAAAGTGTTCTGACGCCTTCACCTGATTAGGGATGTAAAGGAAGATTCTTATAGCAGAACTGTGCATAAAACGACTACACAGCAGAATAATTCCGCTTGGTTTCTGTGCCATAAAACATCAGCCAATTTCTAATTCTCAAATCATCCTAATAACTAAACACTGGAAGCCTAAACATATGGTCTTCATATATGGCATTTGGGTACTTATTGTGTATCAAAGTTTCTAACAGCAAAGTTGTATCATGCATGGAGTTTTATTGCTAACCTGAATACAGATGGCTGCATTAACCTGCTTGTTAGCAATCTTCACAGACAGGTGGGCTCTGTAAGCTCGCTGGATCCTAATTGCAGCCAGGTGATAATACGAAGCCGCTGTGAAGCGTAGCAGTCGCCTTGTGGTTCTCTGTTCTAAAATCTAAAAGGTTGGAGGGCAAGGGGAGAGAAGGAAGTGCCACATTAATTAGCAAGAATCTGATGTCTGCCTAAAATAACTAACTAGGATTTATTTTTTTTACAAATTGAATTCAAATTTTGTCAACTAGTTAAAATAAACTTTTAATTATTATAGCAACACTATAATTCAAAGTGGTTATTATTTCTACTAATCCTATTTCTAATAGCATAACTTATGGCATAGAAAGCAAAATTACATTTTGGGCACATGACTAAATAATAGCATTCAATTGAACCGAAGTGTTCAATATGTACTCTGTAACACTAGTTAAAGCTTCGCAATGTGCTTGCAATGAGAATGGCATGAATATGAAACACATAATAGGTTACATGCAGAAGTATTAGATGGTGTTATTACATCAGACAAAATAAAATGAATTCTTTCTCCAGTATTAGTCCAGCACAAATGAGCATAAGACTTATATACTGTAAGTTTTCTGCAATAATCTGAGATCTGTAACATTAAATTTATACTTAATGAACAAAACACAAATAAGTTCTCCTTTTTAACTTCAAATCTTACTACTTTGTGCTTATATACCAGCAAGATTCCAAGTCTCCTAAGCACTCTGAAATGCTATTTTCTGTATTAAAGCTGTAGAAGCTGCCACAGAATCAGAGATACACGTCAGAGATGTTTTATGGTGGTGGAATAATAATTGCTCTCCTTTACCTCTGGCTCCCTTTTCTCACAGTCTGTCAGTTATCTGAGTTATTAGAAAGGAAACTGTGCTTTTCATGCTTGGAAGTGATCCTTTCTAAGAAAGGATATGAGCATAAAACAAAAGTCTATCAAAACTATATTCCTGTTAGCTGAACAAACTTAACAGCTGAAAACTTATTCACTCTGCAATTCTCTAAAAATTCAAAACTTCTTAACATTTCACATCAAATACTTATATTTCATAACATGGAGATATGCTACTTAACAAAAAAAATGGAAAAAAGAAAAAAAAATACGTACTCTTTTTCTTACTAACCAACCGCGCGCCAGTGCTTGGAGAATAACTGCCGACTTTTCCAACTCAATATATTTTGTCTTTTCACACTTTTCAGCCTCCCTGGCTTGTAAACCTCCTTTTATGATCAAAGCAGGTTTCTGGTGAAGATAGGCCTGTCTTTCTTTATGTCCTCTAAAATGTGCTTGTATCACACAAGCAGCTTGATGTCTCTAGAAAAAATTAGAAGTTTCATTAATAAACAGAAATAGTAAGTTTCAAAGCGTTAGAGGTTCTTGAATTTCTGAGTGTAAAATGGGATGGTGCAATCATGGTTTTCAAAACATTCAGTTTAAAAATGTCCTATTTTTCACATATATGAAAGGCAATGAAGCATTATTTATAAGCCCACAGAGGTCTTATACAAAAGAAGGAACAAAATAGGGTAAACAGACACCAGGGCCTCTTATCCTCTTATCCCCTTGACTGCTCTTACTGTAGTGGGGAAAGGAGCCAAGATTATTACAAAACAAACATATTTAACAAAAATACTAGTTACAGTAAGAATAACATATTGGACATTATAACCAGCTAGGAGGGCAAGTTTACACAACTCCATTCTTACATGCTATACTTCTCCATCCTATAATATGTTAACAACCAAAATTTAATATATACAAAAAGGATATGAAATAATAATAAATAACCACACTGGATAATCATCAACAATGAAATTCATAACGAAACTTTTATTTAATAAAACATCTTATGGATTGTAGCTATTTTAATATTTTGATATTGAAACATGTTATATATATTATGACTGTCTAAATTGTTTACTTTCACTTAAACCATTTCAAACTTCATTTCAAACTTTATTTAGATACATATTACAATACTAACAAATAGGTTTATTTGCATGAAACAATTTTTAATCAACTGCAATATGTATGTATGTATGTAAATATAGATAAATGCAGTTAAATCTCAGAAACATTTTTTGCTTTGTTTCCTAAAATAGTGCTTTGAAAATGACAATATTTTATACCTACTTTTACCATCAAGTTCTCACGCGCTATTCTTGCAGAAAGTCTAGCTCTCCATTTCCTCTGAATGATAACTGCTGATGTCTTCATATTCAAAAACCTAAAAGCAGTTATTGTGAATTTTAAATAAAGGAAAATCAATGAACATTCCTTAAATGTTTTTATTTTTTATTTTTAATAATTTGAAAGGCAGAGAAAACAGAGACAAAGAAAAAGAAACAGTAGAGGGAGAAATAAATGGAAGGCAGGGAGAAAAGAAGAGAGAATACCTTCCATTTGCTGATTTACTCCCCAGATTCCTACAAAGGCCTGGGCTGGGCCAAGCTAAAGACATGATTTGAAAATTTATCTGAATCTCCAACATGGGTGCCAAGACCCAAGTAACTAAACCATCATTTGCTGACTCTTGGGATACAGTAGCAGGACACTGAGTCAGAAGTAGAGTAACCCAAACTCAAACTGGGACTCTGAGAGGGGAAGCTGGCATCCCAAGCTGCAGCTAAACCATTGCGTCACAAAGTCAGTCCAACAACGTTTTTATACAGGACATAGTTACACACACGTGCACGCATACACACACACCCCCACATACCCATTCTCCTTAGCACACACACGTGCATGCATACACACACACCCCCACATACCCATTCTCCTTAGCACACACACGTGCACGCATGCACACACACCCCACATGCCCATTCTCCTACAGGGCTGCAGTATATTACCGTGCTCTCTCCAGTTTGGTATAGAAGTAACCTTGAATGATTTTGACAGCTTTTAACACAGCTAGATATTCTTTGCGTGCTCTGCAACACCTATACCAGGTTTGAATCTTGCAAGCAGCTCTTACTTCACATAAATATTTGTTAGTCTTGTACATCCTCCATGCAGCCTATCAAAAGCATAAATATAACAAGTATGCAATGAGCTGCCTACTTCTTAGAAACTGGAAAAATCAGTATTAAATATAATTAATGTAAGCATAACACTAAAAATAAGCAGCTTCAGAAACAGTCATATCATATACTCTCATACACAGTAGGTCTTCTGAGAATCATGAGGCTTACCCCACTGAACAATACAATGCCCATTACTATCCAACCCCACCTAACTTAGGCAATACTTAACAGTTGCAAGACATGTACGCTGTGTGGGCAGCCAGATACAGTTCTCACCTCAAACCACAAGGAAGAATAGAAAGAAAAGAAGGACAGTGGCTTATTCTACTTCTACAGGAAGAAGAGGAATCTGAATTTGGTGTACTTAGAATTTGAGCCCTCTCCCCTTCCTCCCTCAAGCCTTGGTTTCTTCTGAAATCTTGTAGTTTTCTTCTTTGTCTCTTAATACCATGTGTTACCTTATCCTCTCAATGTATATAAATTTTTATTTTCTCCAGGGTTCATACCCCAGGAACTCTTCTTGCATCTATTCTATAAATCGTTACTAGGTAATGCTATTATTCCTACACCAGAATTATCAACAGATGCCTATAATGCACAAACCCACTTTTCTGAACACCAAAATGAACCACTGAACTCCAAACAGAATGAGTGACATCTCAAGTGTGACATCTCAAGTGAGACATCTGATCAGTGCATCGGGCTTCACGCACTACAACTTGAAGTCATCATCCCACAAACCTGTCAGCATCTGTTAACCTCTGGCAGTGAAAATTAACTGTCGACTTACATAAGCCACACACGGAAAGTTTCATGTAACAAAACAAATTCTAACTTTGAACACTAATCCTTACAATCTCTTACACAGCCATGACCATGCTTCACTTCAGCTCCTGTTAACAATTTCCAATCCAGTTTCTGCATTTAATCTTTCATCTATCTTCCACATTCCTGCGAGAACCATATTTTAAAAATAAAAATGGGATTCTGACCTGCTCTTGCTTAAACTCCTCTGGAACTTCCTCTAGAAAAAATACTGATTTTTTTTTCCCCGTTTCTTATGAAGTCAGTAAAAATCTTACGGTCTCCATTGCTAATGTAGTTCAATGTCACTTTCTACTGCTCTCTTTAGGCTATGGAATTCCCTATGTTATCTGTTGCAACTGGAATATTCTGTCCATGCAATTTACTTGGTGGTTCCCAATTCATTCTTCAACTTAGTACAGAAATGACTGAAGTACTTGGACTCAATTCTTGGACCTGCTTTTGTGCAAAATCGGCAAGTTATTTAACCTTTCTAAATTTCTAAGGAGGAACATGGAAAAAAGCAGTAAAGAACAAGAGTAATGAAAGAGGAACAAAGCAGGAGGACAAAGAGGAAAGCAGAAAGAAGAAACAAGACAGAATGATGTTTTTTATCCACTGGTTCATATCCCAAATGCTGAAACAGATAAGGCTGGTCCACACTGAAGCCAGGAGCCTGGAACTCAGCCAAGGTTTACGTTTGGAATTTACACAAAAGCATTTCAGAAGTCAAAAGTACTAAACAATATATTTAGTCAATGCAGCTAGATCTAATTGAGTAAAACACTATGATTTGAGTTACATAATGCCAAATAACATTTCACTTTAGCTTAAATTTTTAACTTTTAAAATGTAAGTTGACTAATGAGAGAACAATTCTTACAGATGTGCTAAGATTAACATTAAGTGAATTATACCAAGCGTAGTGTGTCCAGGGCCAAAATCTACTCAGTGTTCTGGCCTGTCTCACACTTTAAAAAAATCTCCCAACAACATAAGCAAAACTATATTGGAGAGAAACAAGATGGTTACTTATACTACAATTCTTTATGACCTGCTTTAGCTTGTTTTATAAATTCAAATACTGGTAACAAAAGGACAAAATTTTGCATTTAAACATGTAAATACCTGAATTTTTCTGGTGCTATTTTTAATTCTCTGAAATTTCCTTTTCTGTATAAATCCTTTAATTCTAGCTTGAATAATGATAACACTGCTTCTGGTCTGCAGATAAACATGTCTTTGATGTTTTGCAGACAGAAGGGCTCTGTGGTGATTTTGTAATACCACTGCTGCTTTTCGGTACATTAAAAATTGTCTTCTCATTTGCCACACCCTGAAGTACTGCTGTAGCGTGATGGCAGCTCTTTTCTGGCAAAGAAATCTTCTGCGATACACAGCCATCTGAAGGAAGGACTGAATTCGTAGGGCCGCACATTTCTGCATTTCCAGTTTTCTGGTGACCATTTCATGAAAAGTTTTCTGAATAGTCACTGCATCTTTCCTGTGAGAACGATTCTCTTCCTCCTATGAACAAGCAGGTAGGAAAGCTTAACACCACATGTGAACTGGAGCGTCACAACTTTGTGCAACTTCAGATCGAGTTTTTTTCTGCTTTAGCAGGACAGACTGGTTAATAATGGCTACCGTGTTTTGCTCAGATACGGCTTCAATTCTTGTCTAAATTTCATGCTGCCAGAGACAGCTTGAGCCACTTTTTCTTTCGACATGATCTATAATTCTGCATAACAATCACCACAGTTCTGTTTAATAACCAATTGTGGGCCCATACATTTTCAACACTACGGCAGCCAAATGCACACACTGGATATCCCTCTGTAAGAAAGGTTATACGAAAACAACCACATGGGCTTGCCCTGCAGTTCATGCTCTATGTCCCGTTGCTTTACAGTGGAGAAAACATCTCCTTTAAAGACTTTAATCCCATATGGGTGCTGGTTCATGTCCTTGCTGCCCCACTTCCCATCTAGCTCCCTGCTAATGACTCAGTAGAGGACGGCACAAAGCCTTGGGATCCTGCACCTGCATGGGAGACCTAAAGAAGTTCCTGGCTTTGGATGGCTCATCTCTGGCCATTGGGGCCATTTGGAGAATGAACTAATGAACGGAAGATCTTTTCCTCTTCTCTTCTCTATAAATTTGCCTTTCTAATAAAATAATTAAATCTTAAAAAAAAAAAAAAAAAAAAACCTTTAAAATGCTTCTGTGGGGCCAGTGTTGTAATATAACAAGTAAAGCTGCCTCCTGCCATGCTAGCATCTCACATGGGCGCCCATTCATATCCTGGCTGCTTCAGTTCAGATCAAGCTCCCTGCTAATGGCTAGGAAAGAGAAGTAGAAAATGGCCCAAGTTTTGGGGTCCCAATCACCCACATAGGAGAGACCTGAAAGAAGCTCCTGTCTCCAGGGTGAGGGACTGGTCCAGCTGTGGCCCTTGTGAGTATCTGGAAGATCCTGCTTCCCCAACTCTTTCAAATAAATAGAATCTTTAAAAATAAACAAAATGCTTCTTAATAACAGCACCCTGATGCTGTCTCTGAACATGCTGCCTTACACTCATGCCTTGACAACTTGCCTGAGCACAAATCACTGCTGCTTCCTTCGGTGTGTTATGTAGAAGAGCTTCTTGTTTCTTTTTATTCGCCCTGTATTTTTGTTGTATTACTTTTGTAGCCCACAGAAGTTTTTGGTACAAACAATGTTGCCTATACATTCTATATGTGCTTTGTATGAGGACAGCAGCTCTGTGTTTTTTCCGTAAATACTCTCTGGCTTTCATTCCTTTGTACGCAGCCTGAATGACCACGGCAGAATCCCATCGCCTGACAAAATTGTCTCTCTCCAGTTTCGCCACTCTGTATGCTCGGTAACGCCGCTGAATCAGAATTGAGGCATGTTTCCAAGTCTGAAATGCAACGTATGTTCTGTGCATCCTGAACAGGGCCTGAATGACAATTGCAGCCCTGTTCCTTTCTTGTAACCTCTTCTTTTGGAGTCTTCGATAAGATGACTGTAATATAATGGCCGCTTTGCGTAACTCCAAAAATTCGTACAATTTTTGCTTGGCAGAAATGGTGGCTCGATATTTCTGTTGAACAAAAATAGTAGCTTTTCTGAGAGAAATGAATCTTCTCCTCATCATGAAAGACCTAAACCTGCTTTGAATGAGGGTTGCCGAGGAGTGCATGCTTTTCAAATGTCTTCTTGTTTTCATACCCCTAAATGCAGCCTGAAGGACCATGGCAGAACGTCTCTGTTTGAGGAAACGCTGCCTCTGTAGTTTTGCAGCTCTGTTGGCGTGGTACTGTCGTTGGATCACCAGGGAGGCCTGTCTCAGGGCCCGGTACTCGACGCAAGCCCTGTGCATTCTGAAAGCAGCCTGGATGGAAGCAGCAGCCCTGTGCCGCTCCTGGATCTGCCTCCGTACCACCCATCCTCTGTACCCAGACTGGATTTGAATAGCTGCCTGTTGCAGCTGAAGGAATTGTAAGTGATGCTTTGCACAAAGTTTTGCACGGTATTTTCTCTGAATCCAAACAACAGTTTTTTTGAGAGATAGGAATCTTTTTCTCATGATTAGAGTCCTAAATCTCCTCTGAATAACGGTTGCACTTAAATGCATAACTTTTAAATGTCTTCTGGTTTTCATGCCCCTAAAAGCAGCCTGAATGCATATTACAGATTTTCTCAATTTGTTGAATCTTTGAAACTGTGTATTTCTTTCCTTCACTGCACGGTATCTTTGCTGAACAGTTTTTGTTACTTTTTTCAACTTATTAAAATATTTTTGCTGTCTGTATCTTCTATAGTATGACTGAATAAGTGTTGCTGCCATCTGCATCTTTCTTACAGTCTGCCTAACTCTAGCTCCTCTAAAACTTGCCTGAAGAACAGTGACAGCTTTCAACATTGTCAGGTATTTTTTACGTTGAATTTTACCTTGATAATATGCTCTGTATCTTACTTGAATTACAACAGCTGCTCTTCTCAGTCTACGGTATCTTACTGTCAACTGATGCATTTTAAACATGGCTTTAATACAAGTGGCTGCCATGTGCATTCGTTTAACATGTTGTCTTACTCTAACACCTCTATAAATAGCTTGGGTTTTAATTACTGTCTTCTTCAAATTAAGGTATTCCCTATGTTGACAGTTTGCAATTTTAATATTTCGATACCATCTCTGAATTATAATAGCTGATTCTCTATAAGTGGCATATATCTTTTTTGCCTTGTAGGCTCTATACTTAGTCTGTATAGCAACTGCTGCTCTGTTGCAATCCTTTATTCTTTTCCTCACTTTCATACCACGGTAAGCTGATTGTAAGATTAATACAGCTGCTTTTGTCTTCAAATATAAATGACGCTGTCCTGTGCCAACACTGTAAGCTCTGTAATACATCTGAATCTGAAGAGCAGCTTTCTTCATAGTTTTCCACTTCTTGCGCTGCAGATGCATTTTATAGTATGACTGTATGAGGCCAGCACACTCATGTTGCCTCTGAATCTGTCTTCTCACTGTTCTTCCTCTCCATGCAGACTGAAGCACTTCTACCGCATGACGCAGTTCAATATACCACACACGCTGCTTCTTTCCTGCAATCCATGCTCTCAGATGTTGCTGGATGACAAAGGCGGCTGATTTCATTAACCTAAACTGTTTCTGGGCTTTCTTCATTCTAAAAACAGACTGAATTACCATTGCAGCTTTGTGCTCCCTCCTGACCTGCTTTCGAACTTCCCAGCCACGATAGGCAGATTGGAGACAAATCACAGCTGCCCTTGTGTTTAAAAAACGTGTCCTTACATCACGAACAGTCTTACATGCCCTATACCATCTCTGAATCTTCACAGCAGACAGAAGCACAGTCTGGTACTTCACCCTTTGACTGTAGCCTCTAAAAGCAGTTTGGATTTTAACAGCAGCTAAAAATTGTTGTTTCAGCAGCTGCCGTACTCTGTAACCTCTGTAAGCAGCCTGCAAGTAAGTAGCTGCTCTTTTGACTTGCAGGTAATTCTTTCTCTGATTGACTTGTGCTCTGTACGCACGATAGTAATTCTGAATGACAACAGTTGCTTTATAAATTTTCAGGAAATCTTGCCGCTTCTTTCTCATTCTGAAGTAAGACTGCAGTGAAATAGCAGCTTTTCTTTGCAACCTTATCTGCTTTTGGACTAGGTAGCCTCTAACAAAAGCCTGCAGTTTGATGCAGGATGCCCGCATCTGTATATATTCTTCTCTCTCTTGTGCAGCCATCTTTTGGGCACGGTACCACTGCTGAATAAACACTGTAGCTGCTCTTAAGTGTAAATATTGTTTACGTGCTCGCTTCATCTTGACAACTGACTGCAATTTTAATGTAGTATATTTCAGTTTCAGAAATTTCTTTCTGGAAATATAAGCACGATAATATGACTGGATTTTAACAACAGACGTGCGGATGTGAACAAACGTCTTCCTGGCTTGCATCATTCTGCATGCAGACTGCAGAACGATGACAGCAGAACGTGTTTTCTGATAGGATGCTAGAACTTTCCTGGCTGTAACATAAGCCCGCAAATAAGTCTGAATGACAAGGGCTGCTTTCTTCATCTTTTTGTATTTCTGTAACTGTTGATGCTTTCTTATGTGTGCCTGCAATCTGACAACAGACTTCTTAAAGCTTAAAAATTGTAATCTGTTTTGCCTCATTCTCCAATAGGACTGCAAAACACAGGCAGCCCTAATGCGTCTGCAGAGATTACGAGCCCTCATCCCCCTGAAGGCAGCTTGCAGGCGAATGGCGGCAGCCCTTTTCTGCAAATACCTGCTGCGCTCAGTCTTTCCTTTCTGATAGGCTCTATAGTACTTCTGGATGGTCAGTATAGATTCTTTTCTTCTTTTAGACAACTTTTGAGCTTGAAAACACCGAAATCTTCTCTGAATGATAACAATACAGGACCTAATATAAAGATATCTTCGTAATTCTTTGTGCATTCTATACCATGATTGTATGACAACAGCAGACTTTTCTTTGGCTTGTTTCCTGCAATGCCACTCTCTAAAAGCTCTTTGCAGAATAAGTACAGCTCTCGTTTTTAACTTCATTCTACGTTGCCTCCATCTTCTGAACACAGACTGAATTATAAGGGCTGATGATTTTAACATCTCATATCTCTGTTGATCTTGTTTTCTTCTTAAATAAGAACGCCAATGCCTTTGGATTGTAACTATCGCCCAAAGATATCGCTTATAACATGTAACAGCAATTAGCATTCTTATCCTGGATTGCAGGATGACTGAATAATATTTCAATTTCAGAAATCTTTTCCTAGTGGAATATCTTCTCCAATACCCCTGAAAAAGATTAAGAAAGGACACAAAGTAAAATAGACATAACTTCATTTACTTAACACTTCTGAAAACACTAATTCTTGTAATATACCACTTATAAACAAAAACATTAAGTTGGAAAACAAATGTATTTGAACTAATTATTTCTTTCATTTGTGGATTAGTAGGTAATTCAAGAATACATCCTATTCCTCATTATACTTACACTGTATCTGTATTCCAGAATCAAGAATATAAACCAACTTATACTATTATAGAAGCCAAAGAGTTAAACAAAACTATCACAATATATTCAATTACATATTCATCTTCAATGATTCTGCAAGTTTTCTCTGCATCTTATATGTTATGTTCCCTTTAATTTAGGGTTGCTTTACTTAAAATGATTGGAAATTACTTGGGTGAGGGATTCTATACCATGACATAACAAGCTCAATAATATAAGCATAGCTGTAGCTCCATCTCCTGGTTTCATGCATCCAAACAATGGAAAGCTGAAAATACTAGAGAAGCAAATTGCTTCTGTACTGAACAACATGGACAGATGTCTTCTCCCAGTCATTTCGCTGTAGTCAATAACAATATGGTAACCACTTATGTATCTCTTACATTGTAATTTCAGGTGTAACATACCACCTAGAGACAATTTTAAAGTGCACAGAAATATGCGCATCCACAAAATTCATTTTGTAAATTTTATTTAAAAAACTTCAACATGTACAGATCAGCATCTGCTGAGGTACTGGAAACAATCTTATGACGTATTCAAGGAACGACTACAGAAGCAGGATAAAGAAATGAGCCAGACCACTTTCAGGGAACTATTTGCCTAAGAATACCTTTAGTTATTTCTAAAAATGTAGAAACTACAGATACATAGTTTAAAAAAATGTAGAATTCTACAAAGACTTGAAAAGTGACAAAGATTCTATTCCTTGAAAAATCATGCTGGTAATGTAACGTCTAGGTCAATCCAACAGTATAACAGCTAAATACAAAGGGCTATGGTAAACACTCAGCTATATTTGTATTGCTAGGATACAGATGATTCCAGGCTACAGGTAAGCAAGATCTAGATGATTTCTTCTAGAGGTTTATTTGTCCAAAATAATTCAAATGCTCCTAAGATTCCAGGGGGAAAGGAGTGGTTCCCTAGGTTATTTTCTCTTTCCTCATGTATTTGTGAAGAACAGAAGGCCCGGACACCTCACACTCCTATCGCACTGTTCAGCGTATCAGCTATGCTTGGCCCCAGCACATCAGCCAAGAATGCAGAAGTTATAGAAAATATTTATTTCCTGCTAGTCACCTGCTTTAGCACCTCCTTCGTTGTTACCTAAAATATTGTTCTTACTCTTCAGCCTAACAAGAAACATATTCCATATTATTTCTCTTACCATGCAGACATGTAATTAAAACACATATCAAATTATAGTCAAGGTTATTACTACAAAATGACCTGGAAAACAAAAAATAAGTTCTCAGGCCTGTCACAATAGCTCAACTAGTTAATCTTCCATTCTCTAGGGCTGGGATACCATATGGGCACTGGTTCACATTTCTGCTGCTCGATTTCCCAACTAGCTCCCTGTTCATGGCCTGGGGGGGCAGTAGAGGATGGTCCAAAGCCTTGGGACTGCAGTGGCAGATGGCCCAAAGCCTTGGGACACTGCACCAGCATCGGAGAAATGGAAGCAGTTCCTGGCTTCTGGTTTCAGATTGGCTTAGCTCTGGCTGTTGTGGCCACTTTGGGAGTGAACCAGTAGATGGAAGATATTTCCTTCTGTCTCTCCTTCTCTCTGTAAATCTGCCTTTCCAATGAAAACAAACAAATCTGAAAAAAGAAAATAGGTTCTCTCTCTTTGCATAAGGCACTATTAAGCTGCGTTTAATAATAATAATAACAACAACAACAACAAAAGCTTCGGTTCAGCATTGTGGTAAAGCAAGTTAAGCTGCTTATGATACCTTCATCAAATATTGCTGTGCCAGTTCAAGACCCAGCTACATTTTGCTTCAGATCCAGTTTACTGCTAATACACCTGAGAAGCCAGCAGTAGAAAACCATGTAGGAGATCTGGATGGAGTTACTGGTTAAGCTTTGCCTGATCCTGACATGGCTACTGCGGACATTTCAGAATGGATCAGTAGAATGAAGACCTCTCTCAATCCCTCTCTCTGGTATTCACCCTTCCAAATAAGTGTAACAAATACTTAAAAGAAAAGGCACATGGAAGCAAAAATAGTACTTAGATTGCTGCTATCTTTACTTTTTCATTTTTCTTCCCTAGAATTTGAAGGAGCTATACCAGGATCTAGGCCTGAGAATCACCACTTAGTGAAACACATAAGGAACTGACAACCATAGAAGGCACATGAGAACTTCTGGCCCCAACTCAAAAAGTCAATTATATGATTATTAACATTCTCCTTTTTAATTTAAACAGTCTCATGATCAGACACCAAAGACGTAAATGAGAATCAATGAGAATAATAGAACTAAAAAAATCCTATGACTAAAACAAAAAACTCAGTGGAATGAAAACAGTGTACAGTTGATAGTCAAGCCAATTAATTTGAAGAGCAATAAATTAATCAGGATGAACAAGATACAGTAAAATCACGGGAAAGAAAAATCCCAAACTATGAATAGAGAAGAACTTCCTCAATTTCAAAAACTTATAGTTAACATCAAATTGCATGTAGAGAAATTACATTCTTTCCTCTGAAGACCTAGAAAAAAACAAGGAAGTACCTGTCACCATTCCTAATTAACTTCATAAATGCAGTAAAATAAAACGCATAGACTAATAAAAAAATAAACTATATTTACTTAGAGATTATCAAGAAAATTTTAAAAACACAAATAAAAGCAAGCTAAACAAATTTATAGGCTATAGCACTTATATTAGAATAAAAAAAAATCGCACATTTATCTGAAAAAGTAGGTTTGAGTCTTATGAATAAAATTTCAAAAGAGCACAGTTTCAAAAGATCTAAACAGATACTATCCTGAACAGAAAGACTCAATATTGTTAAGGCTTCAGTTCTTCCCATTTTATTCACTATAACTCCAGTCAAAACCTTACCTAGAAATATGATTCTAGCACTATATAGAAAGATAAAAAATTCAAGAACAGTCAACACAAAATTGAAAAAAAACAAAATTGGCAGACAAGTATTACCTATTGTCAAGATCTAATATAAAACCACCATAATCATGACTGTGGTATTGGAAAAAAGAATAAATATGTCAGAAGGAGACCATAGAATTAACTATCTTTGACAAAAATGCTAAGGATATTGAATTGAAAAGCAAGTTATTTTTCACAAATAGGATTTAAACAAGTCACATCCACATGCAAAAAAATAAAGTGGATGTAAGCTTTTACTGTATATCATTTACAATAATTAACTAAAATAAAACTACAAAACTAAACAGCTTAAAACATGACAGCACAAAATCTAAATACCTTTAATTTGGCAACAACACTTCAGACAAAATATCAAGTGTTCTACTCATAAAAAAAATAATCAGCACACAAGATTCTCTTAAAAGAATGAAAACAGGGCCCGGCGGCGTGGCCTAGCGGCGAAAGTCCTCGCCTTCAAAGCCCCGGGATCCCATATGGGCGCCGGTTCTAATCCCGGCAGCTCCACTTCACATCCAGCTCCCTGCTTGTGGCCTGGGAAAGCAGTCGAGGATGGTCCAAAGCCTTGGGACCCAGCACCCACGTGGGAGACCCGGAAGAGGTTCCTGGATCCTGGCTTCGGATCGGTGCAGCACTGGCCGTTGCAGTCACTTGGGGAGTGAAACATCAGACAGAAGATCTTCCTCTCTGTCTCTCCTCTCTGTATATCTGACTTTGTAATAAAAATAAATAAATCTTAAAAAAAAAAGAGTGAAAACAAAGCTACAGACTAATAGAAAATATTTTTAAAACAAACATTTGAGAACGTTTTTAAACCTAAATAGATAAAGAGCCTTAAAAATCAACAATAAGGGGCTCGATGGCATAGTGGTTAAAGTCCTTACCTTGCATTCACAGGATCCCATATGGTCACCGGTTCTAGTTCCGGAGGCCTTGCTTCCCACCCAGCTCCCTGCTTGTGGCCCTCGGGGGAGAGCAGTCGAGGATGGCCCAAAGCCTTGGGAACCTGCACCTGCATGGGAGACCTGGAGGAACTCCTGGCTCCTGGCTTCGGATTGGCTCAGCTTCAGCCGTTGCAGTCACTTTTGGGGAATGAACTATCGGACGGAGGATCTTCCTTTCTGTCTCTCCTCCTCTCTGTATATCTGACTTTCCAATAAAAATAAATAAATCTTTAACAAAAATCAACAATAAGAAATCATACAACCTAATTTAAAAATTGGCAGAAAAAATTTTTAATAGATGCCTTAAGCATGTGAAAAGCTGCTCAACATCACTTGGGATTTGCAAACTGATATAAAGACAAGATACTACCACCTACCTTTCAGAATAGCTAAAACAAAGGTACTAGTAACACCAAATGCTAACAAAGATACAGAGTAGCAGAAACTCATCCATTTCTTGAGAGAATGTAAAATGCTGCAATCATTTGGAAGACAGTTTGGATTTACTCACAAAGCTAACAGTCTTACTTTATAATCTAATAATCATACACTCCCCCAGATAGTTGAAAACAATTTTATGCAAAATCCTATACTCAAATGTTTATACAAGCTTTGTTTATAACTGTCAAAAAAAAACCAGGGGAATTTAAATATCCTTTAATAACTGAAAGGATAAAAAGTTCTGATATACTCATACCAAGCAATATTATTTGCTGATAAATTATCAAGCCAGAAAAAGAAACATGTCATCTTAGAGTGGCAATTTACTAAGCGACAAATCAAAGGGGTCAAACTAATTTGATATTCTAGAAAAGAAAGTGGAGAAACAGTTAGAGCACTGGTTGCCAGAGAGTATGGGGAGGCATAAAGAATATTACATAATGAAAAAGAGACTCAACTCACCAAAAAGACTAAAAAAATCTCAAATAAGTATTTACCCAACGAAAGACCTTCAAAACACATACGGCAAAAACTGAAAGATCTGAATCGAGGAAGACATGTGCACAGGTTACTAAGCCGCTGTTACCTGTGGCTTAGTAAAAGCATGAGTGGAAAAAAACAAGTAAGGATATACAAGAACGGACCGTTATCAAACAAGTGTAGCTATCAACATTTATGGACCACTGTACACAACAACAGAACACACTCTTTTTAAGTACACACAGAACATTCACTTGGATTGTGCGTAAGTAAATTTTTCCTGTACAATACCACGAACAAGTACTTTCAGCTTTGTGAGCCAGTTCTGTTACAAAGACTCAACTTTGCCAACACAGCTCAAAAACACATAAACAAATGGATGTGGCTGTATTCTAAAAACAGCAGTTAGGCCAAATATAAACTACATGCTGGGAATGAGCACTCACATTTTGGTATCTACTGGGATCCAGGAACCAGACCCATTCAAATACCAAGCATTGACTGTACTAAAAAATCGTAAAATATAATTATGGAAAACTTCATTGCATTTTACCTTCCACATCAAAAAATACAATGAAATTTTTTTAAGTTCACCATCAGTCAAGGATGCTATACCTGAATAACAGATGCTGAATTATTTTGAACCTTTTCCAGTTTTTCTTTCTTCAGTGTTAATAATTTTCGCTGTGCAATCAGTCTCCGCCAGTATTTTTGAATTACCAGTGCTGCATTAACCTTTTTTTTCAATCGTCGTTTTGCTAGAAAACTGATTATAGCGCACTGAATAATTCTTGCAGCTTTGTCTCTTTCCTTAAGAAGAAAAACATTAGCAATGTGAATTAAACAATTAAAGATCTTAAAAACTATGTTTAGATAATCATCCATTATTAACCAAATTAATCCTAGAATTAAAATATCTGTCAGGCTTCTTATGTTCCTCTTTGAAAAACAGATAAATGGAGAACATTAAATGAGCCTGGTGAAAGATTTGTAGGTGTGTTTTCAGGCTGGACAAAAGAGTCCCAAGAAATGGTCTAAGATAAAAATCATGGAAAAGTATTATCTATCATAGAGCCTCAGTAATGGAGATAGAGGCAATATAATATAAGAAGGTATGTCTTCAGATTCCGGTCCAGTGAATCAATGATTAACTTGCAATAAACAGGAGTCTGAAAAAACGTTTTACAGTATAAGTATAATATTACTGTTACAATTTGAACAATACAAAAAGTGGGAGGGAACACAGTTCTTTCTTGAGTGTAGCAGCTGCTGTGGTTGGTGTTAATCCACTGAGACTCTAGCGACCTGGATGCAGTTCAGATTCTGAGACTGGGCTCTCACATGCTCAACACCATGTGGTCAAAGAGCAGATGGCTGCCCAGGGAATACTGGAGGCCAGTACCCTTCACATGCCTTACTTGTTTCTATTACTTCTAACAACTATCTACCATGAATAACAGTATCTCCTATGTCCAGTACCATTCTAAATATTTTCTGAATGATGCACTTAAAACTCACGATAACTCTGAAAACAAATGAGCGGACATTATTCTCTCTCAGGAAACTGAAGCAGAGAAGTCATGCGATTTTTCTTCTCCAAACAAAGCTGAGATTTCAAGCAGGCAGTCTAGACTGGCAGACCAGACCATGACATTAATCATGTTGCTACATTTTCCAAGGCTACATTTAGCTATTCACTTTAACTAGATTACAAACTGGAAGTTGAGTTGTTTCCTCCGGTGGAAATCAACTTACAGACTGCTGTCTGGGATAGCAAGTCATACACAATGAGCTACAGAGCCTCAGTAATAAAAGCAAGCAGTAGATGGCACCTGTGTGCACATGCTGTCAAATTGTTATTTTAACATAAAAATGAGAATCAATGTGATTAAAACATGAAGTAAGAAATGGTAAGTGCCTTGTATTGGATCATGCCTCTAAAGGTAAAAGACCTGACACTTGTAAAACTGGGCAGTACAGTAAGAATTATGTATATCAAGTTGACCAAGCCTTTTAACACCACTGCCAGAGCTCCTGAGAAAGCAATGGCCTTTAGATCTGCAGAAAGTCAAGTCAAAATAAAGCCTTATTACCTAAACAAACAAACAAACAAACAAACAAAAAATAACAATGCTTTAAAACACCGAACACTGCAGTTTAGAAGTATATGGCATTGAGGTAGAAAGTGATATGTGCCAGGGATATTTCTGATGAAAGCAAAATAAAGTGTCACAAAACTATTTTAAAATGTGTATCTATTGATTTTCATAATATACAGGAGGCAAAGAGAAAGAGAGAGAAGCAATCTATTCCATTTGCTAGTCTACTTCCCAAATACCCAAAACAGCCAGGATTGGGTTAGACTAAATCTAGAGTCCAGAAATTAATCTAGGTTTCCCAGTGGGTGGCAGGGACCCAAAAACTGAAGCCAAAACCTGCTGTTTCCCAGCATGGGCAGACAGGAAATTGAAATCAGAAGTGGTACCAAGACATGAAATCTTGGTACATCATAGAATGGGGTTGTCTCAAGTGGCATGTTAACTAAGTATTAGAAAGCAAGCTTTCTTAGGTTATACCTGGGCAAACGGCATATTACTGAGGGGTTATAAGGTTAGGAGAGTAGCCTCTGATTACTAAATAACACAAGAGTGCAAAGACAGAGCAGGAATGGTAACAGGCAGAAGAAACAAAAGGGACTCACTCTGACCCTAGCACCCCCCTCCCGCCCCCGCCCATGAATGTGGAACATTTCCATAATCTAGCTGGAAAACGGGCCTGTGGTAGAAATCAAGTGTCATAATGAAAGAGGCGTATAGATTTTCATCCATCAGTTGGGAGAAAAGCAGGCTCTGTACCAAGGTCATGCAGAAGGCCAGGTGGCTGGAGCTGTCTGTGGCCAGTCTTGGGAAGTGTGGTGAAGACAAACAGCTTCCCCACAGGCCCCAGGACAAAACTGGTTCTCTACCTTGGAAAAGTCATTGCCAAATGTAAGGAATGGGATATGACAAGGTAGGATGAGCTCAGCACACAAGAAACACTTCCCTTAAGGACTTTGTGCAAATTCTCCAATGAGGAGCAATCCCCACATCACCTCCTTGCAGTGGCTTCTTCCTTCATACACAGGCCAAATATGAAGATCTACTTGGTTTTACAGTTTATGCCGAGTTGTTGACAGAAGAACTGTCAAGTGGATGGGCAGGAGTCTTTCTTTGAGAATTCATCAGTTACTTCTGGCTACTTGCTAGTGCTTCCTTGTCATTATAAAATGCTTGAGCCACTCAATGCAGAGTTTATGTAAATTATAAAAATGATAATCAAGCAAAACATAAAACCTGAAAAGTAGCTATCTCCAGATAATGCTAATAGTTTAGTGGCTTGTAATATCCTACCAGGACACGTAGCAGTCTACTGTTCAGTGTTCCAAATAAAAAATGCGCGTAGGTGAGGCAGGGGTGGAGGTGCAGAGGTGATGGGGTGGCAGAGGGCCAACCCAGAAGAAAGGCAGGGGTCAGATCGGGTCAATGAAGTTTAAACACAGCTACAGAAATTGTTTTTCATTTAGCCCTTTACAAAGAAAAGTGAGAAATTCTGCACTATTTGTATCAAGAAAATAAACAAAGAAAAAAGGATCTGAGTAGTAAAAACCTATGGAACTTCTATGGTTAATAATCCATGGCTACATATAGTCTAATACCTACTTCTTACTATTCTCATTCAGTGCTGCAAAAAAAAAAAAAAAAAAAAAAAAAGAGTTAAGTCTGAGAACGGTCTAAGAAAGATCTTTTCCTGAAAACTTTGAAACATCTGGGGTTGACAGGAAGGTGCAGGGGGTCAAGTCACCGAGTGTAGTAGCAGCATCCCAAGAGATGTTGGTCCCTGCTAACGTGCCTGGGAAGCAGAGGAAGACGGCCCAAGCCCTCGGGCACTTGTATGCTCATGGGAGTCCCAGAAGAAGTTCTTGGCTCCTGAATCTAGTTATGTCCCACACTGGATGTTGCTGACAGTTTGGAGAGGGAGCCAGTAGGTGGATGATCCCTATCTCCTCTTTACTCTTCCTAACTTTGCCTCTCAAATGAATAAATCTTTTTTCTAAATCAATTCTCCTAGAAGCTTCCAACAATAAGTATCTTCCAAGAAACAGTTTCGTGGCAAACAGAATTGGGCTTGCTAATTACAGGACACTTGATACTCCGCAACACTCTGAGGACAAGCCTCAGGGAGCAGAGTTTCCTGAAGGCTGATTAGATTTCAACAGGTAGAGAAAGAGTCAAAGCAAAACTCCCTCACTTGGGCTTCACAAATTAAGAAACCTGGTTAAGCCACACATCTTTCACTGCAGCAGACCAAGTGAAAGAATTAAAAGAGGCTGGAAGACAAATAAAATCAAAGGTTTCCCAGCAATTAGGGAGAAATAACCCTATCTCCTCAACTCAAAATATGTAATACACAATTATTAAATGTACTTCAATAACTTCATGCAACAGGGCCAGGTCTGTGGCACAATGCACTAAGCTGGTGCGAGACGCTGGCATCCCTTGGGAGTCCAGACTCGAGTTTTGGCAGCTCCACGTTTGATTTAACTCCCAATAGAAGAAGGCTCAAGTGTTTGGGTTCCTGCCACCCACGTGGGAGACCCAGATGGAATTCCAGGCTCCTGGCATTGGGCTGGCTAAGCGCCATGCACTGCAGCCAGGTGTGAAGTAAACCAGCAGTTTACTTAAAAGATCTCTCTAACTCTGATTTTCAAATAAATACATTTTTTAAGCGAAACAGCAATAACTTCAAAAAACCTAAAAAACAATAATAACTTCACACAGCAATAATATTTAAAAGTCATATGAGAAGTCAATTAACTAAAATCTTATAAGGAACGATTCACACTGTAATATTATCATTTACAAGGAGTACCTGATAGCGTTTTAGATCTGCTTTTAGTTTATATTTTCTCCAGGTTGCCTGTATAAGACGAGCAGCTCTTATTTCTTTACGAAGATCTAAAAGTCTTGCACACAGAAATGACAAATAAGTAATGACCACCTAAGAGAAAATACAAAACATGTCAACCATATTTCAACAGAGAATATATACATCTTGCTATCTCCTGAAACTCTTGTTATCAAAAATATTAAGACTCTCAGATGACTTACCTTCTCATCTGGAATTGTATTTGACATATCTGAATGATGAATCATGGCAGGTATTCCACCAAGGTCTTGAACTGCAGACTTAACTAAATGGAAATTTTTCTTCTCATTTTCCAGGAGCTCTTTGAATAGTTCCGAAGCATTTTCTAGTATGCAGGTGGAAAAACAGATATTAGACTCCTCAAACCAAATATCTGGCATGGCAAAGAACTGGGAAGGTTACACGTGAAGGCACTAACCATGATCCAGGGTCTTGGGGGACACATCCAGAGCACTGTCATCAGATTCAGATGATGAGTTTAACGCCACTGAGCCGGTGCGTGTGCATTCCACGGTCTGGGTTGTGTGTTGACAGATGGCGTCAAAAGGCACATAGCAAGGGTGGTAGTGGTGGATCAGGTAGCACAGGACACGGCCATCTGAGAAAGCCACTGTGAAATTCTCCACCTGAGTGGAAATGCCAGAAAAATAATGACTGCATTTAGGTAGCAAGACATTTAGCAATTTTGTAGTCCTTTATTTCCTTTTAATAGCTAAGATTACCATAATAATATAGTTACAACCAAATTCTCAATTACACTGATCACTCCAAAAACCAGACATGATTATGTTGATAATTATAAACTTATGCTGTCAGGCTACTAATTACTGTGCATTGA
This sequence comes from Ochotona princeps, assembly GCF_030435755.1. Classification (NCBI taxonomy): domain Eukaryota; kingdom Metazoa; phylum Chordata; class Mammalia; order Lagomorpha; family Ochotonidae; genus Ochotona; species Ochotona princeps. The sequence continues at coordinate 9,698,617 of NC_080841.1, forward strand.
AGAGTATCCCTCAAAACATCATGTGTTGCCTAGAACTTTATAACGTGAATTTGAGCCATTAAAGCTATAATCAATTACATGAAGTCACATGGGTATAAAGTACACTCAACTATGACTTGTGAGTGACAAGAGAAGCAGAATACAGAAACAACTGCATGTGATGACAAAGGCAGACTAAAGAAGCACGCCTGCAAGGTGAAGAATGCCAAGGATTGCTGAAAATGCCAGTTTCAGAAAAAGACATAGGAAATGGAGTTCCCTCCTCCCCTCCCGCAAGTATTTAGTAAGAACATGACTTGGCTAACACTTTGGTTTCCGACTTCCATTCCTGGACTAGTGACACAAAACATTTTCATTATTTTGTTTGACATAGTATTTGTAGATATTTAGGAAACATAATAAAAAAAACTCAGTACACTCACATAATGTGGGATGACCAAATCAGTAAATTAACAATCTCACCTCCTCAAACACTTATTATTTTTATGCACTGGAAACCTACTAACCCTTCAGGATATTATGAAATATATAACAAAGTGATATATACTGCAGTTAGCCTAACACACTATAGAACCCACTAGAAATAAACACTAGATAATAGGCCCCAACACGTTTTTATTTTAAGCCATTCAGTTTGTAGTAATTCCTACAGCAGTCTTCAGAAATCACAGCAAATATGGCTGACTCTTATTATTTGTGATCAGGGAAATAATGAATATCAAACTCATCAACACAGTATAGGATTAGGCTGTAGGGAGGTGCTGGTCAAAACATTTTCATCAGTCAATCAATATATAACCTTATTTTAGGTATCACAATCTTAGGACATTAGACAGTGCTATAGTAATACACTTGAGGGACATTTTAAACTGGAAAATGAACAAAAAAGAACACAAAAACACAGGAGAGTAAGTAGACCTTGAAAAGGACACTGGTTTTAAGTGGAATTGCTGGGGCCTGGCGGCGTGGCCTAGCGGCGAAAGTCCTCGCCTTCAAAGCCCCGGGATCCCATATGGGCGCCGGTTCTAATCCCGGCAGCTCCACTTCCCATCCAGCTCCCTGCTTGTGGCCTGGGAAAGCAGTAGAGGACGGCCCAAAGCTTTGGGACCCTGCACCCGTGTGGGAGACCTGGAAGAGATTCCTGGTTCCCGGCATCGGATCGGCGCGCACCAGCCCATTGCGGCTCACTTGGGGAGTGAATTATCAGACGGAAGATCTTCCTCTCTGTCTCTCCTCTTCTCAGTATATCTGACTTTGTAATAAAATAAATAAAATCTTTAAAAAAAAAAAAAGTGGAACTGCTGAAACACAAAGGCAGAGAGCAGCTTCCTGTATCAAACTGGGCGAAGTGCCCTGGTGTTTCTTTAGCTCTGTTACTCCACTTAAAAAAGACATTAGATTAAAATAAACACAAAGAAATTTACCTTTTTATTATAAAAGGCACAAACAGCATTCACCCAATCCATCAATAATCTAACGTTTTCACTATATTGCCCAACAGAATCACTTTTCCTTTTGTCTTTTTTGTTTATATAAGCATCAGAATGGCATGATAGAGCAGACATTGTGTTCTTTATACAATGTGTTTGTTTTAGAAAGTTAATTTCATCCTTCAATTGATCTGAATTTAGAGAAATATCCACCTGAAATACACACAAAAAAAGATAAAAATGTATTTTTAACACACAGAAACAAATTTCTGTTTTCTACTTAGAGAAAGTATTGAAGAGTGAAATTAATCTAGTAAGAAAGTTTAAAAAATCTAGGGAAATATATAGAACATAAGTTTTACCATGAAAAACTCATTTTTTTCAAAAGACAAACATAACCCATAGAAGCACTAGAATGCTCAATACTTAAAACATGGGATGTAGAGCAATGCAAGCCTCGGCTCCAATCCTCACATTACTTCTAATCAATGACATAAGCTTCAACTTCAGTTTCTTCTCTGTGAGAAAGATCTAACACCAACTTTGTCAGTGGACAGTAAAGCTTAAACTTGTACCTGTGCCTGGGAATTATCTCACCTTCAGGGAGAGAATAAACCCTAGTAGTCTTTATTTGATTCGAATTGCTTTTGTATGTCAATACTCAAAATTGCTAAAAACTACAAAATGTACTAGATATACAGTACCTGAAAGGCAAACGCTACTTTCCAAAGCAAGGCAAGAGTTTTTTCTCTGTGCCTATCCACAATATCCTTGGATTGTATCGTATTTCCTACAAAGGAAAAGTTAGTTAATTAGCATAATTTCTATGCACATAAATGCTAAGTGAAGAGATCATTTTCATGTGTCTTTACCATGTTCATCACTTAGCTGAATTCCTTGTGATTTAAGAACTTGAAGAGCAATGTCAACATTGTGTATCTTTTGAAGACGACTGATTGCTGGAATTCTGAGTTTTTTTGAAAGATCCCAGTTTTTTGTGAGAAGTTCCATGGTTCGCCTACGAGTAAGGATATTTAAATGAAACTGTTACGTAAAAATAACTGGTAAATCTGAGGCTTAACTTAACTTCACAGTGAAAAACTGTACCTTACTATTAAAGAAACCCTTTTCTTTGACTAATAAAACTGCTTCCTTTAGAAGGACATAAGACACAGTAGGGAGTGCCCCAGAAACAAGACAGATTTCTTCAAGTCCAATATCTTAAAGAGGCAACCACAGCAAGCCGAAGGCCATTCCTTCAAAGCACAAACCGGGAGCCTGGTGGCATGGCCTAGCGGCTAAAGTCCTTGCCTTGAACGCGCTGGGATCCCATATGGGAGCCAGGTTCTAGTCCCGGCAGCTCCACTTCACATCCAGCTCCCTGCTTGTGGCCTGGGAAAGCAGGAGAGGACGGCCCAATGCTTTGGGACCCTGCACCCGCATGGGAGACCCAGAAAAGGTTCCTGGTTCCCGGCTTTGGATCGGCACAGCACTGGCCATTGCAGTCACTTGGGGAGTGAATCATCAGACAGAAGATCTTCCTCTCTGTCTCTCCTTCTCTCTGCGTATCTGATTTTGTAATAAAAATAAATAAATATTTAAGAAAAAAAAAGCACAAACCGGGAACCCATCATTCTTCCTTGCCCAATCTTAGGAATTCCAGTGTATAACTAAGGAAGCATTACATAAGTTGAAGAAAATATCATGAGTTAATGTACAAATTACACTGCATAAACTTGGGCAAGTCATTCTACCTAAGGATTCAAATTATGTTCCTCATGTATAAAGTAAGGCTAATGCTATAGTTTCAAACAATACTGAAGCCACTACCAACACAGGGGTGCTATTTCAACACTTGACACCTCAGTTTAATTCTCTTCCCAACTTCTATTCTGAGGTTGGGAATTTCTACTATTTTTACCGGACTTTAGTCATATGTCAACAGGGGTAAAAAGTATTTTCTAGAAAATTTTAGATTATTCTGCTAAGCAAAATCATTCTGATACTTACACAAGGCGCACTCCACATTGCAAGTCTACGGCAAGATTTGTCACAGCAAAATCAAATTCATCAAATGGTGTCTGAACATGACTAACAGGTAATCCCAATAAGCTAAGGTGGCGAGAAAGATCACCTTCTCCACTTAGGAAATCTCTTGAAAATGCCAGAAGAATTTCTTTACTAGCCTATAAAGACATACATGTTAGGTATTATATTTCAGCATATCATTTTTTATGATTAAAAAAAAAATCTTCTAAGTCATTCTGCTATACACAAAGAAATCAAATTAAAGTTTTACAAAAAGATTGCCAGATTAATACCATATGGTAATAACACAAATATAATTTACTTCTAATTTCAAGCCATTTTAAAAATAGTAAATAATGTGTAGTGAAAGATCACTCCCGCCAAAAATGATCACCCCCCCGAAAAAAATCCATCGATGCTCTTGTAAAACCCATGTCCCAAAATTTGGAGCTCAGCTTCAACTGAGGTTCAAACATTATCTGCCATGGAAGGGTGAGCCAATTAATATGTAACTTGCTGCCTTATGAAAGGAAGGAGTACTGGCATTGAAACAAGCAGTCCAAGCAATGACACTGTCAAGCTGGGTGAAGAGTCACTAGCTGGTATTGTTTTACTCCACAGCACTCTTCTTTTAAAAATGACTTTTTTCCTAAAGAGAGAACATGTCAGAGCAAATGAGTCTTCAACAGGAAAATGATATGAAGCACAAATGAAAACTATACCTTGAATTCAGCATCTTTGCAGAAGAGACAGGGGTCATGATCAATAAGTCTGGAAAGTTTTGCATAATCAAGGAAACAGACCAACAATAGCAACTTCTTCAGTGTAAACTTGGACAAAGCTTCTTCGTGATCTGAAATAAATTACAAGAAAAGCATTGTAAGTTAACGCATAGCAGGCAAGTTCACTTAAAAATATGCTAATAATAATATGTAAGTAAAACGAGCAGCAAGCAAAAATAAGGCAGTTTGTGTCATTCTTACTGTTTTACATTTATGATCCCACTTAGTCATAATAATGAAGGACCAGATATTATTCTATATATCCAATTCATGAACAAGCAAATAGGCACAGAAACAGCAAGAGATTTGATTGATCTCACTCAAAAAAGGTTTACTGAACACCTACTATAGATAGGCACCATCCTAGATACTAGATCTACAGCCACAAGTTATAACAAGACCACCTCCAGTGGACTGGCACAGTGTCTGAGGGAGGATGTGGGCAGAGATAGCGGACAGATAGAATGATTATAAACAATGATACAGAAAATGATGGGCAGTGGTGGGGTGGAGGAAGGGAAGGTAGTGCAAGCAGCAACCTATTTACACTGGTTTCCCCGAGAACAGCACAGAGTCAAGCCAGTTACACAGCTGGGAGACGGTGCGGCAACACCTACCATCTCTGTAGAGATGGGGAACAGTGGGATGGCGATATTCAGCTGCGATATCAGGATTCCAAAGCAAGCGTTTAAGAATAAACATAGCCAACCCTGTGACATCACTGTTGTCTTGCAGTGAGATGAGCTCTCCATAAATTGTCTGAAAAGAAAAACAGTTAAAGCCCAATGAAGCTTTATACTATCTTCAAGAAGCAAAGGGATGCAAAGGATGAAACTGGAGAAGGGCACGATTTCCTAAAGAAATGACAAGAACTGAAATGGTTAAACACTAAATAACATCTTTAAATTGCACATTAGTGGTTTGTGCACTTTTTAAAAAAGATTTATTTATTTTTATTGGAAAGGCAAATATACAGATAGAATAGATACAGAAAGATCTTGCATCCACTGGTTCACTCCCCAATTGGCTGCAACAGCCAGACCTAAGACGATCTGAAGCCAGCAGCCAGGAGCTTCTTCTGGGTCTCCCATGCAGGCGCAGGTTCCCAAGGCTTTGGGTCGTCCTCTATTGCTTTCCCAGACCACAAGCAGGGCGCTGGATGGGAAGTGGAACAGCTGGGACATGACCATTGCCCATATGGGATCCCAGCACATGCAAAGTGAGGATTTAGTCACTAAGTTATTGCTCTATGACTCGTTTATGCACATTTTAATATGCGTAATACTTCACAGTGAAAAAAGATACAATGCAGGACTAAGATCAATTCTTAATCATTTGGCAAATAATATTTACATTTAAGATTTTTCCTGTAAATCAAAGAAAAACACAAGCATGTTGTTCAAATCTCATTATAACTGTCCCCTTAAGTAGAATGCTTAACAAATGGACAAGCTTCTGCAAAATTTGGGAAGTTCAGATGTCTTTGTGGCTAAATGACTTAAATATGACATTAGTTTAACCTCCACATGCTTATTATTCAAAAAGACTAAAAAACATAGCCTATATCCTTAACCCTATGTTATACTGATAAAATATGGAGATAAAAGCATGAAGAAGTATTAACACTTGCCAAAATAGAGAAATTTATCTATATAAGTTTTGTTAAGTCTTTGAAGCTTTCTTAAGTCTGCAAAGATTTGACCATTAATTGAAGTGCAATATTGAGGTAGATTGTAAATCTTCACTGAATACTGATATTTGGCAACTCACTCAACACCTAACTGGCTATTTGTCAGTAAAGTGGCAATAATACATACCTCACTGGGTACTAATGACATTTAAGTTAGAAATTATATTTAAAATAACCTAGTTTTTTCATTTCATGTTCAAAAATAAATTTTGTGTAGCTGTCATTACCTATAGCACATATTCATCACATTTAAGCAGTTATAGATAAATTACTCTTAATGATATCACAACATATAATGGCAAGACACAATGGCATAGTCTAACTTAGGAGTACTTACTAACAGATCTTACATTGTATTGAAAAGTAAACCAAGCTAAGAAAATGCCTTTGTAACTTTCAAAATAAAGCCATCTAATTGATAAAAAAAAATATGTAATACACACTGCTTTCAAAACTGCAAACATGCTTACCTCTAGGCCAATTCGAAGCCACAAAGGATTATATGACAACAGCCAATTCAGGACTTTCTGGCGTTCTCCTGAAACAAATGTCAAAACCAAGTAAGCTCAGGTAGCTAATCAAATACAGACAATAAATAAACCTTCATAAAAAGGGTATCAGTGGGGGACAAGTGCTTACATGAAATAACTGAATTTAAATGAAATATACCTCTACAAGATATATGATAATATTTAAGTATGTAAGATTTTAGGCAGTAAAGCTAAAGCATGCATCTTTAGCAGTAAAACAAACGTAAGTTTTGGGTCCCACAATGTGGTGCAGCAGGTGGAGCGGTGTACCACTGGCAACAGTGGCATCCATATGGGCACTAGTTTGTGACAGCTGTTTGGCTTCCGACCCACTCCCTGCAAATGGCCTCAACCAAGCAGCAGAACACAGCCCACATGTGTGCACCCATCACCCACATGGGAGACTTGGATGAAGTTTCTGGCTGCTGGCTTCGCCTGACTTAACTCCGGCCACTGTGACATCTGGAGAGCCAACCAACAGATGTGAAATCTCTCTTTCTCCCACTCTTTCTGTAACTCTGATTTTCAAGTAACAAAAGAAACACATTTTTGAGTATACACCCAAAGGAAATAAAATCTGTATCCAGAAGAGGTACATGCACAGAGCGGTAGAAACTTTCATGTTCACTGGACCATTATTCATATCAGTCTAAGTGTCCAGCAAAGGATAAATGAATAAAATAATTACATATGCGCTTATACCAATACACATCCTTTAAAAAGAAGAAGAGTGCCATTTGTGATAGCTTGAATGAATTTAGAAGACATTATGTGAGTGAAATAAGCCCACACAGAAAGACAAATACTATATGATCTGCTATGGCAAATGTAAAAAAAATGCAGCTCAGAAGTGGTTGTCATGGAGCTCAGGTGTTGGTAAATGCAGGAGATACTGGTGAAAGAGTACAAGTTTTAAGTTATGTCTTGAATAAATTCTGAAGAGACTGATTAAAACTAATACTATATCATATTTAAGAGTGTATCTTAAATCGTCTTACCACACATACACACCAAACAGGTAACTAGGCAATGTCAAGTATAAAACCAAGCTGTAGCTGTCACTGTCATTTTCATAATGTCCACGCATATGAATACCATGTTGTACAACTTAAGCACACACAATTTTGTCAATTATTCCTAAGTAAAGCTGGGGGAGTTGTTAAAAAAGTTCTAGAGATTTCTGCAGTCTTCTTACCCACATCTTTCCAGAGGTGTCTGTCTTTCCGAACAAGTAATCGCCTAGCTTCAATTTCAGTTTCAAGCTTTTTAATTCCTTTAACCATTTTGTCAGAAGTAAATAAACGGCATGCTGCACGTCGCAGCCTGTTCAACCTGCATCGGGCAGTGTAAGCTCTCAGAGACACCTCATCTTTTGTAGGTGCTCTCGGCACACTTATTTTATGTTGATTCTCCACTCCTAAAAGAAGAGTAGCAGCATTCACTAGGGGGAAAAAAAAAGAAAAATGTTTCTGGTTAAAAACTATCTCTACAGAGCCCAGTGGGATAGCCTAGTGACTAAAATCCTCGCCTTACATCCACTAAATTCCCCTATGGGTGCAGGTCATGTCCAGACACCCTGCTTCCCATCCAGCGCCCTTCTTGTGGTCTGGGAAATCAATGGAGGATGGCCCAAAGCCTTGGGACCCTGTACCCACTTGGGAGATCCAGAGGAAGCTCCTGACTCCTGGTTCAGACTGGCTTAGTCCTGGCTGTTGCAGCCACTTGGGGAGTGAATCAGCAGATGGAAGATCTTTCTCTCTGTATCTATTCTCTCTGTACACTTGAATTCCCAAGAAAAATAAATGAATCTTAAAGAAAAAATTATAATATTGCTTAAATTCCAGTAATTGTCAGTTCTATCTATAAAATATTAACTGCAATCTAACCTCTTCCTGTCGTATCCGCCATTCCAAGTTCAAACACCATGGTTGCTAACCCAATCTAATTAGCCTCTGAATTGGCTTCTCTATTTCCATCCTCTTTATAAATTCCTAAAAAGTCAAGCTTCTTAGGAATGTGATTTTTAAATACCAATTAAAATTTAAAATGTCACATAATTTTTGTAAAGCATATTTATTTTCTCTTGAAAATTCAACATTTGAGTTTTTTCCTAGAGGGAAAAATAAGTGATCTTAGAGATTATCTAATTCAAAGACATTTTATCTATGTAGAAATCCTATAGATTCTTCTCAGATACACAAACTGTTTTCCATTTAAATACTACAAGTGGGGCATTCATTACTTTAAAACACACTATGTGGAATGGTTGACAACTGAAGTGTTTTCAAGGGTGTTCCCTTCTGCTGACAATGACCCCTGGAACTTCCATCTAAAGGCTGTACATAAGTTAATTTCCATCATTTTCAGAAGAAAATCCTACAAATATCTGAAGGGTTCCATGTCTTCATTTTATCCCACTCTCAAGTCTTCCCTTTTTCCGGATAAACACAGACATGTTCTAACAATCCCCAACATGAATTTGTTTTCAGATTCAGTTTAATCCCATAACTCTCTTCAAAGTACTTGATAAGAGAGTATGAACAACACAGTCGAGCTACATGGAACTTTCTGTGTTGCTTGAGGTGAGAGAACAGGAAGTAAGCAGTAACTAAATTTAAATCTTTTTTTAATTCTTACCTTCAGACACATTTGTTCTTACAGTGAAGTCGTCAGGAGTCAGTATGAAATTTAGCCACCAAGTGAAGCCCTGCTCCTGCTTTTCTTTCCAACGCTCATCATAAAACATGTTTTTTGCAGCAAATGGCAATGGGTGTCTAGGGATATCTGAGAAAACAATTAGGTTGTTGCATGAGGAATTCCCTTTAAGCTATTATACCACACACAGCAAAAGGCAAATTTTATTAGCAAAGCCATCTATAAAATAGTAAATAATCTTTGTCTTTCCACCTCTTGCTGGAAAGAATTGTAAGCATTTTCATTATAAAGCATAATTAAGGCAAAGCAAAGGGGAAAAAATAAAGCAACACTTATTGGCTATTTAAAAATCCTAAGAGATCCTGAATCCATTTCATCCAAGTCTATTAGAACATCTCAAATATAATTCAAATACACAGTTGTTCAAGCCTTTATCCAACAAAAATATTAATTCATTTCCATTTGTATTGCAACTAATAATTCATTGAATGTCACTTTTTTGAAGAGCTTAAATTAACAAACACTTGCCTGTTTTTAGTGGCCTTAGGAAAGTCAAATTAGATTGTGCCACAGCAACAACAGGTTTTGTTCTTCTTTTTGCTTTAGGAGTTCTGAATACTGAATCTGAAATAAATCAGAAACATAACCAGTAGTATTAAAACTGGACAAATGGTTTTTTCACAATCACATTCACCCAGCAAACACTTAATCACTTCTGTGATCCAGGCATTATAAAACTAACAGTTGGAGGTTCACAGACCATAAACTAGGATTTTGTGCTAAGTGCTAAGAATAAGCAGAACTGATATGATCTTAGTCCTTAAGAAGTTTTCAGGCTAGTATGGAAGAAGGTAAGAGTTGGAAAGTCTTCCTCAGTCGCAACTCTCACACTAGACATGTTCAGAAAGTTCACAGAAGGTGTATATTATGAAAAAAAAAATCTATGCTTGGACTTCACAAATGCTTTGCATCCAGGTGAATGCTTGGCCTGGTGATTAAGATATGGCTTAGGATGCCCACATTGCACACAGAACGCCAGGATCTGACTCCCAACTCCTAATTCCAGCTCCCTGCCACACAAAATCTACAAGACTTTGGTGATGGCTCAAACAACTGTTCTCCACAGGAGACTTGAATCGAGTTCTCGGCTGCAGGCTTTGCCCTCCTAACCATGCTGGGCATTTCGTAGTAATCAGCAGGCAGGAGCTCTCTCTTCATGAACTAAAACAAACTTAACTGCAGTTTGTCACAAACTTTTTGAAGTATATTCAGTATTTTCACATGTTAGCTCATGAAACTGAAATTAGACATAAGGAATATGTCTTGCTTACAGAACTATGATAAAGATGGAGCAAAACACATGTGAGAAATGACATACAAGAACAGGCTGAAAGTTCGAGAATGCTAAAAATAATAGGAGAGCTACTATTTGAACACTTTTATGTCAGTCACTAAGGCTTTTACTCTGGGTGCACCGAGTTTGACAAGCGACTTTACTGTGTCTGTTCAGATGTCAAAAACTTCCCATGACTTACAAGATGCCAAAAACCTGTAATTCCAATAAATACACAAGGCTGGCTATTATCAAAAAGACAAAAGATAATCAACACTGGCAAGGTGATGGAGAAAACAAAACCTCTGCACAGTCAGAAGGAATGTAAATTAGTACAAGCAATGCGGAGGACAGCATGGAGGTTCTTCAAAAACAGACTGGTCATGCCATCTAATAACCTCATTGCTGGTTTTACAGGAAAAGATTCCAGGCTATTAAAGAGACATCTCTTCTCCCATGTTAATTCTAGCACTATTCACAATTCTAACAAAAAAAAAAAAAAAGGAAATAATCCAAGTGCCCCACACTGACAGCTAGATTTGCAAAATGTGCCACAAATACATAATGGAATACTGTTCAGCCATAAAAAGGATGGAATCCTGTTATCTGCAACAACATGGGAAAAACTAAAAAATATTATTATGTGAAATAAGCAAGGCACAGAATGATAAGTACTATATAATCTCTAATACAAGGAATCTAAAAAAACTAGTATCAGAGAGGTAGACTGTATTACCAAAATATGGGGAAATTAGGAGATGGGTGTTAGAAAACATTTAACAGACTCTGACTTAAGCTCCTGTGTCACAAAAGTGTGACAACAGCTAAAAATAACATATGGAGGAACGGGTGGCGTGGCTTAGTGGCTAAAGTCCTTGCCTTGAACGTTCTGAGATCCCATTTGGGCTCCGGTTCTAATCCTGGCAGCCCCACTTCCCATCCAGCTCCCTGCTTGTGGCCTGGGAGGACAGTCAAGGATGGCCCAAAGCCTTGGGACCCTGCACCCGCGTGAGAGATCTGGAAGAAGTTCCTGGCTCCTGGCTTCAGATCGGCATAGCACCAGCCGTTGCGGTCATCTGGGGAGTGAATCATCATTGGATGGAAGATCTTTCTCTCTGTCTCTCCTCTCTGCATATCTGCTTTTCCAATAAAAATAAAATAAATCTTTAAAAAAAATTATAACATATGGAAAGGTCATGGAAAATTTATAGTATGGAAAACCACACAAGGACTGCAACATGTTTTGTACCAAAATAAACTTATCACTTAGTTACAGTATTCCATGAACTTTTGGAAGTACTCTCATATTTCACTTTTTTTAAACAAAAAGTCAAAGCAAAGTATTTTGGATGTGTTCACCATGAAGAAATGATAAATTTTTGAGGAGGAAAGCACCCTAAATCTCATCCAATGTATACAGCTATGAAGCATTTCATGATAATCTATGAACATGCACAATTTGCTTTTATCGTTACAATATCAGAGTTAAGCCCCCACCACACTTGTCCCATCTTCCACTAAGTAAGTTGGTACAATTGTTTGCAATAACACCTTTTAACAGCACTTATAACGTGAAACTAATGATTAATTAAGCCAAAAGATACAAAAAAAATACATCTTTTACAGGAACAAAACAAGACTCACCAGTTTTCTTTTTCAGGCTTAACTTCTCTCTGTTACTGATATATTTAGAAATAGGTGTTACTGTGCTTTTCGTTTTCTTTACAGTTGATGTTTTGGATTCCAAGGGAGAAAAATGGATTCTTTTGCTTTCTCGCACTTCTGTATGTTCTATAACAGCAACAGTCACACTTCCACCTTCCACGATTTCCTCACTCTTTCTTTTACGACTAATTGAAGATGGTGTTGAAGAGGGAATTATTTCACTTTTATCCCCCTTTGATTTACTTATTATTGGATCTATAATTGGAAGAAAAGAATGCAAAACTGCTTTGTCTTTTTGATTATCAATTACTTTTCCATTAACTGCACTGTTGAGGCTTCTTTTCACCTTTGGTTTGATCAGCACTGTTTGGTTTTCTCTGCCACGGGTGGGCCTCGTTTTTGTAACGGTGGCAGAAAGTATTGGGCGTCTTTTAGGTTCTTTATTATGGCTGAAACTGGAAACATCTGGAACTGTAGGAAATGTGGGATGACTTTGTTTTCTGACAGTGTAGTGTTTTGACTTCATTTCCATAACTTTGAATTCTTCCGAAACAGCTTTGGGAGATTTTAGTCCCTGACATGCGGGAGTACATGGCAAAGCTTCACTTTTCCCGCACTTTCCAGGAGACTCTGGGACGAGAGGCTTTTCACTGGACAAGGACACTTTACAGGTTTGCTGCGATACACATACACATGCTATATTATCTTTTAGGAATTGATTTGGGGATAAGATGGGATGAACTGACTCAGATTCTACTTCCTGATTTATTCCATAATTACCATTTATGAAGGAATCTGGGCTTAAAATTGTTTGATAAATTTCATGCACAGTTTTTGACTCCCAATGCACAGGTTTTGAATCACCTCTCATAAAGCCATCTGACGAAAGATGTGTTTCTACTTCTAGTTTTCCATTATTAGCTGCAAGATTATTATTTACAAAGGAATCTGGACTTAGAAAATGTCCATGGTTTTGTGTGATGTTCAAAGCTGAAGAATGGTTTGGGGTAAGAAGTAGTTCACAGTTCTCACTCTGGCTATTAATATTTATGGCATTAAAACAGGTTTCAGTTATCACTTTCTCACTAAAACTAAAGTCTGAAATGTTAGCATCTTCTACATTCAAAAGTTGAATGTTTTCAGACGCAGGAAGAGATGAGTAGGCGGTAGATCGACGCACAGAGAGTGGCACGCAAGTTACATCATGGCATTCCTTAAAAGCAGGGCTGATGGGGGACAGGGGGATTTCATTTTCTTCAAGGGTTAATGAATTGTTTTCAGTTCTGGAACAGGTGTCACTGACAGTCCAGTTCTCACAAGCCTGCAATGGGCTCCTAACCCTATCAATGTTTTGGGAAACACTGAATGTTCTATTAACATTTTGAGTATTTGAAATTCTTCGGTAACTACGAGAAGAGGCTGAAATTTTCTTCTTACTAATAGTATTCCAGACACTCCTCTGCAAAAATAAACAAAATATACCCATTAAGTTGACAGCTTTTGAGTATTATTTGTAAAAATCAAAACTGTTTATAACTTCAAGTCTGTCATCAACATAATTTTACACATTAAACATTTCCTTAGAGTAAATCACACAATGATTAAAACATTACCTTCTTCTTTTTCTTCTCTTCTGCATTTCCTAGTAATATTGCTTGGTGTTTCACAATATCGTTTACAAGAAACGTCACAATCTCTCTGACTCGGCCTTCTTTCAATGGTGTCCAGTTAACAGAAATCACAATTTTTTCTTTAGGCTATATGTGAAAGAATAGAGTTTCAATGATTCTGACTATGCTAATTGCATAACAATGAAAACATGCTACATACTTAGAAAAAGGATTAAAAATTATTAGTCAATAATACTCTACACCCTAACAAAATCTAGTAAGTCAAATATCTTTTTCCAACCTTTTGTGCTCATTCCATCACAACAAAAAAGTCATTAGTAATTGTAATGTTCATCATGGGATAAAGTAATAGAATTTCAATTGTTTCAATTGTAGCAATTGTATGAAAACCATGGAACAGTCTCAAAATCATTACGATTGTTCTATTTCATTGGGATGCATAGTAGTTCTATCTCATTATAGAACAATCCTGCATTATGAAGTTTTTATTCCAAAAGAAATACAAAACAGATCAACTATTTTTAAAAATCCACATCGTCATACACTATATGTATGATAATTTATCAATTGTTAGGTTCTATGCAAACCAGAATGTTTTAAAACTCATTTAGTGCTTATATCCCTCTGAGGCAGTCGCTATGATTACACACATCCAGAATGAAGATTTGCTGAAGTCCTTAGAACCCAGGAAGCCTTAACATGGAAACCCGCGGCCTGGCAGGTGGACCAAGTGCAACACCCTGCCCTCACACACTCCACCGCTCCTCTGGAGCAAAAAGGCAAGACACCGTAACACCAACACGCAGCTGCTCTCAAACACACCAGTACAGTCCGTAAAACAGAATTCATTCAAAACCCCAAGAAAACTTCAGTCGCATATAATAACAAACAGGAGTAAGTAAAAGTATGATGTGGATTTAGGAAGGAAAGGGTGGCAGCAGTGAGTCGGGCAGACGGGAGTGGCAGCTGACAGTAACCCCTGCTGCCAAACAAATCCCTCCCGAACTGCTTCAGGAGCACACTCCTTCGGCCACAACAAGGCTGTCAAAGCCAAGGGGGAGTTTCCTGAAAGAATACTGGGAACACTAAAGGAAAACATTGAAATTATACTAGCAGCTAAGACAATGCTGAAAGCACACATACACACCATGTATGTATACTGAAGAGAGTCTGTTGCAAAGCATCACTATTTCAACAAAAGGCATAGCAACCCCGTGAGACTGAAATGCACATTAGACTGACAGGAAGCTCACTAGAAGTCATCCAAAAGTAGTTCTAATCAATCACTAAACCGAAAAAATAATGTGTTTAAAAATTTCTAGGGAAAAAACCTAGGACCGCAGGAGTATTTTGCAGCGGGCTGAAGTCTAGAGGGCTTGTAGCCGCCCCAGTCGGTACCCACCCCCAGCTTCAGAGAGGGACCCCCAGAACCCGCCCAGGCCTTCCCGTGCGGGGTCCCCCAGAACCCGCCCAGGCCTTCCCGTGTTCCTTCCCACACCCCACGCCGCCTCACCTGCAGCACGAAGTGGCTCGGCGACACGCTGAAGCCCAGCTCGGCGGCCGGCAGGTGCGACACCTTCACCTCGGCCTCCTCCGCGTTGGGGTTGTCCAGCGCCAGAGGCCGCGTGCACGACGACCCCACACGCACGTCACCGAAGCACAGGAAGGGCGACCTGCAGAAGTGGCTGAGGGACAGCAGCGGCGGGGAAGCCGCCTCCTCGTCCTGCCCGGTCAGCGGCCTGCGCTCGCCGGGGCTCACCTCCCAGCAGCCTCGCCCCACACGCCGGGCCGCCATAGCAGCCCGAGCCCCGCCGGCGGCCTCCCCTCAGCGGCGGCTGTGCAGGCCGAGAGCGTGAATCCTTCTCCTTTCCTTTCCCAACAGCGGACAGTGCAACCCGGAGACGCTGAGCAGCGCAACAGAGCCGCAAAGCAAGTATGGCCTCTCGCCTTGTTTAAACTTACCGCCTCCGCCAATGGGTGCCTCCGGGCACCGCCCCCGGCGCCTCGGAACCAATCACGACACAGGGCCCTGGCCAATCAGGCGACCGCGCCTCATTTAAATGATACCGGCGCGCTGCGGGCGCTGTCGGTGATCTCGGCCGGCGCTGCGGCTGAGGTCCTGAGGGGTCCTGAAATCCTCGTTCTAGAACCGAAGTTTGTCCTCAGGTTTTGTAGACCTGCCGTGTTGAAAAGGAGGAAAATCACCAGCGTTTCCAAAGTGGAAGCAGTGATCGTTTGGGCTCTTGGCATGGAGTCCAATCCGCCCAGAGTGAGTCACATTTATTTCCACAGCTTCCCGAGCCCAGTGTTAGAAACGCATCGAAAGCTAAATCTGTGATTCGTGCGAGGCATTTATTTTAGTAACGCCCCATGACAGCGTCTCGGTACAAGTGTGTGTCGTTTCTTACCTCAGGATGCCGGGAACGAGCCTAGTTAGCTAAATGAAACCCTTTGATTCCCAGTAAGTCATAAATGAAAACATTTCCTAGAAGTGATAAGTCACTTCTGGTTTCTAATGTAATTGCAGGATCTGAGAATAATGATTGTAGCTTGCCTATGACTACACCAGGACTAATTTAAAGCCTTTTTCATACATGCATGAGCTTTCATTAGAAGTTTTTTTTTGTTTTATTTATTTAATTATTTTATTAATTACATTGCATTGTGTGGCACAGTTTCATAGGCTCTGGGATTCCTCCAACCCCTCCCCGTGCCCTCCCCCCATGGTGGATCCCTCCACCTTGTTGCAGTATTACAGTTCAAATTCAGTCAAAATTCTTTCTTTGCATACATATACCAAGCAAAGAGTCCAGCATCTTATTGTCCAGATAGATTCAACAGTTTCTTGGGGAGAGCATCTCTGGTCTGAAGGTAGAGCTGGCAGAGTACCATCCCGATCAATTAAATTTATTTTTTAAATACATTTTAAAAATTTTACAGACAAGGAATTCAGGGCCCACTGTTAATTTGGAAGACACAAAGTCAGGACATGTGGCCAGGTGCTTTTTCTGAATCGGCTTCTGAAGGTAACAGGAATCTTCAGATAAATAGACAGACACAGACAGAATGTATGACAACACAACTTAAGAGCAAAAGGTCTCCGTGGAAAAACAAATGAAGATGACATGTGGAACTACAGCCTGGAGTTACACTTTATTACTTTAACAATACTTACACAAAGAAAAAATTTTTTAACCCGTCAGTACTATGAGGGCACTACTACCTACTTTTGGTTTCAGCAAAATTCAATATGAATTTTTATTTTCACATACATTTCATATTTTAAAGCAGATATTGCTCATCAAATTATCATTGCAAATAAACCTTCTCTAGGTAACAGTATTCAACACAACTTTTTTCTGTTGGCTCATTCTTAATAAAATAAAGCAATGCTGCTACTAACATACATTAAAAAAAGCAGAATGACCAGTATTGGAGATGTTTTATTCCTCCATCTCCACATTCCACCCTTTCTCAGCCATCTCTTTGTTGTGGACCAGCTGCAAACAGGTTTTCTTCCTTTATGTCTTCTGTTAAATTTCACAAGAGGGAAGTAAGATTTTGCTGACTCTCTCACCCCTATCTTGGGTTGCTGGTTGATTGTCTCCACATTCAAAACCGTGTAAAGGTACCCTCTCCACAAAGATTCTTCCCTTTAATGTGGGGTGAAAATACTCTGTTGTGACTAGTCTCAATGTTATATACATATATTTTTTTTTACTATTATTGCAAAGCCAGATATACAGAAAGGAGAAACAGGAATATCTTCTCTCCCTTGATTCACTCCCCAAGTGACCGCAATGGCTGTGCTGGTTTGAAGCCAGGAGCCAGCAACCTCCTCTAGGTCTCCCATGCAGGTGCAGGATCCCAATGCATTGGGCCGTCCTCGACTACTTTCCCAGGCCACAAGCAGGAAGCTGGATGGGAAGCAGGGATGCCAGGATTAAAACCAGCACCCACATAGGATTCTGGCATGCTCAAGGCGAGGATTTTAGCCACTAAGCCACCACGTCAGGCCCATAATTTTTTTATGGTGTTCTAACATTATGACTACATCTTTGCAAATAGGTATTTAAATTTTGCTTATTTTGTGTTGCCTTTGTAACCCTGTTGGATACAGCAGTGGCCCTGAGTTTTGTGTCTTTACATGGAATTCTACAGATTGTACTGATGAAAGACCAAGGGGACTAGTCATAAGGAACCTTTAGTTTTCTACCTATCTAATACCTTGGCTCAAGTATGGAGTGGGGATATGGCTTTGAAAGTCTCCTGTATCCACTAATTCAAAGTTGCACTCAATAGTGTTTTAGCATCTGTTAAATGAAAATGCCAGGATCTACTTGGCACCCTGTGGAGTTAGATATCTAACGGCTCCAGAAGGTGGGAACATCGGAGAACATCCCTATCTGCCTTCTATTCAACTACTCACCCATTAACATGCATAAATATCTAACTATACCACCCCAAGTCTTTGCCCATAGGGTAAAGAAATGCAGGAACTATGATGACTCAGTCATCCCTAAAAGGACTCATGGCGACTTTTTATAGGCCACAATGATGACAGAAAATGTTACAATGAAAATAGTTTCTCTGATCCCCACTTAAATGATGGAATCCCCAAGGAACAAGCCCAAGACTGAACAGTAATTCAAGGCAGGGAGCTGTGGCAATAATTAATTGATCAAGGACCACAGAAATAAGGTGAGCAATTTACTATCATGTTGCTTGACATAAAGGCACAAGGATAACTACATCTGTAGAGAAACCTAACTGAAGTCTTTTACCTGGTTCCCAGTGTATCCTAAAGCCTTGTGTTGTGAGAAAGGACCCTGCTACATGAATGTAAGTACATACCCCAAGTCTTCACTAAGCTTCCCACAGAGGGAAGCACAGCCATTGACTAATGTGACTAGATTGAGGGAGGGAAATAACAATACTTCTGCAGGTTATTAGAGAACAGTTTCTGCCTTTCTGCTGCACGGAAGCAATCCAAAATACCACTGCAAACCACCAGTCATGAGGGACTATTTCAGAGACAAAGTAACAGATGGCATCTAGGATGACCGAATCAGTTTCTCAGTGTCTTCTGGATCCATCCAATTCCAGATGCAAAACAAGAATACTCACTGAGCATATTCTCAGACCGGTTCCCAGAGCAAAAGACTGAGGGATATTAGGGTGGAAAGGCCAAGTGCAGTATCCCATCCCCCACCTCTCCAGTTCAGAGATTATGAAGATTTGATGTTGGAACAGTGATTCCATCTTTTCATCTTAGCATTTCCCAGAGGCTTCACTGTAACTGAATTAAGATTTCATTTTCTTACTCCTGCTAATCTAACATTTTGGTGTCTAAACTTCCCGCATAATTTTAGGGACCAGATCATAGCATTATAACAAAGTTCAGATTTCTGCCACATCACAAAATGTTTAGGGTTCTAATGGTCTGATATGCCATGACATCTGTTCTAAAAGCACAACTTGCTGTGCCTTGTTTTGATGCAGTGAATGCTTTAAGGCATGTGTCACCAATCTGTTCACCTGGTAAACTAAGATCCACATTTTCAAGTCAGACCTGGAGCAGGTAAACCTGAGGCAGATCCAGGTTGCAGTGTGTGCCACCTTGCTTCTTATGCCATGTGGCTGGAAAGACTCCACTGTGCATGACAGAGATATGGGGTAGAAGCATGATAGAGATATGGGGTAGAAGCTCTGGCAAGTTACAGAGAGGAATCACAGCACAGGATTCCAGGTTTAGGAAAAAGGCCATGCCTTTTGAAAAGCGGATTCTAGTTTTGCTATTGGCGTGGTAGAGACTGAATGTCCAGGCCTAGTGTGATGGCTATTTGTTCCAAACTGACTATCATATCAACTACTATGTAATCCAGAAGCAAGCAACTATGACCTGCAACCCAACTCCATCTCACTGATTTTTGCAAAGTCTTATTGAAGCACAGTCATGCCCACTCATTGCATGTCATCTGGGATGGCTTTTCCACTATAATGGCAGAATAGTCATGACAGAAATCATGTGGCCTAATGTTATTTTTTTTCTTTACAAAGAATTTTGATGACCTCAGATCTAAAGGACCATAAAACACTTGCCATATCAGAAGACCCATTTTGCTACCTGTGGACTGTGCTGCTCTTCCAACATGGAGAAACTTCCTTGACAGAGAAAACCTACTAAACGCTGATGTGGCATGAGATGGTGATGACAGCAACCAAGGCTGGAGCAGTGGGACTGTGTAAGTTAGACAGAAGAGTGGCTAGCCTAATCGTTCATCTCACTTCATTAGTGGGATTTTGCTGTATTTCAGACTTCTTTAAAAAAAAATAGCATGACTATTTCAAACCAAATAGTTATCACTAACATATGAGTTTATATTAGCAACTAAAAATCATTAAGTAGTTTAACATTTTACATTAAGTATAAAAATGTCACAAAGTTATGTGTAGCTTATAAAAAATAAAAAAACGTTTACATGTGCCCAATGATTCTCTTTTTCACATGTTCATGATCCATTTTCTGGAGGCATACAAAGTACAGTGTTTCCATGCTAAGAAATATAATTCAATAAAACCTAGATGTGCTTATCGGGAACAAAGAACTTTATATTTATTTTAAATATCAAAATAATACAAAGGACTAGTTCAATATACAAGACACTTCCTATTTGTCACAAAGAACTCAATTTTTCTATAGACATTTGTACTTAAAAACATGAGACAGCCAAGGTATTTATAAAACTCACAAGGTATTTTACACTCAGTTAACAATGAATTTTGACATTTTAGACTTCTCCTTGTCATTGAATTTAAAAGTATCCTTAATTAAAAGACAAAAATTATTGAGACGAAAAGCAAGTTTAAAAACACTTCTACTTTAATGTACAACATAAATCCCCTTCATCAAAGTATCTCCCATGATACGGAGCAGCTAAAATCCCAGTGTTGTGTCATCTTTTGGCAGCCACATTCATCAACTGTCACACAGTTTTAGCAAGAAGGATGGATAAGAACTTGATTGTTGTAAGGAATAAATATTTCATAATGACACTATAGTATACTGTCTAACTCTAATGAAAGCAGGAATACCTAGCAGAGGCACAACAAACAATGAGGTGTATACATGCTCTTCATCAAGAAATATTTTAGATGTAATGATTGAATTATTTTTGTCTGAGAAGTTGAACAAAGGGGTTTACTTTCATTGTTGTATAACCTCTATGCTGTGAATAAGATCTTTAATTCTTCTTTAAATGACTGCAGACTAAATATTACTTTTGGGATTTTTCAAGGGTCAAAGACTGAAGACCAACACACTCAGCAAGCTGAAACATAAATAAGCAAAACAGGCACACTCTCTCTACAAAAACTTGCTTTTTCCCATCTTCCACGTAACCTAATCCTACTACCTCTATCGTATTAATGCTATTTCCAAAGAGAAAAGGCAGAAAACATGCTGATATAATTGGGGAAAATACATCTGAAGTAAAAATGTTGTTAGGCAGGACCCACCCACCCCCAAACCACTAGACTAGAAGTATGTAAAGGAAGGAGAAAGGTAAGATGGAAGGAAAAATTGTTTTGTTTTAAACAATGGCTTAGAAAATTATTCTCATGTTATCTATTACTTTCTCTAACAGCAAGTAACATTTATCAAGATTAGAAATGCTACTTGTTCCTCATTAAAGTTCCTCTCATTTCAGTCATCTCAAATTTGGCACCAAATTTTAAAATGTTCAAAGTAGGATGTTTAAGTCTCATGTCTTCCTGAGTTCATCAACTCAAGCTATATGTTACTTGGGATGTTGCCACTCCAAAGAAAAACTCATTTCAAACTATAAACTTTTGTTCAGTTTTAGGCAAACAGAAATAAGAAGTTTTATCAGTGCAGAGTTGTATGATAACTAGTTATTTAGGAAAGAGAGAGAAAGAGAGAGAGAGAGAAAATGAGCTATCAATTTTGTCAGATTCCTCTAATAAGCATCTGGAGACAGGCCCAGGAGTGACTTCAAAGTAATGATAAAGGCCACAGTAGAGAATTAAAAAAAAAAAAAAGATACAAAAATCATAAACACACAAACGTCCACCTTGTACTTAGTGCCAAGTTTCCTATATAAGCTTAAAGCAATCTAAGGGGAAAAAAATGTTGCCCAGCCAGCAGGCAACCAAATGAAAGATTCATAAAAATAATAATGATAATAAAAAAAAAAAGCAAACCAAAAACAACACACCATTTATTAACCAATACAATCTAGCCAGCAGGATCAATTTTAAGTAACCACAACACAGAGAAAAGGCACAAAGTATTCAACACAGAAAATAATGGGTATAAAAGGACACTGTCAAAGATCTAATGTTCCAGATCTGACTTTACATCAATGATGTTTTATAATGATATGGTGGGAAGAAACTTGCACTTATAAACATAACAGTTCAACTGTGTGTTTGCAATTATACAGTTAAGTACTTTATTAGCCCTTAACTAATTGTTTATATTCACTCTAGAAAGATGTTCTGACACTTTAAAGTTGATTTTAAAAAATGTATTAGTGTACGTATTTCACGATCTACTTTCCCTTTAAAGGCAGTCTCTTAATAAAGCACCAATTTAAAATCTTTTGCTATTCCTCTTCTTCCAGCAACAAGTATTTAAATTAAAAGTATGCAAAGACCGCTGCCTTTACAGGTGTTGGTTAAATCTTGCTGGCAATGAGGGACAAACCCAACCTCAGATAGTATTTTAGGCTGCAAAAAAAAGCAGGTGGGGTCTCTTAGAAAAATAATCTCAACTTGACTTAAAAAAATTTAAGGCCAAAATTATTTAGATAGTGTAGTGTAAAAAATAAGCTTATTATTTAGCATTTGATAGTGTTCACTAAAAACAACATTCAATTAATTAATTAAGCTGTGGAAAACAGTATTATTACTTGTCACCAGTTTGTCAGTATGACTATTCCCAGAGTATTTTCTTCTGTCTTTACTTTTATACATATTGACACAAACACTTAATATTTTATCTCAATATTCAAACTAACTACTTTTTAAAAATCCATTTTCCAGGACTTCAAATGTGCTTCTTTGGACAAATATTTATTCACACAATGAAGAATTAAATTTTTTTTAAAACTATATAATACCCACTAAAAATCTTTGGTGCATTTATGTTCAAAACCGATTAGGTCAGCGAATTTCTGCACATGACAGATTATTCAATGTACAGATTAAGTGCTAACTGCTATCTGCTAAAATTAATTTAAAATAATAAATTATACTCATAAAATAAATTCTGAATGAGGCTACCCTTAGTTGCCAGATTCTAAATTGTATGTATATTTACAAAATAAGCAGATTTTAGAGTTACAGAACGGTCATCTTAAAAGAGGCCTATTTTATATATATATTTTTTGTGCCAACTTGAAAATGTTATATACATTCAGTTTGCCCAAATCCACGCATGAGGTTGTCAGAATTTAAGGATTTTCTTATATTTCTGGAAATTAGAGGCAGCAGGTAAATTTGTTGTCCTGTTGTTTGTTAAGACCATTTCTTTGTAAGAATCACACAACCAGCCCCCGAGACTGGGTTCAGACTAAGTCAGAGAGACCGTATAGTGCCAGGCACCGAGGCAGCATTCATCAATGCTTGCTTCTCCTTTTGCTACTAGCAGCTCTGCTACTTCTTGACCATATGAATGCAGTAACACGAATTCTTTGATCTTAACCTGATTACTCTTCTCTAACATAGGAATACAGCATGTCCTATCTATTTCAGAGCTGGTTATGAGGTTCAAATGAGATAACATATGTGAAAGCATTTTATAAAACAGTAAATCACTATTCAAGTTTCAGTTATCTACAGTAATAGCTAAGTACAATTATACAATATTTCACTTCATATAAGAGATGTATTCCAGAACAGTTCTGTGTAAACCAATTCTATTATTAAATCATATATTTAAAGTATTAGGACATCATTATTGAAAGAATTCTACCGTAAATACTTCAAAAAGCAAAGTATTCTTTTCAATGTGAAAATGTAGCATTTTCTTTTTTCTGCCACCAAATATATATATATCGTAATATATATATACGATTTACACACATCTATATGTATACCATTTGCCTTTTTATGAGTCCAAATGTTCTACATTAGGTATATGTAAGGCAGGTATATTTTTAAGTAAGATTTGTTTTTATTATAGTATGATTTTTAGTGAAGTTGCCAGTCTTCATGACAAAAATCATAAAGATAGGCATTTTTAGGTCAATCTGAAAGCCTAACACAGCAACAGTACCTCATATAGTAAAACTCAACCACATAAGTACCTCAGATATAACATTTCCACCAAGAGTAAGAATGTTTTAAAAAGAAATACAGTAATTGAGTCTACTGGTCCTAATATAATTACAAGCAAACCTTGATAAATAAGGCAAAACTCAGGTTGTTTTTTCATTTGTATCAGCCACTTTGGTTAAGTGCCTCTGTTCTCAAACATCTGTTTTTTCTTCTGTTTTATCACTACTATGGCAAATGTTCCTGTCAAGTACCTTCATTTCTTAAGTGCTTCAGCAAACAGGCCCCTCCCACCCCCTTTACTTACTAGTACTAACTGGTTAAATTTTATTCACTAAAAGTTCATTATTTTGTTTTTCCCCACAAGGACCAGGCCAGACTTTTTACAGTTGACACACAAACACACACACACAAAAGTGCTTAAAGCAATTGGGAGTGTAAACACAAATGAAACAGAAAATGTTTAAACCTACTATTTCCCAGTAGTTCACATACAACTGACATGCTAATAACAAATCAACCCTGTCTAACCTAATGCTCAAGCAGTTCTACCAGGAAATATTTTCCTGGTTTAAATTTAAATTGAATCAAAAATATGGAAAGTGCATGTCTTTACAGGCAAGTTATAATTTTGACTTTTTCCTCAATTCGTTTTAATCAGTAAGGTTTTATTGTAATTGCTATTTCCTCTCATAAGTCCTCAACTTTTGTCTGACACAAAAATAAAAATCAAGGATAATTAGTGTGAAAGTAAATATAAAAACTTGAACTGCATGCAAATCAGGATGTGAGTAGTGATTCCATTTTCAAGTGACACTGAGCTACAGTAGACACAAATTTTACAAACTGTTTGGCACTTCTAAGAATTAGACATAAGATAACAAGATTGTGTTCCTCAGTTTCTGTCAAAGAAAATTAAATCAAAAGTAGTGTATTCAATTAACTGTCATTAATTGTAATGTACACCCCCTCTTTAGTGAGATGAAGACTTATGCTGTACTATATTGTTAATGTTTCTAAAATAAATAGCAAAATACAAAAGGTGAACTACTAAAACATCTAGTTAAAACTGTCATATTTCTCTCAGAACATTTTCAACTTGCAAAATTCAACTTCTAGACCTAAGGTTGTATTTCTTACTCATAATGATTGAAGTATAGGTAAAAATCAATTATCTGGATAATTATTTCAACTATATTAATAAGTTAATCTTAGTTTCCTCGTTGTGAGTTGGTCAAAAGTCCAAAAGATAAAGATAACCTGAAATTAAGGACAAATTGAAATGGAAACAACATAGAAATATCCAAGATTTTCTTATAAATTCAAGTTCCTAATTTCTGTTTTAAACATCTGCATGGATTGATAATGAATCTTAACTTAGGATAAAGAACAGCTGCAATTATTCACATGTTCTTACTTTCCTTCTTAAAGGTCTTCAAGCTGTTAGAATCTGCGAAAGGGAGAAAACAGGAATGAGACTAATAAAACCTTCCAGCGATTATTAAAAAAAAAAAATGCCAGCAGCTAGTAACTGTGAAAAAGTTTGAGAACCTATTAAAAATTAGCACTAAATCATCTTTTAAAAAATCACAAAAAATGCCTCAAATATTATACCAGAAAATGTCCAAATATTCATATGTTCAGTAAACAAATACACATAGTTTTCGTGATTTGAAATTGTTCCGAGGACTTGGGAAACCAAAGAAAATGAAAAAAACAGCAGCCCACTAACTGATAAAACATCAGCTCTTGGCTACATTAGCACAGAGCCATCCAAAGTCTGTGGAATGTTTAGATTAACTCATGAATGATGTTCATTAGTAGAAATATTTTGAACAGCAGTAGTATTATCAAGACCCAGTAATGTTCCAAGATAAGACTGTTCTCTAGGATCTAGCATTTGCTCAGGTCGGACTGGATGAACTATATTTGCAGGTTGAGGAGTGAGGGTATACTTTTCCAAAAAGGCCAAATCAGCTGCTCGAGGATAATCAGTTGATTGTGGGGGTGGCGGCAGGATCTCATGGGAAGATGGAGGCAGAGTAGTAGTATGTCGCACCAGATCACTGGGTGCGTCAGGCATCTGAACTGGAACCAACGTTACTGGGACACAAACTTCAGCAGACACATTCTGTAACATAGTCTTGGCTTCGGATGGATAGCTTTTTGGCTGGTCCATATATTGTTTTGTTTCTGCTTCAAAGAGTTTATCATCAGATGAGTACTCCACTGGTAAGGATACAAGTTTTTCTTCAGAAGTACTAAGGGGGTCATCAGGAGACTTTATCCCATGAACATGGTCAATGTGATACTTCAGTTTGTCTTTGCGCTTAAATGTTGCATTACAGTGCTGGCAGTTGAATGGTCGGGCATCAGAATGAATAACCAGATGCTTGGTTAAAGTTTTCTTTATTCTAAAAGACTGATTGCAAATTTGACACTTGTATGGTTTTTCACCTGTATAAACAAAAATGAAATTAAATTTACTCACCTGATAACACGATTTTAAGTAGCATTCTTTTCACTTGAATACATGTAAGAACTTAGTAATAGCAATAACAAAGTATACAATCACAAAATGGAGACAGAAAAAGTAAACATAGATTTTTACCAGGCAAACCTTGAGCCGGCTTGACAACGGCAAGTCTTGTTTGCTGATCTGTATTGTAGTAATAGTACCTGTGTCAGAGCTAGTGAACAGACTAAATAAGACAAAGCTGACTATACCCAGCACGTGTGAGTGCTTGGAAAACCCAAACTATTATTATTGTCATCAATTTTATCCCAATGTAAAAAAAAAAAATCTGTGAAATAAAAAGGCTTTATTTCCTCCAGCCTATGAGGCGAGGACATCTGCATTCTGATCAGAGTGCCGTGGGACTGAATCTGCTTTTAATTTATCTTAATAGAAAACACCACAGGTGATAACTCAGCCTCGTTCCCCGCTGCCACACGGGAGATCCAGGCAGAGTTCTCGGCTTTGCTTCCATCCAGCTCAGCCTTGCCTGCATTCGGAGAGTGAACCAGTACATGGAGGATATTATTTCCTTCTGCCTTCCACATAAACAAGTAAAAACTAAAAGACTGTGTGTGTATGTGCATGCTAATTAAAAGGATTTAAAAAGGAAAAGTTAGACACATTTTCAGACAACCCATCCTGTGCTTACAAAAATCAAAACATCTAAACTACAAAAACTAAAGAATTTAGCAAGGTCAGCATAAAAAGCATATGGCAACTACATTTTTACATATAATAAATAAACACATAGAGTTTAGGGCCCAGTGCAATGAGTCAACTGGCTAATTCTCCCCCTTCAAGCACATGAATCCATATGGGCACTGTTTCCGTGCCAGCTGCTGCACTTTCCATCCAGCTACCTGCCTGTGGTCTGGCAAAGCAATAGTAGATGGCTCAAAGCCTTGGTATCCTGCACCCGTGTGGGAGACCTGGAATAAGCTTCTGGCTCCTGGCTTCAGATTGGCTCAGCTCTGGCCATTGCGGCCACTTGGGGAGTGAACCAGAGAATGGAAGATCTTTCCCTCTCCCTCTCTCTCCGTAAGTCTGCCTTCCCAACAAAAATAAATATCTTTAAAAATAGAGTTTAAAGTTTATACCTAAGTATCACATTTCTAGTTACAAATTTTATGATAGATGTATAAGGTGGGTACACTAAAAACCAGAATATATCATTGAGGAAAATTTGAAAAAGACAAACTATTACAGGTACATTCAGTGGCCATGAAGTGGATGACTGAATATTATAAAGATACAAAAAAGAAAATTAGGCATAAATTCAATAAAACTCCAACACCTAGTAGATATTTCTGTATGTGAAAATTAATCATCTATATTCAAATTTATGTAAAATGAATGATAATAAAGAATATGGGGGGAGTACTTATGCTACTATATATCAAGGTGTATTATAAAACCACGGTAATTAAAATGGAGTAGGTATTGGTGCAAGGGCATTAGTATAACACAACCCAACAAAATCAAGCTCAGACATCAATCACACATACATTATCACTTAATTTAAAACAAATTTGCCCAGCAAATACAATGATTAAAATGGAGTCCAGTAAATAATGCTGAGCAACTGGACACTCCCATACAGAAATAAAATTCTCCCCACTCACACACAATGACACAAAAATACAGAGGATTTACAGATCTAAGTATCAAAGTGAAATAACTATCACCATAAACCTAAGCAAAAAGAATCTTTGTTACCCAGAGCTAAAGAAGTTTCTCAAAGAGGACATACAAGAAAAACAACAACAAAATTAACTTCTTTAAAATTCAGAATCTTAGTTCAATGAAAGATACCACTACTAGGATAAAAAGGCAAATCATCAAGTGGAAGATACAAATATATCTTCATATCCAGGACACAGAAAGAACTTTATCAATTAGAAAAAGGCAGATAATTCCATTTGAGGAAATGAACAGAAATTTAAAGTAGATCTCCCAGTGGCCAACAAAATGGAAAGGTGTTCAACACCAGGATTCATCAAAGGATCCCTAGTAGAGCTGTTTCGGACAGTGCTACCCCTCTGGGACTGAAAAAACACACAACGACAATACCGGTCAAAATGTAGAGCAACTTGATGTCCGCATAATTAGATGCCAGTGTAAACAGACAGTTATGATGAAAAACTGGCTAGTATGAGCTGGGGATCCCAGGGTAATGCATGTACTCAAGAGAAATGAACGCACACTTGCATGAAACAACATGGACAAGACTGTTTCTGGCAACTTTGTCATGACAGAACCAAGTAAATATAAATCCAGTGTACATCAAAAGACAGTGGGTACAGTGTGTATATTCATGATAATGAAAACAAAC
This sequence comes from Ochotona princeps, assembly GCF_030435755.1. Lineage (NCBI taxonomy): Eukaryota > Metazoa > Chordata > Mammalia > Lagomorpha > Ochotonidae > Ochotona > Ochotona princeps. Next base: position 9,727,510 of record NC_080841.1, read on the forward strand.
AAAAAAAATCACAGTACTGAGTGAAAGTCAGACAAAAATGTCTGACTCCATTTATACGAGGCTCAAAGGGGAAAAACAAATTTTTTGTGCTACAACCCAAAAAGTAGTCCTTCTCACTTCCAAGCAGGTTGCTAATGGGGAAAAGCTGTCGATGCTGCATCTAGAGTTCTTCATCTTGATCTAAGTAATGGCTATAAAACTGATGGACTCATTTATAAACATTCATTGACCTGATTTTTAAAGATTTTAAGTTTCTAAACACTTACCAGGTTACTTATTATGATTCAGACCTTTAGGCGCTACACTTCAACAAAAATATGAAGACCTTTAGGTGTCGTACATGTGTATTAAGATCTTTGGGTGCTATTTAGTAAAAATATTAAATAAAATCTTTAGATAGTATGTGTTAATTAAAAATAACCTACCAAGAATTCACCCTAATAAAAATTTTAAAAATCAGGTAAGATAAAAGTCCAAAGCTACATTTATGGTTTTGTTTATATTGTTTTAACTAATGCACTCTATTTCAATTAGACAACTACAAAGGACAGGAACAATCATCACTTTGTGCTTCACACAAGCAAAGCACACATTGATAAGAATAAGTCATTTGTAGGTAAAAAATCATTTTCCAATAATTTCTCTAACTACGGGGTTTAAAACAATGAAGAGATTAAAAGAAAGTCACAGGAAAGCATGAGAAATCCATTCCTTCAATACACATGTCAGTACTATCTGCAGCTCTAGGCTACTCTCCTTAAACAGCTACTCTTCATTTGAATCAACAGAACTGACAGAGGCCAAATTCAAACATCCATTAGATTGTGTCTCCTGATGAAAAAGATATGCTAAAGGGAGAGAAGTCTGTTTGGAATATGGCTCAGAAGATTCCAAAAAGTGAGAATTGAGCAGTGCACAGAGACATTCTGACTCAAGAGAAAGGATCAGGAAAATGAAGTTACTCAGGTGGCCACGGAGGGTACACTGTTATAAACATAGTTCAGAATTCTTCACCACTTCCTGGATGACAAATTCCACATATACATTACCCAACTTACTTACTACCTATATTTGGCAAATTCTTAATTCATCAATGGTTACAAACTTATTTTTTATAAGTTTACCATCTCTTATAAACCATGAGTTCCATTAAGCTGTTTATTTTAAAAACTGTTAATGCAAGAAGGCAAAGGAGGTTATGACAATCTACAAGAAAGAACCTAATAAACTTTTTGAAGCAGAGTAGAGAAACATTTAGAAAGTGATAATTAGTAAAAATCAGCCGGAGCACAGTAGTCACTATAACTATCCATGAAATGATGCCTAGCCTTGTAATAGGAAATAGCACAATGGTCACATGGTAAACAAAACAATCCAGTCAAATTTTCATTATTTTTTAAAAGAGAATTGCAGTAAGAACCATAAAACAACCAGAAAAGGGGAAGATACAGCTACAAGTTGAGTAAACACACTATGCAAAAAGATTTTATCAAAGTATAAAAAAATTAAAAATGTTAAGGTTTACATATTAGAAGACAAAAACATTGTTTACTTATGATATGAGCTTCAATATAATACATACTTTAACACAGAAAACATTTTAACTTATAACAACAAAGTTAAATAGGTACACTTATACGTCTGAATAACTATATAAAAATGCATACAACTACTGATTATGTTTTACCTGAATGTGTTCGAAAATGCATTTCTAGGCTTGACTTGCCTTTAAAAATTTTCTTACAAACATCACATTGATGGAACGTTGCCTTATATCTAAGAAAATAAAAAGGTGTGTTTTTCAGTATAATCTTAATAACAGTGAAAATAAGTTAAAACTTCTTTACTTACAAGTATATTAAAAAAATCTTTGTATTAATAAAGTAGAGAAGGCAAAAAAGCACATGATTCCACTGGCACATGGAAATTATTTTTAGGCATTTAGTTTGTTTCTGGCTTTTCTTTCTTTTTTTTAATGAGTATAAAACTTTTAAAAATGAGCTAGAATTTTCAATTGCTTTAACTCATCGAATTTTCTTAGGTAATCAAATAAACAACAAAATATTGGAAATATCTCAAAGGAAACTGAAAAGGGGACTAAAGCAGGAAGGAAAAGCTGCTTACAGAAAGAAATGGTAGAAATTTTTGGAGCTAGAACCACTCTATATCCTAACTTTAGTGATGATTGATTATGTGACTTAAGAATCACAGACTAGGGCCCCACATGATAGCCTAGTGTCTAAAATCCTCGCCTTCCCTGTGCCAGGATCCCATATAGGTAACAGTTCGTGTCTTGGCTATTCTACTTCCCATCCAGCTCCCTGCTTGTGGCCTGGGAAAGCAGTGGAGGACAGCCCAAAGGCTGGGGACCCTCCACCCACAGGGGAGACCCAAAGAAGCTCCTGATTTTGAATTGGCTCAGCTCTGGTTGTTGTGGCCCCTGGGGGAGTGAACCAGTACATGGAAGATCTTCCTCTCTCTCTCTCTTCCTCTCTGTAGATCTTTCTAACAAAAATAGTGAATAAATCTTCAAAAAAAAAAAATTGCAGACTAAGAAGAGTAAGAAAAAAATGGTGAGACTGATTTAAAAAGAAGTGCAACAATTATAACATCTGCATTAATGAAAAAAGTGACAGTGCTCTCACAGGTTGACTTCCTTGCAATTAAACATCATGAATTTGAACTTAAAAATAAACTTTACATCTAAATAAAAATAATGAAATACTAACTTTTAGTCTTTTTAAAATTAGTTTATTTTATGATACAGTTCCAAAGTCTCTGGGATTTCCTCTATTTTTATTACAATAATATGGTCCTTCAGAAAACAGTTGTAAGTCCATCATTCTGCTTTTTAAGCGTATCCTGACATTGTCAGGTATGGAGAATGGCAGAGAGACATAAATAATGCTATAAAGCATCCTAAATTTACCTTAGAAATCAGCACCTAGTGTATATCCTGAAAAGTCTCTAACAATTTTAAACATTAAAATTTAATAGTGAACATTTCAATAGTTATATAGCTGTCAGAAGTTTCCTCAATTACTTATTTGAGAGGCCTAGTGCAATGAAGAGAAAAAAGAGAGAGATGTTCCAGCCTTTGGTTCATTCCCCAAAGGCCAGAAAAACTGGGGCTAGGCCAGATGGAAGCCAGGAACAAGGAACTGCACTCAGCTCTCGCATGTGGAAGTCAGGGACCCGGTTTCTTCTGCTGTCACCTGCTGCATCCCTGGGACATCAGCAGAACAGACATCTCTTCAGATACAAAGTGGTGGCCTAACACGCCGAGCCACGACACCCACAACAAACTTCTAGTATTTAAGTGACAATTATTATTAAAGCTATTATTTCAATTGGGAAACAATTCAAATCTAATAAACACATGGTAAATTACATTAAAAAGCTATTTAATATTCCTTAAGATTGGTTTTAACATATTCACTAAGTTTTACTGGAATGTTGAGCAAATTATTTCCAAAACTAAATACAATACAATTAAGTATACTTACATAGTTTCAAATAGTATTCACAGTTTTTAACTCATCTCAACTAATATTTACAAGACAGCAAGCAAAGCCCTGTCTCCTAGAACTTCTAGTTGATGAAGCAGACATTCATAGTGATTTGGTTTTGGCAAGTTGGAGGCATCGTAAGAATCTTACAATTGCTTGCCTTAACTAACCGGTAGAGTTGGTTGTCTCATTCTAGTAAACTTTGTAGTCAATATAAACAGAGATACAAATGGTCACCACATGTCCCTAAAAACAGAGTATGTGATAACCAACTAGGAGCCATCATGGAATGCATGGAAATACCTGTGGACACTCAGGTTTTTACAGCTGAGGATAGAAAGTAAACGTAACTGGCATTATTGGCCTTTCATGAAACAACATAGTACCTGGGGCCGGGACTGTGACCTAATGGATAAAGCTGCCTCGTGCAATGCCAGAATCCCACATGGGTCCTAACTTGTGTCCTAGTGCTCTAATGCTGGATCCGCTCCTTGCTAATGGCCTGGGAAAAGCAGCAGAGGATGGCCCAGGTGTTTGGATTCCTGCCACCCATGAGAAACCCCAAGGCACCTCGTGGTCCTGGCTTTTGCTTGACCCAGACCCGGCCATATGGCCATCTGGGAAGTGAAGCAGCACATGGAAAATCTCACTCTCTTTAATTCTTTCAAATACATCTTTCAAAAAAACAAAAAATAAAAAACAAAAAACCCTAGAAGCTACTATGATGCAAAGAAATGGTGAATAAAAGTGCTGTTGTCTTAGCACTTAGGAGGGAGATGTCCCAATATACTAAAGAGGCATTGCTTTCTTTTCCATGTATTCACAGAAAGAAAAACACGTGATGAACGAACACAATTATTAATCTGAGAATGTTAACCTTTCCGATCTCAGTCTTTTTAATATTTTTGAGATGAAATGAAGCAATTCTAGGACGGCTATATCAAAAAAAAAGCAATTCTTCAAAAATCTAATGAAGTGAGCAGTCCCTTCAAAGTAAACAACTGACAACACTTTCTAAAAATGATAAACTTTCGGCTTTCAAGCTAATTAAAGATTCTGGAAAACATGAAATCTGTCATTGTGATCTTGACAGCTTCCCAATACTCCTTTCAGAGAGAGGAGGCCATATAACAAATGTGATATGTGGATACCATACCATGAAATATGCTAACATTTGGAAAAACTGCCTAACTTGATGAACCTGTACTTTCAAGAATAAATACACGACGTGGAAAAAAATATGTACAGCCAAAAAGTCCATTCAAGATACAAATAAATACAAAATACAAGATTCAAAATACATTCAAAAAGTCCATGAATTGAATGGAACAGATCCATAAATCACTGATCTTGTTTCAAACTACTATGCAGCCACCTTTATAGAACAACCACTTCTTCACTTTAATGGGATAACAATAATATACACAATTACCTTAGAAGGCCATTACAATGCTCCTCTTGTTTCCAAGTACATATCTGTGTGAGGCTAGATCTTCTTTATTAACTTTACCCAAAGTACCACATATAGCAAAGGGTATGACAATCCAGCTGCCTTAAGACACTGAAGACATTTATAAAAAATGCGAAATAATCCTGCTCTTCTACGTTGTTGTGTATTTTTTTTATAAAATGTTACTTATGCTAACACATACGGGCATTTTAAATGAATACTTGAAAATCTTCAGTTTTGATTTCTAATATGAGTTATGTAGTTGACACAATTTGTATGTTTTTATATTATGCAGTTTATATCAAAAAGCTCCTTGCTTTTTTTGTTTTTGAATAATTGTTAATGGAAATAGAACGTTAAAGAACCCCTTCAGCAAGTGAGTTTTTAAGTCTTTTTGCCATCCATTCTTGCAACGTCCCATGTTTTTCTAAACATTCTCATGAATGTCTTCACATCCTAGCACTCAGCAACACTTCTAGCATATACTGAATTAAGAATTCAATGGGGAGCTGGCTTGGTGGCACAGCACCAATTTAAGTACTGGTTGCTCTACTTCTGATACAGCTCCAAGAAAATGAGCAGCACAAAATTGTGCCACCCACATGGAGGATTAGACTGGAGTTCCTAGTTCCTGGCTCAACTCCCATCTTCACAGTCATTTGGGGAGATAAGTTGCAAGCTCTTTGTCTCTGTCTCTCCCTATCACTCTGCCTTTCAAATAAAATAAATCTTGACATTTTGTAGTCGCTATCTTCTTACGCATAGTATATTGGCAGCTACTTAGCTCACATAGAGCAACAGCAAACAAGATACATAACATCCCAAAGAATTTCAAGATTTTAACTTAGTCATTGACTTCAAGATCTACCAAACTGTAGACTTTGAAGTAAGCAAAAACAACTGGAGAAAATATTCTTTATGTAATTCTTTTAAGTCTACAAAGGAGCAACGATGCTATGGAAAGCATTGGTTAACCGATCACCAGCTGAACAAAACTGGCGGTTTCAGTTGCAGACAAGCTACTGGAAAAGCTGCACAACTCAGTGAATCTGTACTTTCAAAAACAAATAACTGACATGGAAAAACTATGCATGGCCGAAAACAAACTCATCCAATCCTGTAATTAGCCAAAGTTTAGACTTTTCACTTACTTTTGCCACACTTTTTCTCCCAGGTGCACACTTTTGTAATGAACAGTGAGATGATCCCTACGACCAAAACATTTCCCACATTCTTCACACTGATGAGCCTTTTCACCTTAAAATAAACATTCACATATCTTTATTAAAATATGCATATCAACTGGCAAAAAAAAAATACAACCACTTGTGAAATGTACCATTAAAGTGACCTCATCCTTATTTCACAGTTTCCTTCACATTCCTTACCCAAACGTACTTCATTACACACACATGCTTAACTCATGCTGACTCCTCTTTCTAAGTGGAGAAGAAACAAGCAGCCTTTTGCTATACATTTCAGAACTCACCCTTCAATGTAACAGAACTAGGTAAATAACTTCAAAAGTCAGAATTTTAAAAATATTCTTATATTAAATATCTTACATTCCTAAATATATGTGTTTAAGTATTTCTAAGTATAAATATTCCTAAGTATGTACAAATACAAAATGTTTTTATATTACTAAGAAAAACAACATGTGTGTGTATCAATTGGTATATACACATACACACACACAAACATATATGTCTGGATAGCAAACATTTCAAATGTGAACATATATTAAATAGAAATGAGGCCATGTTACTGTTTATAACAAATACCTTCTGATTTTCAGATCTTAGTACTTTAGTTTTAAAAGACTTTCATCTGTGGGGATTTTTAACATTTGCAATGGGTTAAAACACAAATATAGTGGAAAATTCTCTGAGTCCAATTCCTAAGCCCTATTCTTACATTCACTTAGAAGCTCTTGGTCTTTAAAAACCTGGTCTCAATATGGATGTAACGGGAGCCAGTGACCTCTAGATGCAGAATTTGGAATTCATATGTAAATGAAAACATGATTCATTCCTATGAAGAAAGTCATCAGCGCTTCATCAACATTTTCAGTGGTGATAAAAATGCAGCCTGACTTGCTGAGACTTTTAAGGGTACACAGCACTAGTAACCTTCACCTGTTGTACTCTTCCTAGATATGGTTCTTTCCTATTACACTTACACATTTACTCCCTTAGCACTTTATGGACAACAAGAATATGAAAGAAACCCCCAAAGCATATGTATTATAAATACAAAGATCTGAATTGATTAAGATAATCATGTACTCTTTTCAAAGGCAGTTTCAAAATTCAACATAATAGTAATTTTAACACCCAATTATGATAATTCCTTTTTTGTAAAGATTTATTTATTTTTATTGCAAAGTCAAATATATATATATATATTTTTATACATACATATATACATATATATAGAGAGAGAGAGAGAAAGGGAAGGAGGAGGAGAAACAGAAAGGAAGACCCTCCATTTGTGATTCACTCCCCAAGTGACTGCAACGGCTGGAGCTGCGCTGATCCAACAGCCAGGAGCTCTTCCAGGCAGTTTCAAAATTTAACATAATGGTAATTTTAACACCCAATTATGATAACAATTCCTTTTTTTGTAAAGATTTATTTATTTTTATTGCAAAGTCAAATATATATACATACATATATATTTATATATATAACACATATATATTTATATATATATACACATATATATTTATACATATATATATATACAGAGAGAGAGAGAGAGAGAGAGGGAGGGAGGGGGAGAGACAGAGAGGAAGACCCTCCATTCGATGATTCACTCCCCAAGTGACTGCAACGGCTGGAGCTGCGCTGATCCAACAGCCAGGAGCAATTCCAGGTCTCCCCTGCAGGTGCAGGGTGTCAAGGCTTTGGGCTAGCCTTGACAGCTTTCCCAGGCCACAAGCAGGGAGCTGGATGGGAAGCGGGGCCTCCAGGATTTAGAACTGGAGCCTATATGGAAGCATGCCGAGCCCAACAATTCCCTTTTTAATTAGTTTTGTCACATTTTTCTCAAATCTATATAAATGACAAATATTATCATGTATTCTCCTTTTGTGGAAGCGCCAGTACATAGCACATATTTACGTACTAGCTAAAATGAAAAAGAATTATTTCAGCTTTATAGTCACAAAAGGCAAACAATGGATTACAATGAACAAGCCGTAAATTCTTTCACACACTTTCATTTCGACTTTATAGACACAAAGGGTAAACAATGGATTACAATGAACAGGCCATAAACTCTCTTCACACATTTTTTTCCAGACATTTTTGAACCAGCATTTACAAAGTAGTAAAACATATACCAAATTATTAAAATTACAGTCAAAACATGATGTCATAGTATGAACTTATCACATACTTTTTTATAAGGGGTTTTAGAAATAGAGTGACAAAATACAGCTTACCTGAATGTATTTTTTTGTGCTTCGTAAGGTGGTCATGACGAATAAAGGTTTTACCACATTCATCACACTCGTATCTTTTATCATCATGATGTACTCGTAAGTGAAGTCTATAACAGAAAAAATATGATGATTAAAATGGGTAATACAGAAACACCTTTATTACTATTCTCACATTTTTTTCTGATTTTCATAGTCCTTCCCAGTTTTTCAAGACCTAACTCCTGGTTCATACTTGTTTGTTTCAAAAATGTATTTCACAAGACAGCACTTGTAGTGGCTTGGGATGCCCACATCTTGTAGTAGTGCTCGAGCTGGAGTTCCAGCTCCCCTTCCTCAGCTCCCTGACAACAGGTACCCAAAGGCAGCAGGTGACTGCCCACTCACATGGAAGACCTAGCCTTCATCCCTGGCTCATGGGTTTCACCTAACTCAGCCCAGAACATGAACATTTAGGGAACGAAACAGCAAATGAGAGATCACTGTCAATCTCTACCAAACAAATAAGAACATTTAAAAAAAATCCAACATTTGCTCCTGCTCACACCACTTGTGGGTGGCATTTTTCTAGACTTGTTAGATCCTGTATCTGCTTCACTGATTCTACCAAGAGTCTGCAGGGGCCTTCCATGAGACCAGCCAGGTTTCAGAGATATCAAAAGCAGGAAGACAACAGAAAGAAATGAAACAAATGAAGTAACTGAAGTTCCTGAAGTAAATGAAGTAATACTATATATGTGTAGTTGAAAACATACTGTCTTAATAACTCAACTTTATGAGAACATCATTTCACCACTTTTCTTCACACTGGTCAAATGTGGTTCATTTTCAGACTAGCACTGTGGTACACAGGGTTAGGCCCTGCCCTCTTGTGACACCCATACTGAAGGTGGTTATCCAAGTCTCGGCCGCTCTGCTGATTCAGCTTTCTGCTAATGTCCCTGCAAAAGCAGCCAACGGTGACCCAATTATTTTCTGTCAAACAACCCATGGGGACACCTGGAGGAAGTTCCTAACCCTAGCTGTTTTAAGCATCTGGGAAATGAACTAGCAGATAGAAGATATACCTCTTTCTCAGTCTTTCCCTTTCTGTCAATTCTGTCTTTCAAATAAGGAAGTAACAATTTTAAAAGTGCTCATTTTACAGACACCCAAGGACAGATGATAAAACTCATTAAGTTGAATTTTTTTTGCCTTCACAATCCTCTATCTAGCTCCTATTGAAAGCAGAAGCTTTCCCACTCAAGTTTTTAAAAACTATTGATTCACCTGTAACAAAACCCAGTAAATAGCTAGACTAACTCCCTAAGCAGAGGTAAATAATAAATGAAAGTATAAATAGTAGGATTAAGAGACTAAGAAAAATTAAAACTGCATACTTACTTGATATTAAGAAATTACATATGATTTACTTAGAAAAAAATTTTCACAACCTGCAAATAAAGTCAGGAATCCATCCAGAAAAATAACAAAATAAGTTATAAAAACACTCATTGTACTGAAGACTTTCTAAAACTAAGGACAGCAGAATTGTGACTACTGACACATTCTCACTGTAAGGCGTGATTTACTAAAAAGTGGAGAAATACAGTAAGTTTGGAATCAGTGTGTTTTAATGTGCTTTCAAAGAAAAGTAATAAACAAACAATGCTAACAGTGAAGACTTTAGTAGGCCTGGCAATAAGAAAATACGTAATAACGCTCCATATCATAGAAGGAAGGTAATAAAAACTGTTGTGAAAGAAAAAGTCTATTCAATAATAATTTTGTGCATGTTAAAGTTTAATTCTACATACTAAATTAGAGAAATGATAATCTGGAACTAACATGGAGATATAATTTTATCCAGTTTAGGGGAAGAAATGACTTTACGCACCTGTATGAACTTCCATGGCGAAAACTCTGTCCACAAATACTACAAAGATGAGGTTTTTCTCCACTGTGGATTCTTAAATGTTCTTTCAAAGTAGTTCTGTGTTCAAAAACAAAATACCATACACTTAAAAAGATTCTTACAAATGTCAATGGATAGGGGTCAACGTGGCATTGCCGGTAAAGCCACCATTTCTGATGTCAGCATTCCATATTGGAGACTATTCAAGACCCCACAGCTCCACTTGCCATCCTGCTCCTGGAGAAGCTGCAGAGTTTGACCCAAATGCCTGGATCCCTAAACCCCAGAAAAAGCTCCTACTCTTGGCTCGGCCTCAGCAATCCCCAGATGTTGTGGCCATCTAGGGAGTCAGCCAGAGGGTGGAGATCTCTTTCTGTCTCTGCCTCTCTCTGTAACTCTGCCTTTCAAAAAATATCAAATGAATTAATAAACAAGTAAGTAAAATGTCAATGTACAGATTAAACAAATTTTCAAGAAGTTTACTAGAAAGGAGTTCAAGCTAACACATATTACAATTATCTTTCTCTTAAAATGCTTTTAAGGCAGATTTTACAGAGAAAGAAGATTCAGAACAAGAGGCCTTCCATCAGCTGGTTCACCACCCTGGAGCTGAGCCCATACGAAGTCAGGAGCTTCTTCTAGGTCATGTGGGTGCATGGGCCCAAGGACTTGAGCCATCCTCCACTGTTTTCCCAGGCCGTAAGCAGGAAGCTGGATGGGAAGTGGAGCAGCCAGGACATGGACAAATACCCACATGGGATGCCAGTGCCTCGGGCAGATCAGCCTGCTGTGCCACTGCACCAGTCCCAACACTTGCTATTCTCACCAGTGTCAAAAATGCTTGGTCTATTTCCTTACAAAAACAAAGATAACTTTAACCTCTTTCACCAATGGTTTGCTCAGATATCTAATTATCCAGTTTAAGCAAAATTTTAAGAAGTATAACTTTAAAATGTTCAACTCCTATTACTGAATTAGGGCAAGGTCAATATTAGGCAGTCAAGTTTATCAATACAATTCTTTCCAAATACGTGCAGAATACGTTAGAAACAAATGTTTTAAGATGGAGTAGGAATTGGGTCTAGAGATGTAGGTTCCTGGGTCACATAGCATAGTGTCTCGCTCTGGTTCATAATTCTGGCCAATGTGCCACCTGGGAAACAGCAGTAATGGCTTCATGGTTCCCGTCACCCACAGCAGAGAACCGGCCTGAGCACCCAGTCCCCAGCTTCCACATGGCCCAGCAACAGCCCTTGAAAGCACTGGGGATCCAATTGGTGGATGGCATCCTTTTCTGCCCCTTTTGCTCTCAAATGAATTAATAATAATAATAAAAATAATAATAGTAATAATAAGTGTTTCAAGGCAAAGAAAATGTTACCAGCATATTTAACTTTCAGATGCTGATATGGAAAATTAATCTGGGGCCAGCATTGTGGTATAGGTGGTTCAGCCATCGTCTGCAACTCTTGGATCCCAAATCAAAATGACTGTTCAAGTCCCTGCCTTGGGTACCTGCCATGCATGTGGGAGACCTACAGAAAATGTGGCTCCTGGCTTCAGTCTGGCCCCAGGGGAGTGAACCAACAGATGGAAGATTTCTCTTTATCACTCTCATTCCAAATAAATATACACAAATCTTTTTTTTTAAAAGGTATGAAAAAAGCAACCTATAAAAAGGGTGTATTCTACGTCCTCTAGCCCCAGTGACCCTAGAAGGGTTATTGCATGAACACAATTGTTCCAAGCACAACACCAGCAGCAGTTCTTATAGTTTCAAAATCCAAATTTTCCCTCATTATCCAAACTTTAGGTAAGATGGAAAAAGTAATTTCGTGGAAAAAGGAAACAAAACCTAAGAGCCAATTTTGGCTATCATTATTACCACTCGGTGTTTATTTTTCTCCTACACTCAAGAGCTTTGCCAGTAGATGGCGCTCCTCCATATCTTCCACACGCCCACCAACCAGGAATAGGTGGCAGTTTGTGGGGGGGCAACTCAGTCTTGGGAAAAATACTTCTGGATCCCTTTTACAGTAAATATTCAGAACGTTATCTCTATTTGCTTTTTGATTTGTTTGCTTTTTGTTGTCAAAGACAGGGGAAATATTAACATAATAATGCATATACAATTTTACCAAACTGCAAATACATTTTCATATAAATTTTGCAGTCTCCTATCATCATAGCCATGTTATTTTATGAAAACAGCATTTATAATTTTTAATCATGAATGTTTTATATAGTGGAATGTGTAAAGTTGACAAATACATCCTGTTTAAATGATAGTGTTAATCATTTAAATATAGGTTAAGGATGAGAGCATCACCGCAGCTAAAACTGCCTCCACAGGCTCCTCTCTGATCTTGTCCTTCTCACCCCTTCTCAAAAGGACTCGTTCATGTTCAGCATTTCCATCTGTGCACACACACACACACACACACGCACGTGTATTATATATTATATGTAGGTACAAAGTTCATATGCTTTTGAGAAGCAAGCATAAAACTAAGCATATCACCACTGTTTAAGAGCTTAGAAGAGAATACAAACACGGTCTCTGGGTCAAGGTCTAGCTGCAGCTTCCTAAGAGTTAACAAGAGACTTTCCTGGCATGTCAGTGGGTAAAGTCATGATTAATGCTACAAACCATTGAGTTCTCCCAGTTGGAGCACATGACAGAGATAAACACACTGGGTAATGAAAGTCTGGCAGAAATACAGTCATACTTTGCTGCTAAGTTACTTACTTATCAGAGAATGCTCAAGAAAGAACATGTTCACAAAATGCAACGAACATCCTCAGTTATATCAATCAGAGTATCAACAGCAGGAATCTCCCAGCACACACACACACACACACACACACACACACACACCAAACAGGCAGAGGGCTTCACACCAGAAGATGCAGTCCCTGTGGAGTGCTGCTGGCGCACACACAGTCACACTGCTTACTACCAGAGCAGACTACTTACTCCACTTCTGACATTTTGGGATCTTCACTCACCATCTTCCTATGAACTCGCTCTTTCCTGTAGCCCATCTATGGTTTCTCTCTCATTTGGCCAAGCACATTTTTATGTTGTTGGCTTCAGGGCCTTACAGAGTACAGAGGATTAAGCTGCCATCTGATAAATGCCATGCCATGGCCCCGCATGTTCCACTTACTATCCAGCCCCCTGCTACTGCACTTAGGAAAGCATGGAAGGCAGCCCACCACCTCTATAGGAAACTCAGTTGCGGGAGTGAACCAACAGATAAAAGATCTGTGTCTATGTGCAACTCTGCCTTTCAAATAAATAAATCTTTTTGAAAATGGCATTATTATGCTCAGATCTGATTGTGTTAAATTGAGAACAGAATTCTGCATTGGAGATTATTTTCTTTCCGTTTTGAGAGTACCACTATTTAATCTCACTTCTAATACTGCTGAGAAGATCCAGATGGTTCTCCATGAGGTATGCGACTTTTCTGTCTGCCTAGAAGTACGTTTGCTTCCTTGACCCAGTGCGCTGATTTGTACTGACGTGATGTGACAGCACGTGAATCTTCATTTCAGTTGTGGAAGTCCTCAACTACTGTACTCATCTTCCCCATCACTTTCTCTGCCCTTCCTTTCTGAAACGCCCGATATACAGATGTTTCATGTGTCTTGTACTCCAATTTTCTGATCTTTACAAACCCGCACCTTTTTGCTCTACTTCTGCCCTTCAACTGTTAATGATTTCTAGTCATCACTCCTACATGTCTGCAATTCATACTTATTTTTTTATTTGAATGATTTTCTCATACAGCAGCCAATCCTTGCTTGATGAATTATGTATCATTAGCTGGGAAAAAATAGTGATCACTTACCTCTCTTTGTTTTCTTCTTGCTTTCCCCCTATCATAATTGTTGCCTCTCTGAGTTCTAAGGGTCCTAGGCTGAAACATGTGGACAGGAAGGTCAAAGGACACAGCTGGGTCTTGATGACAGACTGTGCTTTGCTGTAGGTGATCTGGGTGTGTCACCTGCTAGGGAATAGATCTTCTAATCTGTAAGCTGCAAAGAAAAATCTAACAGCCAAAGCAATGGCAGTGATAAGGCCTAGATTCACTGCAGTCAGCACTCACTATGCGTCCAACCATGTAACAGTCCAGCAATCCCTCCCTGGGAGAAGGGCAGGCACACGGCAGCAAGGACATATGTGGGCAGTGGAAGGCCATCCAAAGATGGAACTTTTCCAGACTTTTATTCTAATGCTTTCTGTTCTGTCTCTCCATCACCCCAGTAACCAGATATATCTAATACTGTTAATTCTGAAGGTACTATTCCAAAATGCATCCATTTTCTGGATTTTGTGAAGTATTGAACCAATGGATAGAAGATCTGTCTGTCATTAACTTATAAAAAAAATTTAAAAAAGGAAAAAGGAAGAACATCTCTTCAAAAACAAACAGAAAACTTATCAGGTATTTTTAGTTGAATGTCAGAAAAATCAAATTGCCACATGTTACCTATATTCCATATTATATTTTTATAATATTTTATATAAATCCATTTTCTTTATATTTTAAACTAAAGATCAATTCAGGTATCTTAGATCTTGCATTACTTTAATCCTTATGACCTGTATTTGTTAATGATTTCTGTATAATGCAAAAGGGCCTTTACCTTTCTCTTACTGATTTTCCACAAATAAAGCAAGTCCATTTTCTTTTTCCACCATGAGTACATTCTATATGGCGTTTCAAATTTCCAGTGTCATTAAACTGGCGACCACATATATCACATGGAAAAGGACCTAAGACAAAAAATAGTGTGCTGTTAAATTTTACACACAGATGCTAAATTAAATTTTTAGGTGTATCACAGAGTTATGCCTACTACTATTTGTTCATAGGTATAATTTGTTTCCAGTTTTCTCTTCCCTACCAAACTCTTGAATCCTAGAAAGTGAACTATAATATTTGCTGAATCTTTAGAGACAAGTGTAAGGCCTGGCATCTGATGGATACAAGAAATTTTGAGTAAGTTAAATTAATATCTTAGTAAATTAATAAAAAGTATAAGTATTTGTAGCTTAGTTAAATAAAACTGCATGGTGCGTATATAACATCACTTTATCAACTTACTCAGCACTTAGCATACATGCGAGTTAATTAAAAGGCCAATTTCTAGTTTGAAATCAGATTAAAACAAAATAAAAATAACTATATAGTAAATATCTGAGAAGAGGATATTGAGCTACTGTTTGGCAATATTTTGCTATTGCTAATTATAATAAATGTTTAGTGATGCTGAGTAGATCAAATATACCATTGCATCTTTGTTTAATATTAGAAAATGAAGTCCATGTGTCTCATCCTAAAACTGACATTAGCAGTATTCAAATTGGACCATGGTTTTAACAAGCCACTGAAGACAGAGTTTAACTGACTAGCAAGTCACAAGGGAGAGGTATTGATGAGTGAGAAACACAGCACATGCAGTTCCAGGAATCTGCCTATTTGGAAGAAAGTGTTTCTGAATTTGGAAGAATAAACTGTACAAAGACATGAAGTATTAATCCCAATAGCACAAAGAAAAGACAATCAAATGTGAGCACTGGAATTCAGAAACACAGTAATCCTTAGGTAAAACCACTTGCCACAACAGGGGAAACTGCAACATATTCTGCACAGCAGAAACCAGAGGCCCTCCAAATAAGCACCTTCAATATTTTCTTATTTAAAATGTCTTAAGATTTCTTCTCCCATAAGATGTGAATCTTTTACCAATTTAACTCATTCAACAAGTATTCATTCTTAACTCCAGTCCAGCAGTATTTTAAGTATAATCAAATGCTAATATATGCAGACAACCCAATATTATTTACCACTAAAATAAATGAGCTCTGAAGACATGAAAAGACACAGAGGAACCTTAAACATATATGACAATGTAAAATGAGCCAATCTGAAAAATACTTAATGATTACAATCATCTGAGATTCTGGAAAGGATAAATCCAAGAAGTGAGTAAAAATGATTTCGAGTCCCCTGAGGCTGGTGGTAGGAGCGAAAGACGGGGATGAACAGGGAAGTCTAGAGACTGTTTAGGGTGGTGAAATCTGCTTGACAGTACAATTATGAAGATCTGTCATTACATATTTTTTTCCAAACCCAAAGAACATACAACATACACTGTACATTGAACATAACACACCACAAGTGAACCTCAATATAAACTAGAGACTTTGGGTGTCGTAGATGTGTTGGTCTAGGTTGGTCAACTATAAAAAGCGTACAACTCTGCTAGATGCTGGTAACAGGTACTATGCATGAACACAGGCAGCAAATTATCTGTGCTTTCTCAATTTTTCTGTGAACCAAAACTATTTTTTAAAAATGATAACTTTTAATAGAGTGCTAACAGTAGCAGGCTCTTCCAGCATGATGTCATAATCAATAATTCCTACGACTACTTTAAGAAAAAGGAGTCTGCTTACCCAGATGGAACTTTTCTTGATGCTTCAGGCGTGCAAAACGTGATTTGAAATGTTCTTCACAATAGGTACACTTAAAAGGTTTATCTTGGGAATGCAGGATCATATGTTCCTCCAAGTGTGGTCTTCTAGTAAAAGACTTCTTACAAATCTAAATGAAAATTTATATAATATACAAGAGAACCCGGATTAAACATTAAAATTAAAAAGCTCATTAAAATATATATATATAGATATATATATATAGATATATATAGATATATTCAAGCAAAAAGAAATGTAATCAAACAGAAAACCAAAGTATAATGAACTTCTAGTTGGGCAAGAAAGTAATTCCTCAAGGAAGTACATTAAGGAATTATTTTAAATTAATATTAAAGGTAACCGATTTTCAACACCTTTTATTTCTTTTTTTCTTAAGATTTATTTCTCCTTTTAAAAAGTGGAGTTACAGAGGGAGAAAGAAAAAAGAGAGACCTTCCCTCACTCTCCAGACTGAAACACGGGTAGGGAGTACAGAGGACTGAAGCCAGGAGTTTGCAATTCCATTCGCATCTCCCATATGGGTGTCATGGAACCAAACATTAGAGTGACATTCTGCCACTTTCTCAGAGGCATCATTAGCAGGGAGCTGGATCAGAACTGGAGCATCCAGGACTTGGCCCAGAATTAAGAGAGAATGCCAGCATCAACGGCAAAGGCTAAATCTGCTGTACTACAAATCCAACCACAACATTACAAACAGACCAACCGAATACTTCTTTCCACCATAATTCTAATATCCATGTTTTATGTCTATATGTGTATATATATTTTTAAAGAAATTGTTTACCCCAAAGACAGAGAAGCTAAGACAAAAAGACTTTTAAAAAGATTCGTCCATCTGCAACAGCTGGGGCTGCGCCAGGCTGAAACCAAGAGCCAAAAATCCAATCCAGCTCTCACACATGGGTGAGAGATATGCAAGGACTTGATTCACTCACTACCTGCTGCCTCCTAGGGCAGGCGCCGGCAGAAGCTGGAATGAGAAGCAGAACTAGGTCTCATATCCAAGTGCTCCCACAAGCACAGCCTTAAAATACTGTGCCAAATGACGGCTTTCAAATACATGTTTGAATAGAGGGTCTTATCACTGCTACTATATATTTTCTTAGGAATATGAATAAGGAAACAATAAAAAATCACTACAAAATTTACCTGTTGAAATACTAAGAAGAAACACATTTTTTAAAAAAATCTGATTTTAATTTGAATTCCTTTAATTTGTTCTTCTTCCCTAATAGCTGTAGCAGGGACTTCAAATACTATATTGAATAGCAGTGATGAAAGTGAATATCTGTGTCTAGGTCCAGATCTTTGCCGGAAAGCTTCTAGTCTTTCCCTATTTAATATAATTTTGGCATTGGGTGTTTTGTATATTGCTTTGATTGTATTATAAAATATTCCTTCTATGTCAACCTTGCTCAAAGCTTTTAGCAAGAAGTGGTGTTGGACTGTGTCCATTAGGCAGACACCATGATCTTCATTCATAACCAAGATAGTGAAACTTTAGAATCTTGATTTCCTCTTATGTGGATTAAGGTAATTAATAATTAACTTGCAAAGAAGTTTCAATGGTGAGAATTTTGCTGCCTTAACTGAAACTTTGCAATAAAGACAAGTAACAGCTGGTGCCACAATTAAACAATATTCACTAAATATTAAAAAAATAGTTTAAGGATATGATAGAGCAAGAATATCAACAGATTCTTTGCTATTTCTCCCAATGAAAAATAAAAGCTAATTCTTCTTCCTTTATTTGGCTTTGTTTCTAATGACTTATGATCTGGCTCTTCCGGGCTGGGCGATAAAAAGCCTTAAAGTCTTTGCATAGGCTTCTGGCAAGACACACTCACCCTCAGAAGCTATCTGCTATGCTAGAAGGAAACTCAAGAAACCTCACAGTGGGGCAGGCCTGCTAAGAGTCTAGTCATCAGCTAACATCAAGGGGCCAGCCACTGAGAAGCTGCACCAAACCAGAAGAGATCATTTACCCGCAGAGAATAACTAAACGACTTCAAACTACACTCTCTACAACAAAACAACCACCTAACAAAGCCCTGGCTGAAATTTGGATTCCTGACCAGAAAAAAAGGGTGAGATGAATAAAAACATTGTTTAAAGCTACTAAATTCTGAAATGATTTGTCATAATGCAACCAAAACCTGATATGTTGATACAACCATAAACCTGTGGTATGGTGATTTCAATAAAAGAACTAGGATTTCCACGAAAAACTATCCTATTCAAAGCTCAACTGATAGGATGGTGTCTGGCGGTGATGACACTGTGTGGCAGGCCCACACACCATGCTAGAGTGGCTGGGTTCATGTCCCTGCTCCACTCCTTGATTCCAGCTTCCACAGAGGGTGCACCTCAGGAAGCAGCAGGTGATGGCTCAAACACTTTGGTCCCTGTCACCCATCGGAGAAACTCAGACTGAGTTCCAGGATTCAGGCTTGGGCTTGGTCCAGCATCAGCTGCTGTGGACATTTGAGGAGTGAAGCAGAGGATGAAAGATCCTGCTCTCTGCCTTTATTTTAAACAAAAAACATGTAAACAGCGCAATGAGCTAAACTTTTACTACAGACTCCAATTATCTTACTTGTTAATTACCAAAAGGCAACCTTATATTTACTTTGGTCTTATAACACAAATTAAGAGCTCTTACATCACATTTCCAACTTTCACTCTTTGTCTTCTTAATGGAAATAAATTCTTGTGCATTTTCAGGATGAAATCTATCAAAGGAAAAAAAAACACTGATTAGAAATAACTATTAATAAGTCAGATTTCCACATGAATCTGTCAACAGTTGTCATAAGAATCAGATACCAGTTCTTATCTTAAAATGATAGGTGCACATGAGTTCCATAGGACTATGGATACCATTATCGCCTAAATACATTTATTGTATTTATACTGTAATTTTAGTCATACTTTCAATGTAGTCAAGAATCTAGCTATTGACAGATAATATACTAGGTAATTTACTTCATTATTTTTTAGCCCAGACTTTAATACATTTTTTAGAATTTATGTACCACTAATTTTTTAGAATAAGATATGCAATATTATATTTTCTTTCACAGATATTTACATATATAAAAAGGATAAATAAGAAAAATTTCCAAGATTTCTCAAAACACATATTCACAATATACACTTGCCAAACTCAACACAGGAAACTGGGTAACAAAAATTTCCTAAGAGTGCCTCCAAGTGTCTCTGGAAATAAGGAATTGAAAGGCAAGTTTATTCTGGTGCAAAAAAAAAAAACCCTTGAAATCCATACAGTTTTCTTTTAACATGAATTTTCCATGAACGTTTAAAAAATCTCCTGTATCTTAAACTTTTATTTTCTTGCTCAATGTCAAAAAAAGCTCTACATACATAAATAAAAAGTCAAACTAATACTTAACATTCTTAATCTGTAGTCTCTACAAAATATTAAGCAAGTGGAGGGTTGGATAGAAGCACCGCACAGATGTTTTCAGCTAACTGTGTTATTTAAAATAGAAAGTGCAACACACTTCATTATGGAAGCAAGATAATACTTGCCTCTTAACATGCTTGGCTAAAGTCTTCTTGCTTGCATGAAGTTTGTTACAATAAGGGCACTTGTGTTCCTTCTTATGAAAGTCTGTTTCATTACTGTGCTTCTTTCTGTGAACAGTTAGGTTAGACTTTGTTGAATAGCGCTGGTGACAAATATCACACTCAAAGGGCTTCTCCCCTGTGTGAACACGAGTGTGGCTTTCATATTTGCCTACAGAAGGAGAGAAAGCAAAATTAAATTCTGAGCATTTGCAATATGGTGAGTAAAAACTGACAGAACAAAATCTCACAATTTAGAAAATACACATACACAAACCTAGAAAAAAGTACACCTGAATTTGTAACAGCTAACTTTCAAAGACTTACTGTTTTATGTTTATTGCTCAAAGCATACTTGTTCAAAAAACAAACTGGGATTTCTCAGAAATTTTCTGAAAACTGGCAAATTCTCTAAACCTAAAACTTTAAAATGTATGTGTTTAAAGTAAAATTAATCTTCAGCAAAAGGACTACTCAAACTTAAGACTTATTTTCATATTTTATTTCATATTTATCATTTAATTCAATTTATTCACCCACAAACTGAAAGAAAATTTCAGATTTTAGAGTTCTTTTAAAATGTCATTAAAAATTTTTTTAATTTGCCTATGCATGTTATAATACATATTTTCAACTCAGAGAAATTCAACTGGTAAGGGTACTACAAATCTAGAATATCGCATAAAACCTATATCTCACTATAACCCATTCATGTAAGACTTTTCCAACTTAAAGTGAAGAAGTAAATAACTTTTATTTTATTTCTTCTATTATTAATTATTAATTATAATTAGGAAATAACATAAATAGTATCCAAGAAAGCAAGAAAAGATGCACAGGATTAATGGATATGATATCCAGAGTCATATCCCAGGTAGGACCTGATTACAGTAGAAACAGTCCTATACAAATGTTGCAGGTATTTCCAAAAGTAAGACTCAAGAAATTGTAATACAGATTCCTTAAAGAAAAGTGTTACCATTAAAAAAAAAGTCTAAGAACACATTTTAATTTTCGTTTGCATTTCTATTTTGGATAAAAATATTTACATCATTATGTTGAATATAAATTTCCGCATCCCAGAAACAAAAGGGTATCACACACAGCACATATCCTGGATAAACACACTTAGCTATAAATTCTGATTTTGTTTTTGTTGTTGTGTTTTGTTCATTCCTCAGATGGCTACAACAGCAGGAGTTGGGCTTGTCCAAGGCCAGGAGTTAGGAGCTTCGTTGCAGGGACATTAACAAAGGGCTGGATGGAAGTGGGGCACTGGGGACTTGAGCTAGCACCTATATGGTACTCCAGTATTGCAGGTCGCAGCTGTACCTGTTACTCCACAGCACCAGCCCAGAATCCTGAGTTTTCAATAGCAGGCTCTACGACCTTGGATAAATAAACTATAGTATGAATGGGAACACAATATTTACCTTGCAGACTTGCAAGAAGAAACTAATTCACAAACTACTTGCGACAATGTTGGGCATGTAAACTTTATTCAGGAACTGCAATAACTTCATGTGAAACTTAAGAAAAATGAGGAAAAAACACTACTAATATGAAGATCAGTTTTCTATTAAAAGCTCAGATTTAGAGCCAGTGCAGTGGTATATCAGGTTAATCTTCCACCGACAAGCACTGACATCCCATACGGGCACCGGTTCCTACCCTGGCTGCTCCACTTCTGATCCAACTCTCTGCTTATGGCCTGGAAAAACAGTGGAAGATGGCCTAAGGCCTTGGCTTCCTGTACTCACGGAGGAAGCTAGGAAGAAACTCCTGGCTCTCAGTTTCAGCTCAGCTCAGCTCTAGTCGCTGTGGCCATCTGGGGAGTGAACCAGTGGACTAAAGACCTCCAAGCTGTCTCCTCTCTTTTTTAAACCGACCTTTCAAACAAAAAGTTAAAAAAACAAAACTAAACTAAAAAATTAAAAAAAAAAAAACCCTCACAGAGTATATCATTTCAGTTAGGTACTTAATAAGAAGATAAATCTTCTAGCATCAAAATTAGGAAGAAAAGTTCAAAGTATTCCAAGGTCACTAAGGAAAAGTGATAAACACAACTGTCTACCAATATATGGCCACTGATTTACTAGTTATATCTATATATGACTAAATTTAATTACTGCTATGTTACTTAAAAATTAACACGGTACTTATTCTGTGAACTGAGGAAAGAAAATGAAGATACTCTCCCTAGATAAAGAGAAGACGGCTGTGAGAAATTATCAGCTTTATTGCACCAGGGTTGAGGAAATACGTCCAAGGTCTACTGGCCTTGGAACATCCTTCCCTACATCGGGCTTTTTAAGGCATCCCCAAGTGACTGCTCTCCGTCCCCAGGTGCTGATGTAGTCTGCCGGTAAGGAGTGGCCTTCTTTTTCTACCCACCCGCTTCCCGCCCACTGCCCCCCAAGCAGACCAGAATAAAAAGAACTGAAAGATGTGTTCCACCCACCTTCCTCCAAACCTCCACCCTCCCCACCCAAACAGGAGATCCCTGTGGGCCTGTATCCCTCTCAACTATGTAAACAATATTAAAAACTAAATAAAACTAAAAAAAAATGGAAGAATATCAACCATGAGCAAAGAAAAAGTCTGATAAAAATGTCAATTAGGTATTTAAGTATAGGCCAAAAACGTAACAGTTCAGGCCAATTTTTACATGGACGGAGACCGCCCAGGAGATGTTTGTAAACTATCTAAGTAACATTTTATGTAGCTCTGAAAAACAAACTCATGTGCAAAAACTTAAAACATATCAATATATAATTAGCAGTGACAAATACTAGTCGTTATTATTTTCATTTGTATTACTAGTCCCAGTACAGACACACAGGCAAATATGAATCTGGAGGAGTGGGTATTTAGTACAGCAATGAACACGCTGCTGGAAATGCCCACACCCCTATCACAGCACCTGGGAATCAGTCCCACCCCAGCTTATCCCAAGCACCTTCTGCTTCCTACCAACCTACACTCTGGGGGGCGCAGGCGATGGCCCCTGTATCTGAGCCCCTGCTACCCACGTGGGGGACCTGACTGTTTCAGGCTCTGGCTTTTCCCTGGCTGCTGCAGGCATTCAGGAAACAGGAGATGGATGACGTGCCGCTCTCCGTCTTTGCCTTCCTCTCTCTTTCTGCTTTGCAAAGAAAAAGGAAATAAAGTACACACACATAAAAACATACACCTGGATTCACCTGACTTATGAATGGCCCTTGTAACAAGTCAAACTAAGGCGTCAGCTCTCCAAGAATTTCACTTTGTCTCTTTGCCACTACTGGTCCCACAGTTCTCTCCCTGCACCACTTGGGTGTGCTTCCCCATTAATGTTCTACATACACAACCCCACCAACACCACTTCCCTGTTCAGTACCAGGCATCCCAGCTAACACTGCAAAGACAGAAGTCACTGCATGAAATTAAAAAAAAAAAAAAATCCCTTGATCATTGCTTAAAGCCTGCAAATAATGCAAACACAGTAAAAAAAAAAAAACAACATGTGAACATTAACAGTATTCAATTGGATTTTTAAATAACAGCAATTTCTGAAACATGACCGTTCTTAATTGGAGATTAACTGTGCATGTTATGTATAATTTCTTTTTTAAAAAGATTTATTTATTTTTATTGCAAAGTCAGATATACAGAGAGGAGGAGAGACAGAGAGAAAGATCTTAAGAATGAAGGATCTTAAGAATGAAAGATAGGGCCCGGTGCGGTAACCTAGCAGCTAAAGCTTGCCTTGCATGCACCAAGATCCCACAATGTTAAATCTCTTCATTTTTATTCCTAAATGAACAGGAACAGGAACTTAACAAAAATATTTAAATATAAGAACAATGTTCAACAATATTTTTTCTTCTATGTAAATACATCTTATACAAACATGTTACATTAATAATTGTTAGCATTTTCCCTGTGTTTAAGTCAGGAAGTTCACGTATTTGTTTGCAAATCAAAATTGTTACTGACATAGTAGTTAAATTAAAAACCACAACCATTCTGACACTCAAACTTTTGTTTTCCTACAAACCAACAGACTTATTGATTTAAACAAGAAAAAGAAAGTAGAAATTTAAAAAGCCAAGCCCGACGGCGTAGCCTAGCAGCTAAAGTCCTTGCCATGAATGCGCCAGAATCCCACATGGGTGCCTGTTCTAATCCCGGCATCCCCACTTCCCATCCAGCTCCCTGCTTGTGGCCTGGGAAAGCAGTCAAGGATGGCCCATAGTCTTGGGACCCTGCACCCGCGTGAGAGACCTGAAGAAGGTTCCTGGCTCCTGCCTTTGGATCAGCGCAGCACTGGCCGTTGTTGTCACTTGGGGAGTGAATCATTGGACGGAAGATCTTCCTCTCTGTCTCTCCCCCTCTATGTGTATTTGACTTTCCAACAAAAATAAATAAAAATAAATCTTAAAAAAATGAAAGCTAAAAAGCCAAAACTAGCGCCAAATTTTTGAAAATCTTTTTAGACCAAGAATCTCTAAGGCAAAATAAATTTTTACTAAGTTTTAAATTCATATTGTATGCAAATATGTATTATAGGCTCTGTTACTTGCATGGATAATAATTACTGCATAACAGAAGACGCAATTTTAAAGGGAATTCTTAACTCAAAAGACCAGGCAGACGTTTTAGGGGTTGGTAAGAACAAAACGATTAAGATCCAAATTAACTCCATGTTTAAATCAATTAGTAGCCTGTGATGGGAGTGTGTGTGTGTGTGTGTGTGTGTGTGTGTCTACCAACCAGCAAAAAAATTAAACATCTATATCTATTTCTGCACTGTTATTGGTTAGAGTATTCAATAATAATGAATAAATCAAAATATTCATTTCAAAATTATCAAAGTTTCAATTTCTAATTGTCAACAGGTAGCACAGAGTATTAAGACACTTCATCCAAGCTTCTTTCTGAACTGAATCCCAACTCAAACTGTGTCTCGAGAGTCACAAACTAGATACTTTCATGTGAACAAATCTGACATTGTGGGGCTCATGCTGTCACACGGCCGACTAAGCCATCGCCTTCAACAGTGGCGTGCCCTACCAGAGTTCCAATCTCTGGCTGCTCTGCTGCTTTTTTTTTTTTTTTAAGATTTATTTATTTTTATTGAAAAGGCAGATATACAAAGAGGAGGAGAGACAGAGAGGATGATCTTCCAACTACTGATTCACTCCCCAAGGGGCCTCAATTGCCAAAGCTATGCTGATCTGAAGCCAGGGGCTAGGAGCTTCTTCTGGGTCTCCCATGTGGGTGCAGGGTCCCAAGGTTTGGGTCATCTTCAACTGCTTTCCCAGGCCACAAGTAGGAAGCTGGATGAGAAGCAGTGTGTCAGGATTAGAACTGGTGCCCATATGAGATCCTAGTACATGCAAGGTGAGGACTTTAGCTACGAGGCTACCATGCCTGGCCCTGCTGCTGCTTTTTTTAAAAAAGGATTATTTTGTTTATTTGAAAGGCAGAATTACACAGTGAAGCACACAGAGAGAGATCTTCTATTTGCTAGTTCACTTCCCAAACAGGCACAACAGTTGGGGTTGGGCAAGGTTGAAGACAGGAACTAAGAGTTTTTTCTTGGTCTCTCACATGGACAAAAGGGCCCAAGGTCTAGGACCATCCGCCTCCTCTTTCCCAGGTACATCAGCAAGCAGCTGGATTCACAATTCCCCCCTAATTGTGCCTGGGAAGGCAGGTGATGACATCCTAGTTCCTAGGGACTTGAGTCCCTTCCTGACTCCTGGTTTCAGCCTGGCTTAGGTCTGTTAATTGTGGCCATTTGAGGACTCAACTAGTGAATGGAAAATCTCTCCCACTCTCCCTAATTTGTAAAAAAAAATTATTAAAAAAAGAAGAAGAAAAAGACCTCCCGCCTCAGAATTTATTATATGGACCAAGCAAAATTATCACCGTTGAATTCTGTGTGCAAAGAGAAACATCAATGAATGCGTTTATTATAAATCTGATATTGCTAAATCTTAATTCTATTTGGAATCTTTTGGGAATCTGATTATACAACATACCCTAAAGAGAACATGAATAAAATACTCGGCCTTCAATAATTATCATAACTACTTATGAAAAAAGGACAGGTGGGATCTACCAGGATGTACTAGTGAGTCACATGCAAAAAACTGTATGAAACATTTTCTACCTCTAAAAAAGAGTATGAATTTAACCCAAGGAAGAATTTTAGTTCTCTGTAGGAACAATAAAAAAGGCGTTATCCAAATTTTCTCTCACCCCATCTGTCATGTCACTATTTTGCCTTTCTAACCATTAGGCTTCTAGTATAGGGAGAAAGATCAAAGACCTCTTATTTGCATGAGAATTCTCTGTGAAAAGGACAGCTGGTAGCCTAAGAAAAAATGTAGTAAAACCAGATATCTCACTAAAGTATGAAATATACAAAAAAGGTAAAAAAAAAAAAAAAAATCCAAAGGATCAGGTTAGTAGAAATCAAATCAACAGATTTTACATTGTGGAGCTAAAGGCTCCGGCAGGCCTGGGAGTTTTCCGCCTCTCAGAAGCCCACTTCTAGGCTCCCAAGTACACTCTCTCACACACCAACCTTCTATCCTGGTCCAAAGAAACAAGCAATTGTCGAAAACTTCTCATATTGAAAAGATCAGTATCCAAGAGATATTAAAAAATACTACACAAGAGTAAGATGTATTAGCTTCATTCTACCAAGACCAATAAATAACCAAATTATCTAGTGGCTGCAATGTGTGAGATATGAGAAGAGATGGACAGAGGACATTTAGAGCTCACAGGTTCTGTTCTACATGGCCTTTAAGAGAATTATGCCATTTATATATTATCTTTCTCCCTTACAATGAAGTACTACTTTATTATCTAACTTTACGTATGACACTCAAAAGCACATATAGATAGGTTCAGCAACTAAGCCAAGAACTGGATTCAAAAATCCTAGAAGTCTGACATCACTAAAGCTTATCCTCATGGACAGATATAGAGAGATGATAATGCAATGGGCTTAAGAACAGTACTAAGGAAAACTAGAGGGACATTCTGGATAGACACACAGACATGTCCATGTAATGAGATGAGAAAGTATTATTGAAAACTAAGCAGTCCTAAAGTGGCTAAGCAAGGGGGTGACATGAGGTGTAGGGGATTAAAAAAAAAAAAACATATGTAAACAGATTTGCCAAGATGGGCTGAAAATAAATCCATAATGTGGCCTGCTAAGTCCCTCAATTATCTGTATGGAACTTGGTAAAACTCTGTACATACAATGCCTTCCTTTTAGTAATCAGCTCCTAATTTCAAGGTGTGTCTCCCCAAATTGTGTGGACAAAATTCTAGTTTTCTGAGATATTTAGTATCCTGTGGTGAAATGATTTAAGGAAATGCCGAGTGAAGAAAAATGTAGTTTTGTTTTGCTTTGTTTTGTTTTTGACTAGAGAATTTGGCAGCGTTAATACAGGCTGAGAATTATATAGTTTTCCCAAAGTTAAACTCCTCTTTCATGAAACATCACACATTCTTCATATTCAACAAGACAGTTTGAGATCTATGTGCTGAACCTACAATGTCATCTATTAACTGATTCCTGCTTATCTCTAAATCAAACTAGGTCAATTAAGAGAACACAGGAAGTATATACTAGGAACAAAGTCTAAGATGTTGAATCTATTGGAAAGATTAAATGCTCTCACCTCAACACATAAAAGTTACTCTTTCCTCTCTTCTATAAACACCCTCATCATGTTTTTTTGTAACTCTACCGCAGAATTTACAGAGCCTGGTTTGTGGAAATATAGAATTAAAAGATAATTTTGATGCAAAAAAGTTTTGAGATCCATACATAGTTTTTTACATGAACTTCCCATGAACTTGTTGAATATTCCTCCTACATACGCTTTAAGTGACTCAGTTACTCAACCAGTTATTTCATCCACTCTATACAGCTTTACAACAAAACAGCTTCACAAAAAATAACTATTAAATGGGATTATCAAAAATATTTTCAGAGAAAAATATTCAAGACATTATTTAAAAAAAGCTAACATTGGTATACCCATGTGCACCGAGCATAATTAGACAGCAAATGATTAATACATAAGACAAATGTCCATTTATGATATAAATAACTCAATATTGCAAGACCTATGGAGATATAGTGAAGTATATAAATAATTTTACAAAGTCAAATTCATTATGTACTTTTCATCATTGTTACGTGGCAGAACATATTTCTCACTTTCATAACTTAAATTATATGATAAAGCATAATTGTTGCAGTTCAGTTCACCTTAATATGGTTCACAAAGATATTTCCAAAAGCTATTTTACTAGCAATACTAGACATCTTGAACTTATACATACATGGACACAAAGCTTCAGCTTACAAATCACATTCCTACCTACTTTTAACTGATAGGGTAAAATTTATTTGTTCACGATAATTAGTAATTGGTACTAGCAATTAGGTCACTTTCTAAAGACTAGAACTGCAGGACTAGATTATGCTTAGTTCAATTTAATTTTTAATTATCTATAAATCTAGTCTAAAACAACCCAATTATAAACTGTATCAAATACTAGAAAAGCTATGACACAAGCTTTTGTAACTCACATATTACCCTGAGCAAGGGGAAACAGCATACAAATAGTTAAATACACTACAATTTAATTCAGTCTTATAACTCAAAGATGTAGCACTTATCATCAAAATTTAATTGGCATATAAGTCAAAGCTCTATATGATAATAATTGATACTCTGGAGTGTCTCACATGAACAAAAGATCTGTCACCTACTCTTAGAACACAAGAAAGAAAAAAATTAACATACATATTTAGAATGAGTTACTGAGTCACAGCAAATTTCAAACAACAGGATAAACTTTGTATTAAAAACCAAAGTATACTTAAGCATTCCTTTCAAAAGTTACTCTCAGAGTTTAGTTTTTAATTATCACCTTTAAAATATCCATGGAAAGCAAAATTACTGACAGAAAATAAGCTCTTTTTCTTTCTTACCTATTCGGTCAAACGTTTTATCACATTTAGGACACTGCAGTATTTTTTTGTTACTGTTCTGAATGATGACTGGCGTTAACCTCTCACGAATATTTCCCCCAGAATCACCAGCCTCGGGTTCCTCTTCCGCCTCCTGATGTTCTTTTTCACTCTGGTCCTCAATGTCGGAGTATTCATCGGACATTTCCTCCTCTAGCTCATCCTCCTCAACATTATATTCACTTCCAGGGTCCTCGGAATCATTTCTGTCTGACTTCTCTGTATCAAAAGTTTCCTGATTCAGATTGTCTGACCCATCCCCACTTTCTTGTTCACCATCACTGGTGTCATCAAACTTCACGGGGCACTTTCGACTTCTTTTTGATCTTCTTGTGGAATAACTTCTCTCCAGCATTTTTAACCCATGTTTTTTCCCTAATAACAGAGACCTATGTGTTTTAGTCAAATGATTCTCTAAGGACTTTTTATAACAAAAGTGTCTACTGCAGAATTTGCACTGATGATTATTGGACAGTCGTCCAGTTAATTCATTTAGTGTTTCTTCAGGTGATGACTTCTCAGTTAGCTCTGACTGGAAAGCAGCAACATTTTCATTATTCAGTAGCTTCACTGCATCTATAATGTCCAAAAATTTTGCAGCCTCTAAAACAAGAGGTATTTCATACTTGTACACAAAAAATTCTGATGTATAAAGGAATTCAAGCAAATGCTGAAAAACTGAATGTGTTACGTGATCCAGGGTGACAACATCAGTGCTTGGATTTTTGCTCAAACAGGCATGAAAATAGCTACTGCCAACAGCGACCACTACTTTGTGTGCACTGAATTCTTTCCCTTCCACTATGATGAGCAAATCACAGAAAGAGGGCTGCTTCTGCCTGTCATCATTCAAATACTTCAGCAAATTCTTATTATACTGCAAGGAACTCAGCAGCTTTCTCTGATCTGGGGAGGGAGGCAGCTCCTGGTAGCAGTGCAAAGCGTCAGGAGTTGGTCTTTCTGGAGAATGCGTGTAGCTCACTGGCTGGCAGCCCACTGCAACATTTCCTTCTGAAGAATCTTTATGATAGCCTAGGTGGATCTTCTCGTCAAGATCTGAAGTAACCTTTCTCCTCTTCTTCATTGCACTACTGCGGTTCCAGAACAAGAAACTTCATACGAGTCTTAGGGATTTGTAAGTGAACGCTAGATTGTCTTGGATAACAGCTTCTGGAGGGGCGTGCCCGAGCGTTTCATGGTCTGCAAAAAGAGTCCAAGAGCCAAGTAAGAGACCCGAGGCCAGGCAACCCTAAGCAGGTCGGCGGCATTCGGAGCCTCCAAGTGACAAGTACATGGCGATCAAATCACAGCTCACACTCACGCCTGGTGAGTGGGGGGTGGAAGAACAAGGAGGGCCAGGTCACAAAAAGACAGCCAACAAAAGAATAATCTTAAAGAAAGTCCCGGCACGCCTTCCAGGCCTGACAGACGGAGAGAGGGAACAAGATCGGGCTGACAAGGCAGAGCTTCCCCGGTCGTGGGTCGTGCAGGCTCAGGGGGGCTGCAGCCGGGGTTGAGGGGCGCGGGGATGGCGACAATAAGGCCGTGGCGGCGCGCGAAACCGAGTCTCCAAGAGCAGGGCTTTCCCAGGCAAGCAAGGCACAGCTCCGGAGGGACAGGGGGTTCCCCCCCAGCCCCCCGAGTCCACACCGCCTCGCGGGAGACGGCCCCAGGAGGGGCGCAGAGCAAGACACGCGGGGTCAACCTGACGGACGACCGTGGGCAGCCCACGAGCCTTCCCAGGCCCCGGCCAGGCAGAGGACGCCCTGGGTGCAGCCAACCCGCTACCCACCCCACCCAGTCACCCGTGGGCAAAAGCCCCGCAAGTCCATTACCGGGAACACAGGGCTCCCCCGCTGGCTGCCGGCCGCCGAGCTCCACTCCGGGCGCGCTCACTCGAGCGCCTCCCCACTTCCGGGTTCAGCCCCCCGCCTCGCCCCCTCCCCTCCCGGAGCCCCACCGCCTCCTCAGCCGCCGCACACGTCAGCCGCGCGCGCAGCCTCCCAGCCGCCAGCGGCCCCGGCGCGCGGCCCTGCGCCCGCCAGTGCGCCTGCGCCACACCCCGACCCCCGCCAGCCCCAGCCGCATGCGCCGTCGCAGGTTCCTTGGTCCTGTGGAGATGCCGCTTGTGGCGCAGTCCGTTACTCCGGGTTTTCAGGGCGGCTGGCTGGCTGGCGGTGACCGCGCCGGTGAGGCCGCGCTTCGGGGCGGGGGAGTCTGAAGGAGGGGCGGTAGACTCGGGAGCCTGGGAGGAAACTGGGGCGCGGCAGCGTGCAGGGATTTCCTCCTCAGAAGCGTGGAGTTTGTAGTCAAGACCGCCTCCCGACCAACGAGCTGAGATAGGCCTCCTTGTTTCCCCCTATGTAGTCAGGTTTAAGCGCATTTGCTCCCCAGATGGTTTTTGTTCTTTAGTTTTTTGTGAATGCAGAAAACAGAAGAAGTACATTAGCATTGAAGAGGACACCTAAACTAAATGAACAGAAAACCCCGACGGCGTTTCTCACAGCCCCTTGAGGTCCGAGGGCCACACCGTGTAGACTTCACAGACCCGAGGAAAAAGAAGCTGTGCCCAGATAGGACCGGGGGCCTGATTGGAGACCCCACCTCAGGCGGTGCTGAGCATCTGGAAGGGCTCTCCTCTGTGGGCCAGGACTAGGGAGCGGTATTCTCCTACAGCGGCAGGGAGAAATGGGTGAAACTTGACCATCTCCGAATTTCCTGGGAATTGGAAATTGTACAAATTTGTCATGACAATGAGATTTGGTGCCAAGTTCCTATCTCTCATGTGCCTCATCCAGCCCAAACTAGCTACACTGAGAAGAGTAGAGGTTCAAACAATATCTTTGGTATTTGGATACACAAAGTCTGCACATATTGGGATTATCGAAAATGAAAAAAATACTGTATTTTAAGAAATTGAAAAAGCACAAACAAGAAGATAAAAGGATCGTTTCAAAATGAACGTTGATGTGTGTTTACAAGTCTAAGTTATTTGTTAAATACAGAAAGACTGCGATTATATTGGAAATAAATTCAAAGATATAGAAAAAAAATTAAGAGCAAATGATGAAATAGTGAAATAAGAAATAATAGAACAAGAAGAAATACACTCTTGCTGTCATTTGAACATGACTTGACTGAACTGTAGAAATTTAAACCCCAAAGTAACTGTAACAGGGTGGAAATATAATCCAATTAGTGTTCAGAAGGTGGATGTAGAGTGTTTAGGAGTCATTGGGTCACAGAGGGTGGAAAATAGTTCTTTGGGGAGCATTGTTGAAGTTAAACTGAATCCAGACAGTCTGCTGGGTGACTCACTAGGTGATCCTTCCCTGGTACTATTCAGTTCCCAAGTCATTGGGGTTGCCTCATCTTGGAATGAATCTCTGTGTGAACCAAATAATCCTTTTGTATTTTGAGGTATTTTTGCTATAGTCACAAAAATTAACACAGACAGAAAAAATCTGGTCTACTATAACAAAATACCACAGACTAGGTGATTTATAACCAAAGAAACATGTTTCAGAGTTCTAGAACCTGGAAGCCCAAGGTCAAGGCTTGGCTTTCTATGTCCTTTTTCTGCCTATGTCATCACAAGGCAGAAACCTAATATGGAGGAAGGACACAAAAGGATATAAACTAATTGCCTTCATTGTTAAGACATGAATTTATACACTGAGCAGAGCCTTCGTAGCTTTAAAGAAGGCTTCCAGCTTAATGAAATTAGGCAAGCCACAAATTGGAAGACATTTTTCTACAGGTTACAAAACTGCAAGTGATAATGACAAATTTGTTGTTTGGTGATAGCTGGAGGTAGAAGTGATGAGGGATTCTAGATTATTACAAAATGACACAAGATTTTTTGTTGTTCGAATTGTGATTATGGTTGCACCAGGACATGCATATATCATAACATCAAATCATAAATCTTATGTGTATGCAGAATATTGTAAAACAGGTCTAAATAAAGCCAACATAACAGAGATAAAAACAATGAAACAAAAATTAAAAATAGAAAGTAACGAGTTTTCTATACAACAGGAAATTTCAAGTGTTTGAAATCTCAATATATAAATTCCAAATGGATAAAAAGACTTTAATATAAACATTAAGCTGTAAAACTACCATAGTAAGACACAAATTTTCAGTAACGGTAAAATAGGGTGTCCCTGTGAATCAGAATTCAGAAGCAAATAAGGGGAAAATTGTTAAATCAACCATATAAATTTTTAAAATTTTGCATGGAGGAGTTCCAATGTCAGTAGTGGTGTATTAAGTGATTCAAGCCAATCTCCTGCTGAGAACAGCTAGGACAAAATGTTTCTGAGCAAGAACTTCTGTTTTGAAACCATGGGAGAACTATGAAGGCTGT
Source organism: Ochotona princeps (assembly GCF_030435755.1). NCBI lineage: Eukaryota > Metazoa > Chordata > Mammalia > Lagomorpha > Ochotonidae > Ochotona > Ochotona princeps. Next base: position 9,761,340 of record NC_080841.1, read on the forward strand.
GTGTTAGGAATTAGAATGCCATGATCTACAAGAATTGAGAAGCACGAAATGATGATTCTGGCATTTGTGGTGGAAACAACAATGCATATGCAGCTAACAAAACATGAAAGCAAGAAATATCAGATGGAGTCAGGTTTCCTGTGTGGAAAGTGCTAACTTAATCAACTTCTGTAATTTAGGAATACTTGTTACATAACCATGTAGAAAAATGTTTCATAAATTGTTACTGCAGGAGAGAAATAGAATACTGAAAAACTAATTCAAACGACTTGACAGAAGAGAAAAAGAAACAGATCATGCAGGACGTACATAAAAAAGATTTACCTGCAAATGTAGGGATAGTTAGCCTCATATTTAGGGTACCTGGTTCACAAACCAGAGCACCTGACTTTGAGTTCCATACAGAACCTAGGAGGCAGTGCTGATGACTCAGGTAATTGGGTTCCTAACCACATTCCAATCCATAGCCTACAATATAATGTATTATATGTATATATCCATGTTTATAAAAATGTGTACATATACAATGTTATAAAACATATTTATACTCATTATTGTATACACATATTAATGACAAAGACATAAATCAAGGACTCTAGCTTGTTTGGAAATATATTTATACTAAGGTAACCCATAGGTAAATAGCTTATAGATAAATCTATAAAGAAAATATTCTGAACTGAATGAAGATTTTCATATAAGTTTATCAAGAGGGAAAAAAAGCCAAGTTTAAAGGAAAATTTTAACTTGAAATATATGTAATGGAAATGAAGGAAAGCCAAAAATAACTAAGCATCCATTCAAGAGATCACTGGGGGGTAAACCTAAGAAGTATGGAAAAATTGAAATGATAAAGCATAGGTATCAGTAAAATTAGAGACCAGCTATTCAACAATGTCAAAGGTGCTTATAAAAAGATAAAATTATGAAACTGATAAACCCATAGAAATCCTCTTCTAAAATGCCATTCATTATACTCTTTTCAATCAACTTCCAGCCTACCCTTCCTGACCCCACCATGTGATGCTGCGGCTGGAACTCATCTTTGTGGTCAGGCTGTTACATTCTGCCACTCGAGAGCAATAGAGGAGATGGAAAGAAAGGAGAAGGAAAACAGCAGGCAAGTTCCTTCCTGTTTGCTTTCTGTTCCTATTGTCTCAGCCTTACTGTTTCATCCTGGCAGAGACTTTTTTTTTGCTAGTAACTTCAATTAAACACAATTTACACAGTCTCCGATTTTTGCAGTACTATTCTTACGCCCTCAGAAGCTGCAGTTCCATTTTGCACCATTTTTGAGAGATCTGAATCACCACCCAACAGACTTCTCCTCCAAGTTCAGAAAATGAATATGAGCTGAGTGTTTTGAGTGTTGTCCTCTAGCAAAGTCTGGGGTTTCAACCCTCAGAGGCCCTTTATTTTATTTTAGTTGTTTTTTCCCTTTCAGTTCTTTGAAAGTTAGTCACTAAGCACGTATATTAACAAATCTGTGTAATTAATAAGATTTTTCTCAACTGGTTCATGGTTGAAATACCTTACAATACTAACCAGGAAAAAAATTACCATTGCAAATCAGAAATAAGATCTTCTTATGGAAGCTATAAACATCAAGAAGATAATAAAGTAATATTTTTCAAAGAAAGTCTTGCCAAGATAGTGACAAATGTTTTCAATTTGACAGACTCTTCAAAAAATTAAGATTTTCTCAAATTAACCCAAATAGAGACATAAAAGATAATTGGCTATTATATATATATATATGTTGTAAAAAATGAACCTACAATTAAAAACTCTCCTGGAAAAATGTCAGATCCAGATGGCTTTACATGTAAATCCTCCTAAAATGTATAAGGAAGAAAAAAATCAATAATCTTACAAAAAGCTATTCCACAAGTTATTAAAGATGATAATATCTCCCATATGGCTTTAAAAAATGTGATCTTGAAAATAAACCTAACAGAGATACTAACACAGGAAAATCATGGATGATCATTTTTTGTGCATAAGCACAAATATCAACACATTCAATAAGATAATAAGTCAAAGAGCTTTTTACCAATTCCTCTTACATATGAGAAATTTGAAAATTCCTCTTACGTATGAGAGATGTGAAAACACAAGTTTACACAAAGCTTGTACATGAATAGTCATAGCAGCATCATCACAATAGCTTAAATTTGAAATAACTCAAATGTCAGCTGATTAACGGTTATAGAAAACGTGGTAGATGCACAAATTGGGTAGTCAGTCATTAAAGTACTGATACATGATACAGTATAAATGAAACTTAAAAATATAAGTAAAATAAAAGATAGCAAACTGTATAATTCTGTTTATATAAATAAATCATGGAAAATAGAGTAATAGTTGGTAGGGGCAGAGAAAATATGATAGCAGCTAGGTACATGTTTCTTAGGGATGATGATTTAGTAATGGTTATACAACTGTGCAAACATTGAAATATACTGAATTGTACACATTGAAAGGTGAATTTTAAGATATATCAATCTGATCTCAATAGAAGTATCTGCTGTGGGAAACTGCAGCAACAGATTAGTGCTTATATAATACTTATATGAAAAGATAGCTGAGTTGTACAAAAAAAGCTTAAGATAGTGATTTGTGCATCAGGGACATAAGAATGACACATGTTGATACCTGGAACTCATTTGTTTTAGTAGGATAGAAAATACCCTGGTCCTAGAGTTTCTCATGGATGAGTTTGGATTTATTGTGATCCAAGGCCAATTAGAGCAAACACTTTTCAAAATAAATATATTTTTTTATTGGAAAGGCACATTTAAAGAGAGAAGCAGACAGAAAGATCTTTGGTCTGCAGGGCACTACTCAAGTGGCTGCAACAGCCAGAGCTAAATTGATCTGAAGCCAGGAGTGAGGAGCTTCTTCTGGGTCTCCCACATGGGTGCAGGATCCCAAGGCTTTGGGCTATGCTCTATTGCTTTCCCAGGGCACAAGCAGGGAGCTGGATGGGAAGTGGACACAAATGCACACCCATGTGGAATCCCAACGAATGCAAGGTGAGAATTTAGCCACTAGGCTATCACACCGGGCCCCTTGGGAGATCTTTCTGTCTCTCCTCCTGTCTGTATATCTGACTTTCACAATAAAATCTTAAAAAAGTTTCATAAGCCAAATAAAACTGTGCCTAGGCTGGATTTGGCCCACATGCTTTTTTATGCCAATGTTCATTTCAAGTGGAGTGAATATGACAGTTGGTGAAGTCGGAACCACAGCCCTAAAAGACAACCATGCCATTTGGGCTAATTGTGTGAATGTAGACATCTCTAGGATGTGGATGATAAAGGTCTATGGACAGCATGGACAAGAAGCATAGACAGATACCTAGACCTTAAAGGAACTGATAATTTTTATGTTAATGTGAAGGTGTAATAAATAGAAAGAGATGTGGGAGACCAAGGAGGTGGAGTACGTGGTAGGAAATAACCACTTGAGCTACTGCAGAAGTGTCGCTATTATATACCTAAGCAAGAAATTAAAGAGTGCATTTGGTGAAAAAGACCTTTAACAGAAAGTTAGACCTTAGGAAAACAGGGTCATTGTGGAATAAACAGTAAGCAGAGAGTAGAGCCTGTGTTGGTAATAAGTTAATACAGACACCAGACTGAAATAAAAGGACTTAGTGATTTGTTATGGCCACTGAAAAGACTCATGTTCTGTTTAAGTATAGAAAGGTAATATGATGAACCTGGCCAAAAGAAAGTTACAATCGATTAAAACTTAAACTTGAATTCGTGTTTCATAAAATATCTGACTGACAGGCGAATATTTGACCCACTGGCTGACAAGCAGATGAGTATGCCCACATTCCTTTTTGGAGTTCAAGTCTTGGCTCTACTCCTGCCATTACACACACTGGGAGGCAGTGTGCAGTGACTCTAATAGTTGGTGTCTGCCACTCATGTGGGAGACCTGGACTGAGTCTCTGGCTTCCAGCTTTGGACTGGTCCAGCTCCAGCCATTATAGGTCTTTGGGGAGTGAATAAGAGATAGGAGCTCTTTCCCCTCAGCTCCTTAATCTACTTTCTTTTAAAAATCAATCAGTTATTCAATCAATAAATACTGCTTTAACTCTGATACACAATTTCATTTGAACCCAGAACGTCCAATACAGCTAATGTTAGCCATTATTTATCGAATTCTGTGGTCCAGCAATTCTTTCAATCCTCACAAAGTGCTATGAAATAGGTAATTCATCATTTATTAGCTGTTGTGGTTATCTCACTAGACTTCTATACCCCATTTCCCTGATGTGAATAACGTGGCCTTCCATCGTCATGATCGTTTCCAACACAAGTGCTGTTGTAAACATCTAATTTTACTACCTTTTCACAGATAATCAAAAAAGAGTTTGGAGAACTTGCCATATACATGTGTTATAGCTAGCAGGTACTGCAGTAAGATTTCAAATGTCAGCCTCCTAGTTGTCACTCTTAATATGATATCTTCACTATTTCCATTTAGTTTTAAAATGTACACAAAAATTCTGAACACAACCTATACCATCCAAACCCCAGTGGTTTCCAAATCACGCAACATGCTTTTCTCTCTGTTGGTCAGAGACAATGCCTGCATTCGCCTATTGCAACTCTTTGCTCACAAGAATTTGGTGTGGCATCCCCTCTGTGCATAGCACTCACTCATGCACTTTCATCCTTTTATGAGATGTCAACTCATCTATTCTTTATAGAAAATTTGTTAACTTTTCTGACTAGGCTAGTCACCTAGTCATGAGCTCTCATAAATGCAGCCACCACTTCTTTCTAGCGCTTAACAAAGTTGTATATCTAACATATTTCTATACTAAATTTGTAATTGAGGATGTATTGCTTTAGAAAATAATACTTGTGTAATAATATGGCTCATTTTTAATACATGCTTTCCCTTTGCTCACTGATTCAGCTTATATATATCAGTACGTTTTAAAGGAAAAATAATTTTTTGAGTTTTATTTTATTTTTACATGAAAGGCAGATTTACAGATAGGAGAGAGACACAGAGATTTTTCCATACACTGGCTCACTCCCCAGTGGCCGCAAAGGCTGGAGCTAAGCCTGTCTGAAGCCAGGAACCAGGAGCTTCTTCCAGGTCTCTCACATAGGTGCAGTGGTCCAAGGACTTGCGCCATCCTCTTCTGCTTTCTCGGGCCATAAGCAGGAAGCTAGATTAGTTGTGGAGCAGTCGGGATAGAAACCATCTCCCATATGGGAGCTAGCATCACAGAGGATTAAGCCTGGATAAGTCACTGTGCTGGCCCCATATGATCCATTTTTATCTTTTACTTTAAACTGTCACTTTGAAACTCTTTTACTTTTCTGATATTTAATGTCCCATTTATAATACAGAATCTGAAACCTAGAAAGAATAATGTGTATCTAGTAGGGATAGATAACCATTAGTTGAAGTTATAAAATATAATAACATTTAAGCCAAAAGGATTTGAGTATAACAAAGGTGAAATGCTATGGCACACAACTTTTAAGGATATATAAATTTTTTTCCACTGGAGGGTGCAATTTGTCAATGTATCAAGATTTTCATGGCTCTCTTAATGAATGTTAGTAAAATCAGAGAGCTGTTTATTTCCCAGATACTAGCATAGAATGTGGAACAGCACTCATGAAACTTTTAAATAAGTGAAATTTGACCAATAGAAGTCTGGGTTTTATTCCACAATATATTTAGGATTTGATTAGAACAGGGGACTCATAAACAACATAAATGGTAATTTACTCTCTATTTTTGGATACCACATGTGATTTTCTTGACTATTAACTTTTGTAAAGAATGTATACTAAATATTCATGACAAGAATAAATACACTCCAAACATAAAATATTGTGCTGTTTTTGGTTTCTTCAGCAGTTATGCACTTGTTAAAAATTCTCTATAAAATATAGATCACTTTCTTTTAATAGATTTTATACCGTAATATAATGTATTGGCTAAAGTTAAACTTAAATTTAATAAGTATAATCTATTTATATATATATATATTCCATGAGTATGCTTCATATCATATGAATGCTATTCCATAAGTATGCCTCAGATATAATCCTAATAAAAGATGAATTGTAGTAACAGCATTTATTGACTACCAACTAGGCATTAAGCACTACTTGCACTTTTCTTTTAGTCTGTGGTTGCTAACTTCCCATTTCTAACTTATTTATTGGTCACAACAAAGAAATTCCATTTGCTCTGTTTAATAGATGGGGAGGAATTGAAGATATCAAGTGACTGGTTCAAGTCCATATAGCTAGTACCAGGACTCAACCAGGGAACCTGGTTCTAGAGCCCAGACCTAATCACTGATTAATCTACCATGATGTCATCAAATATCCTTATAGACAACATTAATTTTAAATATGCTCTACACTCCCAATATATTAACTTGCCTTTTATTCAATTCCTTTAGCGATTATTTCTTCTACAGTTGAAAATCAATTGTAAAAAAACCCTGTAACTCATATAAAAGGAAATGTGTTTTACATTGTTAATTATTAAAATGTTTTAGTTCATGCCAGATTATATTTCCCTGTTTACAACTGGAAAGGTAATATTTAAACTGGGCGTGTCTGTGTTCACATCTTCTCTTTGTTCACATGCTGAAATCCTAACCCATAGTGGGATTAGATTGGAAGGTGGGAGTTTTGGAGGCTTCGTTAGCTTTAGATGAGGGCCATGAGTCCTTAAAAAGAAGACAGACTAAAACTCTTCCTCTTTTTTTATGTGCTCTCAGAAAGAATGTCATAGAACACATACCCAGGAAAAGAACCCTAACCAAGAAATCAGCCTTCCTGGCACCCTCCACCTGGGACTTCTAGCATTCAACATTGTGAGAAACAACTGTGTGTCATGTGGGTCCACAGTGTATGACATTGTTGTGACAGGTATGTCATGGACTTTATTTGAGGTCAGAAAAATTTTAAAATACCTTATGAGATGAATAACACTATTTGTTACCCTCCGCCCAAAAATTATTTCACAAACTTCCCCACTTCCTGGCATTTATTCTTTGCTGAAACACAAAACTAGATTCTGCTGACTGCTCTTAAAACTTGTCTAGTGCCATTCATTTGAAGTGAAATGTAATAAAGCTTGTTTAAAGGTCCTTTCTTGCTGGTTGATCCAAGGTTTGGGGGTAGAGGGGGAAGACATGAAGCCTCACTCCAGATTAGATGACGTCCAGAGGTTTATGCAAAGTGTGAAAATCATAACGACCTTGAAGCTTTTGGCATGTGTAATAACAACAATAACTACATAATAGGTTTGTTAACAAAATTATCTAAATCCCTCAATTCTCACAACATTCTAAGGGAGGTGCTAATGATAGAAGCAAGATTCAAAACTGAGCTCCTTCAAACACCAAACATGTTGGCATTTCCTATCACAGGTTGCTCCATTTATCTTTATATCATCCAAAAGTTAGGAATATCTAGACCTTGACTACAAAACATTCCCCCTATTTCTTGTTTGAGAGTTTCCCAATCCAAACATGCCCAGAGTAACCTAGCACAGCTGACCTGTGACCTTTCTAGAGGTGGTGCTGAGTAGCACAACAATTTTGAACAGATCAAGTCAAAAATCCCAACAGCACCTGCCGAGGATACTGCACAGGTGTGAACTGAAGGGCTGTGTGCCAAGGAAGATGAGCCGGAGGATGTGAGGGCAGGGCCTTGCTTCTCCAGGTCTCCTTAGAGAACCAACCAGTGGAGCCTCTTGCTGTAATTTCCCCCTTGTGCTCCAGCATAAGGCCACAATGATCTTAGTCTTGATTAAATGCTGGTCTTTTATTACTTTAAATTTCAAGAGAGTCAACAACCTGGGGACAGTATCACTAATATTTTACAGGTGAGGGAACAAAGTCACAATGTTAATTATATAGCTTGCATAAAGTCATTCTGATAAGGTGAAAGCTTCAACTTGGAGTTGTATGTTTTACTCTTGCACTAGAAAGTGCTATTTCATTCATAGAATTATTGGTATTATTTGTGTAAAGTAAGCTGAGTGAAAAATGCAAGTATAGAATCATAGAACACTCGAAAGTTCCTTAGTTTGTGTTTCTCAGACTAAGACTAAATGTAAATTTATGCAGGTCATTGTCTGAAAAATCTATTGCATTTAGCAAAAATCACAATAAGGTTTAACCTCATCCCAATTATAATGGCTAACATCTAAAAATCAAAAAACAGTGAATGCTGGTAGGATGTGGGGTAGGGGAAGTACCCTAATATATAGCTCACCGGTGGGAAGGTTAACTGGTACAATCACTGTGGACATAGTATGTGGATTCCTCAGAAATGCGAATACAGATTTGCTGTAACACCCATTCATTCCACTTCAGGGAATTTACCCAAAGGAAATAAATTAGCATATGACAGAGTTATCTGTATCCTCATGTTTATTGCAGTTCAGTTAACAATAGCTAAGATATGAAACCAATACAGATATCAGTCAACTGATGCCTGGATAAACACGAGATTTATATGTACCAAGGAATGCTACTTTGCTATAAAAAAAAGAAAAAAGAAAGAAAGAAAGCCTGTCTTACAGCAAAATTGATGCAATTGGGAAGTATTTTGTTTAGTAAAATAAGTAAGTCACAAAAAGATAATATCATGGTCACTTTGGGAGATGTTTTTTATTTTTAGCTAGTGTTTATACACCTGTGGAAATGTTGACTATTGTAGTTAGTGGTGAAGTAAGCCCATGATTATGGAGTGTTTTAAAATTATGTCTGTGTAAAAATTGAAGAAAAAAAGGAAAGGAAAGGAGAAGAGGAGGGAAATTGAGGAAGAGAGGGGAGAGAAGGAGTTATGGTTATCTTAGAACTGTAACTATGAATTATATTAAACATATTCTTTTTCTATTAATGAAAATCAGAAAAAAACTGATGCATATAAAATTGAAGATTTTAATTTTATTTTTTAATTTTTAAAGTTGAGTCTTTAAGATTTATTTATTTATATGGGAAAGGCAGATTTACAGAGAGAAGATTCAGAAAGATCCTTTAGCCTCTGATTCACTCCCCAAGTGGCTGCAGTGGCTGGAGCTGAGCTGATCTGAAGGCAGGAGCTTTGTCTGCATCACCCAGGCAGGTGCAGGATCCCAAGGCTGTGGGCTGTCCTCTACTGCGCCCCCAGGCCACAAACAGGGAGCTGGAAGGTTCCCCATCAGGGAACCTGGCAGATGCAAGACAAGAACTCTAGCTACTAGGCTATCCTGCCAGGCCCAGTATTATAATTTTAAATCAAATTTAGTTATTTTAAAAGGAAATAATTCATACTAATTATCCAAATCCTTCACTTTTTGTATGTTTTTTTTATTCACCATACAAGGTGTCATGACAAGTGTTTCAACTAGGGCTTAGATTCAGTCTTGAGAAACAATCATTATGTGACAAATTAACTTCAAATGGTCATATGTCGATTGTGTTTAGTTCTCCACTTTGTTGTCTACAGAAATATGCAAACAATTGTTGTTGACATGTTGAGGGCTAGAAAGATCAGCAGATGGACGCTATCTATCTTTATCACTAATATGTAAATATATCTCTTAAAAAATGAAAGAGAACTTGGATATGTTACTGTCTCTTGAAGGACAAAGTTTTTAATTAGTAAAATTAACTAACTACTAAAACTGTCAAAAGGATAAAATGATTAATCATAAGGGACCTTGTTTTGCACAGCATTGCACATTACATAAATGGTGGTTATTATTGATAATTTTGCTTTCTATTACAGAGAAGAAATGCTATAAAATACAAATATCATCAGTAGTTTAGAATATGTTCATATTCCATGATAGGAGTAGGAGACATTATAGCCTCTTCATAAAATGTTTTCTAAAAGTTTCACATGTTCTCTTGTATGCTAAATATGTAGGTTACAATTCTTACTTTATTGTTTTTAAAGCCAAACACTCATAATCTCATTAAGCATTTTTTAGGATTGTTCTACTCCTTTAAAAACATAATGATTTTGATATATTATTCCCAAATATTCTTAAATAACCAGATTTTTAATTTAATTTTGAAAATGGTTATTCCTGTTTTAATGACACATAAAAGTTGTGCGTACTTATGGGATAATATTGGGTGTTTCAATATATGCATACTTTATGTAATGTACATATATTCTATTTACGGAGAAAATGTGAAAAATACTTTCTTTTAGGTTTGTTTGGAGAAATCTACAGTACCTTACATTATCTCATTAGAAGTAGAACACCAGAACTTGTCTAGCAGCTTGATACTCATTAAAGAACGTTTCCCTAACTCTCCTCACTCTCTACTCTCTCCAACTTTTGGTAACTGTCATTACACTCTACTTCTATGAGGTCAGCTTTTTTAGATTACATATACTAGTGAGATCCTGTGGCACTTGTCTTTCTGTACTTGCCTTATTTCACCTATCATGATGATCTTCAGTTTCACTTATGTTGTTGCACGTGACACAGTATCATCCTTAGAAAGGCTGAGGAGTATTCCACTGTATGTATGGAGATGTTCTCCCTGCATTTCTCAACCGATGGACACTTTTGTTGTTTCCATTTCTTGGCTGTTATCTACAATACTGCAATAAACATGAGAGTATAGATGTCTGTTTTACAATGATTCCATTTCTCTTAGATATATACCCAGTAGAGAAATCGCTGGATTATATAGTAGTCCTATTTTTTAGTTGTTTTTTTTTTTTTGAAGAAACATTACTGTTTTCCATATGGCTATACTAATTTACATTCCCAATAACAATGTGCAAATGTTGCTTTTCTTCCGTCCCTCACAGCATGAATTTTCCTTTATCTATTTAATAATAGCTGATCTAAATGGAGTGAGGTGCTATTTCATTGTGGTTTGGATTTGCATTTCCTTCATGATTAGAGAGGATGACCATTGTCCCCTTGTTGGTCAATTGTATTTTTTCCTTTGAGGTATTTCGGCTTAAGTACGATATTCATTTTTAAATTGGAATATTTACTTTTCTGTTATTCAGCCTTGTCCAATGTAGCTTGCACATGTTTTTCCTCATTCTAAAATTTTTTTTTCGCTCTGTTTAGTATTCCCTTTGCTATGCAGACATTTTTTAGCTTGATAATAAGACATTTGTTTTTGCTCTTGTTTCCTGTGTTTTAGAGTTTGATTAAAAAAGTATTCCTGTCCATTCTTCAGTCTCATTAACAAAGTTCTTTCATAAATGTCATGAAATGAAAGGAGGTAATACCACCTCCATGTTTAGCAGATGAATGATGAAGAGCTAACATCCGTTTTAGGAAATGCTTCAATCCTCATTTAGCTTCTGTGTGTGTGTGCATGTGTGCATTAGTGTGTTCATGTGAAGAGGGTAGATAAAGCTTTCATTTATGAGAAATGGAAATCCTTCAGCATAAAACTGAAATACAGGGTCCACGGCAACCAGTCCCATATCAAAGGGATGAAGAGTCCAGGGTCACCGTGTCATTTCTGACACCTTCCTAAACTTCACTTCTTACCAAGATGATCATGGTCTTGCCCCTAAATGTGAAACAAAAAGAAAGCCTCTCACTGGCTCGTCTGCTTTCTCTCCCACTTTCTCAGAACTACTCTTCAAAATGACCAGAAACAGTGAGGCAAATCAGTTGATCCAGAGAAGCAGAGAAAGCAGGCACAAGTAGAGAATAGTGAGCCTAAAAAATAATGGGAATGGGAAAGTAGCAGGAACATCTGTGGGTGAAGGAAAAGTAGGAAAAAATGGACTTTTTGTCTGCGCAGTGTTGCCTTTTTCTTATATATCAGTAACCTGGCTCTTAAGATAAATGAGCCGTGTCACCTAAGATACTGGATTTGGAATAAATTAGAACAATAAGAAATTAGTTCCAATACAGCAGTATCTGAAACTAAATTATTTTAATTAGAAATTGATTCTTGAGAAAAACTTTAGCGTGAAGATGAACAAAGGGATGGTGTTTTACATAGAAATTAACATATAAGAATAACAACTTCCTGGGGAGATTTCTTTCTGCACTTCAGAAAATTTGTGAAATTTATGTCTATAAACATATATGAGTGATCTAAAGTGTTATATAAAATATGAGGTGTGCTTTATTCAACATGAGATCTTCTCTGAAAACACATGGGGTAGGCTTTACTCCAAATCACAGACTCAGAAATAAATTAAAATTGAGAATAAATGCAGTTGAAGGACACTTCTGCTCAGTCCAAGTAATGCAGAATTATCTCCTATCCTCTTATTTCTCATACTTTTCCTAAGTCATTTGAAATTTGAAAAACCTATCTGCCATTTGCCTGCTACTGGACTTCTCTTCCATAGGTCTGTTATTAAAAGAGGCAGACAGATGCTGGATTCTGACCATGCTGCATTTAAATGAAGCATGCATCATAGTCAGTTAAAATACAGGGAAAGTGTTATTAGGAGCCACTGTAAAGCCCAAGTTAACATCCCTAAGGACAAAAGAACGAACTAGTAGACTAGGTGAGTTAGGTAGGTTAGGTCTGGAAAGTTTGTTTATGGAGGAAGAAAGTGTAGTGTTTCCGTCAGGACTATTTTAGTAAGAAGGATTACAACATGAGAAAAGCCAGAGCCATGGCTGGTGGTAGGCTATGCCATTAATTGTAGGTTGAATCATGTGATCTTCTCCCCAAAATATTTACATCCTAGTCTATGGAACCTGTGAAAATATAACCTTTCTGGAAAAGGAACTTTATACATTACATTAGCTAAAAAAATTTGAGAATAAGAGATCAACCCAGATTATCTAGATGGGCTCAATGTAGTCACAGAGCTCTTCATAAGAGAAATAGGATGGTCCTATTTGAATGAGATGTTACAACGGAAGCAGTGATTCAAATGATACAGCCACATGTCAATGAATGCAGGCAGCCTGTAGAAGGTGAACATGGCAAAGAAAGGCAAGTCGGTCGCTTCTAGACCCTCCAGACAGAACACAGTCCAGCCAACAATGGTTTTATTGAATGAGTCCTGTTTGGGAATTTGATTCCCAGCTATATAAGAGAACATATTTCACATTGTTTTAAAGCTCATGGTCATTTGTCAAAACACCAGTGAGTGTTTTGACACATTAAAATATGGGCTAATTGATGGGAAAGACCCCCTAAAGTAGTGGAGACAAAAATAGCCAAGCTTGACAGTAAGAAATCACAAAGGGGCAAGTAAAGAGCAGGGACTGAGGGGTGGTCAGGAGAACGGAGCCAGAGTTATAGAGCCAGCCAGCTTAAAAGCACAGCCAGCCAGGGTACCAGCCCATCTATGAAATGAATAAAAGTCAAGAATGGACAACTTTTAATAAAAATATGACATGTTCCAAATTTTGAATCTGAGTGCCTTTCAAACCCAAAATCTGTTGGCTGAAGGACAGATCAGGCTAAACAAGAAGGACTCTTGCAAAGGGTTGAACGACTTTTCTAATGCCTCCACGTAGTTTTTGTGGCTGTATATTTGGTGAAAGGTAATTACTAAACTATCGAGGAATGCTTGACCTCAGAATCAGTGTTTACATTATTACTTAGGAACCCTCAATTTCATCATGATCCTTTTATTAGAGTAATGAGATATGATAGCCATGTAATAGGATCCTGGCCCAGATTTAGCTCATAGGATCTACTGGCTCCTCACAGGGATCCACTGGGTTCTCCCAGGGATCTACCAACTCCTGCCAGGGACTCACCAGCTCCTCTGAGGGACCCATTGGCTCCTCACAGGGATACACTTGTTCCTCACAGGGATTCACCGGCTCCTCACAGGAATCTACTGATTTCTCACTGGGATTTGCTGGTTCCTCGCAGGGATCCACTGGCTCCTCACAGAGGGCCACTGGTTCTTCACAGGGATCCACCAGTTCCTTGAGTACACTTACATTTATTTATCTAGCCTTTGAAAGCATAATCAAAGTAGCATACTTGATAGTGACATAAACCCCACTTTAGTTCTTTGGCTTTGTAGAAAAGAGTAAATAAAGTGAAGAAGGTTAAGAGGAAATCTTCAAAGCCAAGACAGTACATCACAAACCATATTCCACATCAGGAGGAGCAGCAGAGTTAGCGTCCTGTTAAAAAAGGCAAAAATAATGTTTTGCTGTACATTCTCAATTGTTCCACAGATCTGGCCTCTTCCCAGAGGTTCTACCTTCAGACCCCATGCCTGGATCAAGACTCCAGCCTAGTCCTTCAACCATTAACCTAAGAATTAGGGGTGGCAACATGTTCATGAGTTTGTGGAGCCCAGTACTGTTTAATGTATAATATTCTTGTTCAGATTCCCCAAAACTCATGTCCATCTTACATACCATATGCCCCAAAGTCTCAGGATCTTAACTCAGCCTCACAACTAACTTAAAGTCCCATTCATGCAGTTGGTGCCTATCTGACCTCACACATCATCAGAAATGCCCTCTGAAATCTAGGTGAAGGCTGTCACACTGCCACAACTCTATTGGACTTTGCCTGCATCCTTACTCTACGAGACTACAAGCTGATGCTGTGGTCTTCCAAGGCTTGCTAGAGACACAGCTCCAGGTTTTCCTTGACAGGTGTCTTATTTTTAGCAATTCTGCTTTTTGGGGATTGCCTTTCCAGCTCCACTGTCACAGTTTCATTAAGTAAAGCTCCGTGAAAGGGCTCCAACCCTGCGGCACAACTCTCCCTGGCCTCGCAGGCTTCCCTTGAAATCTTAGTAGGAGCTGCCATGATCCCACAACTTTTATGTCCTGCATGCCTGCAAAACTAGCATCACACAGACGGGGTCAAGGTCTGCTGCCAGCAGGAGACACTGCCAGACTTGCTTGTGTCAGCGCTGTAGTGGCTGTAGAGAATTTTGTCAACCAGCCAGAAGTAAGAGCCCACCCTGGGGCTTCCAGAAACAATTATACCCTTCCAGGCCTCTGGGTTGTGTCGCAGGGCAGCCCTAAAGATCCCTGAAATACCCTCAGGGTCTTTTTCCTGATGTCTTTCCTTTGAACATAAGGTTCACTTTTAGCAGAATTAATCTCATTAGCAAGCAGTTTCTTCACTTCACTTTTCTGGCTTGAACAGATTTTTCCTTCCTTCCTTCTCTGGCCAGGTGGTATATTTTCCAAATCCATTTGTTCTGCTCCCGTTCACCTCTGATTTTCACTATAAAACTTACATCAACCAGTAATAGCCACAATGCAGCCTGAACACTTTGCTGTCTTGAAATCCTCACAGAACAAACCTATCACCAACTTTAATTCAGCCTCCCATGTCTCAGGACATGGAAATAAGAAAAGCCAGGTGGTTTGCCATCATTTAACGTGGGTGGTTTTTAGTCCAGTTCCCAATAGAAATCTCAAGTTCTTGACAGAACCGTTCAGTAGACTATGCTCACAACAGGCCAGGTTTTATGTAATCTGTCCCTCCAAACTCTTCCAATCTTTTATATAATCCAACTCTAAAGGCGCCCCCAATCGTCAGTATAATTACTAGCAATGACTTCATGTCTCAGGACTAATGATATGTTTCAATAAGCTTTTTTTTTAAAGATTTATTTTATTTTTATTACAAAGTCAGATATACAGAGAGGAGAGACAGAGAGGAAGATTTTCCGTCCAATGATTCACTCCCCAAGTGAGCCGCAATGGCCGGTGCTGCGCCAATCCGAAGCCAGGAACCAGGAACCTCTTCTAGGTCTCCCACGCGGGTGCAGGGTCCCAAGGCTTTGGGCTGTCCTCGACTGCTTTCCCAGGCCACAAACAGGGAGCTGGATGGGAAGTGGAGCTGCCGGGATTAGAACTGGCGCCCATATGGGATCCTGGGGTGTTCAAGGCGAGGACTTTAGCCGCTAGGCCACGCCGCCAGGCCCTTAATAAGCTTTTTTTAAACAAGACTTCTATTTGAAAGATTTTAGAGAGAAGGAGAGAAGAGAGAAAGCTCTTCCATCTGCTGGTACACTCCCCAACTGGCCACAACAGCTAGAGCTGGGCTGATCTAAAGACAGGAGGCAGGAGGCAGGAGCCAGGAACCAGGAATGTCCTCTGTATCTTCCACATCACTGTGGGGTCCCAAGGACTTGGGCTTTCCCAGGCAAGAAGCAGAGAGTTGACTCACAAGTGGAGTAGCCAGGACAGAATCAGGCACCCCAATGGCATGCCAGTGCTTGCAGGTAGAGGATTAGCTTGATACACCACTGGACTGACCTCTGGCTTTTCATTACTTCAGTTAATGTCAGAGGGGAGCAACTTATGAGGGAAGAAGGTTTGTTTCGCTTTGTAGTTAGATATCTATTATTAGGCAGCCCTTTAGTCTGGTGTCTGGAGGAAGCCAAAAATGATGAGATGTATGGAAGAGCAATCACATGATAAACCAGGCGGGGGTAGGGAAAGCTCATTTCATGAGAGCTCCTTCTGAGGGCAAGCCTCCAGTTACCTAAAGACCACCCTCCAGGCCCTACAGACCCTTTTCTCCATGAGGAAATAGAGCCCAAATAGATCATATCTCCACTTTTTTTTTTTTTAAAGTTTGGCCTCTGTGTCCTCTGGATAGTAGAGACTCAAAGAAACTCTTTTTTTTTAAGATTTTTTATTATTATTGGAAAGCCGGATATACAGAGAGGAGGAGAGACAGAGAGGAAGATCTTCCATCTGATGTTTCACTCCCCAAGTGAACCGCAATGGGCCGGTGCGCGCCAATCCTATGCCGGGAACCAGGAAACTCTTCCAGGTCTCCCACGTGGGTGCAGGGTCCCAAAGCATTGGGCCATCCTCGACTGCTTTCCCAGGCCACAAGCAGGGAGCTGCATGGGAAGTGGAGCTGCCGGGATTAGAACTGGCACCCATATGGGATTCCGGGGCTTTCAAGGCGAGGACTTTAGCTGCTAGGCCACGCCGCCGGGCCCCATATCTCCACCTTTAATCCAACCAGCCTTGTCATAAAAGCATGCCAAAACTGGTTAGAAAAATTGCTAAAAAACCCAAAAATAGGCCTGGCTTTCCCAACATTTAGCAAGCCAATGGCTAACACCAAGGTTGTAGAAGAAAGTGGTTTCTTTGCAATTAACAGAGCAAGGAGTTGGACAGCTATTCATTCCTGGAGTAAGGATTTTGACTACTATAAAGCAAAGCGGGAAGCAAAGGGAAAATAACAATTCTGTGCAACTTTGGGACTAGTTTTTTTTTAAGATTTATTTTATTTTTATTGGAAAGTCAGATATACAGAGAGGAGGAGAGACAGAGAGGAAGATCTTCTGTGTGTTGATTCACTCCCTAAGTGGCCCCAAGGACCAAAGCTACTCCAATTTGAAGCCAGAGGCCCAGAGCCTCCACCAGGTCTCCCACACAAGTGCAGGGTCCCAAGGCTTTGGGCCGTCCTCAACTGCTTTCCCGGGCCACAAGCAGGGAGCTGGATGGGAAGTGGGGTATCAGGGGTACTATGGGATTCTGGTGCATGCAAGGCAAGGACTTTAGCCACTAGACAACTGTGCTGGGCCCTGAGGCTAGTTTTTAAAAGGCACTGTAGCTTCCTGTCAATTCTCTCATATCACTTACTCTCAGGAAAGTCAGCTGCTATTCTATGCTAGGGGCACTTATGAGCATTCGACTGGCACATGTGAATGTGCTGAGAAGCAGTGACTTTTCCAATGGTGGCCTGAGTAACCTGGGGAACAAACGCTTCAGCTCCCAGATTAAACCTCAGGCTAGAGCTTGACCATAACCGCTTCAGAGATCCTGCACTGGAAAGAGTTATTATCTGGATTCCTAATCATAAAGCAATTCAATGTAACAAATGTTGCTTATTTTCAATTTAAAAATTCCTCAGATGATGTATAACTATCGTACTTACAAATGGTCACTGGAAGTGTTGTCAATGTAAAGGCACTGAACAAGCAGGATCAAAAAAACACTTGCACAGACATCATCAGTCAGCCTCCATCACCAGACACTCCAGTGATGTGCAACGGTTGCCGGCACGGAGAAGTTATCACACAGATATGAAAGCTGCTCATGCTCCACTATCATGGGCTCGGAGTCAGCAGCACTTATCTGGCTACTGCTCCTGCTGCTAGTTGTCCAACTGGCCAAAAATACAGTACAACACTGTAGTATTCTGAGGAAATCAATAAGTTGGTGACAAGATAACCTTTCTTCTCAAATGTCACAATGGGCAAAAGCCCTGGAATCTGGCCATATCAATTGTATATTAACCCGTTCCATTGGTAGCTACTGACTTGGTGGATGGAGAAAGAAAACCAAAAGCACAACTGAGACACCTGTTCAAAGATGATTCTCTGATTCAGAGACAATGCATGAATGCGATGCCATCACCCCATTTGTACTCTAAATCATCAGGTGGGAGCCAGAGGATGGGAAGCAGAAATGACCAGGAATCTTCTATGATCCAGTTAGGAAACTTGGTGATTTTCATTTTCCACAATTCTGAGAATCATGTTTCAAGGAGGATCTCTTTTAATGAAGAGATATCTGCCAGCCAGGCACTTTGTGTTTCTCTGGCAAAGGATCAGGTGGACTAAGGCAATTAAACTGGTAACCCAGAAAAGGCAAGGGCTGTGGAATCTTGAGATATTCCAGTGCGTTGTAGCTTGATCTCTTCTGCTATTGAAAACTTGTGATTACCACGTGATAAAGTCTGCATTAACCTGACAGATGATGGCAGACATAAGGTTCAGTGGTCCACATGCCTCCTTGAAACAGGATGCTAAGAATTCATCATATGATTGAGACTGGCGTAGTCTACACAGCCACAAGCCAAACCACCTACTGAGTAGAGTGGAGGCAAGTCAACAAATATAGGCCAAGATAGTTAAGATCATTGACTCAAAAATTCCAGAAATGTTTGTTGTTCCTAGTACCTAATTTTGGAATGGTTTGTTACAGACAAATAGTGAATTCACTTAAGAAAGAGCTTGCAAGGTAAAGGTTTAAGAAATCATTTCTTTTTATTCAATGTCTCAAGAATTAATCATTGAATTGTTGGGATTTGTGAGCCAAATCTTTATATCATCGACCATACCGTCCTGGTGACTTATGAGGGACCATGGATAACTATTGAGGTTCCCTTAATCCATTTTGTATTAGAATTAATGTGAAATCAAGTACAGTGACTTATTTGATGTCATTTCTTCCATCTTCTAATTTCAGCTCAGCTCAGACCTACGAGCCTTATGCTGCAGTTACGCTCTTATGAGTTTCAGTACAGATGCTGAATAGAAACCTGAGCGGGTAATGATAGCCACTCATACAATGGGGTGCACTTGAGAATTAGCCGTTGATCCTGCAGATATGACCCAAATGGTTTTTACCTTACCAGTTGCCATATTGTTCTGGCTAAAACTGTTGGCACCATGTTGAATAAAGGTGGGGGTGGCATTCTTGTGTCCTTGAGTTGGGGATGAAAATATTTCATCTTTGCACACTGGGGAGGGTGTTCACTGTAAGTTTTATTTTTTTAATATTCTTCATCAAGCTGAAGAAGTTTCACTTCATCTTTATTTCTCAAAAAGTTTCTATCAAGCATGGGAGTAAAATTGGCCAAAGAGTTTTTTCTACTTGTCTCCAAGTAATTTTTCTTCTACAATTCTTTTGATGTGGTGTATCACATCGACTTTTCTAATGTTTACCTGGTGTTGCATACCTGTATCAAATCCAGTTTGATTATGATATATAATTTTCTTAAAAACATATTTTGAACTTCTTGATTGAGCTTTTGATGCATTTTTTAATGGGAAGTTTGGTCTGTTTGTCCTTTTAAATGAAGTCATCAGTTTGGCAGTGCAGTGACATAGGAAGCTAATTATCTACCCAGTGGCACTGGCATCCCCTATGGGAGCCGACTCATGTCCCAGCTGCCCCACTTCCCATTAAGCTCTCTGCTTGTGGCCTGGGAAAGCAGCATAGGGTGGCCCAAGTGCTTGTGACTCTGCAATCACTTGGGAGACCCCGAAGGAGCTGTTGGCTCTCAGTTTCAGATCGACTCAGCTATGGCTCTTGTGGCCACTGGTGGAGAAAACCAGTAGATGGAAGACCTTCTCTCTATCTCTCCTTTCTGTAAAATCTGCCTTTCAAATAAAATTAAATAAAGTTGTTAGGGCCTGCTGCAGCAGCCTAGTGGCTAAATCCTCCCCTTGCAAGCATCGGGATCCCATATGGCTCCAGTTCTAATCCTGTCAGCCCTGCTTCCCATCCTGCTCCCCACTTGTGGCCTGGGCAAGCAGCTAAGGATAGCCCAAAGCTTTAGGATCTCACACCCGTGTGGGAGACCTGGAGGAGACTCCTGGCTACTGGCTTCAGATTGGCTCAACGTCGGCCATTGCATTCACTTGAGGAGTGAATCATTGGATGGAAGATCTTCCTCTCTGTCTTACCTCCTCTCTGTATATCTGACTTTCCAAGAAAAACAAATAAATCGTTAAAAACCAAAGTCGTGAGTGTCTTAAGCATTAGGTTATTGCTGGCTTCAGAGAATGAGTTAGAAAGTATTCTCTGTTTCTATTTTATTTTTGTCAGAAACTATAAGATGGGTATCATATTTTTTCCTCAAATTTCTGAAAGAAAATATCAGCTTCACTGATACAACAAAGGAGCATGTCACCACTTGGTGTAGAAGATGGTTCTTATTCTTTGCTCAGCCTCCCTGACACAACCCCTGGAAAGGTTAGAGTACTTTATCACAGCTGGGGGTGTGTGTGGTGGTGGTGGGCGGTGGAGGGGGGGAGCTCTAAGTCCCCATTCAGCATTTGCAGGAGTGGGTGAGGGTGGAGCCTCAGCTTCTATTCTGTGGTGATTGGCAGGAATGTGGTGTTCACTGTGTAAAACTTTTTCTCTTGCTAGGTGGCTCCATTTTGGTCCTTTGGCTAAAGAGAGTAAGCTGTTACCAAAGCCTCATTAAGTCTGCACTGGTTGATAATTCTGAATGGCTTGCTTCCAAGTCTTGAATATTGGAGAGCAAAAGAAACCCAAAGAGCTCATCATCCTGTGTTTTCCCAGGCCCAAGTGCCCCAGATATCCCTTCTCTTTGTCTTTTAGAGTTCCCTCTTGTTTGTCTCACATGTAATCTACAGTGTTTTCAGCTAGCGGGGTTAGCAGATGAATAGGGAAAAGTATCTTTCGTTGATTTTCCTGGAAGAAGTCATCAACATTTAAAAAATTATTAAGTGGTTGACAAGAAAAGGTCAAAGGAAGAATAAAATTTCATGACACATGAGAATTTGCAAAATTCAGAATTCAACATTTACAAGAAATTTTGAAGAAATATAGCCCTCTACATTCATTTACAATTTTTCGTCAGCTGCTGTATGCTACAGTGGCTGAGCAGAATAATGATATCAGAGAATATGCAGATTGCAAGGCCTGAATATTCACTATCTGAACTTTTACAGAAAGTTATATTCTGGACTCTTAATTATTAATATTTTATTAACAGAGCTCCAAGGTTTGTGATGAAGGATTAAGCCTTTATACTGCAATGAAAACTTAAGAGATCCTTTCTCAAAGACAAAAAGGACAGAAAGAAGAGGAGAGGAAGGGAAGTAGGAAAGAAAGAGGGAGAGAAGGAGTAGAGGAATATCATATATCCTTAGAATTGTATTTATAAACTATATTGAATCTTATTGAAAACTAGTTAAAATTTTAAAAATTGAAATTCTATCAGCAAAAAATATTTTCATTAACAGAGCTGAACAAGGCCCTCCTAAATCAGACCGCAAGAACAAGCGTGTGGATTGACACAGACTCTACTCTGATTTAGCGTCTTGTAAACACAAATTTGATTATGGTCAGGAAAGGCGGTGCTGTCACAGAAGGCTTCCTGAGCTGCTACTACCTGGCAAGATGCATACATATTACAAAAACTTCATTTCATCCATTCTAAATAGTACTCTGCCCCTGACATTTTAACCTTTCTGATTTTTGATCAGTGCCTTGGGAAACTTAATTGACAATTTGCTTTGCACTTTTTTTAGTGATATGCAAGCCAATACTGCTTCTAATAATCGACGTGGTCTTTGATTTTATTACAATTGTAATTGATCCAGAGCAATAGTAAATAAATTTTGTTTTGTTAAAAACGTGGGGTTTTGGATAAATGCATCCACATCTCAGGTCACAGTGCTGGGTTTTGACACCCAGTTTTGATTCTTGACTCCAGCGTCCTGCCATTGCAGACCCTGGAAAGCAACAGGAATAGCTCTAGTGATTGGGTTCCTGGCTTCCTAGATAGAGAACCTGGTTCTCTCTTGCTGCTTATCCCAGTACTGCCTACTGAGAGAATTCAGAGAATAAATCAACAGATAGGAACTCTCTCTTTCACTCTCTTTCTCTAACTCTTTAGCTCTCTTGTATTCTCTGTCTTCAAATACATAAATAAATATTTTAAAGATCCCTCATTTTTAAATGATACATGTGCACACACATATACACACTCATGTGCTAGTCTAAACCAAGAGATACTCAAGTCATATGAAATAGCTTTTCCTTAGACATTGATGTCAAAGCAATGTGTTTTTGGGGGAGGGGGGAAGCTTGGAAAAAAATTTATTTCGTTTTTTTTTAATTCAATTTTTTTCTGTGAAAATTTGCTGCAAATGCTCTTACATGTTTTTTCTACTATCAAAATGTTCCCCAAGAAGTCTGAATGTATCAATGTTCTTCAACTGTGATTGTTTTCATATATTTGTAACTTTAGTTGGCATATTACAAGTTGTCATAATGTCAACCAGTTCTAATCCAGTGATAAGCAGAAAGCCTACAACTAAATTGGAAAGGCATGATGCAAACGGGGGAAAAACCCACCCCAAACCAATGGTAGTACTTCCTACGTATCTAACCTTTTAAGGGCATTTAGCACTTACACGATCTTAATCATAGACAGATTTCAAGATTAGAAGCTTCGTTAGTAAGAAAGCACAGAATATGAAAGACTTTGATTTGCACTGACCAGGTCTGACCTAGCTCTAGCATTCATCAGTGACAGCAGAATTGCTCCCTGATGGTATGAGCCATGGGGAGAACAGTGGAAACGTGCTCTTCATGGGAGAATTCGTGAGAAGGAAGCAGCCCTGCATTCCGCACCATTGCTTCCTGGAGTTCCCCGGAGAGCATCTCTTCTCAATCCGATTGTTGGGTCTATAAAACAGAAAATGCTCAGGGGAACTCGTGTGATATAGAAAGCTTAAGCTTTGGAACCCTGGAACAACCATCACAGGACTCGGAACCTTAAGCAATCTAATGGACCATGAGTAAGTGCTTTGGTCAACTCGAATTCATAGCTATCTGTAGAAAGTATGAATGTTACAAAACATCCTACCAATACTGCCACTTTAAATGTTGTAGCACCAAAAAGATGAATATGTTGATACTAATCAGAATTGTAAACTTTTAAGTTGAGAAGGAATTTCCCTATTTCATCTATACGTGTAACTTTTTTTTTTTTTATTATTACAGCCAGATATACACAGAGGAGGAGAGACAGAGAGGAAGATCTTCCGTCCGATGATTCACTCCCCAAGTGAGCCACAACAGGCCGATGCTGCGCCAATCCGAAGCCGGGAACCTGGAACCTCTTCCAGGTCTCCCACGCGGGTGCAGTGTCCCAAGGCTTTGGGCCGTCCTCGACTGCTTTCCCAGGCCACAAACAGGGAGTTGGATGGGAAGTGGAGTTGCCGGGATTAGAACCGGCGCCCATATGGGATCCCAGGGCTTTCAAGGTTAGGCCACTCCGCCGGGCCCCACCTATACGTGTAACTTTAATAGCTCTTTTCTCAAATGTCTGGGTTTCCAACATCATCTCAAAGCAGGTAACAAAGGATAACGCTTGCACTTCTCTGCTTCCTGACTCTCACCACAAGCTCATCCATCCATCCCTTGCCATCCTCCAGTCTCAACAGGTGTCTGAACCAACAGGACCACCTGATCCTAGCTTGTGAACTTTGCACTGTGGGCTGAAATCAACCTTGCTTCGCCTTAGAAATGCTCCTTATTGCTTTTAAACTAACAAAAATCTGGCCAACATGACATGAAAAGGCACATTATAATTTGTCTGTCTCACAGACATCCAATTGTTCTTGCTATAGTGAAATATATTTAGTTTTTCTTTGTAATTCTTACAAATGTCATGTTTTAAGGAATACATATAACCCCTCCTTTCTGTGACATAAATGGTGAAACGTGTCAGCCGCAACCACCAAGCCAATCCGAGTCGATCTGAAGCCAGGAGCCTCCCCTGGGTTTTCCACATAGGTGCAGGGTCTCAAGGCCGTGGGCCATCCTCAACTGCCTCCCCAGGCGACAACAGGGAAGTGGAGCAGCCAGGATTAGAACTGGCTCCTATATGGGATCCTGGCACATGCAAGGCGGGGACCACAGCCACAAGGCTACCATACTGGGTCCCATTTAAAAAAAAAAAAAACATTTATTTATTTTTATTGGAAAGTCAGATATACAGAAAGGAGGAGAGACAGGAAGATCTTCCATCAGCAAATTCACTCCCCAAGTGGCCACAGTGGCCTGAGCTAAGCCAACCTGAAGCCAGGACTCAGGAGCCACTACAAGGATGCAGGGTCCCAAGGCTGGCCTGGAATGCTTTCCCAGATCACAAGCAGAGAGCTGGATGGGAAGCTGGCCCTCAGGACAGGAAACTGTGCCCATATGGGATCCTGGCGAGGACTTTAGCCACTAGGCTACTGTGCTGGACACTTGCATTGTTTTTTGAAAGTCAGTGTTAACATGGAAAGAGTTTATTCCCTGAATGGCCACAATGGGCCAACGCTGTTCTAGGCCCAAGTCAGGAGCCATGAGTTTCTTCTACCTCTGTCATGTGAGTCTCAGAGACCCAAGTACTTGGGCCATTTCTTGTTGCTTTCCCAAACTCATTAGGAAAGTATTAGATTGACAGTGGAACAGCAAGGACACAAATTAGGGCCCACATAGAATTCTGGCAATGCAGGTGACTCCGTCTGATACATCACAACACCAGCCCTTTCATATATTTTTAACCAAATAATATCTTGGGAAATTTTAATGATGAAGTTTGAAAAGATTATTTATCTTATTTTTGCAAGCTCTTGGTATCTCGTTTAGTATTCACATACTACATTTTGATGGACACATAAGCTTTCCTTAACTTGTATAGCTATAATTGAATCACTGGTGATCTTCTACATGCAACACAAAAGTTTCAAGTTAGGAAAGGTTGACACAAGCATACTGTATTTTGTGGATATTTTTGGGTGACGCAGGGTGGGAAGTATGGTAGGATGCTGTACGTATATAAACAGCAGGTGCTGTGAATGCTAGAGAATGATAGAGAACAAGGACTTAAGTGACTGAAGTTAATGAGAAATAGAGAAAGCAGAGTGTAACAAAGATGAGTGTTCTGAGTAGAAGGTCTTTCTCCTGGAATTTGGGGGAAAAAGAATTTTTAATACTTTCTAGACAGAATAAAACTTTTTATGTGATAGATTTAGGTAGGCAGATGTCTACATAACGGAAGACAAAATAATAGAAAATCAGAGCCTGTGTTTTTTGGAAATTAATTCAGATGGGAAAGTTAGGCTGTTACCTGATAATGGGTATCCAGAAGAGCCCAAAGTGGAAAAATCCATCAAGAGCAGAGTTATGAAAGGCAGCAGGTCCCTCGCTTTTTTCCTGGGTGGACTGTGCTAGTTCATGACTGGGAGTGTTCTCAAGAGACTTATGAGCACCACGCTCCTCTTTCCACCAACAGACATGTCATTATCCTTCCTTTTTTTTGCCATATTTGAAAAAACTGTTTTTCAGTTTTTTCAGCTTTTTAGTTAGATCAAACACTTTAACATTCTTGAGAACATTTGCTTTAGAATTATAGTTTTTAAAGTTTATAAGAGTTGTAAAGTCCCCCATAAAATCCATATAATTGACTACTTTTTATTTTATAGTTTTGTTTAAGTCAGTCATCCATCAAAACTTCTTGTTGATGTATAATGTAAGGCAGGGAAAAAACAATTTAAAGATCATTTTCAATTCTCCTGTGGCATTATTTCTTATCTTTTCACTTTAACTCAGTCAATTCCTTTCATCTCTTAGTTTTTGTTTTAGTGCGTTAAAGATTTCCTTAATGTCAAAGATAATTCAATTCTGCTTTTAGATTGCAGAATGTTTTCATAAGACTGATCCTGAGGCCTGGTACTGTGGCTCCACTGGCTAAATGTCTGTCTTGCAAGTGCCAGGATCCCATATGGACACCAGTTCCTGTCCTGGATGCTCTGCTTCCCATCCAGCTCCCTGATTATGGCCTGGGAAAGCAGTAAAGAATGGCCCAAAGCCTTGGGACCCTGTAGCTACACGGGCGATCCAGAAGAAGCTCCAGACTCCTGGTCTCTATTGGCTCAGTTTTGGCAGTTACAGCCATTTGGGGAGTGGAGCAACGCATGGAGGATCCTGCTCTCTGTACTTCTGTCTGCAAATCTGATTTGGCTTTTTGATAAAAAAAAAAATGAATCTCAAAAGAAAGAGTAGTGTAGCTATAGCAATATATACATGAACTAACATGGCTGTACTCCAATAAAAACTTATTTATGGATACATTAAGTTTGAAAGAGTTATAGAAAGAAAACGAGAAACAGAAACAGACCTTGAATCTGTTGGGTCACTCCTCAGAAAGTCACAACAGCCAGTGCTGGGCCAAGCTGAATTCAGGAGCCAGAGCTTCTCACAGGTCTCCCACATGGCAGTGGGAGGCCACACACCTGTGGCATCCTCCTTTGCTTTTGTCGGATCATTAGACATGAACTGGCAGCCTTGTGGGCTATCTGCTGCAGGCTCTGGCTTTACCCTGCTAGGCCACAACATTGGCCCCCAAACTCTTATTTTTATGTCGTTTTTACATGCCATGGGTAATTAGTCTGCTTTATTTTTCCCACCACTATGAAAAAATATAAAGTTCATGCTTAGTTTTCAGGTTTCAAATTGACTGTGCAGTGTTTCTTTACATTCCGTAGATTGCACTCCTCTGACCTAGCTGCAGAAGCCTGTAATCCTTGTTATCCTGCTTATCCTGTTTTATCCTTCAGTCCACACCTAGAATTAGCATTCTTATTTAAACTGCTAATCTGATGGCATCAGGCTGTATTAGAGTTCTCCAGAGAAAAAGAACCAATAGGAAACTCTCTGTCTCTCAGATATCTATCTATCTATATATATATGTAGAGAGAGAGAGACACACACATATATATGTATATGTGTGTATGTGTACTGTTTGATACATTATGGTAACTGGCTTACATGAGAAAAAATGTCATGATGTGCTTATGGCAAACTGAAGAGCCAGGAGAACTGGTAGTGTATCTTAGGTCAAGTTGGAAGACGTGGGAAGCAGGAACTCTTATGCTTAAGGGCATCAGAAGACAGTGGGTGTTCCCACTCAAAACATGAGTCTGCCTTTTTGCTCTTTTTGGGTTCTAGGTGCACTGTATCATGTTCACCAACATTAGTAGGAATAATTTCTTTACTCAGTGTATGAATTAAAATATAATTGCCTTCCCCAAAGCCCAGCTCCTGCTAATTAATACACACTCTGGGAGAAAATAGATAATGACTCCTGTAGCTGAATTCCCACCAGCCTCATGAAAGATCTAAATTAATTTCCTAGCCCTGTGTTCTTTTTCTTTCTCCCTCCCCCAATCCTGTGTGTGTGTGTGTGTGTGTGCCTCAAATTAAATGAAGATATATAAAATCTAAAGTTGATATCTAGATTTTGGTAGTGATACTGGTCTAGAGTAACATAAACTGCTATTCAGAAATGAAGCAGCTGAGGCCTTTATGGTCCCTCTGCTCGTGCAGGTACCACCACCGCAGAGAAGCAGAAACGGCAGCCTACTCCTTCCTGGACTAAAACCTGTAGCTTCCTATACCAGTTTTTTCCCCTTCGTAGGTTGCTATAAATAATGATTGCATGGAATCTGTGTGAACCTTTCTCCTGACAAAGTAGGACATGAGCAAAGTACAAACGCGTCTTGGCAGGGCCTAAGCTGATGTCCCAGGTGACTAATCACAAGGTACAAAAGCTTGCAGAATTTCTAGGAAGCTTTTTATCAAGTACATGTGCTGGTCTTTCTTGTCATGAACTACATTTAGATCTATAAATAAATGTATCCAGCCCCTCTGTGGAAGAGAAAGCATGTGTGAGAACCAGAGGCTGAAGAGGGCAGCATGGAGTTTGGATCAACCGCCTGCCAAAGCCTTTTACCACCAGCATCCCCAGGACTTTGGGAGCTCTGACAACATTTCTGAACCAGGTGCTTATTACTAAAAAACCACCCCAAAAAACCCTTCTCCAAGATCTAGCTGTTTTATCTCACTGGGAGATTACTTATAAGTGTCCATAGAAACTAAAAGCACCCACCACTTAATATTTGTAGAGGACCGTGCTAGTTTTTGTCAAATGAAATGCTACTACAAAAATTCAAACCCATGAAGAAAAAAAAATCAAAACATAAAACTTTGGAGCAATTTTTATTTATCAAATGATTCTTTGCTTTGCAAATGATGAACCTGCACTCTTGGTTAAATATCCTGATCATCTAGACTTACATCGTGGCAATGTTTCTGGGTTCTCTCTCCCCTAAGCCTTCAATCAATCACTGAGTTCTCCCAGTGTTTCATGAATTGACTCTTCCTTCTGGAAGTCTCCAGTGCCTCAGGTTGGACCCTTCAACAGGAAAACAGTATTAGCCTCCTAATTTGACGCTGCTTATAACTACTTTCTTTCAAAACTGTCTTCCTCACAGAAGAGTGATCATCAATTTACATACCAGGTTTAATGTTTTAAAAGCTTGAATGGTTTAGGGAATTGCTGAAGTAGCATGGCTACTTCAAGATTTCCTGGGGAGCATTTAAAATGCAAATTTTTTTAAAGATTTATTTATTGTTATTGGAAAGTCAGCTCTATCAAGAGGTGAGACAGAATTCATCCCTCTTCTGGTTCACTCTCCAAATGGCTGCAATAGCAGGAGCTGACCCCATCTGAAGTCAGGAACTGTTTTTTCTCTGGGTCTCCCATGCAGATGCACGGTCCCAAGGCTTTGAACCATCCTCACCTGCTTTCCCAGGCCATCAGCATGGAGTTGGATCGGAAGTAAAGCAGCGTGATATGAACTGGTACCCATTTAGGATCCAGGTGTTTCAAGTGGAAGAGTTAGCCAATTGAGCCATCATGTTAGGTCCAGAAATCAAATTACTGACCCCACCAAAGAGATCCTAAATGAAATGATCAAGCTTGGGACTTCTCTATCAGACTGTGTTCAGACTGCCTACCTTTCTTTCCAATACTTGAATACTGTTTTCCTGCTGAGCTTCGTTTCCTATATTCTATCCTCAGATTATCTATTTGTAGATCTCTACACACTTGAAAACATTTCATGACTACACTCTTGCCTATGAAATTCTCTTGGCCTAGCTTCTAGAGAATCACCACTTCCCCATTACTTGTAGCATGGCTGCGAAGAAAGCAGAAACTTAACAAATGTTTGATACACTGTCAGCACTAACCACAAATCAACTTCTAACTCATCAACATATAGAAACTAATATGTTTTTGCTTTTTTCATATTTTATGTTATTAAAACACTGAATATTAAAATCATAATTTTAAAAGTTGAAATTATGGAAAATAACAAAAGTGCCTTGATCATGTAGCACATTGTTCCATGTTGAAATTTTAAGGGTATTTATTTTCAGTAAATCTTTCTATTCTGAAGCTGCCAGATGTGTAAACAGAATATTCTTTTATTTATGCTTAAAAAAATGAGAAAATCAAGAGCAATTTTGGATGCAGAGTATATCCCCCAAGTTCCCAAACTCCCAGAGAAAATGGAGAGAACTCTGCTTACATAATTCTGTTTGTGAAACAAACCGCTGTCAGCATCTGAAGTATTGGAGTTAGAGGAGATAAGGCATTTTTTTAAAAAAATTTATTTATTTATTTATTTATTTTGGAACGGTAGAACTACAGACAGACAAGGAGAGATAGAGAGGGAGATTGTCCGTCTGCTGCATCACCCTCTGAATGGCTGCAACGGCTGGAGCTGGTCTGGTCTGAAGGCAGGAGTCAGGAGTTTCTTCTGGGTCTCTCATGTGACCGCGGGGTCTCAAGGACTTGAACCATCCTCGTCTGCTTTCCCTCACCATGGGCAGGGAGCTTAGACTGGAAGTGGAATAGTTGGACATTAACCAGCACCCATAAAGTATGCAGGTCCTATAGGAAGGGGATTAGCATGACTGCCGGGGTAAGACAGCTTTAATATATTATCCGATCAACATTGTATAACTACCTAGCACTGACTTGGATTGTTCCAATAACAGAGATCAGGACAAAAACTCTTTGTTTTATTAAGAACACCTGCCCTCATGAAATCAAGATAAGAAATTTATTCTCTCTGTTTAAGATTTATTTATTTATCTGAAGGACAGAGTTACTGAAAAAGAGATGGAGAGATGCAGAAGAAATGTTGTAGTTGCTGATTTGTTCACAGCGCTGAAGCTAGGCTGGTGTGAAGCCGGGAGCCAGGAGTTCTGCCAGGTCTCTCACATGGGTGCAGGAGTTCAAGGGCTCGGCCTCCTTTACTACCTTCCTGGGCACATCAGCAGGGAGCTGGGGGGAAGCAGAGCAGCCAGATTTTGGAAACAGCAATTGTATGAAGTGCCGTATTGCAGGCTGTGGCTTTATCCAGTACATCATAGTGCTGGCCCACCAGCATTCTTTATCTTGCTATGGAAAAACAGGAGAGAAAAAAGTATCAAGAATTTTGTCTACTAGGTAATTATTATTGTTCAGCGTTCTATAGTATTACATATAACATGTAAAAATGAAACACTTCATAAATATGAATAGAAATGCATATTTTGAAAAACTGATGATGGGTTTCAGAATTTTTGCATGAAAATGAACACATTTAATTCCACTCCTATGAGCCTTTTGAAGTAGCCTTATAGATGTGTACACTCTGACATGCGTGTATTATTCATCTATGTAGCCATCAGCTGACATCCGTATCTGCTACCTGTTGCAGTACAGCCATCTCATTTCAGTCTCCTTGATAAGACTTTTTTTTGCATTTTCTCCCTGTGGATATGTGTCCCCTTACATTTTTTCTTGAACACACAAGAACTGCTTGTATCAAGGCCATCCAGTGACTTCCTTGTCACCAAAACAATAGTGTTCAGTTGTCATCTCATTTGACTAGTCAATAGACGACCCAGTTAACCACTCCGTTCTTAGATAAATGCTTGGTTCCCTTTCTGTCACTGGTCAGGGTTCATCTCAGTGTTGTTCTTTCAGATCATTTGACCTGGATAGGAGACAGATTAGTCCTTGTTCTTATTCCTCTTCTTTGTAATCTACTCTTACCCTGTAAGTGTCATGTTTTTCCCAATAGCGTTAGATGCCATCATTATGAATATTTATATCTCAAAGAGTTATGTCAAAAGCTGCTGACTCAACTATTCATTTGCTATATTTCATTTGCTATATCTACCTATATGCTTCTTGAAAAGGCCTCTGACAATTTAACATGTAAAATCTATCCTGAGTTTTGATAACCAGTAAAGGATTCCAAGTAGAAGAAGCTAGAGAGAATGAAATTCTAATCATTTTGAAGAAATTCATTTTTTTAAACATTTATTTATTTATATTGGAAAGGCGGATATACAGAGAGGAGGAGAAACAGAGAGGAAGATCTTCCATCCAATCATTCACTCCCCAAGTGACCGCAATGGCCAGTGCTGTGCCAATCTAAGTCGGGAACCAGGAACCTCTTCCAGGTCTCCCACATGGGTGCAGTGTCCCAAAGTTTTGGGCCATCCTCGACCACTTTCCCAGGCCACAAGCAGGGAGCTGGATGAGAAGTGGAGCTGCCAGGGTTAAAACCGGCACCCATATGGGATCCCTGAGTGTTCAAGGCGAGGACTATAGCCGCTAGGCCACGCCACTAGGCCCTTGAAGAAATTCTTGATATGAGAAACGCTTTGAAGACATTTAGAAATCCTTGATGCGAATGATACATTTAGTTCTGTGTTAGTCTGAACCTGCTAGAAACAGAACAAATAGGGTGATGTGTGTGTGTGTGAGAGAGAGAGAGAGAGAGAAATTTACTGTGGGAGTTGATGCATGTGATTATGGAGTCTCCAGTGTGGGTGCAGGGGCCCAAGGACTTGAGCCATCCTCTACCGCTTTCCCAGGGCATAAGCAGGGAGCTGGATTATAAGTGGCACACGAGCACCAGCAGGTAGAGAATCTGCCAACTATGCCAATTATAAAACTGGTGTAGTTCTAGGACTTGCCTGTCAAACCTATCACATTGGGAATTCTATTTCGAAGTATGACTTTTGTAGGGAAACATTCAGTCTACAGTATTTTCATTATTACATTTAAAATGTCAATTTAAATATTTCTTAAATACTTCTGTTAAAGAAAAATTACTTGGCTAGCTCCCAGACTGACAGATAATAGTAATTCATTCTTTTGTTTAGTGAATATAATTCCTCAGGTACTGTAATTAGGTTTGCTATATAGAAGTCCTTAAATCGTTCTCTGTAAAAAAAATATTCTAACTTATTTTCTTTGATAGTTTTGACTTTCAAAAAACTAATTTCCTTTGTTTCTCTAATTGTGATACAGCTAAACACACCTTAAAAGAAAATTTCCTGATGCATTAAGTTGCTACACCTCAAGCCATTGTCTTTCTAGTTTATCAACTGTCCTCTTGTCATTTTTCTAGGCTTTATATTCTTGAAGGAGGCCTTTTCCAAACAGAAAGAAAGCCAATTTGCTCCACTATGTAGAATTCCCAGAATGAGGTTGCTTTAAAAGGCATGAGGGAATACCAAAGACTAATGATGACAGGGGAATCTGTAAGCAATTCTGGAAATAATGTTCCAGAAACTAATGAGGAGATCCTGTCCCAAACACTACCACTGACTTACTCAGCGGTTCTGCACACATGGAATAATTGCTATTTAATGGTCTCAAATCCCCACTGACAAAAATAAAGGGACTAGAGCTGGAGATTAGTAATGCCTCTGTAATCTACAATTATGCTCCTCTCATCTTCAATTGTCCAAATTAATTATTTGCATGATTAGGGAAATGTTGAGATATAAACATTTTTATGAAATCCACGTAAGATATAGGATTATAAGTAGGATAAACTCCATTTGGCCAGGGAAAAATCTTTGACAACAAAGAAGAACACTTAAAGAAGAACTAAGCTGATCAACAATGTGTTATGCTTCACTTAAGTACATGGGAAAAAATGTCTGCTAAAATGATCGAGTACTGACAGCGTTATAGAGGTGTATATGTTGCAGTTTGTTAGGAGCCAAAGACTTATGGGCCTTAGACTTGGCCTACCTGACAGCCTGTTGCATTGCAAAAGCCTGCAGGCAGGGCTACAGCAAGCAGGATATTAGACCAAAACATCCTCTGTAGAGCAAGCAGAATAGAACCTCCACCCTTGTTCCTGTTCAGATAATTAGTTCCTCCCCTGTTTCAATATAGCTGATTAGTTCCTACCCTGCTTCAGTGAAGATGATTACTCCCAGGAAACCCCTCCCTTTTTCCCCCTCCCCTAGAGAAGAAGGTATATATATGAGGAGTAAAAATAAAGAAAGAGGCACTCTTTTCCACCAAGTACGAGTGTCCGTGTGTTTCTTGGGCTAGCAGCTCGGGGCTACCAGCCCGGCATTCCCAGTCCACCCTCAGGGTTTGAGCGTCGTGTCCTGCAGGTCGGGACAGCAGTTGAAGTGCAACAGGTGACCCATCTGAACTGCAGAAAAGGCCAGCTTAGCAGTGACACCAATAACATAAAAAGGCAACCCAATTCTAACTAATGTACATTTGCACAAAATGGTCAAGAAGAGCCTAATTTTAAGAACTTGAACATTTTATTTAAAGAAAAATTGTTTTTATTCAAATAAGTATATTTTAAGAAATAAATCAAAATGTGTGCATTCATCCATTCTGGTAAAGTAAAACTTAGGAAATCCAAGAACTATAATACTGTGAAGCAGATATGAAATGAGTCCTGGGTTTATGAATGAAAAGCTTTCCATGGAATTGCCTGGAATTTCCAGAGCCCTGTCCATTTTATGCAATGGCTGAATCTTTCTTCTCAGTTGGTCTACTTTATCAATAACAGAGATCTGACTGAGTCATGAGAGTAGATTTTATGAACAAAAATTTACTAGTCTGTGATCTAGTCTGTGAAATTATATGTCACCCCATGGAAATAAAGGATTTTTTTACTTTGTTTTTTAAAGTTTACTTTATTATTTTCTTTAAGGTTGCCAGATGGTAAAAAAAAAAGTGTGTATTCAAGAGTAACCAACAATTAATTCCTCTGTTGAAAGTGATAGAAAATAATAACCTCATGCAGGCCTTCCAAGGAAGCAAGGTTAAGGGCAAAGAGTGGGAGGGAAAGGTCTGAGGGGTGGTGAATCCAGTCCAGTTTGAATGAAAATCTGCACCAGGTTTGAAAACCCACCCCAACCTCCCATGTACAACTGGTGTCTGGTCTAAGTCCCTGTGTTCTCTGTGAAGCAGTTGTGAGGGTGGCATGGAAATGGCACCCAGTGGCTCAGAGGCACCCACCTTCTGAGCTCGGCAGATCACCACCAGCACAGCGCAGGATGTCCTGCAAGCCCATGGCACTTAAACAGGTTGACCTCCTTCTCCTCGTCTATCTCAGTTTCTCACTGCTCTTCTACATAAAAAGTAAGCCATTTCTACTTATTGAACTTTCAGCACGTTGCCTGGCTGATGTCTGGCTTATTATATTTCCTGCAAATTATTCATAATGGTCCATGTTCTACTAACACAGGGCTCAGAAAAGCTTTGATTTCCTTTTAGCGTGAGCAAGAGTCGTGTGTTTGATAAACCAGTCAAATCCCTCATTGTAGAAGTCAATTTTATGATTCTATGATTTCCAATAATTGTTGAAGTATATAAAATTCTTTCTCTTCAATCATTTTAGTGATGAGCAGGAAAACAAAATAGTCACATGAAAATGAAGATTTTTTTGTGTTTATACTTTTGCAAAATAAATTTGGTACTTTATATGCTGTGAATGAACGTATTGCTTAGTGATGTTTCCTTTTCTTCTCAAGTACTGCGTGTTTATATTTGTTTTTAAGCAAGTTGGTGCTGCCACATTTTTTCTCATAATCTCAGGGATAGCCTCAGTGCTTCCCAAACTATATTTGTTCAAAGAATCTCTTTTGCCAGGGAAATGGACTTCTGTTATCACGTAATTTGTTTTAGAAATGCAGTTGCTATTTTCCACAAATTGCACCAAGGAGAAGCAAGAGTAACGTTTCCGGGATATTCTCTTCAGATGTATGACTGTGTGGAAAGTCAGAGGAGAGCAGACGGCAGCTGGGTGCACAGGAGGACAGTAGCTATTGAACACGTTCAGTGGGAAGGCAGGGAGAATGTGTGCCCATGTAAAGGGCTGTGTGATTTGTGTCTGTTGAGTCTGAATGGCATTAATGCGAGATGTAGAGCAGCTGCTGCTGACCAGGCTTGGCAGTAGCCCAGGGTGGTGCAATGTGGGTCACCTTCTGGGGCTACCGCTGTGAGACTGTGACTCGCACAGCCAAGAGCTGATTCCGGATCAGAGGCTGGGTGAAGAAAGGAGTAGGTACTGTCGCTCCTTGGCTAAGGGTGAGCACAGACAAAACAAATCAAACCTGACATTTTTTCCCCCAGAAATGAATTTGCCAAAGAATTGTTATTTAAGTAGTTATTTTCCTTCCTTGAAATTTACAGTGAGCCCCACACAGTAGGAAGTTGGGAAAAGAAGTATTAAGTTGATCTGTGTAGGTACAAAGGAACTAGAGAAAAAGAAGACGCACAAAAAGAATGGAGATGTGTTTGTGATGTGTTTTAGAGCAGTTTTATCACTTCAGCACAAGGCATACCAAAATTCTTCCAGTTTGCTGCAGTTTGTTATTAAGGAATGCACTTTCTCTAAGGATATTACTGCTATGAGCCAATAATTACTTACATAATTTGCATTTTTCTCTTTGAATGGGTGATTCAGTGATAGATTCTCCAAAACACTCTGTATTCACTTGATACATTCCTGAAGACAGTATTTTATTAGCATTAAAAAATAAAATTTGATATTCTATTTTGTTCAGTTTTTAAGATTACACACATTAATGTGTGTTAACATATGCTGGTAAGATAAGATGATATCTTTCTAATAGAAATACTTAGTTGAGACTTAAAAAAATCTTTTTAAAACCTGACTTTAATGAATTTGTTCTTTGTCGCTGTTTTTATGTCTATTCCACAATTTTTCAAGAATAGACTTTTTGTGGTCCATTATTTTGAGATGGCTTATTTTTCTTCTTTACTGTTTTAAAAGATTTCTTTGTATTTAGAAGGTAGATTTAGAGAGAGAAGAACAGAGAGAGAGAGAGAGAGAGAGAGAGAGAGAGAGAGAGAGAGAAAGAATATGTTCTTTCATTTGCTGGTTTACTCCTGAAATGGTTGCAACAGCTGGAACTGAGCTAATTTGAAGCCAGGAGCCTGGAGCTTCTTCCATGTCACCTACATGGGTGCAGGGTCCCAAAGATTTGGGCCATTCTTTGCTGCTTACCGAGGACACAAGCATGGGGCTGGATTAGAAATGAAGCAGCTGGGACTTGAACAGACACACTATGTGATGGCAGTACTACAGGCAGAGAACTTAGCCTACTACTATTATGCCATTATGGGACCCCCTGCAATATTTTAAATAATGAGAAAACATTATAAACACAGTCTAATAACTGAAGACCTTGACATGAATCTGTTGATAAGGATTTTAAAGATGCTCCAAGGTCAGAGCACACATGAATTAGAAAACTGACCTGCACCCATATTTTACTAATCATTTACAACTTTGATAGCAATTTGAGTATTTCAATGATAAATACTACATCTAGTTCATTTGCAATGATATTATTTTAATCCCTATTCAAATCATGGTCATCGCACAGAAAGAGAATATGGTTTTTCAAAATTATTATCAGTGTTATTTGAAGAATTTTGCAGTTTGAGGTGTAATATAATCTTCTGAATTTTTCCAGCAGCTATTAAAAGTTGAATTTGACCTGAGCTATTTTAAAGAATACTTTTGAATCCATACAAAAATTATGAAGAACAAATAGACTCCGTGAAAGTAAATTGTTGAATCTCAGCACCAAGCTCAAATAATAGAGTTTAGTGAGTAGGTCAGACTAGGGTTGATGTTAGTCATTAGGGAGCAATCACCTAATCTTATTTAAATCGTCTGTAGGTAGAAACATTTGAAACCTTCGCATTCACCTTACAAGTTAACATCCTCACAGCATGTCGCAAAGTGCTTACATAATTATTAGTATGAGAGCATGGCTGTCTTTGTTACTTCACAATTAAAATAAGTGTCTCATCATTTGAAAGTAAATAAGTCTGTATCTTTTGAGGTTTACCCAGGTTTTTCCAGCAGAATTGACTAGCTTCCTTTTTTAACATACTTGCAAAAATTAGATTTTTTTTTTAGCAAATCACAAGCTTTTATCATCTTTGTGATTTTCAAGAATAATCACCCATGGTATTACAAGATCAACTTTTGAAATTTAAGTAGACACAATCAGCATTTTTAGTTCCAATTTCAATTTTATTACTGACTTGTCAGGAAATCCTAAAGGGACCCAGTTTTCTCCTTTTAACAAGTCATGGTGAAGGGATCACATATCACCATTTACAGTATTCTTGGTTCACATCTGGGTAAGCCTCACTGTCAATATTTACATTGTCTTTGAATTTTTCTTTTTATGGCTGTATCAAAATTTGAAAATAACGATAGGCTGAGTTATATTTTAGTAAGATGCTTGTACAATTCTTAGGTATTTTTAAAAATACTCTTTTTTTTTTTGTTGGAGAGAGGAAAAAAAATGAGTAAGAAAGAGAAAGAGGGAGAGAGAGAAAGACACATATAGAGGTTCTCTGGTTCACTCCCTAAATGCCTTCAACAGCTGGGGCTGGGCCGACTATCTGATTTTCCTAGGTGCCACATTCCCAAGAACTTGAGCCATCGTCTGCTGCTTCTGAGTCAACATTAGTAGGACACTTGAATTGGAAGCTGAGTAGGAACTGAATCCTGGACACTTGGGTGTGAAATGTTGGTTTCATTGTGGTGGTTGTTTGCTTTGCACCCTCAGGCCCCAGGTGTTTTACTAACATGGATTCCAAGCCTATGAGCAGCAGCTTCCTAAATCAGGACAGTCACT
Organism: Ochotona princeps; assembly: GCF_030435755.1. Classification (NCBI taxonomy): domain Eukaryota; kingdom Metazoa; phylum Chordata; class Mammalia; order Lagomorpha; family Ochotonidae; genus Ochotona; species Ochotona princeps. The sequence goes on from NC_080841.1 coordinate 9,799,650, forward strand.
CAAGAAACAGTTGTTAAATGAGTAAATCTGTAATCACTTTCTTACTGGACTTGTAGTAAAACTTTTCTAATACATTTGTAACAGAGTAGATTACTCTGTCAGAGTCTATGTGACTTTGGATTCCTGGTTACTCTGAAAATGATCTTCCAAGCTTGCATAAGACAAGGTTCACTCTTTGTGCTGTAAAATTCTACATGATTTGACAAATAAAACATTACAAGATGCAGCATGGTTTTAGCCAAGGAGTTAAATGGACTCAGAATATTTAGTGGGGAAATCAGCTTAGTGTTTGATGAAAACAGGTTAGAGACTCAGATTTGTCAGTTCGGTGCCATCTATGTGCTGGAAATAAGAGTTCTTGCCCAAAGTGTAAGACGGTAACTGGCAGTGAGGTAAGAGGTAGCCCATGGTGTGGTGAAGTGTTCTGTGCAGGAGTGAGACACAGGTGACAATCACGGTCTTTCTCCCATTTCACAGAAAGGAAGGATGGAAGGAGGAAGACTAGCAGGAGGGTAGGCCATGCCAGGGGAGATGCAAGCTCTGGTTAATAATAAGAGAATCATCTGAATAAGATTGAGGCTTTCTCAATAGATCTTGATTCTTAACAACCACTAATTTTTTTTGGCTGTTATTTGAATTTGAGTAAAACCTCATTAAAAAAAAGAACATTTTTTGACCATGTGTTGTTAAGATTTCAAAGCCAACACTATAGAATCTTTCTGTTTCCTCAGATACAAATGCAATCCTATTCCTGCTCTCACTGTAACTCAACACAATTCCTAGATTCTGAACACATTTTGAAGTGTTGCAGCTCTTTACAGATCTGATTTTTGATACCCTAGAACTTGTTAAATGCAAGTAAAAATGATTTTTTCCTTCCTTGAGAGTAGATATTTCTCTTACCAGCAACAGCAACAACTTCCTTTACTGAGGACCAGGTATTTAGAATTGTGTATGTAAAGTCAAATTCTGTCACAGCCCCTGCTTTACTTACAAATGGAACCAATGTGTTCATAGAAGTTAAGTGATTTGACCAAGTTTAAGAATGAAACTGAAACTTCTTCCTTAAGTACCATTAAATCATTTTAGAAATCATGATAACCACAAGTTTTAGAAAATAGAACTTTTACTGATTGATCTCACTTACAAACTCATGCATGTATAACAGAAAATGTTTTGGACTGTTTGCCCAAGTTATCCTAATTATTAAAGGATATGTGTGTAATGGAGTATAGATTTTGAAGCTCATTTGCATGTAACACAATAATTTCTTAGAATTAGTACCCAGGAGTATTATGGTTTATTAGTGCCTGAAAACCATCTTGGATGACCTCTAAATGCACTCTACAGCACTGTGATGGTATGAAGAAACACTGACATGGTTCTCATGTTTTGCATTATAATTTTATAAATTTCCATTTATGTCTGTAATTTAATGTACTCACATATAATCAGCAGACATAATGGATATTTAATTTGATTATTTAAGCATTTGGGATGTTGATCTCCAGTTCAAAAGTAAGAGGAAAACAATTTTGAAAGGCATCAATTTCTACTACATACAATATTGGGTATTTATGTCATAAGAGAAACAAAATTCTTGGTTGAAGACTTACTTACTACATGACAGTTGTAAGCTTTCATCAAAGTCCAAAAATCCATGTTTGTATCATGGATTTGTGGATCCAATAGAGGTGAAAAGGACAAGTTAAATGAATTTTGATAAATGGCATGACTCAATAGGAGTTGATTAGAAAATAAATATATCACATATTATATTTTTAAAATAAAGGGGTAGATAAATTTGTGAGAATAAAAGGCTACGTTATATCAGCCTTAAAATGGGAATGTATAGGTGGTTCTGGTTATTAGAAGTATGTAATAGCATCACCGTGTCATGACCAGGCTAACATCTTGCCCAAATATCCTGTGGTGGTACCATTTTTTCCTCCTCAGAATTTTCCATTTTATGAGTTTAGATTTTTCCAGAGATTTGCTGCTGGAAAAAAGGTAGAATTTTGTAGTAACCCATCAAGTTAATCAATATAGATTTTAAAAATTTTCTTAAAGACTCCAAGTAACAATACTCAAAATAGATGAACTGTGGAGGGCTTGCTTCCAAGCACATGAAATTGATCATGGTGGACCCAATAACGGACTCTCTCACTATGTAGCAGCCTGCATATATTGACTTCTCATTGTAATAAAGTCAAATGCTAAGGAAAGAAGATTTTTAGGACAGTCACAAGGAAAAACAATCAAAATTACAGCAATGAATACTGCATTGTGTGACATGGCAACCACATTGAGGGGGACTAACGGCAAACTGGACATTGAAGACAAGATTAATGAATTGAAGACAGTAACTATTCAAGCACCAAACACCAAGAAAAACGTTTTGAAAAAAAAAGGCAAAGCAAAACAAACCGACCAAATAGAAATCAAACAACAACAGCAATAACAACAAAATCCAGAATGTAGTTTGAGGGGTGGGACAACTTCAGAAGTTTTAATTCATGTGTAATTGGAGTTCCTGAAAGTCATGTGCAGGACAAGCACCTGAAGAAATAAGTGCCAAAAGTGAAGGAAAACTGAACCCAAACATCAGATTGGCTCCACCAATCCTGAGAAACATAAAGGAAATCATAGCAGAGCACATCACAACCTAACTGATTAAACTGAATGACTAAGGAGCAAATCCCAAAGACAGCCAACAGAGGAAAAAACACTCAACTTACAGAGGAAAAATGACAAGGGGACAGCTTATTTTTTTCCTGGGCCAATAGGTTATTGGTACAAAATTTGATGGTAATTACTATTATCGTAGCATTTCTTGTGTTTCATAATTTACTTGAAAGGCAGAATGACAGGAAGTGTCTTCAGTCTGCTAGTTCATGTCCCGGATGTTCACAACAGCTATGAGCATGTGGGTGCTGGAGACCCAAGTGCTTGAGGCACCCCCAGCTGCCTCCTGTCGTATGCATTACCAGGCAGCTTCACCAGGAATGGAGGCAGAGCTCAGTCCTGCACACTCCAACACGAGGTGTGTGTGCTCAAGAGCTGACTTCATCTGTAGCACCAGGCACCACTTATAATATGGAGGGATTGGTGGCTTACTGAACTGAACGATTATTCTGTACTTATTTCTCTCAACCACCATACTTAGTACAATCCATAGACTGTCAAATGTTCAGTCATCATTGTGTCATTCCTTACAAGTTGCTTCTATCCTCTCTGGTTGCTGTCCTACTTTACAGGGAGAGTGGTGTTGCTGGGTAATATTGTAGTTTAGGTCATAAGTTTCAGAATGTTAGGATGAAATTCTGATTACATGAGAACCATGGCTGTTACACAGTGTGGTAGGCATCACTAAGAGAGCCCATAATGGCCTCCTCCTAGCCCGTGTACTCATGCTACTGTGAAATTTCTTCTTAAGTGTGGGCTAGACCTAGTAAGTTGTTACTCAAGAATGAAACATCACAAAATTAATGGGATGTCACTTGAGAGATTTTATTACAAAAAAACTGTGGCTTCCTTGCTTGATTGCTCACTCAATATAGTGGAAAACCAACTCTTACATTATGACCTACCTTGCGGAGAGGATCCCGTGACAAAGAACTGAAGCCAAAAATCTAGGAAAATTTATGTAGCAATAATAAATACATAAACACTTGAAAAAGAAAAAAGGAACTGTTTTTAAAATAAGTATTTTTTAAAGATTTTTTTCTTTGCAAGGCAGACATACAGAAAGGGAGAGATAGAGAGGAAGGGAGATCTTTCATCTGCTGATTCACCTACCATTGGCCACAATTTCTCGGGGTGGACCAGGTGAAAGTCGGGAGCTTCCTCCAGGTCTCCCATATGGGTGCAGGGAGATCTTTTGCTTTCCCCGATGCGTTAGTGGGGAGATGGATTAGAAGTGGAGTATCAAGGTTCCAAATCAGCATCCATATGGGTTACTGACGTCACACACAGTGGCTTTACCCACTATGCCACAACTCTGGTACTGCAGTACTAGAAAATACTTTTCATAGTGAGAAATAAAACTAAAATACATTGTGGGCGTAAAACATGAAACATGTCACTCTCTTTCCTTTTTTTTTTTTTTTTACATATTTGACAATCTCAAATGCTATTCCAAATTGGCAGGTACTGTATAATATGTAAATTATATTGTTATACTGGTAACTTTTCCTTTCAAATAAATAAAAATTAGTGGACAAATTTAATAAAGTTTTCAATTACCATTTGTTTCAATTCAGTCATGAAAGTTTCATGACATTGTTATATATTCATGTATGCTGACTTAATTCTGTAAAAGCAGAATTAGTTACAGATCTCAACTATTTTGAGAAGCCTCGTATGTTATTATTATTGATCTTTTTAGTTCCTGGAGTTCTTAACATGCAAATGCTAAATAAGAACATATATTGCTCTTTTCTTCTCATATCCATACCTCCTGGTAGGTCTTTTTTTTTTTTTTTTAAGACTTATTTTATCTGGGGCTAGCAGTGTGTACAGTGAATCAAGCCACTGTTTGTAACACCAGCATCCCGTATAGGAATGTGGTTTCAATGCTCCACTTTCAATCCAGTTGCCTGCTAACACACCTAGGAAGCACCACATGATGGCACAAGTACTTAGGCCCTGGCCAGTCATGTGGAAGATCTGGATGAAACTATTGGCTCCTGGCTTTGGCCTGGTTCAGACCTGGAAGCTGCAGCCACTTGGAGAGTGATCTACCAGACAGTAGGATCCACAATAGTAGGGACTGCACCAGGCCGAAGTCAGAAGCTGTGTCTGGGTCTGCACGTGGGTGACTTGGGTCTGCCACTTGGACCATCATCCACTGTGTTCCCTGGCTCATTAGCAGGGAATGGGCCAGACGTGGATCAGCCTGTACTCAAATCACCATGCATATGGGATGGCAGAGCTACTAGAACTGGCTTATTCTGCTGTGCCTTGGTGCTAGCCTCTGCAATTAGATTGGTTTTGAGTCTTTTCCAGAGTTAGTGACCTGTCCTGATTCCACAAAACCACGAACGTGTTGCAATAGACTGACAGCCTCTAGGATTTTCAGTCCTTTCTTTCAGTGCTCTGTCGATAGTCTCCTGGTGCCTTCCGGCTCTGAGTGAGACTGACATCCTGTTGTATCATCACAATCTAAATCCTAGACAACTAAAGTGAAAACCGAACAACGCAGTAAATCTCTAGAGTAGGAAGGAGTAAGGCTCAAAGGCAAAACTGAGACTGCTCTCAGTTGGGGCTATCCAGTCAGCGAGAACTAGCACAGTCGGAGAGTTTGTGGTACCTGAGGGAGTGTTCTGTTACAACACAGAATTTCTGGGTTTGGCATACAACCAGACAGTTAAACACTCAGTAACACTGCAGTGGGTGTTATCTATATCAAGTTCAATTATGTAGTGTGTATTTTCGTAAGAGAATGGCTCCCATGCAAGGTCTCCAAGCTGCAGCACTGTACTGTGATGAATGTAGGCAGCTTTATCTAGTCACCCTCTCCCCTTAGCCTGTATAATTAAGATCTGTTAAGGAAGATGTTGTTGGACAGTATGAGGTTGTGCACTATGCTATCTTTTCAGTATGACATATGGCTGATGATTTAATTGTATTTCTGCCTGAGGACTGGTGTCCCCAGGATGGTTCTAGAGAAGTACTATGTCTCCTTAAAGTCAGAAACCAGGAGTGCCATAACTGGACAGGAAGCTGCTTTCCTCTCTGCTGCTAATTATAAGAAAGCAGCCAAAGCCTCCTGAGATGTTCAGTGTCTTCTTCAGATGAGCTAAGATACCATCCTTCATTGTATTCTATCAGTGGGAGAGGTTTGTTTTAACCTCCCTCCCTCTCTCTCTCTTTCTCTTTCTTTTTTTCTCTCTCTCTTTCTTTCCTTTCTTTCCTTCTTTCTCTCTTTTTCTCTCTTCTTTCCTCTCTTCCTCTCTCTCTTTCTCTTGTTCTCTTTTTATTGTTTCAATGTATGCAAATCAATAAATGTGATACTTACCATTAAAAAACTGAAGAATAAAAATCATATGATTATCTCAATAGTACAGAGAACACATTTGATAAAATACAAGTTCCTTTAATGATTAAAAAAGCCCCGTGAGCAAATTGAGTATAGATGGAAAATAGTTCAACACAATCAAGACAATATATACAAACTCAAAACAGGCATCACATGAATGGTGAAAACATAGAAGCAATTTCACTAAAGCGCCAGAACAAGATACGCACGTCCACTTTCACCATTGGTTTTCAGTATAGTTTTGAATATTTTAGCTAGAGCCATTAGACAAAAAAAACAATGCGAATTGGGAAAGGAGAAATCAAATTGTCCGTTTCTGTAGATGATATGATCAGAAACACAAGGGGACCGTAAGATCTAGTAAAAGGTTATTGGAACTCATAAGAGAGTTTGGCAATGTTGCAGGATATAAAATTAACTATAAACTAGAATTTGTACATAAACAATGCCACTACTGAGAAAGAACTTATAAGATCAGTACTAGTCACATGAGTCGCAAAAAAATTTAACTACCTTAGCATAAATTAAACCATGGCTGTGAAAGATCTCAACAGTGAAAATTATAAAATGTTGAGGAAATATAAAAAGCAAAAAAATTTTTTTCTCACACTAGAAGAATCAATTTCATAAATATCTCCATACTACCTCAAACAATGTATAGATTCAATGTGATTCCAATCAAAACGTTCAAAGATGTTCTTCTCACAGCTAGAAAACACAACCCCAAAATTCATAACAAGTCACAAGAGATACCGAATAACTAAAGCAATCCTAAACAATCAAAGTAAAACTGAGGCATCACAATACAAGAATTCAACACATGTTACAGGACAGTTAAAATCAAAACAACTTGACACTAGCACAAGAAATGAAATGTGGACTCATGCAACATAATAGGAACTCCAGAAATTAATCCATACATCTACAACTGAATAATATTTGATATGCATTCTGAATTCACTTACAGGAAACATGGCATTGGGAAAATTGGATCTCTGTATGTGGAATTATGGCATTTAAATATAAGACATGAATCTATCAAAATATTAGATAAAAACATTGAGTAAACATTATAAGACATTGGCCTGGCAAAGACTTGAAGGATAAGACTCCAGAAGCACAGGCATAGGAGCAAAACCAAACAAATGGCATTACATCAAGCTAAGAAGCTTCTGCCAACAAAGCAAACACTCTAAGACAAGACAAAATGGAATAAAATAAAATGACAAACTCTGCAACTGATAAATGATTTATATTTGGGTTATATAAGGAACTCCAGAAAGTCAACAACAAAGCAAATAATCCAGCAAAGAAATGGGAAATGGACACAAACAGGCAAATTTTCAAAGGATAAAATACAAAGGGCCAACAGACACATGGAAAAACATGCTCTGGTTCATTAACCATTAGGGAAATTTAAATTATACCGCAATAAACTTTCACCTCAGCCCAGTCAGAATAGCTCTTATCCAAAAACTCAAAAAATATCTAAAGCTGGCACACATGCAGTAGAAAAGGTACACTGTAAGTGGGAACTTAAACTAGTACAACCATTATGGGAGACAACATAGAGAGTCTTCGGAAATTTGAAAATAGATCTACTACGTGACCCAGCCATTTTTTCTCCTGGGAATTTATCCAGAGGAATTGAAATTGTCAAATGAAAGACTTGTCTGTACTCCAAGGTTTATAGAGGCTCAACTCACGATAGCTAAAATATGGAATCAACCTAAATGCCCACCAAGTTGTAACTGTATAAAGAAATTGATATTTATACATGATGGAATACCATTCAGCTACCAAAAAACCATGAAATTCTTTCTCTCAAAACAAAACAAAATGGATGCTAGGGGAAACTATTATGTTTAATGAAATAAGCTGGTCTCCAAAAGACAAATATATGTTTTCCCTGATTTGGGGTAACTAATGTAAAGTGCAAAAAAATCTTGTATTATGCACAAAATTGACATATTGAGATTTGATTATTGCATATAGCCCTTGTCTATACTCTTGAGGAACAATGGTTTTTCTGTTTACTGTATATTGAAATCTTTGTTAAGTGGAGGGCTAAGCTTATGATAATAAATAAAAATAAAAATATGTTATTGTAAAAATTAAAAGAAAAATAAAAAATAAGAAGAGGGAGAGTGAGAAATAAGTGAGGTTAGAGTGGTATCATTATGTTCTGAAAGCTGCATATAGGAAATATAAAAAAGCTACTGACAAATGAAAGGATAATAAAGGTGGGTAATTTGAGAGAGGGCAGGAAGGGAGGCAGGTTTGTTTATCAGAGTCGTAATTCTAATTCCGAATACATTAAATCTGTTACCTTTTATTAATACTATTTTTTGTGAAGAAACTCTTGTCCTAGTTTGGAGCACCAGAGTTTAACACCTGCTGGTGGCTGTTGCCTCTGGCTTCCTGCTAATAACAAACTTGAGAAGGAAGCCGTGATGGCTCAAGTGATTGGGTTCCTGCCATTCATGTGGGAGTCCTGAATTAAGATTTTATTTTTCTTTATCCCTGTGCATCTGCATCTCAACAAATAAAAATACTATATAATTAATCTTTTGGGGTTAGGATAATAACTATACACACATGTACGCATGCATATAAACACATACATATACTTATGGGATGAAGGGGAGAGAGAAATGAAAAAGACAACGAAGAACTAAACCAACCCTCGACATTTTCAGCTCAATTCTGAGGCTGGCTTTCTACTGAAATTACAGGAATTGGAGCCTGATTGTTGGTGAAGATGACAATGGGGAGCATCAGGGGTGATGGAGAGAGGTGAGGACAGGATCCAGAGCAGGGGCCACAGGGACATGTCCCAGAGCAGACGGTTGCAAACTGATACGTAACAGGGTGTGAGGCTTGCCCATGAGAGAATGCTGGTTCCCAGGCTGCTTGGACTATATTAAATGGCTCAAGAAGTCAGGAAGAATTCCCAGCCAATCATCAGGAAAAACAAAGGGAATATCTGAAGCGTCAGAAATGAGTGTCATCTCCATTTCCCATTCCAGTTTTGAGGAAAACCACTCACAGTGGCCAGTTGAGGCTGCCCAAGACACTGGGCTGATGCAGGGACCTGCTACTTGTTCACAGGCTGCCCCACCCGGTGGGCAGCAAGTTAGAATTTCAACAACGTATTGTGTAGAGCAGTCAGGCTCCGGGAAGGAAACTGTGCGCTGGTTCAAGACTTGGGCACAGACACCTCAAAGGAAGAGGATCAAAGAAGAGATAATTGGTGTTTTTTGCTGAAGATTCATTTGCACTAAAAGAAAAATGGCACAGAAAGGCCACTGAGAGTCAACCCCAAGCTGAGTCCCTATGTGGAGGCTTCCTTGCCATCAACAGTCATTTTCCCTGTGACAAAAGCTCACAGGTGCTCATTTCTAAGGCAGGGCAGATGGAAGTAACCAGTGCAAGTCAGCAGAATGATTTGCATCCCAGTCACATCATGTTATCAGTTTGTTTCTTGGCAAAACAGTAACAAAAGGAACTGGGTTTGTATAGTTGGGCTGTTTTTTTCTATTAGTGAAAAAGTACAAGTTGGAAGTGAAATTTTGAGTTCTTTTATCTTCTTAGTTTTTTATTTTTATTTTTTTAGTTTGCTCCATTCACATTTCTTTTGAGTCCAAATAGTATGTAAAGGCAAAAAATAAAAAGCATTGTTTCTTGTCTTCTTTTTCACCTGCAATATCTTATTCAAAACATTTAATTTTATTTAGTTCTCATAAAACGGGGTATTGGAGGCCAGAGCTGTGGCATAGCATGTTACATTTCCACCTACAATGCCTACATCCCATATGGGCATGGGTTGGAGACTCAGCTGTTCACCATCAATCCAGTTCCCGACTAGTGCACTTGGGGAAGCAGTGGAAGATGACTCAAGTGTTTGGGCTTGTGTCTATAGGAAGTTTCTGGTTCCTGACTATAGCCTGGCCCAGCCCTGGCCATTGTGGCCATTTGAGGAGATGTTTTTCCTCCTCTCTGTGTAACTCTACCTTTCAAGTTAATAAAAATCTTTAAAAAAAATTTAAAAAATATTTCATTGTAAAAAGAACTAAGTAGTAGAAGTTTTAGGCAGAGTCATAATCATGGGCTCAAGTTGCAGACCTATTTCCAGGAATTTGAAACCTGCATCCAATTTTTGCTTTGGTCTTTGGTTTTCATGATTCTGAGTGATAATAATGAAAACCACTTCATAGCTTGGTTGTATATTCAATTAGTTTAATCAATATTTATTAACCAAATAATTGATAGAAACAGTATTGGAGACCCTGCAGACACAAAATAAGTTTTGGCTAGAGAGGTCATGAATGTGCAGGGAGAGACAAAAAAGGACATAAATAGCGTTAGAGAAGAAGGCAGGAACTTACTAGGGCCATGTCAAACTTGGCATGCAGGTGACCCAACTATATCCATGTTCAGCCCACCAGATGTTCAATAAATGATGATTTTTCCCTTTTGACTTAAATTATTATTATTTTTAAAATTCGCTTATCTTAGTTGAAAGTCAGAATTACAGAAACAGAGGGAGAAATAGAAAGAGATTTCCTCTCCTCCGGCAATGGCAAGGGCCAAGCTGAAATCAGGAGCCAGGAGCTTCATCCAGGTTTCACAGGTGGCTCGCAGGGGCCCACACCTGTCCTTTAGCCATTTTCCACCGGTTTGCTTAGGCATCCAGCAGGGATCTAGTTCAGAAGTGGTACAGCTGGGCCACAAACATCACAGGTGGCTGGTTTACTGGGCAGTTTTTCTCTGTGAACATCCACCGCAGCCCGGGGTAGGGCAGAATCTAGAAGTCAGTCTAGGTTTCACGCATGGGAGGCAGAGATCCAAGTACCTGAAGCCTTACTTACTGTCTCCCAGAATGTGTGTCAACAGGAAACTGAACCACAAACAAAGAAACCAGGACTAGAACCAAACACTTAGATGTTGGATGTGGGTATCCTTAACAGCAACTTAGTCACCACCCCAAATGACTGCTGATTTCTCTCTTTAAAGAATATTTTCACTGTCCTGGAACTCTAGCTTAAAGGTTTTTTTTTTTTAAGCCCACTCCCAAGAATCTGTTCATCTGAATGTGGGTCTTCTCTACTCCAGTCTTAAATTCGTGAAGTGTTTTCACTTTACATCTGTTTCTAAGCAGTTTCATTACAGTGCCTGGTTGTGATTTTCCTTTAAGTTATTTTGACTAGGGCTTGCTAATTTGTTGCATCTCTAAGTTGAAGTTCCTCACTGGGTTTGGGAAATATTGGCCATTGTTGACTCAATTCCCCCCACCCCTTCTTTCTAAACTCTCCCTCTGCAACTTCAGTTGTACTTAGGGGAATCTAGAGTTATCTCATAAATTGCTGCAGCTCTTTTCATTTTTGGAAGTATTTTTCTTCTCCGGTCTTCAGATTGAGCAATTTCTGTTGTCTTCGGAGCATTCTTTCTTATCTCCAATGTGTAATTAAGATGATCAAGAACATTCTTCATCCTATATCCTATAATTTTTAGTCCTATGTCTTCCATCGAATCCTTGTTACAGAGATCATTTCTCGGAAGAGATTCATCATGTGTTTATTCATATTCCTGTTTTTCTTTAAGTTCTGAAAATATAGAGTGTGGGCCTAATAATTTCAACGTTAAGCCAGTTCAATATCTGTTTTTATCATTTTTTTTCTTGCTTAGATATCACACTTTTTGCTTTTCTCAGACCTAATAATTCTTACTGGATATTTTATATTCAGATAACAACTGTAGGTTTCCTGATTGTGATTGCTTCTTTAAAGGATTTGGAATGTTTTTCTGGAAGGTGAGTATCAATGGTTTTCCCCTGTAAACTTGGGTTATATTTTCTAAGTGATTCTATTTTGGCTTTGAATTTATGGCATTTTCCTTCCTGTAGAGTATGATCTTAATGCTTAAAGCAAGGCCCATCTGGCTTTTCAATGACTGAGATGTCCCACTCTGGTAGAGTCGTCCTGCAGTCTCTGGTTTGGCTATTTTTGTTGGTTACTCAATCTCTCAGCAGATGCTATTGGTCTTCGGGCCCCATCATCCCTGTGTCCTTTTTCTCTCCACTCAGCCTTATAACTTTGATTGTTTTTGTGTGCTTGTCTTCTCTGGCTACAGCTTAGCAGTAATTCCATGAAGAAATCACAGTTGTATTTGTGTGTGCTTCAATTTTAAAATAACCATAGATTGTACTGCAATCAATGCCTAAAATCAAACCTTATGTAGACTCACTTTCGTTTAGTTGTTCACATAAGGGGCAAGTCCTGTAATAACCACTGTATCTCAGCCTATCGTAAGCATCTGTTCTTTAAAATTACCAAGCACTTAGTAGGAACTAAATCAACAGAAAAATAAAGTGGTTAAATGGCTTGTATGGAGCATAGGAAAAGAAAATTTGAGACTACATAAATAGCAACAGTATCAGGGATCACAGCATGATTTTTAAGTTGGCTTGAACAATAACACAAAAATATTTGGCACATTCTTAGCCAATCCAAAGAGCCAAACTAGTTTTCAATAATACATAAAAGTACATAACAGCAGATTGAATATTTTAGGTTTCTTTATGTTCAGCACTACTGTACAAATATTGCACTAGTCGTTTTATCGTAACTATTTTGAAAAAAGCCTTGAAGTTAACCATGATGTCAGCACAATGCGTCTAAGGACACAATTTCAGGGAATTTGTTTTTCTCAGCTCTAAAGCTTTACGCTCACAAAACTAAAATAACCGTATGGCAAGAAAAAATGCTGAGACTTACAAAAGCCACACATGTGGAGGAAAGTGTCAGAAACAATGTTTAGTTTCTCCACTCATTTACACCCTGCAAGAGTGTGATTGAACCTCATGAATATGAATACCAAGCACAGACAACTAGCATAGCATGGCATTCGCTTCAGCTTCCATGTCTCAGTGCTTGCTTAGATTTTCCAAATAATGTTTTCAGTTCAAAATAATCTGAAAATGCTGCGAATTGCATTATTCACTTTTTCAAAGTCTCTTGCTCTGCTTTGAGTAATTAATTAGATGTATTTTTATCTTCGTTTTTGAGTGCACCCTAAGTATCTTAAAAATGACTAACAAAGGATGGTGGTGGAGGAAAAATTGAATAACAGCGGTCTGAACAAATTAAGTCATTATTTTCAAATAAGATGTTTAGAAAATGATAACTGTTCCTTACACTAGACACTTTACTAGGATAATCTTAGTAGTGATCTTCTTCAAATAGTAGAATATAATGTTTATCTTGCATTTGAATTCACATTCATTAATAGCAATTGTTCTACTCAGGGCCAAGTTGCTGTGATTTCTTATCTAAGGAAGAACCTTAGGGCTGGGTATTGTGGTACAGTGGGTTAAGCATGGCTTGCAATGCCTGCATCCATATTGGAGTGGCTAGCTAGTGTTCTGGCTGCTTCACATCTGATCCAACTTGCCATATTTAAGATCTTCTCTGAGGTGAGAAGAGTTTCAAACATCATTGTCGCCATACTCATTGCATCACTAGATTCAAATGCTCAAACTCATGATCAAAACACATGAGTTTGCTAGAACATAAGAATTAAAATCATAACATGCAAATAACATGTTTTCTAGCTATTAACATACAAGGCAAGTCGATATAAAGAGATGAAGCTTGACCAAAAAAAGTTCAAAAGCAAAGAATGTTGAGTTTACAGGCAGTAGGTCATCTCTGCAAAAAATTATTTTAAATGCAATGACATATTAGAATTTTAAATTACATACTTTTGAAGACATTAATGCAACTGTGATCAAAATTTGACTTTTCAAATATGCCGTATTAGAATCTTAATAGTGTAATAACAGTACTGTATAATCAATATTGAAACAAATAATGAATATAAAATTGCTTTGTGTAATTAACTTGATTTATACTTTGTGAGACAATAGTAGAAAAAAAGTGTATTTTGGGGATATTCTCTGCAATGTCTAATGTGACTTTAATATGAGAACATTTTTATTTATAATTTTAAAAATATTTTGCTTGGTTTTGAACATAGAAATAGAGATTCAAACACCAGTTTAGAAGTTGACTAGGTTATCTAATTAAAATTTATTTTCTCTGTAAACACAGTAGCTTAGATCTACTTATTGTTTATAGCATATTCTCTCTTTTCTTCCCACTTAAATTATTTAACCCATCTCCCCCTGTAATGGTTCCAGCAACCATAGGAGCATTTAGAAGCACAACCGTCCTGGGGGAGCAGAGATTACGGCAAAGGGATTAAAAACAAAACAAAACAAAACAAAACAAAACAAAACAAAAAAGAAAACAGCTCCTTGGCTTTTGATGGTTACCATAGCAATAATCATGATGGGAGATCTTTTCAGCTGCAAGTGGTTTCTATAACAACATGATAGGGTGCTTTAGAAATAGACCTGAAGTAAATAAATTCCATAAGGTTCTCTTAACCCCTTTTGTACCATAGGATTAACATTTTCTTGGAGGATAAATATTAACTGACTTATTTGATGAAAGACTTGAAAATATTGCCTTTATATAAAGATTAAGCAGTTAATTATTCAGCAACCATTTGACTCTTATTGATAGGGTTTTACATCTTTCAGTTCTAGAAATAACTGATAGCATCCTTAATCTGTTTCTATACATGGAGTTGAAACAGTCAAAAAGCCTTGTCTCTCACAGGCTTCAACCAAATTAGGGAACCTACATAAATAGTCCTCATTAAAAATTCTATTAACCATCTCACAGAACACCCTTTAAAGGCTTTTGCTTTAGAAAACTACTCACCTGCCATAATTGTAGTTTGGTTTTCCTTGAGGAGATGGTCTTCCTGCTCTAGGAAATAAAATTCAGGCAGTTATCCTTTCTAATATTACTCAGTGTGCTTTGCGTTAGGCACCATGACTATTTGATTTAGAACCCACTAGATATTGTTAAAGAAAGGTTAGATAAATTTCTCTGAACTTCCTAAATTTTAATAGTAAAATAGTAAAATTTTTGACAGACAAAAAAATTAAGGCTCTCATTTCATCCTTAAGCATTATTTCAGAATGCTTATCAATGCAGATCAAGGCAAAGTGTGAGAGACATATGATACAAGGAAAAGTAATAATAGGCTGGATACAACTGTTCAAGAGAAAAAATACAGATGTCCATGTTTATTCAGTTACACTAAGGAAAGAGATTATACTTGCTTGGTTCAGTACAGTACTGTATTATTGATTAGCAACTATGTTGGATAGTGGTAGTATAAACAATAATTGCAAATGAATGAGCTTTATTTTAAAAACCAAATTACCACTCAAGTAAAACCCTTTGTCTTATTAGACAAGTCATGAATTCAGTTATTAAAATCAATGGTTTAAAATGAACAGATTATATGATTGGGTTTATAATTAACCTTTCTACTAATCCCCCAAGTATTTTAGGTGTAAAGACATAGATAGTCACACCTTCGTAAAGAGATGTTTAATGGCCATATTCAAGACATCTAGACCACGGTCTTTGATGGAGCTGCGTGTATACTTGTGTTCTTCTTTATTCAGTGCAACTGCCCATTCTGAGATATTCTCTTCCACGTCTAAGAAGGGCGTCAGTATTCATACAGCTCCCTCTGAGTGTTCAAACAGTGCTGCAATATTCTCACTTCCCTGGTGTTGTATGCTGGCGATGAAGCCTCAGAATTCATTACACGGGCACTTGCCATAGCGTTTTGGGATAGAGTTTGCTAGATGGGTCCCCGGGAGACCAAGACTCATTTCTCATGGGTGTCGTGGGGTTGTGCAGATGTGCTGAGGCCTGTCTGTACATAGCAAGGTCTTGATTGGAACAGTGTGTGCTTGAACACCCTGGGCAGGGAACCATTCACAAACTCTTCAGAATCTTATCCAGACCAAAGGCACAGTGGCACTGCAGTTGTGCTCAGTGCCATGGGGCTTTTAACTGAAAAAGAAGAAAATGAAATGTATTCACAGTGTGTTCCAAGTTACCCAGTAACCACAGCAACCTGGGCTTTTCCAAAATTTGCTCAACTTGCAGTGACCTGACAGAAATGAATCATTCTTTCTCTGTTCGAGTGTAGTGAGCCATGAAGTGAACAAAGCAAATTCCTCTGGGATAAAGCCAATTAATCAGCAAAGAAAACAAGAAGTACATGTTTTTTCATGATTCAGGGAGCAGCATATAAAGTGTGATCAAAATTGAAAGTATTGATCATGCAGGTATTCTGTAAAAGCATATTCTAAACTTAGAGAATTTATGTCCTAGCTGAGAGACAAATTTCATAATGAAACAACAAGCAATTTTAGGAAACACATAGCTAAGTGTTAAATCGTGTCTGAGTATGGAAAGCTTTGTGACTGCTCAGACCAGCCAAACCAGAAGGCAACCATACGGACAATGGAGCAGGCAGATATCCGAGCAGTTACTATGCCCCTTCCCACGCTGGAGTACTTAGGTTTATGTTCAAGATCTGACTCTTGACTTCAGCTTTGAGTCAATGTGGATGAAAGAGCGAGTGATGGCTCATGTTTTTGGTTCTCTGCCACCCATGTGGAAAACCTGGATCAAATTCTGACCTTCTGGCTCTGGTGTGGTCCAGTTCTGGACGTTGTAGGAATTCGAAGTGTACCAGCAGATGAAAACTTGGTTTATTTGCTTCTCCAAAAACAAAAACATACATGATTATAAGAAAGATCCACAGGGAAATGTGCATTGACATGAGCTCCTAGGGATGTGCACTTTGTAATTAATTCCCAGGAACTAACTGGAAAATGTCTTTTTCTTGCTTCCTACTGTAAGATCATCATAAAAGAAGACAAACAATGCAACTACATTTTAATAATTTTTATATGGATTCCAGAGAGAAATGATAATGTTTTAGTTGTGTTTGATCAAATAACATATTAGGATTAATTTTGCCCGCTTGCTTTTCCTGTTCGCTACAATTGCTTGAAATCTTAGCTTTATAGATGTGCACACATTGCCCTACCAGGCAACAAAGGGTTGGTTACTTGCTATGGGAGCAAATTCTGTGGTTTCTGGGCCAGTGGCTGCAATAGTTGCTTCTGTGAACATATTAGAACTGTGAGCTGGTATTGTGGTATAGCAAGATAAACCACGCCTGTGGTGCCAGCATCTCAATTTAGGGGTGAGCTTCAGTTTTGGCTACCCTACTTAAGATTCAACTCCCTGCTAATGACCCCCCTCAAGCAAAAACAAAAACAAAGCAGCAGAAGTACTCTGCACCCCTACACAAACATGGGATACCCGGAAGGAACTCTGAGATCCTGGGTTGGAACGGACACAGACTGGGCTGTTGTGGCCTTTTGGGGACTGTACTAACCGACAGAATATTCCCTTTCTCTTCCACTCTGCCTTTCAAACACATTTTAGTGTGCCAGATCTTAGTCCCCAATCCACACTTGCTAACTATATAACTTACCAAGATCCCCAGCAGTTCATGTAAACACTCATGTTTTCAAAGGGCTAACCTAGATCTCGTCTTAAGTGAAGAGAGAGAGAGAGAGAGAGAGAGAGAGAAAGATTCTATCTTACCTTTTATTTGAATTTTTTCAAATAAGTCTTTAGAAATCAGTAGGTCTCCTATCTACCACTATCGAACCTTGGGCTGGATATTTGAGATTCCTTATTTACAAAGTGGGTGCAGTACCTGTAGCCCCATGATTTTCCTATGGAGATTACACACACTCTAGGGTTATACATTTATTTAATGAAATATATAAATTGGAGGTATTTTGATAACATCAATAATAACAGTCAAAAATAACTTTCATGTTTATATTGATTGTTCATAAAATTTTGGTGTATTGTAAATAGCCTAGAATTTGAAAGATTGTTTTCACTAATTTTTTACCAATGTTACCTGTTTTTCTTTCATTTTAATTGTGCATAGTTTACAGAGCATGCTGATAAGAGTCTATGAATAAGCATTAAAATGTTCAGATTCTTGTTTTTAGAATCATAGTGTAGCTAAATCTTTTCTGCACCATCAATTTTTGATTGATGTTGAACTATGTGTGGATCATTGATCATGTTAATAAAAGTGGCTTTATGGGACCAGTGAACACTTTAAGAACCTTTTTAGCTTTCCTAGGAGAATTTCAACTTGCCGGAGGCAAAATAGATAGTAAAGTGCAAGTCTAGCACACAAGTAAAAGCAGTCATTTGTAAGACTCTCATTATTATAATATACATGGGTTGTAATAAGGTCAGAGATTCCATGCTTGACTGACTTGAGATGAGTTCAATGTCAAAGCAGCGTAATCAGATCCTATAAAACTCTCAGCAATTGATGTTTGGTAAAACTGACTTTCAGAACTTAGATTATTTGGTCATGTTCCAATTGTGAAATAATGGTGCATAACTGAGCCAAGACAAGGTGCGTTTGGTCTCTCACCCTACCCATCATGATGGAAAACAGAACCACTGTTCTTAGGTGTCAGGTAAAGAGAACTCAGAGGCTTTGAGAGAAAACAGGTGGTTCGACGAACAGCCCCCTGGCTAATTAAATGTGTGATGATGTTGCTGATCAGAAATTGTATGTTGAGCAAAATTCTTACCTTGTATGAATACTGAGGACTTAAAATATATTCATACTTACTCCTAAGTAAGGCCATAGGTCTTCTAATGAGAAGCTAATTCTAGAACAGGGATCCTGAGGTATAGGTTACACCTGTGAACTTCAACCATAACCAATCTCCTGATTGGAATAAGAAATGCATGTTTTGGAATTTGCATGTGCATTAGTTGTGCTGAGTATGAATATGACAATCTTGCTGATGACAAATGTGTACATACTATAACTCCAAAAAGCCTAAATACTTTCTTTCCTATGCCATACAGTCTCATTTTCCTTGAATTTATTCACTTATGCACTTGGTAAGGTACATTTTGAAACACCAACTATATACCTCATACTCTGCTAGTTAATAGAACAGTAGTAAGATTTATGTTCTGTGGGCCTTGCTTTCTAACGAAAAGCAAATAACAAATGTTGAAAAATGACTTTAGGCTTGGTTTTACAAGTACGTTTATGTATATTAACTCTTATATTCCTAACAATCATAATGCCAGTAAGCAAAAACAACAATAAATGCTGAAAATGCTCACTTTGTGCCTAGAGCCATCGGGCATTTTATTATTTTACTTCAGCCCTCATCGCAGCTCTGGGAGAACTACCATTCCAAAAAAAGAAAGCTGAGATGCACAGGTGTGTTATCCTGATAAAACAGTTACTAAGCAGCAGAGTCAGATTAAACTCAGTCTCCAAATCCATGCTCTTCCCACCTTGCCCTGCATGAGGGAAATTTAAAAAATTCTAGAAATGGGAGTTAAATGTTCAGCTTATTTTCATGGAGAGGAAATTTTGAAGTCCATCTGTACGGGGATTTATGAAATGCACACGATGAATAAAGCGTAAATAGATTTCAAGAGCATTTTTGTGCTGAACATTTTCTTTTAATTCCATTTGCCATGAACTTTTTGGAATAGCTTCATTTTTGGTCCCCGTTGGAAATGAGGACATTGAGACTGTGTGACAATGATTTTCCTGAAGTCACAAAATAGTCTAGAGCAGAGCTAAAATGTAAATCTCTGATTGGCAGTAAATTTGTACTCATATCATTGCTTTAAGTTAGCCTTACTACCTGGACCACAGGTATGAATGTAACTATATGTAAGATGGCAAATGCCCAATTTTTCAGGGGCCTTAGGAATGCAAAGGAAAGGGAAAAAAAAGAGCCCATGTTCTTATTTTAACTGTTCCATGTGGATTTTATCCTATCGTACATCAAAGTAAGTGATTTAACTGATGATTTGTTCTGTGTGATTTTATCAAAAGAGGCCAAAGGAAGAATTTCACAGCAAGGCTTAAGCGAAAATTCAGGTTTCCTTGCTTGCTCGTTCATTATTCAACAAATGTCTATTGACTGCCGACCCTGTGAAAGCCATCGTGGCTCTGTCCAGAATAAAAATGTGCCCTCTGTTACCAGCCATGGAATGGAATTTCGTTCTCTGCAGAAACCAGCCTAAAGTAAATTAAAAAACGATTTTATTTTCTTAAGCTACATCCTTGTACCTGCTCACTTGGGGCTATTTCTAGAATGGTTGAGTATACCTTCTACTCACCCTTAGCAGCATTTCATGAATAAACATTAAATATTCCGAATAAAAATTTTACATAGATTATGTATTTGGGGGAGTGTCGAATTTTATGCTCCCCTGTCTTTTATTACTCTCCCACTTTTATTTTTGGTAAAATTAGGTTCAACCTATATATTTAAGACAGGAATAAAATAAAAGACAAATGCCTTTGCATATTTTAAATTTTATTTATCTACTTTTTATTTTATATGAAAATCAAAGAGTAAAAACACACCTTCCTGCACACACACACACACACACCACCCTCCTACACATACACACCACACACATCACACACCCTCCTACACACCACACACACACACACACACACACACACACACACTCCATCTATTGGTTCCTTCCCCAGAGGCCCTCCCAGAGTCTAAGCCAGGAGTCTGGAACTATATCTGGATCTCCCATGTAAGTGACAGGGACCTTTAAGTGTTCAATGCGTCCCAGGCGTGGATTACATTAGCAGGACTTGGAACAAAGAGGGGAACCTGGCCTTGAACACAGGCAGACCAATACAGTGTGCAGATGTCCCAACTGCTGCTTAATTGCGGTGCCGAAAATCCTCTCCTGCCTTTGAAAAAATTAAAGCTTAGTCTACACCATCAATACCACAGGTAAAACATTGTCTTCCTATCCTTAGCGGTAACTTTTCCCTAGTCCCTGCCCGTCTTCCAGCAGCTTGAGTAAAAAAATAAAATTCATGGCTCAAAGTGGTGAGTGTTACTGTTGATTCACATAGTGTGTGTGTGTCATGGGAGAATGGAGGGGGTGGTCAGGAAAGCTTAGCAGGAAGCAGCATCATTTCGGGCCCAGTGCAATAGTCTAGTAGCTGGAGTCCTCACCTTACATGCTCTGGGATCCCAGGTGGGTGCCACTTCATGTATCTATTGAGCATTTCTTTGAACAAATTGAGGTTAAAGACAATAAAGAGATAAAGTAGATTCTGGAACCCTTTGCCCGTGTTGGAGCGCGTTGGAGATGTGGACAAAGCTCCTGGCTCCTGGCTTCAGATTGGCTCAGCTCCAGCCACTGTGGCCACTTGGGGAGTGAACCAGCAGATGGAAGATTTTTCTCTCTGTAAAATCTGACTTTCCCTTAAAATCAAGAAACTTTAAAAATATTTCCTCTTGTGAATTTTTTTTTTTTTACTGAATTGTATTGTCTTCCTATTGTTTTTGCTATTTTCTGTACTAATCCATTCAGTTTTTGTTAGAAGCTCTAAAGATCTAACAACAAAGACTGGTATTTTTTATTTTTTTATTTTATTTTATTTATTTATTTTTTAAAGATTTATTCATTTTATTACAGCCAGATATACACAGAGGAGGAGAGACAGAGAGGAAAATCTTCCGTCCGATAATTCACTCCCCAAGTGAGCCGCAACAGGCCGGTATGCGCCGATCCGAAGCCGGGAACCTGGAACCTCTTCCGGGTCTCCCACGCGGGTGCAGTGTCCCAATGCATTGGGCCGTCCTCAACTGCTTTCCCAGGCCACAAGCAGGGAGCTGGATGGGAAGTGGAGCTGCCGGGATTAGAACCGGCGCCCATATGGGATCCCGGGGCTTTCAAGGCGAGGACTTTAGCCGCTAGGCCACGCCACCGGGCCCAAGACTGGTATTTTTAAAAAAAAACATTTCCCACTTGTCTGCTTAATGTTCGAATCTAGTGACATAATATCCATCGAAACTATACAGAGCACCTACTCTTCTCCTTTGTATTTGAAGATCAGGAATCTGAAGCAATAATGTGACTGAGCAACAACTGGGCTGAGTAGAAATGGGGCTGAAGAGTAATGGGACTGAGCAGTAATGGGGCTGTTCTGAACAGTGAGTCAGCTGCTGCTCGCTACTGCCCTTTCCCCTTTGGGTTACCAGGAAAAAGATTAATAAGTAAAAAAAAAATCAGTGGATAAAATTTTCAGATTCTTGACTGATGATGATTTTTGGAAGGCAGCAAGATGGGATGGAGAAAGATCATCCACCCTCTGGTTCACTCTTCAGCTGCCAGTAATAGCCAGCCATTGGCCAGATGGAAACCAGGCATATGAAACTCGAAACTTAGGCTTCATACACAAGTTGTGGGAATCCAACTCTTTGAGCCATTGACTGCTGCTCTGTGTGTACGTGTGAAGAAAATATGTACAGTCAGGAGTGGAGCCAGACACTTAAGTGCTATGCCAAACATCCTTCCCAACTTAATTAAAAGTTTTAAATCCGATAACTATGTTTGATCGATAAGTGAATTAAAAACATCAAGAAGGAGTAGGCATTGTGGTCCAGTGCATTAAGCTGTCTCTTGGAATGACTTGATTTCATGTCATAGAGCCAGTTTGAATTCAAGCTCCCTTGGTTTTGATCCAACTAGCTGCTAATGCACCTGGGAGGTAGCAAATGGTGGCCAAGAGCATAGGTTGCTGTTATCAACATGGGAAGCCTAGACTGTATGCCAGACTCTTGGAGTGTGCTGTTGTGGGTATTTGGGGCATGAACCAATAAATGGAAGATCTCTCTCTCTTTCTTATTTAAGGTATTTATTTTCGGAGGCAGGCGCTTCATAAAACACTAAAGATGCCACTCGAGATGCCTATGTTTCATGTCAGAGAATCTGGATTGGAATCTAGATTCCTGCTCCTGTAGATCCTGGACAGAGTGGTGATGGCTCAAATACTTGGTCCCTGCCACCCATATAGGAGACCTGAATGGAGATCTAGGCTCATTGTTTGTTTTGCCTTCCCTACCTGCAGCAGGCACTTGAAGAGTAACCCAGTGGATAGGAAATACTTTCGTCTGTCTCTGTTTTCCAAATAAATATCAATTAAATATACACACGTTTTATTGTTTGCTATTTAAAGGATTGAAAATTCTGTTCTAAGCCCCAGGGTTTCTTGGAGGTGACTTCCTGGGAGTTTAGAGGCAAGACTCACTTAGCGGTAAGGACTGCTCTTATATGTCATCCTCAGCAGGCCTACCTTCTGGCTCTAAACAGTGGGTGTCTGAACAATCTGTTTCTTGAGGGAATTCTGCTACTGTTTGTGAGGGAAAGAGAAAGGAAGAGGGAAGGAGGGAGGGATTAAGAAAAGAAAAAAGGAAGGGAGGGGAAAGAAGGAGAAGGAAGGAAGCAAGAGAGGGAATAAATAAAAATGGAAGAAGGGAAAGATAAACAAAAGCCAAGAAAATTAAGTCTAAAACTCACTTGTGTAGAATGTCCTATGTTGTATTATTTCTTATGTTAACCAGCAGATGGCACACTTTACTGCCAGGAAACAATTTTACAACCTAATGGATCTAAAAGTTACACTTTGTATCCAGTAAAATTTCCTGCTATTTACATAAGTGTCCTATAAAAACTGGAAACAAAATAATCTATGGGCTTCTGGTAACTACATTTCAAGTATAAATTTAAACAATCTATTAGATTTCTGATATCTTCTAATAAATCTTGTTTTAAAGATGTTACTATGAAGATTATTTGATTGTTCACTCAGAGCACGCACAGTGTACTGGCTAGATTTAAATATATGACGTGTTTGTCTTAAAACTTGGGTGCAGAAATTGAAATCATCATAAGCCTTAATTTACAATACTATTATTTGTCTGTGCACAATGCGCTTTTACTTCATTCATGATTAATTAGTTGAGTAATGCAGTAAATTCCATCTTACATTTGACGAACAGAATGTTCTTTTCATCAGGTTGATGGTTGTCAGGTGAGTCAGTTGTCATGTCAGTTGGTAAGACCCATGTCATGGGCTGTATGCCCTCAAGCAGCTATTCTATCTCACCTACAGACACACCCACAAAGCTTCTAGAAAATGGTAGCCATGACGGCTATCACCCCAGATGAGACACAGTAAGAGGGTGTAGTTGATGGGCGACCTAATCTGGAGCTAGTACTAAAACTCCTTCCTGTTGCACTCAGAAACAAAATAATGAGATGCAGAATGATGGACCAAATCCTATTTCTAGAAGAATGTGATTCTGTAATATTTTAAAAATCCTAAAGGATTACAAAAGAGGCAGAAATGATCCCCCCCATTAGACATTATTTATTTGAAAGGGAAGGAGAGAGAGAAGGGGGCGGAGAGAGAGAGAGGGAGAGAAAGATCGGATACTTCACTCCCTAAGTGGCCATAATAGTAAGGACTGGCTCAGGCTGAAACCAAAAGAGGCAGGAACCTGTCTGGGTCTCCCACACGCGTGACAAGCACTCAAGAGCTGAGCCATCATTCTTCTTCACTGCTAACAGGGATTTGGACTGGAAATGGAGCAGTCGGCATTTGAGCCGCTTCTGAGATACAGAACGGCAGCACGACTAGTGGGACCTGCTCTAGAAATACTTCTTTTACCACTAAAGATTCTGCTACACTTTCCAATGTGCACTTTCCAGAACTGACTACTTAAAACTCTCCTAGCTGTTTCTTCTGACTTTAATCTATATATTTCAATAATCGGTGGTTTCTTTCTCCAGGTTTAAATCTTCATATAAACTACTGAAAGCCAACTATGGTAAAAAGAATAGATTTAACTCTCTTGCAGTTCTAACACACACACACACACACACACAAACACACACACACACGAGTTCTGGTGCTCTCAATTAACTTCCAGCTCTCCCTAGAATTTAGACAGAATGTAACAGAGTTAAGAGAATCCAAATGTAAATATTCAGGTATACAGTGAAGCAGTCTTTCAGTAAAGGTGATAATGCCAAGCAATGGGGAAAGGACCGTCTCTTCAACAAACGGTGCTGGGAAAACTGGATGTCACACACCAGACCTTAGCAGTTCATCACATATAAAAATTTGCTGAACATGAGCGCAAGTCCTGAACATTAGAAGTTCTGGAATTATAAAACTCATAGAATAAAAGAAAGGAGAGAGGAATCCACATTGTTGAATAGTGAGAGGTAACACTTAGTTCCAGAAAACAAGTGTAACCATGCTTTCAGGAGACCGGTTGAGAGAGATTTTCTATGGAGCACAGACCAAACAGACTGTGTGGGCATGAGAGGAAAAAGGACAGATATACTGTGTGGCCGCTTCCTTTGTATCTACGCAATCAGCTATCAGATTGGCAGCAACATCTTCCCAGTGTGAGCTGGAAGGTGGTTGTGGAGGCTGTCATGACCCCTGCCATTGGTGGCTTAGGGTGAAGGAATGTCATCGTCCCCAGTGGCTTTGAGCCTGGCCTGGGGAGCTGATAGGGACTTGGGCCAAATTCTCACCTTCCCCCAACCCCCAGCAAAGCTCAAATCACTGTGGTGGACAGCCCCTGAAACCTGTCTTGGGTTGGGGAACAGTGAGAAGCCCTACTGCAAAGACTGCCAGCAGTGTGGACAGCACGTCTTCCAGGGCAGAGAGTGGATCCCCTGCACCATGTGACTGGGGGAGTTTGGGAATAGGCTAAACAGGAAAGCAGCTTGTGGGTTTCAGCTGAGTTCATGAACAACTGCCTGGGCAGACTGCATAGATTCAGTGCTCCCCACACCCTGGGGACAGATACAACAGAGCTGTTGGGGACACACTGTCTAGCAGGTTTGCGGTCTGGGTGTTGAATGCACCTGGGAGATTTTCAGGCACTGTGATCTCTGTGTAGGCTTTGAATCAGCTAGGCCTGGCACACAGAAGGGCTGAAACTGTGTATATGCTAACCAGTCCTAACACACCGTCCTGACAGTGATTGCAGCCAGTGGTATTCTGCCACATCCACTTGAGACATATGGCACATGCAGAGTGTGTTCCCACCCAACACAAAATCCTGGAATTGAAATGTAAGGCAAATCACCAAGTACTACAGACACTTTCACAGAAATAACATCCTCAATTTCAAAAAATGCAGTGATCATTCCATGTCCAGTTGTGGGTGGAAATTTAATACAATAATGAGCATTGACTTTATAGGTGAGCAAAATGAGGATTATCTGCAGAATTCTTAAACCAAGCTTCAGTTCTATCGAGGCTTGATTGTTTATCAAGGGGAATTTACTATAGAAATAGCATGTGTCTGCATCAGTTAGCTATGATGTGAATTTACATGCAAAAACACTTGATTTATTTTATGTAGATAAAGTAAGGTTTTATCATTTTTAGTGGGGTTGCTAAAAGGAAATGAATATAAAAAAGCATATATTGGGTGAATCCATGTGGAAAGGCAATGTTTCATATGGAAGCACCAATATCATATCAGTAAACTGATAGAATTGAGCTAAAAAATTGAAAACACCTCAATATAGATTAAGAAAATAAAACTGTTGTGATTATAATGTATATATGCCAGGGAAAATAGGTAATCACAAGAGTTTAGTCAATGGGAGGTAAAGCTAAATTTGCTGTTTTCCTAAAGATTATTGTTCCAGGGCTTGATGCGGTAGCTTTGCAATTAAAGTCCTCGCCTTAAATGCGCTGGGATCCATTATGGGTGCCGGTTCTAATCCTGGAGGCCCTGTTTCCCATCCAGCTCCCTGCTTGTGGCCTGGGAGGGCAGTCGAGGATGACCCAATGCTTTGGGACCCTGCATCCACGTGGAAGACCCAGAAGAAGCTCCTGGCTTTGGATCAGCACAGCTCCAGCTGTTGCAGCCACTTGGGGAGGGAATCATCAGATGGAGGATTGTTCTGTCTCTCTTCCTCTCTGTATATATAGCTGTCTTTCAAAAAAAAAATTATTGTTCTAGTTAGAATTTTAAAAATGCATTTCTAGAACAAATACGCTTTCAGAAGGACAAGTTTCCAAACCTCACTACATCAATTTCCTTGCCATAGGATTTAATTTGTTAATCTGTAAAATATGCATAATTATAAAATGTTTGTGTGAAGATAATAACAGTATACATGATATACCAGGTGCAATAGTGCAGAGAGAGTATGACTAGTGAGTATCAAAACCGTATTTATTTTATTCCTTCAATTTTTCCTAGGCTTTTCATTTTATAGTGTCAAATGGTCGTTGTTATAAGGCACTCACAAACCAAGTAACGGTTAAATGCTAGTTTCAATTATATGACAAATGGAAACAATTTTATAACCCATCTCTCAGTATTTGCAAAAATCTTCCATGAAAGAATTTGTCTTTCCAGTGTATAAATAGGAAGTTCGAACAAATGCTTCAGTTTAGCCCATTCCTCAGCTGTACCTGCATCTGGAGATATGGAAGAGAAGATTGAATTCACTCAGCCATTTTGATTGTTAGCAGCTATTGAGAAAGTTTTGATAAATGAGAAATTAAACCTCGTTAAGAGAATGCAACCAAGTATGCATTTCAGTAATCAGTGTGTTTGAAATGGCACACCAGTCACATTCCTGAATGTTACCCACAACTAATGTAAATTTAATCTTAATATTTTTACTTCCTTGTAGATTCCTTTTGCAATAAAAATGACACCGAGTGCCTCTCAAATTCTTGCTCAAGCAATTCTAACTGCAAGGCTTTTGCAGAAAACAGTTGTCCTTGCTCAAATGCAACCAACAATTTGGACAAAGTCTGTGAAAATACGAAAGATCCTTGCTCCTCCACTCCCTGCCAAGGAAATGCCACTTGTCTCACCTCCCCAGAAGGAAGGGGCTTCCTCTGCAAATGTCCTCCTGGGTATAGTGGGGCAACCTGTGAAACTGCCACCAGTTCCTGTGGTGTGAACTCCTGCCAACACGGAGGCACTTGCCACCAGCACCCTCTGTACCCCACCTGCGTCTGCCCTGCGGGTTATGCCGGAACGTTCTGTGAGACAGATGAAGATGAATGTGCCTCTAGCCCGTGCCACCACGGGGCCGTGTGCCAGGATGAAGTTGATGGTTACTCTTGCTTCTGCGTCCCAGGATATCAAGGCAGGCACTGCGAGTTGGAGGTGGATGAGTGTGCCTCAGATCCCTGCAAGAATGAAGCTACATGCCTCAATGAGATTGGTCGATACATGTGCATCTGCCCCAGTAATTATACTGGTAAGTGTGCACACTTCAGTCCCAGATAATGTAGTTAGCTTGCCCACTCTTTAACATGGTGAAGTAGAGATGATACTTTATGTCCCAATCAACCATTTATAAAAATGTCCAAGCTGTGGACAGGAATTAATCACTTGATACAAAACTTTCTAAACTATTAAAACGTCTATGGAATGTACTCTTTAAGGGATTACTGCCACTGTTGATATGTTTAGTGGAGTGCTTCATGATTTGAAACTTAGATTCAGGTTTCTTAAGGCTAAAAGACAGCATCCTTTTTTTTTTTTTTTTTACTGTTGATGAATACCTGGGTTATTTCCATATGTTATCTACCATGAATAATGTTGCAATGAACCTGATAAATGCAAACATTTCTTCAGCATTCTGATATCACTTGTCTTGGATATATACCAAGTATTAGGTATGCTGAATGCTGTTTCTATCTTTTGAGTAAATTCTACAGTATTTTCCAAAATCACTATCTAATTTATGACTAGCAACAGTGTTTAACTGTTACCTTTTCTCTACACCTTCATAAGTATCCATCTATCAGCCATCCTATCAGATGTAAGGTGATACCTCCTCGTGGTTTACTTGTGTGTATCCAGTGCCTAGAGGTGTTTAGCATTTTCTCCATGTGTTTCTGTGACACTTATTTCGTGTATTCTTTGAAATGTTGTGGAGGAACCCAGAGGGCATTGTGTTAAGTGAAAAAAAAAGCCAAGCACAGTGTAAAGCGTGCTTACCTATGTAAGTGTAATCTCATGTACATGAAGTCATGCTTGAAGAATTAGAGACTAGAATGCTGGTTACCAGATGCTATGAGGAGAGGGCAAACAAAGAAAATGAAAACCTTGATCTATAGGTAGAGTTTGGAGAGATACATTCTGATGTTCTATTGCAAAGCATGATGACTATAGCTACTAAAAGCACATCATGTATGCCAAAAGAGCTGTGAGAGAGGATTCCGAATGTTCTCATAGAAAGAAAATTATAAACATTTGAGGTGGTAGATACATGAGTTAGCTTGATTTGTTCATTCTACAATGTATGCACATATGGAAATACCACATCTTGCGCTACACAGCTATATGATTGTTTCCCAATTAAAAATAGAAGACAACTTTAAAGTACACTGACTTAGATTACTTTAGAATCAGTGGATTCCTTGGCAGCTACTAGTTTGCCAGAAGAGAATTCAACATGTATGCATCAGCGTATATTCCTTTCCTTCTCATTCGACTCTGCCCCTAGTGCCCAAAGACTGCTATAGCAGTCTGCTTGAAGGGCCATCCAGTAGTAGGCTTCCAGCGTTTAAATGTCTGCGTGACCTGTGAAGGAACGAGCAAGTCTAAAACGCACAGCAAATCAGGTAAATCATCACTTTATAAAGAACGGAGCCAGCTTTGTTCCACCTCTTGAAAAAAGAAAGTAATTGTATTTCATATTTTTTTTGTTTTTCTTTTTTTAAATGAAACTTCTGCTGATATAATTTTATTTTAATACTAGAGTAACAAGTCAACAACTCATTACCCTTGGCCTTTGTCTTCCTGGTGCCATGAGTCAGTTCCTTGTGGAGGTAGTCTTCATTGTGGCCCTCCGTCTTCAACTGCTTTACTCATCAGATTGTCCACGTACTTCCAAGGGGCAACTGACCCCACCCATTCTTTCTAAAGTTTATTCTGCTCATCACGTTCCTGGCTCCCTCACTCCAATCCCTGAAATGTCACTCACATTAATACCATGCTTCCCTTTCCTTTTGCCACATTTACAACTTCCTGTGATATTTGGCATTCAACTTGCTCTCTCCTCTTACACGTTTCATGTGTATTTCCTTGTTTTGACATTTCCCTAAGTATGTTAAGAAATATAATTGTATGGAAAGTATACTTCTTCAAAATTTGAATAAGAACCCTCCAGAATTATTGTGCTATATTATGCCAATGTTTTGAAAACATCTTTCAAAATAGGCATATCTTTGTTATTGTGGCTTAAAATTTGTTCCTTTTCTCACACTTCACTTACAAAACATCTTCAAGATCTGCTGCTTTGGCATCTGAGTTGACTTCCTAATGCAGTGAATTCATTGTGTTTCCAGTGCTGTGTCTCCTGTGTGTAGCTCTGTTGCACCTCCCAGATGCTCTGCTTCCAGCCTTCTCCTCCTCCAGGCTCTGACTACTGAGAGTGAAATCATCCTTCCTAAATAGACTTGTGCCACAACCTTCTAAAGAACCTGAAAGCATCTCACTATGTAGAGTCTGATTTTCATCTGTCACTGAAAGTCTTCCATACTTCGTTCCAAACATTAGCCATATCTCCACACAACATCCTACCAAAGCATTCTATTTCCTTAAATCGGTCATCCATTTATTTAATTTTATTTTATTTGGAAGGAATAGAGTAAGAATCATAGGAGATTAAATGGGGAGAAGAGAGAGAGAGGCACACACACACAGAGAATATCTTTCAACTAGTTATTCTTTCTCTGAATGCCCAGGACAAGGCTGGTCCTGTCTGAAGCCAGGAGCCTGAAATGCAATCCATCTCTGCCACGTGGGTGGCAAGGACCTAAATACTTCAGACAGCATCGGTAGCCTCCCCAAGTGCACACTAGAAAGTGAAACTGAGACTTGAGTCAGGAACTCTGATGTGGAATGATGATGTCCTTATTCTTCCTATACGCTTCTTGTGTCAGTTACACACCAGCCAGTGTGCTAACAAGCAGCATTCTTACTCAGCCTCATTCAGTGTTTGCAAGCAATGCTCACTTAATTGTTACTGAATTATTGCAATTTTAAAGTGTTTTTATGTATTTCTAGATACTGGTAGTGCATATCTGGGATATTGATGTAATGAAGCTGAGAAAGTTGATTGTTCAACTGCTTTAATTTACCTTCTCTATTACTCTAAGCAGACTTTTTTATGGGAGAGTGTTTGTGTTAAATTGAAAGTTATCAATTACTATTTAATCACTAATACTAGGATAACTATTATGGAGAACAGTAAAGAAGTTTAGAAAACAATACTTATTCATGGAAAACTTGCTTAAGAGCCATAATCTGATGTCCATTTTTGAAAGAGTTTTAGCAGTTGAATTTTCATTAAGAAAAACTTTTTAAAATTAAATTTAAGAAATAACGTTCTATGGGATTGGTTTGGAATTGTTTTTGCTTAGAGCAACCATATTTAAAAATCATCGCACTTCATTTAATGAAGTATCTTTATTCCCTGCTGCATTTTCAATGTGACTAGTGACTAAATGAGTAGATATGAGATAATTTAACATTTCAGCCATTCTAATTCAAATAGTCTGAAATGTTTTTTTACATGCAAATACACTGTTTAGAAACTTTTACAATATACACATTTTTTTCCTTTTTAAATTTTTTTTAAAAAATCTTTTTGAAGGGCAGATTTATACAGAGAGGGAGAGACAGGGAAAGATCTTTCATCCGCTGGTTTACTCCCCAAGTGGCCACAATGGCTGAAGCTGCTCTGATGTGAAAGTGAGGAACCAGGAACT
This sequence comes from Ochotona princeps, assembly GCF_030435755.1. Lineage (NCBI taxonomy): Eukaryota > Metazoa > Chordata > Mammalia > Lagomorpha > Ochotonidae > Ochotona > Ochotona princeps. Next base: position 9,831,322 of record NC_080841.1, read on the forward strand.
TCCTCTGGGTCTCCATTGTGTGGGCAGAGTCTCAATGCTTTGGGCTATCCTCAACTGCTTTCCCAGGCCTTAGGCAGGAAGCTGGATGGGAAGCAGAACAGCTGGGACTCAAGGTGGTACCTATATGGGATCCTGACGCTTGCGAGGTGAGGATTAAGCCACTAGGCTACTGCACAGTGCACGTGCTTTTTCTTTATATCTTGATTTAACTGGATCATAAGGAATCCTATCAGTGGTCTTAACTTAGTCTTACAAGATTGAAAGAGTGTAAGCATAAAGTATTTCACCTACAATGAGTTCATTTGTACTGTGGGTTATATTGTATCTCTCCCAGGCCCAATGATGGTGCCCCTTCTCACTATTACACTCCAAGTCCACGATGAGGATTTCTTTGTTATAATGGTGTCATTTCCTATTTGATTATATTCTTCCCTTGTTTTCCAAGAACTCAGCTAAATCTTACTATGTAGTTTTTTGAGTGACACATATAATACTTGCTTGCAAATAGAATTTAGAGAAGAGACTCATAACGCAGTAAGAATCAGATCTATTATTAGTTCCTTGGGCCTGCTCAGGTACAAAGGTGCAATGGGAGACTTGCTCCGTAAGCCCCTGCATTCTGGTAGCTCAGCAGTGGTTCTCAGCCCTGGCTACTCATTAGCAGTCGCCTAGAGAGAGGAGAAATAGAATGTTCAGACTCAACCTGCAGAAGCTCAAATGCAGTTGATGATGCTAAGGTATAGCTAGGACTGGGATTCAGAAATCAAATGCACATGGACTTAATTTGAGAACGTTTCTTGCACTCCACCGTCATTTAGACACACAGGGAACCAGGCTTGTGTTGTGCTTTGCCTGTACGTGATTATTAGTATTTGTGACAGCTCACACCAATTATAGCAACCTCAGAAAAGGTCTGTGGAACAAAGGCAAAAGCCAGAGCTGAGAGAAAAAGAAAAAGACCGTGCGCAATCAGCATGGACATGCTGGCAAACTCTGACTCTGTATCTCCCTGCTGGTGGGTGCTGAAAACCGCATTGCAGTGGCCGAGTCACGGAGTGCCCCGTCCAAACTTAGAGTGGTCATTCCTGAGCAGTTGGCTTCAGGAAGAAGCATGTGTTTCTCTGAGCAGCACAGTTAGAAAAGGTAATCAATTTTAAAAGACAGAAAGATAAGAAGGAGAGAGTTCACTCTGTGAATTCTCCACTAGGCACTTCACTGTGCTTGGTGAGCAGTGATTCATGAACTGCAGAGATGGGCTCAGAGAGAGCCATTGGAGATGTGGGGGAGAAACTTCCATGTGCAAGCAAAACTCTAGCTGAAGCTGAAAGCTAGTGGCTGCAAGCTTTCTTAGTTACAATACTGTTACAACTGTTCAACTTGTCAATGAAATGAATCATTCTGTAATTGAGGTCTTCCCTAAAATGAACTAGATGGGCTGATGAGTAATTTCCATATTAAAATGCTTGTAAGATTAGAAGGACAGGCTTGTAGAATGGTAGGGAAAAGCTGATTGATATTTGATGAAGCAAATTGGGGTGGGAAGTGATTTTAGTTCATCTATTATGAATGGATTTTGGTTAAAGATAATATTTTAAAAAAACAAGGACCACAAGATAAAATCTACTTTTAAGATACATTTCTTTCAGAATAGAAAATAATTAAGAATCAGTTCATATTTTTCGGAAAATGTGTAAGTACATAGAAACTAGTTAGTGCATGGAGACTAATTAGTTCATGAGGGTTAGAATATCATTTAATGAAATGAGATTTCTAGTTTTTAAGAAAGTTTGCTGAATGAATGTACAAGGTATCAAATGTTATTCACTCAGCAAGTGTTTATGCCCAAGTGTACTGCTGCCACTGTGCTGAACCTTGGAGGTGTACAGATGACCAGAAAAAACTTATACATGACAAAGTGCTCCTGTCTATTCAGGGAGCAGATCTATAAACACAAATTCCAGCCTGTGAACAGAGAGCAGAGGCAGCACAAAGAAGGAAACCAGTAGCGCTGCTTGAAGTTAAAAACTGCTTCACAGAAAAAAAAAATCATCTCTTTCAGAATGCAAAACTGAAACTTCCATCCATTGACTAAGTTTATTACTATGATCATTGTTATTATTGCACGCTGAATATCAAGGGAGAAAGACTGCAGAGGTGTTGTCTCTGTAAAGAGAGGCATGGCACTGATGTGAGGGTATCCTCCCAAATTCTTCTGTTGAGATCTTTTTTTTTTTTTTTTAAGATTTTATTATTATTGGAAAGCCGGATATACAGAGAGGAGAAGAGACAGAGACAGAGAGGAAGATCTTCCATCTGATGTTTCACTCCCCAAGTGAGCCACAATGGGCTGGTACACGCCAATCCGATGCTGGGACCAGAACCTCTTCCGGGTCTCCCACGCGGGTGCAGGGTCCCAAAGCTTTGGGCCGTCCTCGACTGCTTTCCCAGGCCACAAGCAGGGAGCTGGATGGGAAGTGGAGCTGCCGGGATTAGAACCGGCGCCCATATGGGATCCCGGGGCTTTCAAGGCGAGGACTTTAGCTGCTAGGCCACGCCGCCGGGCCCTTCTGTTGAGATCTTAACCACAAAGTGATGATACTAGAAAGTGGGCGTCGGAGAGACCAGGTCATTGGGCTGCAGCTCTAAGAACTGGATTTTGCCCTTATAAAGAGGTCCAAGATGGAGGCCTGGCCCTTCTGCCATGTGAAGACTCTGAAGGTGTGTCTTGGCGTGACCGTGCTCCTTGTCCTCTCTCTCCAGCTGTAGGCAGGGTGCACAGCTGTTTGTGTGATTGCTTGCCACATGAAGGCTGAATGCACAAGACAGTGTTCCTGGCACAGCTTCGGTGTGTCTAGTAGTGTGGTTTTGATCAACACAACAGTTCTAAACACTCACTTCCACATCCTAATCTAAGCACGATAATCTGACCAAGCTCTTGGTCATGGTCAAAATGAGGAAATGGTTTAGTGCAATTTTTTTTCTCCCGAAAACGCCTTAGGCTACAGAAGTGCTCATTGGCATTATTGCTAACTCTTAAATATTGCTACAGATATTGATGTTGTTGAAACCTTTATCCATACTTTTCACAGGTATCAGCCCCTTGTATTGGTGTGTTATCTCTGCTGAATACTATAAGAAACAAATGCAGCAAAAATCATTCACAAAAATAGAGTGAAAGCCGACATTCGGCAGAGCAGTTAAGCATCTGCTGTATATGAGCCTTGAACTGAGTCTAGGCTGAGCGCCTCTGCCTTTCAAAACAATGAAAATTTAAATGAAAAACTAAAGTGTTGTGTATTTCAAATACAGCATAGCGGAAACTTTGATATGTCTTTTGTTATTTTCATAATTTTAGGATTTGTGTATGTGTGTTCAGAAAATGCTGACAGTAGATTAGGAAATCCAGACTTATTGACTTATGAAATTAATATTTCCTAATCAGATGACATCTTGGTGCATATCACAGCACACATGAGGTGGGTAAAGTGGGAGGAAAGGTAAACAGATTGGTTTAAGGAAATATATCTCTAAAAAGAATAAAGGATGAATTTACATAGCATTGGGAGAAATGATTTTACAAATAGAAAACTGTGATCCTCAAAGCATCATCATGGCCACGGAAGTGAGAATTCCCTCAGAGTACTGTACCCTGGAGGTTGGCAAACAGGAAAGGGGAGACATCTTTCATTAAAAAAAATTAGGGCAGGTGAGACAATCCTTTGTCAGAATGCCTGAGTTTGAGTCCCAGGTCTACTTCTGATTCCAGCTTCCTGTTAATGCAAACCTTGGGAGGCAACAGGTGATGGATGACCCAAGTGTTCACATCCCTGTGACCTATGTGAGACACTAGGATTCTGTACCAGCTCCTGGCTTGGTCTGGCCCAGCCCCAGTCCCAACCCCAACCCCAGCTGTTGGAAGCATTTGAAAAGTGAACCAACAGGTGGCAAATTGCTCCACTTTTGTCTTTCAAATGGGCAAAATGTATATGAACATTTATGTACAATTTTTTCCAAGGATTTCTTTATTTTTTTTAATCGGAAAGCCAGATATACAGAGAGGAAGATCTTCTGTTCACTGATTAACTCCCCCAAGCGGCTGCAGTGCCCAGAGTTCAGCTGATCTAAAGCCAGGAACCAGGAGCCAGGAGCTAGGAGCTAGGAGCTAAGAGTTTCTTCTGGGTCTCCCATGTGGGTGAACGTCCCAATGCTTTGTGCCATTCTTGATTGCTTTCCCAGGCCACAAGCAGGGAGCAGGATGGGAAGCAGGGTTGCTGAGACATGAACTGGTGCCTGCATGGGATCCTGGCACATGCAAGGTGAGGATTTTAGCCACTAAGCTACCATGTTTGACCTTTAAATATATATATATATGCACAATTTTTAAAGTTGTTGTTTCAGAGAAAGACTGGCAAAGAGGATTCTGTCCTTTGGCTCTTTTCCCTATGTCTGCAGTGATGGTAGGTGTGGCAGGAACTTGATAGAACAGGGAATCAAACATCCATAACATCTTGCTGTTATCACACTAGCTTGATTCTGTGCATCCAAGCAGGAAGTCATCTAGGTGTCTTCAGTGCCCAAGGATGTTAAAAAATGTAATTATGACATATAAGAAGACCATACACAGAAAATCAACAGCTGAAATTGAAACAGCATGTTACAATTCTTTGCCTGGATGCTGTTCCAATTGATGCATATGAAGAATCCATAGTTCTAATTCAAAAGAAAAATCCATGGATGGAGGCCCACTGGGTATCAGATACATTCGGTATAATTTAAACCTTAAGATGACAGCTCAAAGCTGGAGTATAATTATGTCCAAGACATGAGGCACCCCAGATAGTTAGAAGGATGCTGAGGATGGGTTATCAAAGCCATGCTGAATGCATCATGTATTCTGCCCATGGTACTAAGCGATAAGGATGGCATCACTAACAAGACCTGTTCCCTATTGATAGCATAAGAGGTACATTATCTCACTGAACAGAATGTCAGCACTGATTTCTAATGGCCAGAGATGCCTATTCAAGGGCAGAATCTCTATATGATTCTCAGAAGGTTGGGAAACAATCATCCAGAACTATTAATCTGACTTGTTGGCTGGTGGTTTAGAGTGGGCATTAACTTGTAGAAGCATTGAAAAGCTGTGTCTCATCACAACCAGCCTATCTTCAATGAGAGACCATAGATTTTTTTTATTGTGGTTGTGACTAGGTCATTCCCTTTTAAAAAAAATCATTGAGCATTTACTATGTTGAAGAATATGAACAAAATGCCACACAGGGCTCAGTTGTCTAATCCTCCTCTTTTGTGTGCCAGGATGTGGAGGCAGCAGTTTGTGTCCCCACTGCTTCACTTTCTACCAGCTCACTACTTGTGACCTTGGGATGGCAGTATAGGAATGCCCAAAGCCTTGGAACCCTGCACCCACATAGAAAATCCAGAAGAAGCTCCTAGCTCCTGGCTTCAGTTTGTCTCAGATCCAGCCACTGGGGCCATTTGGGGAGTACACCAGCATATGAAAAGTCTTTTCCCTCTGTCTGTTCTTTTCCCTGTAAAATCTCCCTTTGCAATGAAAATAAATAAGTCTCATTTCTTTTTTAAGAACAGTGGCCTCAAAGAGCCATTCATTTTATGAATAAAATGGACAACTAAGGAGCATTTGGCGCAGCAGTTAAACCACCACTTGGAGCACTCCACATTTCATATCAGAGTGATTGTTTGAGTACCAGTTCTGCTTTCCACTGCAGCTTGTTTCCTTTGTGCAGGCTGAGGGAAAGGAGGTGATGGCTCAAGTTGAATGGGTCCCTGCTATCCATGTGCAAGACCTAGAATGAGTTTATTGTTCCTGGCTTCTGCTTAGACATGGCTGTTGTGGGCACTCAGAGTAAACCAGCAGTTGAAACTCCTGTGTGTGTGTGTGTGTGTGTGTGTGTGTGTGTGTGTATGTGTGTTGCTGCCATCAAACAAATGCAATAAGCAAAACTTTCAAATGTAGTAAAAAATTTTCATAATATTTACATTTATGTTCATATTACAAGGAATTTTGAAAATACGGTTGAAGAGGCATCAGAATAAAATAGAAGCCCATAGACATTTTCTTCCAAGATTGAGAACTAAACTAAGTGAGCAAGTCTGGAGAACAGGGAACAAGTAGAGCACTATCAGTCATCAACAAGCTACCGCGCTTATGAACTCCCACGTGCAGCCTAGAGCTTCAGTGACGTCCTGCTGCATGACAGTGGCAGAGTCCTCATCTTCTGGAAGCCTTATTATATTACAAGAAAAGATGCCTTACCCTGTAGTCAGTAGAGGTTGGAAACCATTGAAAAACTGTAAGCAGACCTTGCTGTAATTTATAAAGATTGCATTTCTATAAAAATGCAGAATGGTTTGAGAAAAAGAAGGCTGGGGTGGAAACTGCAAACCAGAGATGGGAACTTTCTGGTTAAGGTTGTGGCAGTGTGGATGGCACTGTGGCAAGATCTCCTGGCTAGTCAGGATGTGGGAAATGCTACCAGATAAGCTGGTGTATCTACCAGAATTCTGGCTGTGCTTATATGGTCAGTTTTGTCAGGGCTGGGAGTGGAAGACCAGAGTGTGTGGGAGAGTAGAGTTTGTTTTAGGGATTGTGGACTGATGCTTGTGAGAGAGTTGGAGAAGGCATTCTATTAGCAATTAGGTTCACAAGGGAAATCAAGTCTAGGGTTAAACTGTTAATGTTTATCTACATAAACTTATGCAAAAATGTCACCAAGAATTCACTTCCATGTCCCAGTATGATGGGCATCTCTTTCTCTACTGACAGTCTTTCTTCAAACCAAACTAAAGAAAGTATGTCAGTATATTCTAGTGAAAATTTAATTCTTTGACTTTCGCTCAAACTTGGCACTTACCTGATAAACCACTTTCCACACAACCTTTCCTCTTTTTGTGAGTCTCAGGGCCAGGAGAGGAGGGAGGTTGGCTTTCATAGCAAACGTGCTGTTCCTGCTGGTCTACTGGCTCAGCACTGACTCAGCACTTACTTACTCTTTTCATTTCTTTGTAAGCAGTTATTTACTAATGTCCACTTTATTCCCAACAGGATGACTTCTCCTTTCCAGTCAACATCTTGGCTTTGTTAAAATCCATTTCACAATTTCTGGGGCCAGCACAGTGCTATAACAGGCTTCAAACCAAATTTAATCATAGAAATAATCCAATGAAGTAGTTACAATTATTGTTCTAATTTTTCAGAGAAGAAAGCTGAAACACGAAGAGGTTAAGAAATTTCTCAAGGTCATGGCTAACATAGGTGGCTGTTCTAGCCTCTCAACCTGCATTATCCATGATGGGAGCTTGAGCTTTGCCCACTATAGTATGTGCTACCTGGTAAAACTAACTATTTAAAAATAGTGTGACATGGACCAGTGCCTTGTAGGCTTCCAATGAAAGTAGAACTAACAATAACTGTTCCAAAAATGACTCTTTCCAGACTCAAAAACCACAAGGTGAGTCCATACATAACAGCTGTTCTGGTTTGAGTACCTTCCCACAGGCACACCAAACATTAATATCAATTACAATTAACAGGAAAGTTATTTTGTGTAACATAACATTTGACAAATGTTTCAGTAAATAAAGCCTTGGCAAAGAGCTAAAATATTAACCCTTTGCTAAAACTTTTCTATTGTGCTGTGTTGACTTTTTTTTTTAAAGGTGTGAACTGTGAGTTGGGAATTGACCCATGTGCGTCCCATCCCTGTTTAAATGGTGCCGCTTGCCGGGATGCTGCAACGGCTTACTTCTGTGTCTGTACTGCTGGATTCACAGGGGACAACTGTGAGCTCAACCTGGATGAGTGTGCCAGTCAACCTTGTCTCCACGGAGGGTTATGTCTGGATGGGGAAAACAGGTATGCTTCCTTCCACAATTTGAGCAATTGGCCAAGAGAGAATTCATTTACCAAGAGCTAGGAAGGCATCTTAGACAGCTTCTGGGAGAATAAAACTAAGGGACAAATTGATTTTGGTACAAAACATTCTTGAAATCCATGTGTCAATTTTTCATGTTATACATTGTCTATGAGCAAATGTTGTAGCACTCCAGCAAATTTAGAGAATGTAAACCTTCAGCTTAAATGGTGAAGATTGAAGAAGCAAGGTGGCTGAGTAGGAAAAAGTCATGTTGACTTCGGGCACAGACTGATACCAAACAACAACAAAGCAAGAACCACATTCCCAGGGGACCTGGGGATCAATTGAAAGAAATATGCAGTGGAGAACAGCCAGAACAGAGATGCCCTCAAGCAGTGAGGGCAGTGAGGAGAGAAGAAAGGCATGTAGCGGGTGTGTCATGAACTGCCAGGGGTTCCAGCCCCTTTATGGCTGATGTCCGACTTGGAAGCCCCATTTTCTTGGGAAAGATGAGCAGGGGCTGCCACACTCCATGGAGCTGTTGACTTTCACTAAGGGAGAATTCCAGTGTCCTCACTGATTTGAGTCTGGCCTGGGAAACTAGTGGGGGCTGAGCAACTACTTTCCTCTGTGAAAAAAGAGCATGTTGCTTCTCCTGCTCCTCCTACTATGGCACCAGTCTCAATTTACTGGAGCTACTTTTGTCCTGACTTGGAAAATGGCAGGCAGCTCATGGAAGGGATGGAGCAGCTTGCAGGGTGGAAAGTGACATCTCTACATCCTGTGACTATGAGGGTTTTGAGCCTAGGCCAAGGAACTGAGAGAACATGAGCTATAGCTGGGTTCCTGCACATGGTCTGACCATGGAAACTCAAGGAACTGGGCATGGATCACATTGAGGGCTTGAGGGACACACCACCAAGTAGGTCAGTGTTCTATATGGTATGCATGTATGACTGGGCAGATGTGTAGCCATTGTGAGCTCCCCATGTGCCCTGTGTCAGCTGGTTCACTTTGGTAAAGAGAAGAGCTAGGATTGTGAATGCTCCAGTCAGCTCCAGCATTGCTCTGTCTGCTGCACACACCCAACTTGGATGTCACTTCAGGCTCTTGGCTCACTTACAGACGGTGGCTAGAGGCTCCTGGCCCCGCATAGTACACAGCCATAGAAACCCAGTAATAGTCTCAGGTTCTCTACTGTCCCAGAGAAGCAGATTTCCAAGAATAAGGCCTTCAATCAATCAATCCATCAATTGAACAATCAAAAACAATAAACTCATCCCCCAGGGGAGATAACAAGTTATCCCCAGATATGTAAATAGCAATGTAGAAATTTAAGAAACATGAACCAAAAATGCAGTTGAAAGCCTTAACCACAGACTTGGTGAGTCAGAAAAAAGAAAATCTATTCTAGAAGAAGAATACCTCAGACAAAAAGAAAACAAAATGGAAGCATCAAACAAGGATCTGGGGTCTATGGGATACCAATTGTTTAAAAATTCAAATCTCAGGACTTCCCAAAGGTATGGGGAAAAAAGCAAACACAGGAAGCATCTAGAATGCCAAATAGGCATAATCAGAAAACATCCTCACTATGATACAACATTTCAAACTTTAGAAGTAAAACATAGGGCCCAGTGTGATGGCTCAATGGCTAGGTCCTCACCTTGCAAATACCGGGATCCCATGTGGGTAGCAATTCTTGTCCTGACTTCAGCTCCACTTTCCATCCAGCTTATGTTTGTGGCCTGGGAAAGCAGCTGAGGATGGAACCCTGCAAAGTGTTGGGACCCTGCACCTGTGTGGGAGATCTGGAGGAGGCTCCTGGCTCCTGGCTTCCGATTTGCTCAGCTCTGGCCACTGTGGGCATTTGGGGAGTAAACCAGCAGATGGAAGACCTTTCTATCTGTCTCTACTTCTCTCTGTAAATATAATCTACCTTTCCAATAAAAATAAATAAAAATGTTTTTAAAGTAAAACATAAAAAGAATTTTCTAAAGTATGTAATAGAGAAAGGCAAAAACATCTCTAAAAATTTTTCCAGCAGGTTAATAGCAAATTTCTTAGTCTCCCCGTCAGGGAGAGAATGGAGAGATAGACACCAAGTCCTCAAATAAAATTTTAAAATCCTGCTAACTCAGAATACTTAGTGAATCTCCCATTTATAAATGAAGAAGGAGTAAAAACCTTTCAAGACAAGCAGAAGTAGAAAATGTTGTCACCAGCTGGCCGGAAGACATTCAGCATGGAAATTACACAAAGCTTTGATTTGGGTGGGGGGGCATGTGCAAACAAAACAGCTCTGAAAACTTGCCACCTTATATGCTCTTTAATCAAATGTTTCTTGAATAATGCTCTGTTTTATTATTATCTTTCTTACTACCTAAATTTTGAGAAGATAAACACAAAGTCTACCAATATTACCGACTTTATTTTTACACAATGTAACATAACATGTTTGTTATAAAGTATACAGGAAAGTCAGACACCATCTTCACAAACAGAACAAAGGAATCAAGTGGGGTTTTTAGTTCCATGATTGAGGTCCACTAGCCAACCTGCTAAGCCCTTGGGGACAGGGCTCTGATCTTTAAGGGCCTCCAGGTAGACTTTTTAAATTAGAAAAGCACAGGATAAACAGGTGGAATAATGATTTCTAGCTTGACATCTGCATTTGGTGGTAAACAGGTTTGTAATTGTGTTTACATCCATGGATATGCCATCTCCAGAATCCTTGTTTTATCTGTGCTGACTCTGCATAACCACTTTTCACATTTAAAATGGTTTTAGAGACCCTATTCAATTAACGGATCACTCTGAATGGAGTCAATAACTTTCTCAGCAGTTTTGAATTTAGAGATAATCAGATATTCCTAAATTCCTAAACACAATCAATGATTAGTTAAAAATGGAAAAATGGAAAAACTTGTAATGTGAAAATGGAAGAACAGTATAAGTTGTTCTCTGAGCACTTTTCTTGAGCTTTACATAGTTTGTTATTTTTCATATAAGACCTTATTAGTGAGCTCTCTATATAAAAGAATGCCAGGATGATATAAATGAGTCTCTACTGCCTTGAGAAATATTGACGATTGTTTGCTACTCTTTGATATCAGTGTGTTCAGTACTTCAAGACACTTGAGATACTGTGCTTGATCTTGAAATGTATTTTAATTTCAATATCACAGGTACTCTGGGTTATAGACACTATTATCTGCAATTTATGGATGGTGAGATCAAAGTAAGCAGTCATGATTTCTGGATAATTTTGCATGAAACTGTGCTATAATTTTAAAACAATGATTAGATGTTAATATAAAACATGTAATACTTCCAAGCTTACAGTAAAAATCCCTCAGAGTTTGAGGAGCCCCTATGCCATGGTGATGGCCAGATGAAGAGGTAGCATAGACACAATTAATTTCACTGTGACCAAGAGTGGACATGAAAGTTTCTTTCACTTTGCAGCTACACCTGCCACTGCTTGGGCAGTGGATACACAGGGACACACTGCGAGACCATGTTGCCTCTTTGCTGGCCAAACCCTTGTCACAATAATGCAACTTGTGATGGCAACGTTGACAACTACACTTGTCACTGCTGGCCTGGTGAGTGAGAAAATATTTTTTTGGCATTTTGATTGTTATTGTTTGAAATAGAAACAATTTGTCAGGAGAAAATGAGGCTAAAATTCTTAGTGCTAATGATAAGAAACAAATCTTTCTTCTAGTTTTCGTTGTTGGGTTGTATTCTACGCCATCATTCACGGTGTCAGGCAGCATGATAATAATGATGGTCATGGACGATGTGGAAGGATATTTTGAACACAGATGTATTATCCCAGTCATTTACTGGATCAATAAGAATATAAATTGACCAAATATGAGCTATCACTAGAAATTACATATAAAAGGTGATTGGATGTGCATGCTCAAATGAAAAAAGAACTGAAGGAAAAATAAACCCAAGAACACCATCAAAAACAGACACAAACAAAAAACAAAGACAGCGCATGAGAAGATCCAAGATGGCTAACTGAAGTCGCTGTGGTATAAAAAGAACAAAAGTCTGACTGACAGAAAGTTTTGGCCAAGAAGTGAAAGGAAAACAGTGAAGGCTTCATGGGACACAAGGAGAGAAAGGCAATGGCCGTTTTTCTTCTGGGATACCTTTGCTGGCTCCTGGGATTGAGACTTGATATCTTTGGAAAGCCATTACTCAGCCTACTTACTTCTCTGGTGTTATCCAGTCTGCCTGTAATACTCCTCTCTCTCTCTATCCCTTCATCTTCCAGACAGCATAGATTCTGTCTCCTCTGGGAAGCTTTTCCCAACTTATTGAGTTCCAGATAAAGCGCAGCTCCTCTGTGCCCTTAAAATGTCCTCAACACCTACCTGTTACTGCCTTGTTCATTATACCATTCTTTTAAGATTTTTTTTTACTTGAAAGAGTTAGAGAGGGAGAGAGAGAAAAAGCAAGAATGGGAGCAAGAGTAAGAGAGAGCAACAGAGAGAGAGAGAGAGAGAGAGAGATCTTCCACTCATTGGCTCATTTTTCAGATAGCTACAATGGCCAAGGCTAGGTCAAGTCAAAGGCAGGACTTTCTCCTAGGTCTCTTGCCCAGGCACTTGGACCATGCTCCACTGCTCAGCCAGGCCATTGGTGGAGAGCTAAATCAAAAGTGGAACAGCTGGGATGTGAAGCAGAACAGATGTGGGATGCTGCCACAATAAGCAGCAGCCTTACCAACTATGTGACAACACCAGGCCCTCAGCAGATTCATTTTTAGAGAAGTTTTAGGTTTCAGACAAATTACATAGAAACCAGAGCCCCACAGATGGCTTCTGCCCACCACCATTCTCACATTTACACTTTCTTCATTGTAATGCATTGGTCACAAATAATGAACTGAGATCAATTCATCATTATTAACAAGAAGGCCATTAGGATTCACTCTTTCTATTATGTAGTCAGGTCTATGGGCTTTGACATATGTATAATGTGCCATACACACTATTATCTTGTCAAGCAGATTTACTGTCCAAAAATATCTTGTTCTCCACCATTTCATCCTGTTAGACGGCAAAATCATAAGGCCTTGCCTGATGGGCAGCCATTCGCCAGCATGATGTTTGTTGAGATGAAGGGTTTTATGTCAAGAAGCCAGCACTCTTGAGGAGACAATAGTGTCTACAGAATTTGTCCTTTTTCTCCCAACAAGCCAGCCAAAATGGCCTTTAAAGGGAAGAGGTATCTACAGACAGAGGTTAGGAAAAGAAGAACCCAGTCCACTGATGATTAAGCAGGTTGTCAGGCTTTGTCCTGGTGATGGTTCTGGTGGCGTTTTCCTGAGGATGGAGTTGAGCGGTCTGCAGCATGTGGCTGCGTACCCCTCAGCTGGGAGGGAGCCTGACTTGCCAAGTCGTCTTGTTTCAGTAGGCTCCTAAGACACAAGTAATTCACAAAGCCAGCAGCTGGACCCTGTCAGACGAAATATGATAAAGGGAGAAAAGAAGCCTTCCTTATGGCTACAATCTTACCTATTCCCCTGAACTCTTGGCAACCACAGGTCTGTTTACTGTCCCCGTTGTGTAACCCTTTCCAGAATGCTTGGAACTGAGTACTATGTAGATTTTCAGATTGCCATTATTTTGCTTGGAAATATCCATTTAAATTCCTCTACACCCTTTTTTCCTGGATCGTATTTTCTACTTTCTTGTTGAAGATTGGACAATTGTGCATGTGTGGGTTCTCTTCTGGATTTTCTATTCTACTCCATTGATCTACCTCTCTGTTTCTGTTCCAGTACCAGGCTGTTTTGCTAACTACCACCCTATAATATAAGGTCTCTTCAATAGATGCTGTTGGGACACCTGGCTAATAGCAAGAAGCAAGATGCACACCCTTCACCATACACAACAATCAAATCTAAATGGATAAAAGTTCTAAACCTGCACCCAGGAACCATCAAACTTTTGGAAGAAAAAGTTGGAAATACTCTGCAAGATATACACGTACGCATAGACTTCTTAGAAAAATCATCAAAAGCAAGAGAAGTCCAGATCAAAATAAACAAATGGGACTACATTAAGCTAAGAAGTTTCTGCACAGCAAAGGAAACAATCAACAAAGTCAAAAAGCAACCAACAGAATGGGAGATCTTTGCACACTATGCAGGAGACAAGGGGCTAATTTCTAGAATATACAAAGAACTCCAGAACAACAATAACATCAAAACAAGCAAACCAGTCAAGAAATGGGCATGAAAAATGGGCAGACACATTGCAAAAGAACAAATCCAAATGGCTAACAGGCATATGGAAAAAATGCTCAAGCTCTCTGGCAATAAGGGGAATTAAAAAACAACACTGAGGTTTCACTTAATGTCAGAAAGAATTGCCCATATACAGAAAACTACCAATGATATTTGCTGGTGAGGTTGTAGAGAAAAAGGAACCCTACTCCAATGCTAGTGGGAATGCAGGCTACTGCAGCCACTATGGAAGTCAGTATGGAGAACGCTTCGGGAATTAAAAATTCACCTACCATATGATCCGGCATATCACATATTCAACAGCCTGAAGGACAGCTTGGCTACTTCCAAGTTCTGGCAATTATGTTGTAAACATCCACATGCAGATTTTTGTACCAACATATTTTTACCTGCTCGGATAAGCACTAAGGGGTGCAGTTTCTGGATCACACAGTGAGCATATATTAAACTTTGTGAGAAACTGCCAGCATATGTTCAAAAATGCTTGTACCATTTGCACATCCACCAGCAATGAATGAGAGTCCCCATACCTCTATATCTTTGTCAGACTTTCAGCGTGGATGTGATGTAGCTTGTTAAATTTTAGGCAAGCAGGAACTCTTTAAAATGATATCTCTTTAGCTGTCAATTTGATACACTCACCTACCCAGGATGAGTGTGTAGCATCTGGGACCAGGGTGCATGGCTCAGACCCTAACCTCTATTGCATATCCAATTGGGGTACCACTCATGACCTCATAAACAGGAGTGAAAGGAAGGCAAGATCTGTCTTTTCACTGCAGAGTGCCCTAAAAAATATTACCCTTGCTTGCATTGTTTTCTGCATTCTCACACTTCAACTCTCTTACTTTTGGGTGGATCTTCTCAATTACAGATACTGTCTTTTTTTCTACTTGTTTATGGGTGATTTTTTGGCTCACCGTTGTGTGTTTTTCTTATGGAGTGGCCAACGCCTGCTTGTGACTGTATGTTTATTCTCCTCCATCTAAATAAACTCTATTCCTATTTGCACCCACACACACAAAGAAAGCAAGCAAGAAAGTGGGTAACATTAATGTTACATTACAGACCATCTGTCAATATTGATGTTCATTTTGGTAAATATCCTGTTTCACCAACTGTTTAGTTATTAAGAGAATTTCATTGAGTAGGATCGAGATTTTACAATTTTACACATCTATTTTCCTTTGTGATCCATGGAGGGAATGTAATGATAAATTCATACATGTTCAAACTCTCAATTGTATAAGCATACTGATGCTCTGTAGCTATATGTCCATCTCTCTGAGTAAAGGGTAGCCTCGGGATCGAGTCGATCCACTCAGTACTAAATTCTGTTTGAAAGATATCCTGTTGCTACTACATTATCTTTGATCAAATATGTTTTCCAGGTAAGACACAGATACCTGAAAATAAAAAAGACTTGAAATTCTATTGCTTGGGAATCTCCACTTACCTTGTTTTTTGCTTTGAGAAAATGAGTGGAGGATATCTGCTACCCTTTGGTCACCAATTTGACTGAAAGACTGAAAATTCTCCAATGATTGTTGCCCATATTGTTGTTCTTAGCCAATGAGGAGTCTCTGTCCAGTGACAGAATTGAAGCAGACATATTTGGAGTAGGATAAATGCATTATTAATAGGGGATGGTGTAGTGGCTCAGCAGACTAGCCCTTCATGTGCAGAGCTGGCATCCCATATGGGCACTGGTTCTAGTCCTGGCTACTTCATTTCCAATCCCTTTATGATGGCCTGAAAAAGCGGTCCATGGACCCCTGCACCCACGTGGGAGATCTGGAGGAAGTGTCTTTGAATTGGTTCAGTTCCATCCATTAGGGAGTGAACCATTAGATGTAGAATCTTTCTCTTTCTGACTTGTTTTCTCTCTGTAAATCTGACTTTCAAATAAAAATCAATAGCACAAACTTTTTTTGAAGAGGTAAACTGAATGAGTTTACCTCTTCATCTATAACTTTCTCATTTTGATAGCAATAATCAAAATACTCTGCTTGTAGAATTGCTTTAAAGACTAAAATTATGAGCACAGAGATCTCATATATCAAGTACTCCTTAAGCCGTAGAAAAAGGTGACTTATAGTTGGAGTTATGTATGTCAAGCTGAGTCTGTTCCATAGGGGGTTTGTAGTGGTGTTGGACAATTCACAAAATCTTCCATAAAATAAAATTGTATTTGCTTCATTCATTTACAAATTCAATATCGTGTAAGCCACATAGGTTTCAATGCCTATTTTATTAGGACCTCAGAAGCAAAAAGACATGGCCCATGGCTCCTATTCTCAGGAGATCAGTTCTTAGAAATGTATTAATATATGATAAAATTTTGATACAATAAAGAGCTATGGCAAATTATGTGAAGAGGGATAAAGGGAGAAGTAATACAGGGATATGTAAACTAAAGTGACACTATTTTTGAGAATGTGAAAGATGCCTGAGCATATACCAAAATGTATATGCCCAAAAGCAATGGGACTTAGTGCACACCTCTGTACTGCTCTGAGCTCCGTACATCAGATACAAAACAGAGGTGATGATAATAATGTCCAGCCCACAGAGTTGGATGCAGACTAACCTAGTAAAACATATAAAACCTAGGCCATAGTAAGCACCTAATGAGTGCTAACTAGACAACAAAAGTAGCAGGTTGACTACTCCAGGCCTCTGGCTCACATATAGTAGCCCATAGTTTTTAAGGAAAGCAAGGGAGGACGACATGGAAATAAGCAAGAAAGGATCTGAAGCACACAGAAGAAAGAGTGTGTTCAAATGTTGAAGTTGGAGTGATTGTTGAACAATCCTATGAAGAGATGGTGGTGAACAGGTGGAGTAGGGAAGCAAGACCAAAGCCAAATCGCAAGAGCTATTCATCTGTCCTGAGAGCTCTGGGACAGGAAAGCAACATGTCTACTATGTTGTCTTAAGGATATCTCCCTAGCAGGTGTTGTGGTACAGAGGATTAAACCACTGATTAACAATCCATGTCTCACAGGAGAGTGCCAATCTGAGAGCCAGCTACTCTGCCTCCGATCCAGCTCTCTGCCTATGCGCTCAGGAAGCAGCAGATGATGGACGAAGTACCTGGGAGAATCAGCTGGAGTTCTCAGCCCCTAACTTTAGCTTGTCCTAGCCCTGGAAATGTGGACACTTGGGGGAATGAAATATTGGATGGAAGATTCTCTCAATGTGTGTGTGTGTGTGTGTGTGTGTGTGTGTGTGTATTCCTACATGTGTGAGTGATACAACCTTTCAAATACATAAATTTTAAAATCTTTCTAATAGCTTAGTGGAAAGCTATTGGGGAAAATAAAAAAATGAGTCAGGGAATGTTGTGAGAAGATTGACAGTAGTTTAGAACAGAG
The DNA here is from genome assembly GCF_030435755.1 of Ochotona princeps. Classification (NCBI taxonomy): domain Eukaryota; kingdom Metazoa; phylum Chordata; class Mammalia; order Lagomorpha; family Ochotonidae; genus Ochotona; species Ochotona princeps. The sequence goes on from NC_080841.1 coordinate 9,848,868, forward strand.
ATGGATTTGTTAGTCAAAACTAGCCCATGGTGATGGGAGTGTAGAAGATCGGCTAGAGAAATCTTGGTTAACACAGGGACACAGACTCAGGACAGTTCTGCCTTGGGTTTCTAATTTAGGTGACTAAATTTAAAAAAAATCAGCGTATTTTTAGACCCGATTCTCAAAATTGCATATAAAGAGATTATCTAAAATTGCAAACTTCTCTGTAACCTAAAAAAAGAAGACCATTTTTCTTGGCTCATGAAATCACTGCCCAGAATGCAATAGCAAGAATTCAATGCTGTAATTGCAGGTTCTCATTTCAAATGTGATTAATTAAAAAGAAGAATCAGTCACCGTAAATGCTAGTTGTGATTGAATTTGTTCAAAACAAACTAAAATCATATAATAACCCTGGAGACTTGACTCAATATCATATTGCTTCACTGTACAGCCTTATGGAAAAACAAACTTGTTAAAGCTATTGAATATGGCCTTGACTGAAGGTGTCTATTTATCCACACGGGAAGAGAACAGAAAATAAAACCCCACAGGGCTTCAGTGGTGGGGCTAGGACCAGCAAGACCATAAATCAGAATCTTTTTACTGGTCATGACTGAAGTGAGATAATGTAGAAGTTGGAAATGCAAGATTTATGATGCCTTAAATTTCCTCTTAACCTGCTCTGTGCCTTAGTCTTTAGTATTACAGGAAAAAAAATTAAAAGACAATAATCTGAGCTTTCTTCAATAAATTTTAGCCCTTACAAAGTCTGAGTGTGCCAACTACTAGTTAGTGAATACTTGTGTAATTTTAAGTATGAAGTTTGGTTCTATTCAAGTTGTCGTCTGTCAGGGTTTCAACCAAGGTTTATTGCAGAGGACTGTATGTATGTGTATGGCAGGGAGATCTCAAACTGGTAGATTCTTTGAGTTTTATCAGCAACTAGTTTAGATGGTTGAAAAAGACATCCAAGAATGATACATTATAAATACATTATGTTATTGAGCAACAGCATGTATATTGTGATTATTATTTGGCATCTGACCTCATTTTAAGTTCACATTATACTCCTATTACTTGCTTATGAATAGTAAATTCTTTGGTTTATCTTCTAAACTAGGTTTAAAGTATCAATTGATATTATTTTCAACAAATGTCTAGTACTGTTTGGTTCCTATTCAGTCGCTGTTTGAGGATTTTGTACTTAGATGCTGCTTGGTATGATGATGGTAAATAAAGCAAACACAGTCCATGATCTATGGAGCTCATTGCTCAAAGAGGCAGCCACATTTACAGTTTAGTGTGCAATTGTGAAAGGAATGACAGAAAACATGACTAGGTGTTTAAAATGTTTATTTGAAAGGCAGAGGTATATAGAGAACAACAGGAGAGAGAAAAAGAGAGAGAGAGAGAGAAACTCATCTTCCATCCACTGATGGCCCACTGTAACCAGAGCTAGCCCAGGCTGAAGCCAAGAACCTGGAACTCCACCACGCCTTCTGCATGGGTGGCAGGCACCCAAACACTTGAGCCATGACCTGCTGTCTTTCATGGGAAGCTGGAGCAAAACAGCCTGGACAGGTACCAGGGACTCCTGTGTGGGATGTGGGTGCCCCATGAAAAAGCCTACCTTGTTGCACCACAGTATGTCCATGAGGTAAAGACATAACATAAACTCTGTACACTAGGGAAGAGTTAGTCAAACACGTATTTGGAAACGAGTTTTCTAGAAGAGAGGGTAGCATTATGAAAGTCATGGGAGTAGAGAACATTTGAGACAAGCAAGAGAGAACGGAGTGAGACAGGAATGTTGAGTTGGGAATGGGTGTGTATTGGTGGAGAGCCGGCTGAAAGGCACAGTAAGGAGCCCCAAAACAGTCACCCAGAACGGGGTGCGGTGTCCCTGCTCCAGACTTTGAACTGTTTTCTATGTGAAAGGGGAAGTCATTGAATGAATTTAAAGTGAAGAAGTATTTTCATTTGATTTATAAGTTTTATAATTTTGCTTTTTATTCTTATTTTTAATTTTACAGTTTTTCAGATGTAGGACTTCCTTCCTACCCCCACACTGTTCTCCCCCACCCATTGCCCCTTGTGTTTTACAATAGTCTTATTTTTCAGCTGTAGTTGTGACTCCAGCATTCTGCTCTTTATGCAGGTCATGATGGTATAGTTATAAATGATGGTAGAGACTATAGTATTTTATTGTCTAGGTATATTTAGCAGTTTTATTGGGCCCTACTTTTATTTGGGACTAGAGGTACATACTGCTGGTCTTTGATTCCTGGTACTCTGGTCTCCATTACATCATTCGTTTGTGGGATTACAAGTGTGTACTGATCTACGTTTATATCTTTTGTTTTGTATTTTGGATAGAAGTTTTCTTATATCAGAGCAAACGTATGACATTTGTCCTTTTGGAATTTGCTTATTCCACTGAGCATAATGGTCTCCAATTGGGACAACTTGATTGCAAATGGTGGAGTTTTGTTCTTTTTAATGGCTGAGTAGCATTTCAGAGTTGTTGTAGCATGATTTTCATTGTCAAGCCCTCCTTCAGTGGGCATCTAGGTTGTTTCCATGTTTTTGTTATTGTGAATTGTGCTGCAATGAATATAGAGTTGCAGGCTGCTTTTTCACACATACACAACACTTCCGGATAATTTCCCAGGTGGAGGATTGCTAGGTCATAGGGTATATACATTTTCAGTTGCCTGAGTACTGTCCAAACTGACCTCCATCACGGTAGCACCAGGCTACAATCCCACCAGCAGTGGATCAGGGTTCCTACGTCTTGTTAAAGCAAAGAAATAGCCTAGGCAGAGTTCTGTTTTACAGTTAATATTTTGATGTTGCATAAAGTAGTAAATCACACGCTTTATTTTTCTTGATTTACTCCTGGCCCTCAAATAATAATCCATCAAAATCTATGCAAATGCAAAATAATTTGTTATTCAGCCTCACTGAAATGTCTAATCTTTGAGCTGCAACAGAAGTTAGGATTGGCTATGTGGATACTACTGACTTTTTAGCTACGCTCTTGCAAAACATCTTATTGTTTAATTGATAAAAAAAATATTGTAGTGTTTACAAAACTGGAATGAGTAACATTCTGCTTTATTAAATATTAAATCGAAATATTCAGGTTAAATCAAGATTATCCAGAAATTCTGTTGTATTTCAAGCCTTATCCAAATCTTTTCATTATATTTGGATGGAAAATTTTATTTTCATGCTATGCCTAGTTTTCTTTCTTTCTTTTTCTCCAGAGCACATATTTTCTGTGAAGTTTCTGAAGATCCCTTCAGATATTGGTCAAAACTATGCAAGTGATTCGAGCTACAGTGGTTTCCATGTCTGTATCCTTGGACCAGCTTCTAATTGCTGGCTCCTGGAGGGTGGGCAGTGTGGTCAGCTTTCACTCAGCAGCTTCCCTCTGTCTATCCTGCAGGTTACACAGGTGCCCAGTGTGAGACCCGCCTGGATGCATGCAGCAGCCAACCCTGCCAGCCCGCGGGAACGTGTGTGCAGCTGTCCTCCACGCAGCGAGAGGGAGGTGTTGCTGGGCTCCCTGCCTTCCTCAGCCACCAGGAAGCCGCAGGCTATGCTTGCGTCTGTCAGCCAGGATTCACAGGTGAGGCCAAGGACATGGAAAATGACTTCGTGGCATTTTATGCCCTGTGCTGTGGTGCAGAGGGTCCCCCTTGTGGTGAAGCAAATGGAGTGTTTGATTCCCAGATCGCCCAATTCCAAAGGAAAATGAATTGTCCCCCCCTGCTACCGCAGAGAGGCTATACTGGAAATTGCATTGCATCTAACTCCTTTACCTTCTAAAAGCAAACTTTCAGAGTTTTTATGCTATTTGATAATGATGTTAAATGTTATCTGTCAGATTGCTAAAGAAAGCTGTGTACTTGTAGTTACATTGAAGACAAATACATAACTTAAATTGAATTCCACTATTTCGTAGGTAAAGTTATTCCGCATTTCAAATTTCCATCGCTCTCGCGTTGTTTTTGCAGCCTGCTTACTCTGAAACCCAGAGGAAATATGCATTCTTGCTTCTTGTTGAATAGATGCGCTTGCATCTGCGGCACGTTCTGGAAACTGTCAGAAATTCTGAGGCAGTTTCCAGTTTGTTACTGGGTACCCTCGGTGACGTAGATAGCAATGAGAAAAATAACCGCAGTCTAGCTCATTATCTTATTTCTTTACGAATGGATTAAATCAAAGTTGGAAAAAATAAATGAAGACAATTATTTGGTTTTGATTGAGGACTATTTAAACGATAAATGTGTTGCTTTGAGTTTTAAAATTTGACAAGTTCTTCCTTTTTAACATTTTGCCATGTTCACTTCAACTGTAGATATGATGCGTACATATACTTAAATATGCTATTTTTTTTCTTGAGAGCAGGTGTATTGTAGCACAAAGTGAGAGGCTTCTGAGAAAAGTAAGTGAGGAACAGGAATGTAAGGGAGCAAGTAGCCTTTAAGACTTCTTGAAGAGCTCAGGTTTCGATTTTTGCCTTGGGACAGCACTGTTGTGAGGTTGTTGCAGAAGTTTGTTTCCATATTCACTGTCCTTTCACGCAGGACAAAAGGAGAGTTCCGGGGTCGTTCTCCTGGTAAGTGATCTTTTCTCTGAGAAATTTCCAGCTTACATGCTTTTTCACTACATGTCTAAAAGTCACAACTAGTAAATCGAGATAAATGGTAAAGAGTGTGAAATAAATCTTCTAATTCCCGACTATGTGGGCTGCTAAATACAAACACAGAGTCCACAAACATGGAAGTCTCTCTGGAATATGTTTATGTGTTTACTCCTCCCTCGGGAATATTTAAATTCCCTGTCTCTATTTCTTACTGCTTCCTCTTTTTCTTATCTCTTTCTAAATCATTTGGTTTTGGTATAATGTATGCGGTTTTGTCAGAGGCTTTAAATTCTCCTTGTACCAGTTGGGGTGGTACATTTTTTAAAATGTTGAACTTAGAGTTACAAAGAGGGAATTCTATCAAACAGAGAGGTCATTGCAAATACTGCTTCATTAAATAAATGGACAAGGTGACCAATAGACTTGCAAACACAAACAGGAGAAGCTGTAGAATCTTCCAGAAAAGCATGTTGACCTGATTTCTAAATAGCTTTTAAGACTTTGTGAGAGAAAATGTCCTGGCTGCAATTAGATCCCTGCAGCTTAGGGGCATGGTATATTTCTCGCTCAAGTAATCCCCCCAAAAAGTTTTTGGCATCCGTTATCCTTCAGATGGTGAGACAAAATTTAGTCATACAACCAGACTTAACTCAGTAAGGATTGGAAAATCCAGACTTACCTTGTACACAAAAAACAAAAACGGGTTTTGTGGACACTTATACAAACTAATTCAAAACAAGAGTCAAAAGGCCTATGGAAAATGGAGCTTTTTTTTGTTAATAATTTTTATTTTTGTCCACTTGGAGTTAAACAGGAGCCTAGAGCTATCATACTGTGAGTTTCTCATTTAAGAGAATTATTTAAATCCATAGGAATAAGGAACAGACAATGTTAAAAAAAATGCAAAATGTGTAGTAAGCTAAGTGTACCTCTCTCTGGCTTACTGACTTTTTAAAACTTTTATTGATTTATTTATTTATATTTCATTTTGTGACACAATTTCATAGGCTCTGGGATTCCCGCAACCCCTCCCCAAACCCTCCTCCCATGGTGGATTCCTCCACCTTGTTGCAGTATTACAGTTCAAAGCCAGTCAAGGGAAAATGGATTTTTAAAAAGATCTAATTTCCCAACTCTCACCCAGTAGGGCGATGTAGGAAGATCCCCTGCTGGGCCACTATTCCCACCAGTGAGCCTGAGAGCAGGGATTGGAGACAGACCAGGCCAGGCAAGGCTACAGCATGTGTTGGGCTCATGTAAGCTGGTTCAGAGACAAGCCAGGCTGGACAGACTGTGCCTACCGATACATGCATAAGCCAGAATGGGTGAAGGTTGGTTGGGCTTTGCTGCAGCATTAGCTGGCGCATGCAAGAAATTCTGTTCAGCTAAACTGCAGTACCACCTGAAGAGTGCAAGATCCAGGAGTGGGAGTGAGGCCATTAGAGAAACAGGGGGCACCTCCCGCTTGAGTTGCCACTGGTGAACATGAAAACAAGGACAGGCATGGCTAGACGGAGAGTGACACCCGTCAGCAGGTGTGTGGGATAGAAGGATGGGAGGGCTATTTGGGTTGATCTAGGCTTCAATGACCATTTTTTGCAAGAGAGCTGAATGGGATGTGGACAGACAGGACCATCTGCTGTACATAGTGGGAAGCATGGGAACTAGGGCAGGAGGTAGGACTGGTGGGAGTTACTGCGGGTTGCTCTGACTAGGCAACAACCCCCACTGGTTTGCTAGGGGGCAAGTGTGCAGTGGGCAAGATTGGGATGGACTGCAACACCCATTAGTTTGCATAGAAGACTGGGCTGAAGACAAGTGACCTAGCAATTGCAGCTAACAGTGTGCGCGTAGGCAAAATTGGGTGACGAACTGTTCCAGACCCTGTATTGGCATGCATACACAAGAGTCAGGTCTGGGATCGCCTCAGATAAAGTTTCTTTGGGAATCCCCCCAACTGAATGCTGGACTCAGAATTCCAACCATGGAGAAAATCGCAGGTTCCATGGTCTGACTGTGGAATGCATGTGACAGAGCTGGACCTCCTCAGCGGCTTAGACCCAGTGAACAGCATCTCCAGGTGCACATGGAAGATATGGCAGTACACTACAGCCTGCAGAGGACACCTGGTACCACCACAGAGGATGGAGGACAGAACAAATTGATCAACATGCCCCAGCAAAGAGTTGGCAGCGAATACCTGGGCGGACAGAGATCCTAAGGTGGACTGTGTCAATCTGTGGAGTCTGGAGAGATTTCATCGTGATTGGATTGGCAAGATTGATAGCAATACAAAACTGTTGAACTATCAAAACCACTTGAGCAGCACCCTCCGAGCATGCCCCACATTGGGGACTCTGGGATGGTTGGGAGGTTGGGTATGGCTTCTGTGATTTTCTCTCCCCTCTCCCCAGATGCAAGAAGGAAAAATGAGAATGTAAAAACAAAAAGATAGTGAATTGTGATCTGATATACAAATAGGTTAAAAGCGATTGAAAGTCCATTATCATAATATCACCAAAACAAACAAAAAAAGATGTATTTTCATTGGAAACACAGATTTACAGAGAGAAGGAGAGACAGAAAGATCTGTCCGCTGGTTTACTCCCCAACTGGCCTCAACGGCTGGAACTGAGCTGATCCTAAGCCAGGAGGCAGGAGTTTCTTCCAGGTCTCCCATGTGGGTGCAGGATTGCAAGACTTTGGAGCATCCATCACTGCTTTCCCAGACCACAAGCAGAGAGCTGGACGGGACGTGGAGTAGCCGGGACACAACTGGCATCCAAATTGGATACCAGTGTGTGTAAGGCGAGGATTTAGCTACTGAATCATCGCACTGGGGTTGGAAAATGAATTTAAAGCTAAATGTATTTTAATTTAGAAAAGTTTAAAGGCCACTTTTAAAGATTTTGTGCGTTTTACATGAGCTTATTGAAGATCCTTCACAGCTGGATTTTGAAATGTGTTTCTCGTAAGCAATACATCAAGCAAAATTTGCTGAGCTGTACCTTTTATTTGCTCAATCTATGCCTTATACTTGGAATATCTAGAATGTTTACCTTAGGCTGATTTGAGTGCATGAGAGTTTATCTATGTCTTCTGATAAATTTGCTTTGATTTCTGCATTTTTCTTTACTCAACTTCTTGTGAATCTCTTGACTGGCTTTTGGGATTTCATCTTGCTTTGTTTAGTGCTTTTGGGGATAGTGTGTTGTGCCACTTTTCAGAATGATTACCCTGGGCGTCACTCTGCACAGCTTATGGGTAGTTACGTTTTCCGTTTTGAGAGTAGGATGGGAATTTTACTTTGTTTGAGATCCTCCTCATTAAAAGTATATTGTCCTAAGGATCAGAGATAGTATTATAGTGTTTATTTTAACAACTTCATGATTCAGAAAATTATTGAAGAGGATATTCTACTGTATTTTACCTGTATTTTTGCTTTTTCTATTAGATTTTTTAAAATCTCCATGCGGCTTTAAGATTCTTCTGTTTTCATTTATAGATTTCCCTTTAGCTGTTCTTTATAAGTGGGCATGCTAGCGGCAATTTTTCTAAGCATTTCTTTGTTTGAGAAAATCTTGGTATTTATTGGTGTTTATTTATTGGTATTTATTCCTGAATGGTAGTTTGTTAAATATAGAATTTGTGGTTGACAGTTCTTTCTTTCAGCCTTTGAAAATTCCATGCCACTTCCTTCTGCACTCCATGGCTTCAAATGAGAAATTCACTCTCATGAAAATTGGCATTCCCTATTGAAAATGATGAATATGACATTCCTTTCCAGCCACTTTCAGTACTGCTATCTTTGTCTTCAGTTGTTGGATATTTATTTATGATGTGCCTTGGTGTTTGCTCCTGTTTGGAATTTATTCTGTCATTGAAATCTATGGACTTGGCTGTATTGCCACATTTGGAAATTTCTCAGTCAATATTCCTTTGAATATTTTTTCAACTCCACTGTCCTCTCACTTTGGGACCATGATCATATGAAATTGGGGTCTTTTAATATTTTTTCCACACACTTCTGAGATGCTGATTAAATGTCTGTTATGCGGAATAGGGCAAGGACATATTTAAACACATGGAGAAACATTAGCTAGTGTGAAGCAGAGAGGACATATTCCAGGAAACAGGAGAGGACAGAACAACAGCAGAGGGGCACCTGGAGACTGACAGACACAGGGTAGCAGCTGACACTAATGGTGTGGTGCTGCAGTGACTGATACTCCAGTGGCATCCAGCGAATGGTGATCTGAACTTCAGTGGCAGCCAGAACTCCGCCAGCAAGAAGGTGGGAAGGGGCATTCACCTCAACCTCAGGAGGTGAATGCAGACAAATAACTGCCTGTCCTATTGATCTGTTTGAATTAACCAGGAGCAGAGACAAAGCTGCAGGTCCTAAATGGATCCTGTGAGAACAGGGTGGATTTTAAGAGCCAAATCAGGCACCATATTGTATTGGGAGGCAAAGGTTATGACACAGCACTGGGCATGCACTGAGCTGGGAGTGAACTCATTTCTGTTTCAGTGAACTGTAACAATGTTGCATCGTAGAGGTTCCACCCAAGATAGGTCTAGGTAGCCCTATGGCCAGCAGATCAAGAATTCTAGTAGTGGCACATCAGGCATCATTTTGTACAGCGTAGCAAAGGTTTTAAGACTGCAGGGAAAACAGTGAGCTGTGCATTCACTGAGCTGAAAGTGAACTCACTGAGCTCAGTGCATTGCACTGCCACACTGAAAATAATTGGCATTATTTTGGCATTGTAGAGTCAAAATAGGTCCATGTGGCCCTCAGACCTAAGGCCAACAGGTTCCCACAAGATCAGTACCACCAACAACCTAGCTATGTAGGACACCTGGTGTCTCCCTAATCCTGGGACCTGTTCCGAGCAGAAGTGGGAGATAAGTTGTACAGACAATAGTGCAGCCTCAGCATGACATCACAGGAGGTGAAGAGTAGGGAGCCAGGAGCTGGAACAACACAGACCATGGTGGAAATCTAACATAAGAACCCAGACCTGTAACTCACTGGAAGGAGTGGAACAACTGACTGCAAACAAGGAGCCTTGTACCAACTGCAATAAGTAAAATGGAATGGTAGAACTTTAGGTAACACAGCTTAGAAACCTGCCCCAAGGAGAAGAATCTGATAACCAGAAGTACAATGACCAAAAGCAAAAGAAGAGACAGAGGCACAATTAATACTACTGAAGACTCCCCTGCAAAGAACTAAAAACATTTGCCAACCTCAGAGTTAACTGAGAAAGACATTGAGAAAATGGGGATACAGAATTCAAAACATTTGTCAGTGAGAAGCACATAAAACAGGCATTTAAGGAATTTAAGGAATATGTCACACAGGAAATGAATCAAATGAACGCAGATATATTAGAAATTGAGAATACTTTGGACCAAATTAAAGTACAGCGGAGAGTTTCCAAAATAGAATGAATTAAGCAGAAGAAAGAATCTCAAAATTAGAAGATATTTCTTGTCATTCAGGGAGAAACAGACAAAAGCTGGAAGCAGACCTGGGTCAAGCTAAAAAAAGTATTCAAGAATTGAAAGACACTATTAAAAGACCAAATGTAAGAGTTATGGGATTCGCAGAAGGTGCAGAAAGAGAAACTGGGATTAAAGGTGCATTCAATGAAAAAATATGGGAAAATTTCCCTAATATGAAGAAAGAATTGGGAAACAACATCCAGGAGAGGCACAGAACAAGGTTGACCAAAAGAGATCTTCACCACAACACATGATCATCAAGCTCACTTCAATTGAACATAAGGAAAAGATCCTTAAATGTGCACGTGAAAAAAGTCAATTGACAAATAAGGGGATGCCAATTAAACTCACAGGAGGCCTCCCACAGGAAACTCTACAGGCAAGAAGAGAATGGAGTGACATATTCCAGATTCTAAAGGCAAAAAATGATCAGTCCATGATAATGTACACAGTAAAGCTTTCCTTTGCCTTTGAAAATGAAATAAAATTCTTCCGCAGGAAAAAATGTTAAAAGAATATGCCTCTTTCAAACCTGCCCTACAAATGATACTTAAAGATGTTCTCTTGTCAGAGAAAAGGAACAGTGCCCACCATAACTGAAGACAAATGTGAAGAACATCCCAGTGAAATAACAAAGTAAGATGAAATCAATGAACAACCCATTGCTAAAATGACAGGACTGAATTACCTCCCATTCATATTAACCCTGAATGTAAATGCTTAAACCCATCAATCAAATGGCATAGATTAGTAGACTAGATTTTTAGAAAGTGAAACCCATCTATTTGTTGCCTACAGTAGACCCATCTTACCAATAAAGATTAGCAGAACCTGTATCTCATGGATTTTGAATTTTTTTAGTTTAACGCCTCAAAATACTTTCCTTCTCATTAAATTCTTCACTGATACATAGATTATATTGTAGTATCATTTTCTTCAATTAGGTTCTTGATGTTCCTTTTCATTTTTTCAGTGACACATTAGCCATTCAGTAGCATGTTATTTATCTTCATGGTGCTTTTAATTGCTTTTTTCTTTCTATTGTTGATTTTGTTTTGTGGCTTTTTATTTAAAGGGATGTACAATAATTGTGTAATGGAGATTATCATGTCCAATAGCATGTTATTTAACTTCATGGCTTTTTAAATTTTCAATTTTTCCTGTTGTTTTTTATATTGTGGCTTTTCATTTAAGGGGATATAAAGTAACTGTGTATTGGAGACTGTTATATCCAGATGTGAGGATACAATGCAGTATACATTTCTACTTCCAGACAAAGATGGACTTACAATGAAACTGTTTACTATATTTTGACAATAGGATTCTAGACTCTGCCATTGTCCATGTCCGCAATGATGGACATATAACTGTTTATAGAGAACTAAACTATAGTAATAATATAGGGAGATTCAGTGTGGTGGGGAGGGCTTTTGGAAAAGGAGCACGGGAAAGGTCAGGACCTACCAAACTGTAGTTTAAAATGATGATTTAAAAAGAAGGAAGGAAGGAAGGAAGGAAGGAAGGAAGGAAGGAAGGAAGGAAGGAAGGAAGGAAGGAAGGAAGGAAGGAAGGAAGGAAGGAAAGAAAGAAAGAAAGAAAGAAAGAAAGAAAGAAAGAAAGAAAGAAAGAAAGAAAGAAAGAAAGAAAGAAAGAAAGAAAGAAAGAAAGAAAGAAAGAAAGAAAGAAAGAAAGAAAAAGAAAGAAAGTCTGTTTTCTCTTTCATGCCCAAACAGGTAATTTGTATTGAACTGTCCTCAATGTTGCCCATTCCAAACTTTTCCAATACTTTCCTCTATAAGCACAAGAGAACCATTTCTTTCATTGTCTTTAATAATTCTATAATTTCCATTTTGTCCTTTAGTAGCATTTCTTTCTTTGATAGTAGTTTCTGTTTTTCCTGCATCTCAAGAAAATTTGTGTTTACCTGTTGAATCATCTTGACAATGCTTGCTTAAAATTACTGTCAATTTACTCCAACACTGGATTCATCTCAATACTGATATTAGTGAATGTTTTCTCATTCAAACTGCAGCTGTACAGACTTTTATTATGATAGGTGACTTTTAACTGTGTGCTCATTATTTTGGATATTATCTTAGGGAATTCTAAGTCTTGGTGTAATTTTTCAATAACAGTCGATCCCCATTTGCATGTTTTGGAAATTTTCATGTTTCAAACTTTGCAGTGTTACTGTGGAGCATGTGTCGTGATGGGCTTCTCCCTGGCTCCAGGGAAGGAGAGAAGACCCAGGCTTGGTTCTTGTAGCTTTTCTTTCCTCAGGGTTCCCTTATGGTCGGGACGGGGTCCTGAGCAGGGCAAGAAGACTGTTCCCCAGCCTTCTTTTGCCAAACAGGACTCTGGTTAGTCTTCAGTCCTAGTTCTTCCAGGGTCTCCTGTGTTAGGGGTACGTGGAAAAACAATGAACCTTGATCTGTGGCTGCCAGGAATGAACAAGCATCAAGACCAGGGCAGCTTGTTCAGTTGTGCTGGACATTGTCAGGTACCTTGACACGTTACTGTTTCCAGTCCTGAGATTTCCAACCAGCTCACCTTTGCCATCCATGCTTTGCAGTTCTGTTGAATTTTTGTCTATGTGGTTAGTGGTAGCTCATCCTGGGCAGCAATAGGAAGAGAGAAGTGAGTACTGTTTTGTTCACACTGGAAGTTCCTCTGTCACATTTTTGGAAATCACTTAGAATGTGTTGTATAAGAGAATTGTTTTCTTTAATGATCTTAGGAAGGAAGGAAGGAGGGTGCTAACTTTCTGTTCATTTACCCTGTGGCACCAAGAAGCTGCAAACATCAGTTAATATAGTCTATGAGGTGAATATATGTACGAATGATTAATAAAGAACTTACTGCTGGGCCTGGCAGAATAGCATAGTGGTTAAAGTCCTCGCCTTGCACAAGCCAGGATCCCATAAGGGCGCTGGTTCTAATCTGGGCTGCTCCACTTCCCATCCAGCTCCTTGCTTGTGGCGTGGGAAAGCAGTCGAAGATGAGCCAAAGCCTTGGGACCCTGCGCCCACGTGGGAGACCCAGAAAAGTTCCTGCTCCTGACTTCGGATTGGCTCAGCTCCAGCCGTTGTGGCCGCCTGGGGAGTGAACCATCAGATGATCTTCCTCTCTGTCTCTCCTCTCTGTATATCCACCTTTCCAATAAAAAAAAAATCTTTTAAAAAAAGAACTTACTACTTCCTTTGCCTGCCTTTCATCCTCTATGGTTGGGCATTTAGCTTTATTTTATCTTTAGCTATTATATGTCCATTTCATATCTTTTTTATCTAGACAAGGCATAAATTAGTTTTGATAAGCTTTAAATATGTGTACTTTTTTCATGAAAAATGTACTTATGTATAGTATATTTTATGACAAGGCTCTATTCAAAGAACTCCTTGAGTCATCAAATACACACACAATCCGGCTCCTGCTTTTAAAATGAGATGGGGGAATGTGTTTGTTAATCTTCATCATATGTGTAATTACATATTGAAATCTACATTGAAAAAATTTCCACATACACTGTAGTTTTTCTAAAATTTTAAGAACCATAGTGACACATGACAGAGCAAAAAAAGTTAATTCAGAGTCTCAGGAGAGAATACTCAGGAAAATAGAAAGAAATTGAGACTATACAAAATGAGAAACAGTGCAAATAGAGGCACAAAGAGGCAGAGAAACCAAATGAGTGGAAATAAGGCAACAGGAAGAAATCCCCTGGGAAATCCGCAGGGAAAACCAGTTAGCATGGCTCAGAGAAGCCCAGCTCTCAACCAATTCTGTCGTTAAGAGAAGTCTGCAGAACCAGGTAAGCATATTAATGATTGGAATAATGGTTATTCTTTTCTAATCCTGAAAATCATTTCAAATGCTCTATGGCAAAACATTCTCACTTCTAGTCCTGCTTGTGTCCATGGCTGCCACATTCAACTGAAGATGAAACTGGAGAATAAGCTCTTGAAGATCAACACATTGACTTACTTGCAAACATTTTAATGGTGAGCTTAATAAATTTACATTTAAAGAAGGCATGTAGTTGAATAACACTGGTTCATTCCAACATGAGTATCTTTATTTTGTGTGACACCCTCCTCTTGAATGCTGCTATAGGAATGTTGGCTGCTGCTTTCTATTATGTTTTGGCGTTGGGTTTGGGGCACAGTGCTCAGTGCTGACGATATAACAGTGAAACTTCATGACTTCTTCCTCAAGGAAACTGGAAGATCTTGAGGGAAAAGAAGTACAAAAGCAAAGCAACGTGATCACTGTGGAGCGTTGAAAAGGCACAATGAGGCAGATCCACAAAGAAGACTGTTGGTGCTATTTATGCCAGATAAGGTTCAGTGGAAATTATTAGAACCCAAATGCATAAGTTAGGATAACTTGGATAAGTTAGGATTTTTAGAATATAAATAATTATGTCACTTCTGAACATTTAAAAAGGATCCCATGACCTGTGTGCTTGCCCTTGAACCATCCTGTTCTAAGCAACCAAGCGGAATTGGAAAAATTGAGTTATGTTTTCATGTTCACTTCTCCTTATTTACCAAACTGTAGTTCTGATAACTCCTTGAACAAGTTTCCAAATTATTTTGTAAGCCAAGTCCAGTTTTCAGTTTTGACTTTCCTTCACTAATTCTCATTAGCATTTATTCTAAAAGCATTGCTGGGCTCTGGAATGCAACACTGGTGCCTCTGAGGCATAGGGTTTGTTCTGCCTCACCCATCTGCTTCAGTGTGGAGAGCGTGGAGTGCCGCAGGGGATCCTGCAAAGGCTCGGCTTCAAACCTCAGGCAGAACTAGCGGGGCTCTTAGCAATAAACGCCCCGGCGAGAGCCACCTGGCAGTGATGCACTCAGGCTTGCTTGTCAGGTGCATCTGCCTCAAGCACAATATAGCTAAAAATGAAGTGTTAGTTTTCCTTAAAAACCCAACCCTATCATTTTACCTAAAGCCAACCAAAATAAAATGTGCATCCTCTATAATTTCATGTAGTGTCGAAGCAGTGGGGCATATGGAACTGCGCGTATCCCCTACTTACAGAGAAACAGAATTGTTCATTTGCTGACTTCACACTTTATGTTCACCGTTGTTGGAGATGCATTTATTTCTTATTTACAATTTCAAGTTTGAGTTTATATATCCTAAATAACTTTAGCAGATAATGTGAAACACATATAAGATTACACCTCTAGGTGATGCAGTTTTGTTTCAATGCGTATTCATTTAATAAAATATGTACTGCTATTTTAATAGATTCACCTAATTCATTTATTTTTACCTTTACAATGGATATTAACTTTTATAAGTGAAATTATCCATCATGTGTATTAGTTTCGTTCATTTAAAATTTTGCTATGTAAGCTACAATAATTAGGATAGATGTACTATTTTCTTATATGTAGATTAACTTTGAAAATCACTTTTATTTAGTGCTTATTATCAACTCTATACAAAGCTGGCCTAACTGGCAAGGAAATTGAAAGGCAGTGATTTGTATGACAAAGTACAGGTCAAAACTGGAGTGAATATGCTGGTGAGGTCCCTATGAAAGAGACAGACTCAGGCATTCATCACACAGGGTCTTGGGTGCTTTGTCATACGTAGAGTTCTTGTGTTGACTTGGAGCAATGCAAGCTAGGCATGAGCTCTTGAGTGACCTCCCAGAAGACAGATGTCAACACTCCAATTAAAATATATTAGTCAGCAAATACTAAAACGAAAAGCTTTCCTAAAATGAGAGAGTGGCACTGGTACCAAATCTCCAACTGGAAATTCATGACTGAATCTCAGTCATCCACTGTCTGTCCTTCTGTTCTTTTTTTTTTAAAGATTTATTTATTTTTATTACAAAGTCAGATATACAGAGAAGAGGAGAGACAGAGAGGAAGATCCTCCGTCTGATGATTCACTCCCGAAGTGCTGTGTCGATCCAAGGGATTAGAACCAGCGCCCATATGGGATCCCGGCGCCTTCAAAGCTAGGACCTTAGCAGCTAGGCCACGCCGCTGGGCCCCTGCCCTTCTGTTCTTAAACATGACCTTGATTTTCCAGTTCATTTATATATACTCCAGAATTTTTCACGTTAGACCTATTGTCTGCATCCTTCTTTCTTTGGTTGTTGTCTCACTTACTTCTATTTGAGCCGAAATTCCATGGTTCAGCACTGCACCTTCAGCTCCCCTGACTTATCTACTTCCATAGCACTTGCCTAATAAAAGCATAATTAGGTTAAACCTGACCTTCCTCCTTCCCACTTGTGAGTAATTTGAATACAGCTATAAGAAAACTCACAAGCCACAAACTGAGGAGTGTCAATTTAAAATTTGTGTTCGTAAGTTGCAAGAGGGTCTTTAACCCTAGACAGCAATGCTTTTATAACTGTATCTCCTAAGATAATGTTTTTATTGTTGTTGTTTTAGATTTTATTTTTCTTCCAACTTCCATCATCTCCTTCTTCTTACTTATCAGTTTCTAATTTTTTGTCAGAGAAATAACTTTCTTATCTTGCCTCCACCAAACCTTCTGGTATTTGATTTTTTGCAAGCTCACAGGATGTGCTATTATTCCTTCACAGATACAAACATAAGGCATAAGAACATAAGACATGAGAGTTTAGGGTTAAAAAAAAGAATGTAGAGCTGGCAATATGAGCAACGTGTTTATGCCAATCCAGTGTATCCCCAATTTCCATAGCATCTGCATTATATGGACTCGGATGATTTTTTCCACAGTGAGATTTGTGTCACAATTAAGGAAGATTGAGTTGAGGGATTTCCCTGCTTTTACAGCAAGAGTAAGAAAGCTCCTCTTTGTCCCAGACAGACAATCCTTTATCTTTGAAAGTTACTCGCTGCAAAACAAACTCCCAGAAATGGTCAAGGTAATGAGAATTGGGGACCTTGCGTTCTTGGCATTCCCAGCACAAGACTCATGATGGATCGCCTCTTCCAGTAATCTCTTTCGTGATTCCCACAAGTCTTCGACTGAACTTAAATTTTCCTACAAATGTGCTACTCAGTTTGTCATCCTACTTCTGACTGCAAGAGACTGCATGTGCTTAAGGATACTGTCAAGACAAACCTAAGTGGCAGAATGAGGTCGATTGTAGCACTGACTTCCATTCTATGGATTGTGGTCCTGAACTTAGCCAACGGTGGATAAGTTCCAAGCAGACTAGTAGGTCTTATCTCCCACAGTGAGACTGTAGTCTCTGTTGTCTAAAGGCAGTCTGTTATTCATCCTGACTCATGCAAGGGTTTAGCCTATTGATCTCCAGTATCATTACTATTAATTATAGGATTGATTTGTGAGCCATGCCCCACCACCTTAAATTGGCTTACATCAGTGCCATTTGGAAATTGTTTGATCATGTAACACTGGTTTGGTAAATGTGATACACTGATCAGTGTCCCTGAGCAGTTTTTGGTTTAGTTGCCCTCTATGGTGATACCCAAAGCCGCACTGGAAGAATCATATAAATTTACTTATTCAGATTGAAATGCGCTTTTCAAGTCTGCATTTGCATTAGATTCAGGAGGGGGGAGCAGGTTCAGCAGTTGCCATTGGTGAGGTCAAGCATAGCAGCCAAGTTCACAAGTGTTTTTGTGGTTTTGTACTATGTGGACACCCATAAGAAACCTTGCAATGAGATTTAATTGTCAGATGTAGATGCTTTAAATTCGTCTAGAATCTGTGATTGCTCTGCCAATATGACAATTCTGATTGTCCCTCTTCGCTGAACATCCTAGGGTTTAAAATATCCCTCCCTCTGCTGCTGGGGTCATTGCTCTCCTTTCATGTGACCAGTGTCTTCTGCACTGGTCATTGTAATTTTGCCTTTGCTCAAACCATCTACTTATACCAATTATTTTCAGGCAGAGATGTCAGACGCAAATAGGAAAATGTCACTTCAGAAGATATTGACAGAGGGTGACTATTTTCCATCTTAGTCCAACTGGGTAACTGAAACATTGGGTGAAGTGGTTATTATCTTGATGAGCTAGTACTACGTTAACACGAAGGAATCCAGGTAGCTGAATCAGAGTTAAGTTTGAAATGGTCAGTATCTCATTGAGGTGGGGCTGCCATACCAAAGTTACAAACCAAGTTAAGATGGGATTTTTCTTAGGCAAAAAACAAACTCTAGGTCCGTGAATGAGTAAGGCAAGAAACATAAAATTTCAAAGCAGATTAATGTCATCCTTTCACCTTTTCATCTTGTCAATAGGCATTGATAGAAAAAGGGGGGGGGGAAGCTATGATAATAGATGTATTTAATTCGAATTCATAATGTTTTTGGGCTATCTAAAATTCCACACTGCGTAGAAAGGTCTCCATTTGTCTCATTTGCCTCTGCGTTTAAATACCCTTCAGCTAATACTCTCCAACACATTGTCTTTGGGGCCAGAACCAAGAGATTTGCTGCCCTATTACAGCGGTATTTCTTTTCCTCCA
The DNA here is from genome assembly GCF_030435755.1 of Ochotona princeps. NCBI lineage: Eukaryota > Metazoa > Chordata > Mammalia > Lagomorpha > Ochotonidae > Ochotona > Ochotona princeps. Next base: position 9,867,475 of record NC_080841.1, read on the forward strand.
CTTCCCTCATCCCCAGGGGAAACCTAGCCACAAGCAAGATTCCATTGTGGCTGGTTGCTTCACTACTCAACCCTGTTGCTCAATTTCAATCTGATACACTGCTATGACAGAGCTGCTCCTTGCTCTCATCCTCTCATCCCCATTTGAGTGAGTCTGTAGATTTTTCTCATATCTCTGCATCCATGCTAAAGGACCCTAGATGTTTTTCTTCCAGAAACCCATATCTTCTCATTTTTGTTGCCACAACCATTGGGTTTGTTTTAGTTTAATTCTACTTATAAACTAATGGGTTGTCCTGTTATTATTTCATGAATTATGTCAGAGACAAAGAATTTTATGACCCATAGCCCAGCAGGCTGCAGGAGCATCATGTTTATGCAGGTTCCCTTGCATGTAAGTCTTAGAAGATACTTAATGTAGGCTCAGATAGATGATATGAATGCAGTGAATTGGCATCACAGCTTAAGCAAACTGATGGTTTCATAGCAGGGGTAAGTTCATCTGCTTTTCTGTTCAAAGTTAGATATAGCCTCATCCCTCATGTTTTGTGCTACAAAAAAACAAACCCAGGGAAATGGTTAAAGTAGAGTGGTTAGGATCTTGCATTCTTGTCTATTCACTCAAGGAAATTTGCAATGATGTTCAATGCCTATGGCCTATTGACTCTCCCAATACTCTTCTATTGACCTGTCACTTATTTAGTTGCTACATCCCAAAACCTGTACATCATTCACCTGCTTTCCCATTACAACACTCCCACCCAACACCCTCAACCATGTAAGATTCTGTTCCTTCTCAATTACTCCGGAATTTATCTTTAGCAATTATCTCTTCTAGAAATTGATCCATTGCTTTCCCACTCTACCCCAAATCATTCTTACTAGTTGAGTGAAAGTTGCTCCCTACTGTGCACACACTTCTGGTTAACATCCATTTCTCTATTTCAGTCTTCTCTAAGGAAATATTTACATGCATCATTGTCTTGGCTGTCTTGCTTTAAACCAATAATCGTCTCTAACAGGTTATTATTCTCACTGCTATAAAGGAAACTTCTTTATCAATTATTTCCATTTTGCCACTTCAAAGCTTAATTTTCAGACCTTGTCTTACTAGCACTCCCGGTGTTCTTATCATTTCCTATTTCCCAATGTCTAAACATGATTTTTTTGTAACTTCTTAATATTTGTCTTCTTTTCTTCCTACTCAATGTCATTCTAATGCTACCATGTACTGTATTTTTTAGCTTCTAGAACTGAAGTACCCTAGGATTCAGTCTTTGGACATATTTCAAATCTTCACTCATTTCCTGAGAAATCATATTTTATTTTGACTGTAATTTTCTTAAAGGTATTTAAAACACCTAAATTCTTGTATCTAGCCCTGGGTTTCCTTGCTGAAGTTTTCCATTTATAGCTAAAATGATCTTAAGACATAATTGCACCTAAAACAAAACTTTTTCTATTAGATTTTATAAATTTCCAAATAAAAGCAAAGTTGGACCAAAACAAGTAAAAACCCATGAAACAATAGCAAAGAGATTTTTTCTCCTTCATCTAAGTAAATGCTAAGAACAGTCACCAAGTTGGTTGGGCTACAAATGAAAAATCGTATTTAAATTCTCTTTTTGCTTCGATGGTTCACATCTGATTCATCTACACATTTTATTGGCTCCTTCAAACAAATTTCAAGTATGACCACACCTCTTTTTACCTCTTTACATCTTTACCATTTCTGCTTTAGACCAAGATGTTGTTGCGGTTCACTTTGATTGCGATGTCCTGACTTTTTGTAGTATGTCCATTTTTAACTTCCTACATCAGTTTGTTCTACAGTTGTTGGAGTAGATTTTAATAATCATGTCAGTCTTCCTTTCAAACAATCCATGAATCCACAAAATTCTCCAAATAAAACCCATACTCCTGACAGCTCTACAAGCCCTAGTATGCTTTTCCCTTGGCCATTCCTCCAAATCCACTTCCTGTCTCCTCAATCTCTTTATATTAGCTAGACTGAAGTTATCTGAACAAGCTCTTGGCCCAACTTGTTTCTTTGTCTTGAAGACTTCAGATCTTTGCACAAAAGCTCCTCTATTCTAGATCTTTGTTCAAATGTCATTTTTCTATTACTGTCTGATCTCTGCTAGCCTTGAAGAGAGTTTTCCACCAGGAAGGAGGTTTTGAGTATATTGTTGACTACCATAGTTTCCGAATCTAACCCAGTGCCATGTCCACAGAATAGGTAGCCTATCAAATATTTGTCAGATATAGCATGTTGAAATCACTCAGCTGGAGGACCTTTAGTCAGATCTCAAAACGCTCGGTGCCGGATAGTGATCATTATTGCACGTATGCAGGTAAATTTTACCCTTGACAGCTAAAGTCTTTCAGGAATTTTAGGAGGATTCTTTCATTTTGGAGGCAAGATATGATTAGTTGATGCTTAAAATTCTTTCTTCAGTTTTAGTCTTTGCTAATTTGGACAAATTTTCCCATGCCCATTAACCTATCGTTATTTGAAAAATGTTTTCTCCTTACTTCTGATTGGTCTTCAGTTTTCAAGAGCTGCTAACATCCTATCTTTGTTTCTTAGTTCCACTTTCCTCCAGTAAGAATCGAGAAATTTACCAACAAAAACTAAGATATATTATAAGAGATTGTATTTTTGCAAGAAAACTCTTTGTTAAAATAGAAATCTCTTAAAAGTTGATTGTTATTATTTTGTGGTTTATTTTTAATGAATCTTGTCAAATTTGCAGAAGTTATTGTTTTGCAAATTATTAGAATCATTTGTGCAATAAAATGTTCCACAACTGAAGGCAAATTTGGCTTAGCTAAATGGCTTCTGTTACCCTCTGCCACTATCTGTGATTCAAGTGTGAGTTTTCAGTTCATTGGTTCATGACAAACTAATCTCACCAATTACATATTTTTAGTAATGATACCCTTGTTTAATTAGCTTCTCAAAGCAGAGACACAACATTTTGTCGACAAATAACAATGTTTTGGGTTGCTTTTTCCATTTTGACATCCGAGTTTATCTCTCATGACATAGGAAAAGGGAAGGGAGGTTGGCAGGTGCTGGATTAAATAAAGACATAACGTGAGTAAACCTTGTTCATTACCTGTGAAATCCTAGCACTTTCCAAGTATCACACAGTGAATTTAGCTGTGTTGAGATTTTAAAAATTCAATTAGGAAAAGTTTTCTCTTTTACATAAAGTTAATTTTTTATTTAAATTGGATTCACTGTTTAAACAAGATACATGTACCACTGAAAATGTCCAAGTATGTATATAGCTAACTGATATTGTATCAGAGTGTCTGGATTAAGTAGTGTTTCTGATTTTGTTTCCTGCTAATGTATACACCATGAGTCGCAGATGATGACTTAAGTACTTGGGTCCCTAGCACCCACAGAGGAGACTAGGAAAGAATTACAGGCCCTGGTCTTGGCCTGACTCACCCTGGGTTGTTATGGGTATTTGTGGGGTGTAAACAAGTGGGACAACCCTATCTGCCTCTTTCTCTGTCTCTCAAATAGAATGAAAATAAATTTCAGAAAAATTTACAAGAATACAACCAAACATCTTAAAATCACTTAATTAAAGAGAGATACAGTGATGCCTCATCCCCGCTTTTTTTTGAATATCACACACACATACACACACCCCTACTGTTATAGCTCCATAAATTTATTGTACAGGGAACATGCTCACGTATCTAGGACTCAGATCAAGATAATGTTTCAATGTTTGCTACTAGAGAAGGTGTTTGATAGGATAGTTAAAGCGGTGCTTGGGAAGCCCATATTCTACATCAGAGTGTTGAGTTTCAGGCTCCAGCCCCACTTACGAGTCCAACTTTCTGTAGCATGAACACTGGGTCTTGGCCTGTGCCTGGCCAGGTTCCTGGTTATTGCAGGCATTTAGAAAATGAGCTCATTGTCTTTGTCCCTCACTTTTCATTTGACAAAACAATCAGACAAACAAAAAAGTCTACTTTCTTTTGAAGGAGGTGACTAGTACCAGCATAGGTAGTAATAGAGACAAAATTCAGTTCAACAGCAGGATAATTTTCAAATAATTAGAGTATCTGTGAATAAACAAGAATCCTTATGAGAGATATTTCTAGAACTATTCATAGATAGGATAGCTGAAATCCTGCAATGAGTGTTAGGACTTCGGAACAGATGACTTACTAAGTTTTTTTCAACCAATATGTTTGTGAAAAATGAATTCTGAAGACAAACAATCTAGCGACAGCATCAATGCAATAATAAATGTATATAATTAAATTCTACTTTCTAATTATCAGTAAAGATGACCTTAGAGATTACTTAAAAATGATTTGTCAAGCTCATTTAATAAGCATATTGAAAGAATGATGGAATAGGTTTTATGTTTTCCACATTAAATTTTATTATACTTTGAGTTTACAATAAAAAAAGTTTAAGATGAAAAGTCATAATTTTAAAAAAAGAAAAGTCAGAATTAGTTTATAAAATGAAAGAATTATATCCAAGTCTGTTTCTTACCTTGAGTAAGCTTTGGCAAGTAGTGAATGAATAAGCCTCCTGCTAGTAGTACTAACAACTTTACTTAAATATAAAGTTATTGGCTAGATGAGGACTACAAAATCTTTTATAACTACACACCCTGAATTCAACAATAGAATTAAGAACTCATCTTTCATTGGAAATTTTGTTTCTCTGATATCTTCAGTGTGTATATATTTCATTTTGTTATAAAGAAATTCTAATTGCTTCAATGATTTAGCAAACAGAATAACACTCAAATAAAGATAAAAATTGTCTAATTTTCCACTTAATGCCTGGGTTCCACAAAGCCCAGGATGATTAAACTGTAGACAACATTCGTTTTGGGTCACCAATGAGACAAATACTCTAGGATATCATCAGAAGTTTTGGCAAGGAGAATTATTTTGAGATGGGAGGCCAAATAGGCCATGAAGTCGAATTTATCTGTTTGAGTGAATGATTTTTGATGCCAATGACCTGGCCCAAATCCAGGACCTTGCCTGTCTCAATCACTGTTGAAATTTGAAATTTTAATAAGGCCCCGTATGCTTTGTCTTACCCCACTTTTATGATATTTCTCAGTATAGCCATCCAGCTGTGGTCAATCACTTAAGAAGCAGCTAGATTTATTTGCTGTACAGCAAAGGGCATCCTTGTGGCTCTTGTTCTCACGGAAGTACGAAGAAGCTCAGTGAATTTGTTCCAGTGGAAGACCTGAATAGCTTAGACAAATAGGTGAGAAAATCCAAATGAGATAATCCAATTTTGCCAGCATTTCTCACAGTGCACTCATTAGGAAAAGTGATAGAAGCAAGCCCCCAGCTGAGCACTTAACTTCAACCACAGTTAATTCTGTTAAAGCCCCCAAAGGTAAAATACTACAAGAAATGAAAACACGGGGAAGCTTTCCCTCAAGATGCTCCGCAGATCCTGCGAAGCCGGCTTTGCCTTTGAACCCTCACAGTGGGCTCTAGTGTGCTTTGATCCATCCTGTCTGAGCACATCACCATGCCAGGTGACACAAAGCAACCCAGCAGGGCTGCCGGGGCCCAGGAGCCAGGGCTGTGCATTTCTCCTCCTAGAACTGTCCTTGGTGGGAAGGCCTTTTCAACACACAAAGCAGGTTCAAAAAGCAGGAGGGAAGTGGGAGAACAACCTCAGATCTCCCTGCATTCGGTGAAGAGGTGCTTCCTTTTGTGACCCCCAATATCTTGTTGGGCAGTGTTTCCCACTTGAATGATCACTCTTAGATCCTGAAAAATCTCTCATTGATATAATCTTTGCAACTGTCCATTTGAGCCATGGCCCCCAGGGCCTTCAGACGCCTTCTATTCAATGTGCCCTTCATCCTGATGTACCCGCATCTCCCTCATTTAATCTTTTAGTCTGTCCAGTCATTGTGCATTGGAGAAATAAGACTTCGTGTGCGTGATTCTCAGAAATATATTTTGATGCAGAATAAGAGAACAAACATCTTTGACTCATTCAGTTTATCTAAATAATTGCAATCTGCTCCACACATCATGGGGAAATTTGGTTTATGATTAATATGCTGGTATACAAATAGTCTTGCTGGGGCTGCTGTTATGGCATAATTGGCTAAGCTTCCGACAGCAGTGCCAGAATCGTATGTAGACACTGGTTTGAGTCCTGGCTGCTCCACTTCTGATCCATCTCCCTGTGCATAGCCTGGGAAAGCAGAAGTTGGCTCAAGTGCTTGGGTTCCTGTATCCATTCACATGGGAGACCTAGAAGAAGCCCCTGGCTTCTGGCTTCAGATCGGCTCAGCTCTGGTCGAACCATTCAAGGGTTCGATCAGTGGTGGATGGATGATCTCTTTCTCTCTCTCTTCTCTCTGACTCTGCCTTTCAAATAAAAATATAAGAAATTTTTAAATATCGCCTTCCAATTTCAGTCTTACAGAATATGAGTAGCTTTGTCTTTTAAGTCTTTGTAGTGATATCTCTCTAAGATTTTCTCCATGCACAATTAAGGCTTCAATTTAACTTGTGTATATCTAGCTGAAAGTGTTTCCTCGATGATCCTCAGTCCTTTGTCATAAATCTTACATCTTAAATGTACATTTTTAATTTGGTCAAACTAAGAAAATGATTGAAGACTCAAGAGTTTATTCATATAACCTTTGATTTGTCAGATGACAGCATTATTCATTGCAAAGATGATATTGAATGTTATTCTTCTCTTAATGAGAACTTTCCACAGCCGCTTAACTAACATGAAAAAATGTACAAATTTATACACTGATTAGCAAAGTCAACTACATCCTAACCAGTGAGATAGTTGAACTCCTTGAAAATGTTCTGCACTCTTTAATGGGATGGAGCCAAGTAATTTATGGGCTTTAGGGAGTAGAATTCTTTCCTGCAGATGTGTTTGATGCTTTCCAAATGGTTCTCCTCCTTCGGGCCATGTGAGGTTTCGTTCCACATATAATTTTCAAACGTGTGCCTAGAAGTGAGCTGGGTATTTTTTTTTTTAATTAAGCAAAGTGAGGTGAACCTGTCCTTGCTGTCGAACAACATGCCAAGCTAGTTGAACGTGCTGCTGTGCAGCCTCTCAACTGGGTCGGTCCACATAATGTAATCAGTCTCTGAGAACAGGATGGTGGGAGAAAATAGGCATTTATAGCAAAGTGCAGATCAGGAAGCCAGGCAGCTGTTACCTAGTTGCCAACTCTCCAAGGAGTTAGATGTGAAGGTTTTTATAGGCTATTGGGGCTAAAAGGTGCATTATCAGCTCATGTCCAACTTCCTGGTTGGTCAGTGGTACTCATGATCTTCCTTTGATTTCGTTCTCTTCAATGTCATCAGTTTCCTGAGCTTTGGTTTTCAGTAACATTCACTTTCCTTTGGATACATCTTCATTCTATTAAATCACTCTTGTATGCAATCTTTTATTTGATTTTAGTGATTACCATCTAATTAAAACCATGCCTTTTAGTATATGTTATCCCTTTTGGGAAATAGAAAGCTAATGTATTCATATAAAGAAATAACTCTAAGCCATAGCTACTGATTCTTAAAACTGGTAGAAGTCATGTGATTTATAAACTGACTCAATAAAGCCTTAGGATAAATCACAAATTGAGGACTTGGACCAGATATGGCTTACTTAGCAGGCCTAATAGCTTTATAAGAAAAATTAATTACCAACATTTGAAGGTTAGATATGAAATGCAAACATGGATTTCTGGTTGTTTTGTAACAGAAAATGATAGTGTATAATAATGAAGTGTTTGCTCTCTGCTGTCAGATCAGATTCTAGCATTTAACCTCCTCTTACATCCTGCCATGTACCCCCACTTCATCATTCACATTGCACAACTGGGGAAGCAAGGGCATGCACGGCACAAAGCTGTATTCGTTGTGTTCCAGAGTCACATAGCTAAACAGACTAAACTGAGCCCCACACTCAGGCCAGCAGGCTGCAGACCTCCAGGTAGGCCATGCTGTACTGTGAAAAATGGTCTGTGCCCAAGTCTTTCTGACAGCAAGGGACTCACTTGTGGCTCTGGTCTCTAGTTGGACTGAAAAAAAAAAAAAAAAAAGCAAGCAGTGCTCTTTGGACACACACCTGATGTCTGTGAGCATTTCTGTTTGTAACCTGACCTTAATTCTGAGTTGAGGTCCTGTCGTCTTGAGCTGAGAGCTACCTCTTCAGCGTAGTTTCTCCTTTCTGTCGGCTTAGTCTTTCTTGAAGCTAATTATCACTGATGAGTCCCACAGGCCTTGAGAGCGATCTGTGCCTTCCTCCACATTGACCACAAGATGGGAAAGCAAGAGTTGACATACACGTCACTGTTGGACAGCGTTACCAGCAGCTTTACCTAAATTATTCCCCAAAACATTTCACATTTAATTGTTAAGTACTTACAGATAATAAGGACATGAATCGCTACATTTGCATATTTATGTTGCTCGTTTGCCCTGGTGCGGTCCTCAATGCTTGGGAAAAAGGAGCACACCACCTGTTCTCTGTCAGTTATCCCTTGTCCTGCTAAAGATGCTTGGGGAGAAAAAAAGTGAATCTAGACTAATCTCCTTTGTTAAAGGTGGAGAGACTTTTAATCCAATGGGACTTGCTCTTGTCTTCAGAGGGTGAGAAGGCGCCTTTGAAGGATTTTCTGTGGAGCTTCCAGGGAGGAAACTTAGTTACTCAGCTAAGCTCATTAATTCAGGTAACTTGTTTTAAAAAGGCCGAGATTGAAGGCTCCGTTTTAGCCCCTAACCACAGCTTCTAGCCCCTACTATGAATTCTTTGTACAGTGGATTAAATTTTAATCACACCATTTATATTATTATTTGTTAAAATTGTTACTGACTTTCCAATACTAGTGTTTTATAAATGCAGTTGAAAGTTGTTTTTCCCAGACCAATCTACTTTGAGTGTGAACAATAAGCATTTGGAAATCTCCTTGCAAGTCTAGTAGAATTAGACAGCCGTAAAATGACACTGAGTTGTAGAATAGGAAGTAAGTTTTCCAGATTTCATTCCTTCCGCCTGGATCTTTCTCTTCAAATACCATAACTCTCCCTGGTGTCAAGAATAATAATCATTATAAACTAGAAATGTACATTACTGTTATACATGTACTGTCATTCTTATAATTATCATTACTATTACAATTTTTAGGCCCCTTTTATTCTGGATTGCTGTGGCCAGTGCAGAGGAAACACCTAGAGTGAGAAAAGACTGTCCATAGGAAGAAGCAGGTGTGTCAAGCAGCTTACGAGTTCATGTGAACTACCAGTTATAGCAATTCTCATCTTTTTTTAAAAAAGATTTATTTATTGGTTATTACAAAGTCAGATATACAGAGAGGAGGAAAGACAGAGAGGAAGATCTTCCGTCCGATGATTCACTCCCCAAGTGAGCTGCAATGGCCAGTGCTGCACCGATTCGAAGCCAGGAACCAGGAGCCTCTTCCAGGTTTCCCACGCTGGTGCAGGGTCCCAAAGCTTTGGGCCGTCCTCGACTGCTTTCCCAGGCCACAAGCAGGGAGCTGGATGGGAAGTGGAGCTGCTGGGACTAGAACCAGCGCCCATATGGGATTCCAACGCATTCAAGGCAAGGACTTTAGCCGCTAGGCCATCATGCCGGGCCCAGCAATTCTCATCTTTAAGGTTACACAAAGAGGTGTCCATTGCTTTTTAAAAAGTTGTGAATGCAATCAGTAAGAAATGGGGAAAACCGTTGTCTTGGCACTTGAAACTATCATTTCATTAGGCTTACTTATCTTAACAGGATAACCACCTTAAGAGGAATTATTAATTTCCCAGTGCAATTATTCATCTAAAGCAACTTGTAGAAGAATAAATTCTAGCATCCACATGCCTGTTTTCCCTCCGCTATTAAGAGGACGTTTTGAGAGTGTGGAGTCTAGAATATTTCATCTGATATCAAACACAAGCCACTGCCACAAGCTTGCTGAGTAACCAAGAATAGGTTACTTAATCACCCCTGCTAACACTGATCAACCAGGAGCCAATGATCTGGTCAGCGTAAAGCTCCTAAAACAGCTGTGGCAAGAATGAAGGGCTGTGCAAGTCTTTATTATTGTTTGACAAGTAAATATTTGTGAACATTTTTTATTTTTTTAACATCATTGGATATCTTCTCATGCTCTTCAAGGCTTGGAAGCTGCTTATTTTTTCCCACGACTTGTGAGACCCAATTACTAATCTCACAGTCAACTTATTTTTCACTTGTTCTTTTATTTTTATTTATTTGAAAGTCAAAGTTGCAGGCAGGGAGAGAGAGACAGCACTTTCATCCACTGTGTCACCGCCCAGATTAATCCTATATCCAGGCCTTTGCTAGGTCGAAGCCAAGAGCCCAGAGCTTTGAGTGTTCTATAGTGGGATGTGGCACAGGGGCCCATCACCTGGAGTACCTTCTGCTGGTCTCTGAGGTTCATTAGCAGGGATCTGGCTTAGAAGTCGAGCCCCAACATAGGAGACCCAGACTGAGTTCCAGTTCTTGGCTTTGGTTTGTCCCCACTTCAGCTGTTGCAGGTACTGGGAAAGTAAACAGGCAGATGGAAAATCTATTTCTGTCTTTGTGTCTTTCACATAAACAATTTTTTTTAAAATAACTACAAGGGAGTATGATGTGTAAAATATTTGTATGGTCATCACATGTACCTGGATTCATCATGCATAAAAGGGAGCATAGCTTTGTGGGAAAACAAACAGCCTCTGTTAAGTTGCGAATTATTAAGTTCTGCACAGAGTATGTATTCCATGAAAGTGACATGGAGCTCTCTTAAGGAAATCAGAAAGAAAATGTTGACTATTTCAGCATTGTACTAAGTCACAGCTTCGTTGGTGAGCTTGTTAGGAAAGGTGGTTCCACAGTCAGTTTAGCAAGCTTCTTTTTTAGTCACAGTGTCTGAACCCTGTGTCAGAGTCCCCTGCATCCATTTTACTTACCCTTTTCAGGTTAATAGTCTTTCTAGAGAGGGAAAATGTAAGATAACAATGGCATTGAGGTGATTTATTTTGTCTCACTGGTCATTGGCAGTAGAACCATTCTGACTATATTCTTGTCCAATACGCAACTTTAAAGGCACAAAGTCTAGAGCATCGTTGACGCACGTTGCTCATGATGAATTTCGTTTCTTTGGTCGGTGCTTTAAGAGAGCCATTGTGTTTTCGGTGTTTGTCTTTGCTGTGGCTCCCTTCCTTCTGGGATTATTTCATTTTTCTTTTTTCAAGATTTATTATTTAACAGAGCTACTGAGAGAAAGAGACAGAGACAGAGAGAAATCTACCACCTACTGTTTTCACTCCTTAAAAAGGTTGTAGTGTCTGGAGATGAGCCAATCTGAAGCCAGGAGCTTCTTCCGGGGCTCTGCTTCTTCCAAGCCCTCAGGAACTGAGCCATCCTCTGCTGCTTGCCCACTCCAGAAGCAGGAAGCTGTAATTTGAACCAATGCCCATCTGGGATGCTGGTGGCACAGGTGGAGGGTTAGCCTGCTACTGTTACTGTGCTCTTCAGAATTTTTTTTTTTTTGCTTGAATTTCATAAGAGTCTTCACTGTGGAGCTCCATAAAATTCCCCAAACCTCTACACCTTCACTGTAACTGATTCTAGTACCTGACTTGTTAAAAATGTCCTGCTTTCACGGCCCAAAGCTTTTGGAACCTGCACTCACGTGGGAGACTCGGAAGAAGCCCCTGGCTCCTGGCTTCGAATTGGCTCAGCTCCAGCCATTGTGGCCACTTGGGGAATGCACCATTGGATGAAAGATCTTCCTCTCTGTCTTTCCTCCTCTCTGTATATATGCCTTTCCAATAAAAATAAATAAATCTTTAAAAAAAAGTCCTGCTTTCAGATGCGTAGTTATGTATTTATTATACTTATGGCATTCCTTTTTACTGATGTGCCTTATTCCCCCCTCCAAGAACCCCAGTCTGAATATTTAGGTAAAACCCACCATTTCGTACTATAACACTGCAATGAACACCTCAATTTAAAATTCTTTATTTTCATGGATTTTCACAAGACAAATTATTAAGTAAAGGATGTGAACCATCTTAGTACTGTATGTACAAAAATTTATAGAAGTGCATTTTGGGAGAATGCTATAAAAAGTGAATTATACCTCTGTAAGTCACTTCACCTAACAATGTGACCAAGGATACCCCATGGATATAGTTTTTATTGGTAAGAGTATAAAAAAATCCTAACTTTTTAAAATTGCTCCTATTCTGTCCAGTTTCATCCCCACCTGACGCTGTGAGGTAGATTTGCAGGAGCCATATGTGAATCTGTCTCTTGCATCCTTATCAGTTAAAAGTTCAATGAACCAACAGGAAATAAACCCATCAGCAAAAGTAATCAGTAGCCATTCTACGAAGCAGACAATAGAATAGAAGGTGACTGTGGAACAGTTACATTCCAGTTGTATAGAGATAGAGCACACAGTTAAAAACAGACAAAAAAATGAAATTTGTCCCTCAAATCCTTCGCAGAATATCTACATTGTTTTTTTTGGACTTTAGCCACTAGGTCATGGCACTGAGCTCTGTTTTTTAAAAACAAAATAGAATATATTTTCATTTAAAAAAAGAGATTAATGTATCTGTTTGGAAGTTAAAGTTACACAGAGAACAATAGAGACAAGAGAGAGCTTCCATCTGATTGTTTACTCCCCAGATGGCTTCAATTTACAGGAGTGGGCCAGGTTGAGGCCAGGAACCAGAGGCCTCTTTTTCAGGTCTTCCCTTTGGAAACTAGGGACATGAGTATATGTGTCATCCTCCGGTGCTTTCCCAGAACACTGCCTGGGAGCTGGACTGGAGTCGAGCATTTGGGACATGAATAGGCACCAAATGGGACATCACTAGGTGTTGGCTTTACCCACTGTGTCACAATGCCAGCCTCTTTTATTTCATCTGTTGTGGGAACTGAATTTCATCTATTATTGGATGGAAAGACTGTATAGCAGTCTTTCCTTGAATTTTAGCAGATAATAATAACTAAAAAAAATCTAATTTAAAACTATCCAAGAGGACACACAAATGCCAATATGAGCATGAAGATGTTTAAAATGACTGGTTATGAGGACCGTGTGAGGCACAGCCACAATGAGATACTCCTTAGAACGACTATTAGGAAAACAAAATATAAACACAGAAAATCAGTGTTGCCGAAGACGTGGTGAAATTACAACCCTGATGCATTATAGTGTACATTACAGAAACTATGGGAAATAACATGGTCATTCTTCAGAAAGTTAAATGGAGTAATCTACTAATCGTACTTCTTAGCATATGTTCAAAACAAATGAAAGTAGGAAGTCAAACATGTTCATAGCAGCCTGATTTACAGTGCCAAAGGTGGAAGTTACCAAGGTCCATGAGTGGATTATTGAATAAAAAAATGGTTATATTTTGAGTATCATTCACCCTTAGGAAGAAGGAAACTATGATAGATTCTACGCTATGGATGATGTATGCTAGGTGAAATCATCTAGTAAAAATGACATGTATTACATGATTAGTTATAGACTGTTTCAAAAAGAGTCAATTTTCTCGAGTTAGAATTTACAATTTGGGTTACCAGGGGTTGGGGTGAGGGACATATGTAATGAGTACAAAGTTTCATTTAGAAAAAGTCCTGGAAGTGAGTAATGATAATATTTATATAATAATGCAAAGTAGCAAAGCCAACAGAATGACACATTTAAAATGGTTAAAGTGGCTATTTTAAATCATGTGTATTTCATCACTATAAAAATTTGGAAGAGATCACTTGGTTTCAGTTCATTATGATGTCTAAATAATTTATTGCATGGTGTAGATGTCATGTCTTCCATCTGCTATTTATTCATTTATCTTGAGATGTTGAGTTGCCCATGTCATGAAAGCTTGGTGTTCAGTGTCCCACATCCAGGACCACTCCACTGTACAGTGTACAGCATAGCATCTTGTTGCCTGCCCCATGAAAAGGATCTGCTACCTTCTTGTCTCTGGCGCACCAGATACCTTGCAAAACAAAACAACAGCAGCCACTTTGAACTTCCATTAATAATGGGTATCCTTAAAGAATGAGAAAATAGCAGCAGATGGGACTGAGAAAGGAAAGAGGAGACATCGTAGAGAAGACACTGATTTTTTTCAAAGGAATCGTGAACTTACACTTCCCAAAGTAGAGCAAATGCAAGAGCTCACCGAATAGGGCAAGATACACCAGTTGTGATTTTTGAGTCTTGGTACATATCCACATTATAAATACATTGGCAAAAATGAGTTTTCTATGATGAAGAAAGAAGGTTGCAAAAATGTGCTTATGCTCAGCACACACAAAAGTTGACTGGATCACAGATGTTGTGCCATACACCCCTGCTAGGTATCAGGAGTAAGCATCGTGCGTATAATTGACTGAAATAAGTACTAGCAAAGGAGGATGCTCCTGGGTGCTGGACCCTCCTGAGCAGAGGCAGACTAACAGGGCCGAGAGGCATATCTGAGTGTTTTTCATATCACCGGTATCTTGTTCATGCTCCAGGAGTTAACTCAGCAGAAGCAAAGCCCACTGAAGCAAAGCCTGTGTGATTCTCTTTGTCAAGCATAAGGGGACATTTGATTTATTCAAAAAGTTCCATTGCTAATACCTAAAACAGAATGAGTATACTATAGAAAATTTCAGTTTAATAAAGTGAACATTTAAACTATAGATAAGAGAATAGAAGATCAAATATTTTAAGTATCTTTTTTTAAACTTCCCATAAAAAGGACCCATTCCAGAGAATCTTTACTTGCTGATCTCATTTCTTTTCTTTTTTTTTAAAGATTTATTTATTTTATTACAGTCAGATATACAGAGAGGAGGAGAGACAGAGGAAGATCCTCCATCCGATGATTCACTCCCCAAGTGAGCCGCAACGGCCGGCGCGCCGATCCGAAGCCCGGAACCAGGAACCTCTCCCGGGTCTCCCACGCGGGTGCAGGGTCCCAAATCCTTGGGCCGTCCTCAACTGCTTTCCCAGGCCACAAGCAGGGAGCTGGATGGGAAGTGGAGCTGCTGGGATTAAAATCGGCGCCCACATGGGATCCCGTTGCGTTCAAGGCGAGGACTTTAGCCGCTAGGCCATTGTGCCGGGCCCCAGATCTCATTTCTTAAGTTGAGAAATATCTTGTTAAAATGATCATTTTCTGGCTGGGCTTCTTAAGAATATTCTGAAATGGACCATAACAATAAGGTTATGCAAACATAACAGATTCATGTACTTTGGAACAAAATTTATGAAAACAGTAGTAAGAATTGTTGAAATACTTTCCCAAGAAAATATTTCTCCAGGCATGAGATGGAGGCAGACAGCGTTTCACTGTAGACAGTACCAAGTAGGACATGCCAATCACAATTAGAACAGACGAGGGAGTTCACCTACAGAACAGAAACACAATTCCTTTTATGGCATATCAGAAGCATCCCAATCTTTCTCAATAGTGGAATTCATCAAACAGCCAACATTCTGAAATTCCCTTAAGAGGTTGTTGTGGTGGAAACAAATTTCTTTCTAGTGCGATATCCTCAGGAAAGAAAACCTTATAAAATCCTTTGCCTTGTTGGCCTGTCCACCCTCTATAACAACTATTGATCCCACAGGCTAATTTCAACCGACTTTGATAGAGGGCCAAAAGGTCTACCGCTAGACAGGGCCTCATAAATTTCTTGTGGTTCCTTCTGATCCCTTCACAAGAGTTGTTTAATGGTATCATTTTGAAGAGTGTAAAGAAACAAACCAGGTTTCTGCTGTGAAGTTGTCACTGTAATGGAAGATGATTGCATCCAAAGAAGTTCAAATGGAAAAAGAATGCTTGTAGTTGCCTTCTTATTTGCTGTTAACAAGCAAAGTGAGTACCATATATAACTCCACAAACTGGCAGACAACTTCACTTCTGATAGCTGCATCCTGAAACTTTATAATAAATTCCACTCTTGGGTTTTGCACATCCAAGAAACTGACTTCTTGTTTTCGGGGATTGAACATAACCAGTGCTCAGAAGAGTGTTGGCATGTATGAAATGCTTTCCAGGAGCCGTTGGTGAGTCAGGTTGTGGATGAAACAAGCAGAAATTCAAAGAAGAAATGTCATTCAGAAGGAAGCTATAAACTCTCAAATAAGAAACATATAACATATACCTGGGTGACAATTCACGATCAAGTTGAGGACAGACTGTAATGAGGTTCAGGCCTGGTGTGATAGGGGATCAACCTGTAAAAGTTTGCAGCTGAAATTTGGGAGTACCACAACAAAGGCAGGCATTGTTCTGAGAACTGTATTCAATAAGTTAAGAGAAATTTGGAACGATTTGTAGAAAGAGTTAACAAGACTCAGAACACAAAATCCAGAGGGACTGAATTTTGGGGAAAGGGACCCAGCAAAGCACATTGGTTTCTCATCATATGCGAGGAGAGGCATGGGTATGGTGGAGCTGTTAGTAGCTTTAGGTCGTCAGGTCCTTCCTCTACTCTTGTTCAACACTTGGGTTCCTGATTATTCACTCTGGTGACAAAGCAAATAAGCAAAAAATGCATACACATACATACATACATATAACACGTATGTTATATATGCACATGTTACATAGACACTGATCTATTTATATCTATCTTTCTACATATCTATAATTTCCTACTTAAAAATAGGACCCTCCTCTCTTGATCTAAGAGCTCAGAGATTGCATGTCTAGATGAGAAAACCTGTAGGTTAGTAGGATCATAATTATAAAGAGCTGGGAAAAGGGTTGGGCTAGATCGAAGCCTTGACATTTGTTTCCATAATTTTCATATTACAATCCTTTTTACTTGTATATGCTCTGAGTAGCAAAACAGAAGGTTGCACAGAAATACAAAATCACAATTGTTTAAGCACCATGTAGAAATAAATAATATCAACTTAAAAACTGGACAGATGAGAAAGCATATGTTTAATTTTAGGGGTGGGTGAGAGGTGGGAAATGTATCAGATGAAGAAGCCAAATACATTTTTATGCTGGTATTTGCAACTGTAGTTCTGTTTATCTAGGAAAAGCTATGATTCCTCATGGTACCATTACTGAGTATTGTAAATCTTTTTTTTTTAATTCTTCCTTCTAGCTTTTTTGTGTTTGTTTTTTTTTTTAAGGATTTATTTATTTTATTACAGCCAGATATACACAGAGGAGGAGAGACAGAGAGGAAGATCTTCCGTCCGATGATTCACTCCCCAAGAGAGCCGCAACGGCCAGTGCTGCACTGATCCAAAGCCAGGAACCAGGAACCTCCCACGCGGGTGCAGGGTCCCAATGCATTGGGCCGTCCTCAACTGCTTTCCCAGGCCACAAGCAGGGAGCTGGATGGGAAGTGGAGCTGCCGGGATTAGAACCGGCTCCCATATGGGCTCCCGGTGCGTTCAAGGCGAGGACTTTAGCCGCTAGGCCACGCCGCTGGGCCCTATTGTAAATCTTAAAAAGCAAAATTAAAGCCAATTAAAATAAATGATAGAAACGTATTTTGTTAGAAGATGTTTATGGCATTAGAGTTGAATGATCGAATTCTTACAAAAAATACTACCCATTGAGGCCAAACACTAGCGCTGCTCATGTTCCATTTTCTTTTTTTCTAAGATTTATTTATTTTTGTTGGAAGGCCAGATTCCCAGAGAGAAGGAGAAACAGAGAGAGATCTTCCATCTGCTGGTTCACTCTAGTTGGCCGCAATGACTGGAGCTGAGCTGACCTGAAACCAGGAGTCAGAAGCCTGGGACCTTTTCCAGGTCTCCCCTCTTGGTGTAGAGTCCCAAGGATTTGGGTCACCTTCTCCATCTTCTACTGCTTCCCAGGACATAAGCAGGGAGATGGATTGGAAGTGGAGCATATGAACAAGAACCAGTGCCCAAATGGGATGCTGGTGGTACAACACAGAGGATTAGGCAGTTGAGCCATTGCGCCAGTACCCACGAGTCATGTTTAAACCCATGCAATTTTAATTATTTGACTTACATTTTATTCTAAACAGAGCCCGTTATAAACTAATTTTACTTGACTTTTTTGCAAACCTTGGAAAGAGTTTCTCAACCTTGGAGCAATGAAACTAACAACTTCTCAGAACTTCCAAAATCACTCAAGTAACATCCTTGAACACTCTTCTCCACATTGGATCTATAAGGCGTCATCAAATGACTGTCTGCCATCCCCAGGTGCTAAGGTGGTTTGACAGTAAGCAGTAGCCCCCTCCTGCTTCTCTTCTGTGGGCAAAGGAGAAAAAATGCAAACATTTGTCTCACCCACTTTCCTCCATACCTGACCTTCCTCACACTAAGCAGAGGCCCACATGGGTGTCATCTCTTTCAACTATGGAAACAATATTTTTTAAAAAAATGAAAAATAAAAAATAAACAAAAACATTAAAACTGTCTATCAATGAGCATTAAGAAAACAAAATAAGCACACACATATATATTTATTTATTGAAATATATAATACATATACATATATTATACCAAGTACTTCTGTTACATTTTTATCTGGGGTGTGAATCCTGTGATTACAGAGTGAACTAAAAGTATGCTGCTGTAATTTTTTTTTCACATTTAAAAATATTTTATTTTGTTTTACAATATAGTTCCATAGGCTCTGGGGTTACCCATGCCCTCCCCCAGGGTTCTTTCCCTCCACCCCACTGATTTCCTCTCTAGCTTTACAATGGATGGCCGTCATGAACACTCACAAGTCCATTATGCTGTTATTAAAGTGTTTCCTGAGCTGCTGTAAAATTTTAAAAAGTAACATTAAGTCAGGAAAATGACAGGTGTAGAATGTCTGCAGGAGGTAGGATAAGGTAGGAAGCTTCGCTATGGTGCTAAACCTGTATTGTGAAGTACATGAAATATGTTCGGGTAAAAAGCTGCAGTTACAACATTAGTGTTACCCAGTGGCTATCTACTAGGTGTGGGGAACATATTGTCCACACTCGAGATGCCCGTGTCCTGCATTCGAGGGCCTGGGCTCAGTTTCCAGTCCCCAGTTCCGTTTTATCCCACGTGAAGATCTGGGAAGCAGCAGTGATGGCTCAGATCACTGGAAGCTCATCACTTCCTTGGGGGACCTGAGCTAGTTCCTGCTGTTGGCTTCAGTCTGGCTTAGACAGTGGACCAACAAGTGTATGTGCGTGTGTGTGTGTTTGAGTATGTGTATATAATTTAAAAACCTACTGTAAGGTCTGAAGATCAATTTTGGAAGCACAGTATATTCTCACAATACATAAAGAATGACTAGGCAGCCTTTCTTAAAATTCCCACATTTACAGTATTATATATTACATGTCTCTAATGCATATATGTGTTATAGAAACTCTAAAAGTAATTACAACTATGCCAATTAGTAAAATAAGCTATAATTTATATTAATTTGTATGATTAAATGTCATAGTAGGCATAATTATATATAATTATTAGTATAATCATAATAAAATCAAATGATATAATTACACATTTATTCTATTGAGAAAGTCAAACAACCTTAATGTTTATGTTGCTTGTCGACATTCCTTTTCAAAGGCTCCTTCCTGATTTCAGTTTTATTGAAGTCACTTTCAGCAGAAAACCCCATTTCTAGTCAACGACAGGGTTAACTGTCAGTCTCTATTTATCCAGATGCAGAAATACATTTCTATTCAGTGGGGAGTTTCCACCACTCACAGAAATTCCATACCAAGAGAGCAAATATATCTGGCTGAAATGAGACAAAGTATCTTCAAGTTATATCTCTGTATTTTATGTCTTGGTTCGCTCCTAAGGCAACTAGAGAAATAAATAACTCTGATTTACTAAGCAATCGAAGAATGTTGTTTACAACATTTAGTCTTCATATCAGCTCTGGGGTGTACTTACTGTTATCAGCCTTGTAGGGGGAAGGAAGACTGGGCCCCAGAGGTTAAGTGACTTGCCTGAGGTTACAGTTTGCACATGAAGCTGGAATTTGAACACAGCTGCTTATGGATGTCCCCAGAGCATACACAGCAGAACTAGCCCAGTTCTTTCTGTTAACATCATCCAATAAATTGTATGCAACCCAACCTTACTGAAAGTGATTATTGAATGGAATGGCTTTTTTCCATTTTATTATTATTATTATTATTATTTCATGATACAATTCCATAGGCTCTGGAACTTTCCATATGCCTTTCCAAATACCTTCCTCCCACACACTGATTTCCCCTTTATTATTATAGTAGTATAGTTATTCATAGACAGTCATAAGTCCACCATTGCAGGCATGGACAATGGCAGAGAGCCCAGCATCCTATTGTGTAGCTATATTTAACAGTTTCATTGGGATTCCATCTTTGATCTGGAAGTAGAGAAGCATACTGCAATGCATCCCCACATCTGGCTATAATAGTCTCTATTACAATGTTAGTATACATCCCCTCAAACAAAAATCCACAAAACAAAATCAACAGCAGGAAGAAAAAAGAAATTTACAAGGCCGTGCTCAGTGAATGCACAGCTCATCGTTGTCTCTGCAGTCTTAAAGCCTGTACAAAATGGCACCTGATGTGCCACTACTAGAGTTCTTGACCTGCCGGCCATTAGATCTGGGGGCTACCTGAACCAATTTTGGATGGTACCTGTAGGATGCCACTTCATTATAATTCACTGAAGCAGAAATGTGTTTGTTCCCAGCTTAGTGCACGCACAGTCCTGTCCCACAGCCTTTCCCTCCCTACACAAAATGGTTCCTAATGCAGCTCTGATAGGGGTCTGGGCTGTGAAATCCACCCTATTCCCACACTGCCCATTTGGGATCTGCTGTTCTGTCTCTGCTCCTGGTTGAATCAAACAAATTAGCAGGATGGGCCCGGCGGCGTGGCCTAGCGGCTAAAGTCCTCGCCTTGAAAGCCCCGGGATCCCATATGGGCGCCGGTTCTAATCCCGGCAGCTCCACTTCCCATCCAGCTCCCTGCTTGTGGCCTGGGAAAACAGGAGAGGACGGCCCAAAGCTTTGGGACCCTGCACCCGCGTGGGAGACCCGGAAGAGGTTCCTGTTCCCGACATCGGATCGGCGCGCATCGGCCCGTTGTGGCTCACTTGGGGAGTGAATCATCGGACGGAAGATCTTCCTCTCTGTCTCTCCTCCTCTGTGTATATCTGGCTGTAATAAAATGAATAAATCTTTAAAAAAAATTAGCAGGATGGACAGTTCTTTGTCTGCATTCACCTCCTGAGCTCCAGGTGAGCATCCCTTCCCACCTTGTTGCTGGTGGAGTTCCGGCTGCCTGTGCAGTTCTTATTGCCACTTGCCGACTACCATTGAGGTCTCCAGTCACTTCAACACCACACCGTTGTATCCACTGCTTTCCCAAGTCTGTCAGTCTCCAGGTACCCTTCTGCTGTTGTTCTGTCCTCTCCTATTTCATGGAATGTGCCTTCTCTGCTTCATGCTGGCTAACGTTTCTCCATCTGTTTAAACATGTACTCACCCTATTCTACATCCTGATTCCCAATGAAATAGCTTTTCCAAGAGTTTCATCTAACCTCAAGTAATGGATATTCTGTCTGAAACTATTTTAAGCTCTGGCATTCTCTGTTTATAGATGCAGGAAACAAATTATTCCTATGCTAAAAATATTTTCCCACCATATGTATTTTCCATTGGTATGTTGCTTAGAGGACTACAAGATATGTGCTGAAGCAAAATAAACATTAACAGAGATTTCCCTGAAATAAAGTGCCCTGTTGGATGAGGAGAGAAATGCTGCATAAAAACGAGTTAGTTCCAGTTCCTTAAGTCCCACCCAGGTCCTATCCATCCATCTTCATTTTATAAATTTCTCAGGATCCCCATGTCTCTTCTCCACTCTGCCTGATGCTCCCTCTCTGCCAGCAAGAGTGCCTCTGTTCTCATTTCCACACTCACACAGTTGCCACTTGCACAAACTATTTATTCTTTACAGAAGTACAATAATTACAATGACAAGAATGGGGTCTTGCTAATACTTCAGAAAACAGGCACCTTGACACCCATGCCCCCCAGCCTGAGATACTTAAACCTGAGCCAGGGGAGAAATTAGCATGGGTGTTGCTGGCCTTCTTCCGGACTGTGACCCCAGGGAAATAAGTTTGTGGAAAGTAGACACCAGGACCTGGGTCCATAGAGAAAACCAAACCAGAGAATAAATGGAGAGACTGCAAAGACACCATTTGAAACAAATAGAGAGGGCCTGATTCTGAAGCCTGGAAGGATGCCCCACTGCATTGTCCTCAGGCAGGCGGTGAGTGAGTATGCAACCTGTATTAGAAGCTTCAGTCTTGAATACAAGAGGCCAAAGTGTAACTGAGACTCCTGGCTTCAGACAGGCGCAGCTCTGGCAACTGCAGGCATTTGGAGCATGAACCAGCTGATGGAACATCTCTCTCTCTCTCTCTCTCTCTCTCTCTGTCTCTCTCTCTCTCTAACTCTGCCTTTCAAATAAATGAATCTCTATTAAAGGAAAAAGAGTCAACAGGGCTTAGTGAAACAGCTAGGGATAATACACAAATGTATGATCTAACCCATAGTGTAGTAGTCAGTCAGTCATCAAGTTAACAAACACAGGTGACAGAAATATAATTTCAGAATAAGTGCTGATTTCAGATTAGAACATGTCGAATTTGATAATAGTTAAAGAAATAGTTTCATATCTAGAGAAGGTGTCAAGGCAGTGTGTAAGAGGTCGTTTATCTGATATTCTACCAAGGGGCAAGTGGGAGGGACAGCAGAGATGAGGCACTCCCAAGAGGCTGGATCAGGGTTGGCAATGGTGTGCAGAGACAGCATGTCCGTTCTGTGCACGATCTCTAGGCAGAGTCAGGAAGCACTCGGAATTCCATGTTCTTCTACACAATATTTTCTCCCCTTGTGATGCTCTTTCTTCTTCTGTCACCTCCAGTGCACCCTTCAGGACCTGACTCAGTTGTCAACACCTAGGGCGACCACTTCTTACATTGCCCCTCCCTTATCCTACCCACACAGTCCCAAATGCATTTGGTTTCACATTTCAAACATCCCAAATTAGGTAGCATTTAGGATTCCTTAATGCAACGAGTGGTTACCTCAGTTGTCAATTTCCCACAACAGAGTGCCAACCTCCTGATGCCTTTGGTCTTTCTCAGTATCTGTGACTGCAGCTGGTGTACGGGAACTTAGGGCATGTAAACAACATGCTCAGGGAAACAGAGAAATACGCGTTTGGATTCTGATTCGACTAGTCTCCATTCCTGGCTAAATAGCTTCTCATCTTTGAGTTGAGCTCTGGTGAATGAGTACTTCGAGGCTGTCCTCTCAGTTGTTGTGACTTGTAAACCTCTGCCTGGCAAATTATTCCAAGACTCTGAGCTGAAATAGCACCATTGGATCATCCCACAAGTTATGTGGGACGTGGATTAACTGAGCTGTCTGCTTCAGGATCGCTCACGTGGCTTCAGACAGGGGCTTACCTCAGGACATAGTGCTATTGGAAGTTACCACATGGCGTCACTTCAAACCTCACACACGTGGTTGTCAGATGTCAGGTCCTTGATGGTTCGACCGAAGACCCAGGTCCCTGATGGCAGCGGACTGTACCAATAACGGTTTGGCCAAAATCACAGAGAGAAAGTCTTCTAGTAACACCTAATCCATGACCTTTCTGATGTAATCATGAAAGTAATTTTCATGGTCCTTCTACTAGTTAGAAGCCACCCATACTCAAGGCACAGGGATTACTCAAAGGTATGACATCAGATGGGAATCATTATGGTCTTTCAGAAGCATGCCTGCCACACCTGTAGGGTTGGGTCAGTAAAGCCAAAGATAGCAAAAAGTCTGAATACACAGCGAGTTGTCAGCGACTTCAGCTCCAGGTTGTCAATGGCCCTGCAATGAGGCGGGAATACCGCCAGAGGGCAGTGTCTCCCTCATGGCATTCTGTTAAGAAGGTGAGGTGGAAGATACAGCTCATTGACTGTCAGCAGGAGCTAGAGGGGGAACATTTTTCAAATGAGGAAATAAACAAAAATACGTTTCCAAAACAAGCATTACAGTCATAACTAAACCTGCTTTGAGTCTCTACTGTCTTTGCTTCAGAGTAACTCATACAGCAGGTAGACAACGAAGCCCTTAGCCTCACTGTTTTTAGGATTTGAGCTGCTCACCCCACCCTGACTCAGTTTGTTCGCTCTCCCTGTTATTGACATCTAAACCCTTCGAAATGTAGAATCAACTTTTATTTCTGTTTTTGAAGTAAAATATCTAATTTTCTAAAACTAAACTAGCTTAACTGTAGGGAACTTGGAATATACAGAGAAGAAGGAAGAAATTTAAAGCAATCCTGATACCACATGCAAACACTTTGGTGTTCCTGCTGCTTTCATTTCTCTCTGTCACTGTCTACCCTCCCGCTTCCCTCCCTCCGGAGAGACAGAGAAAGACGTGTATTCTCACCACTGAGAGATCACACTATCACATGAGCGTTTTCACATTTCCTACAACATACTCCGTAGAAGGGCTCCATCGCGCTTCAGAAAATCCCTGGCCTTGTAAATCAGTGATGGAATTGAAACGAAACAGCCTGGAGGCTGAATGGACATAGACGTCTGACCCGTCCGGTCACCAGCCCTCTGTGTGCGCGTAGCCTTCCTGGGATCAGCTTCCTAGCACATGAATATCTTGGGCCTTTCAGTGCCCTGACGTCCAGGGCCCAAGGCGGCAACTCAATTCCAAGTGCACGCATCATACACTTGTATAACACATGAGCACTCTCCCATTTTGTCTACAAACAACTTCTATGCAAGAGCTACTGCTTTGATTCATTTCTTATGCAAATGAGTAACTGGTGACAAGTCTGAAAAGCAATTATGTGTAAGGATTGAAACATGTGTGATTAAATACAAATAATAAGTAATATTTGATGTTATTACATCATAATATTGGTTCCAGATTTTACCCAGCATTCTAAGAGATATTCGTTTCTAGAAACAAGATCAGATTTAATCAAACCGATTTTTAACACCTACTGAAACAGCCATGCGTAATAACAACCCCCTCAAGGGACCCCTCCCCCCGCCTCCCTTGGTCATCGGGCAGCCACCACTGTGCTTTCCAAGAGCCTGATGGGGAATTTTCTCTATATTCTTATCTACACTTAGCCCATTATTGGACTGCAGTGGGATGTTGCCCTCTGGTTCCGTCCCCATATGGTTGCAGCAGCTGGGGATAGGCCAGACTGAAAACAAGAGGGTCTCTCACACGAGTGTTAGGCCAAGCACTTGAGCCATCTTCCCTGCTTTTCCAAGATGCGTTACCAGGGAGCTGGAGAAGACGTGCAGCAGCTGGCACCAGAAGCAGAGTCGGAACGGGAAACCAACATCACAAGCAGTACTTATGTGCTTTGCTGCAACACCAGTGCCTCTGGCAGCTGTTTGGGTGAAGTGGACATCACGCCACCTTTAAACATGGATCTTTTGATGTCCTCCTTCCTAGTTTTGATACCCTTTCTCTTCTCTAATTGCTCCTTGTTAATTCCTTCAATACTCTATCGAATAAGAGAGATGAAAAGTAGACATATTCATCTTGTTCCGGCATGAGGAGACATGCTTTTAGATTTTCCCTGTTCATCATGATACTGGCTGTTGGTTTTTTATACATAGCCTTTGTGCTTTTGAAGTTATGTTTCTTCTGTCTATAACTTACGGAGTGCTCTTGTGCTAGAATGCTGAATCTTCCATGATTTCTCTACATTGTTGAGAAGGACACACGGTGTTTTGTTCTGTATTGTGTTGATGTGACTGCTAGCATTTGTTGAGTTGTGGGAGTTGAGCCATCCTTGCGTCTCAGGGATGAAGGATGAATCACTCTTGGGCATGATGTGTTATCTTTTTGATACGGTTTTGCAGTCAGCTTGCCAGCATTTTGTTGAGACTCTTTGCATCCATCTTCAGTAAGGTCATTGATCTGTAGTTTTCTTTTCTTGCTCTTTGAATTTGCTGTAGAGGAGCCGAGTGTGTTACAGTTCCATATTGTTCAATATTTATGGTAGTTTGAAAAGTGTTGGAGTTGGTTCCTTTTTTTTTAAGATTTATTATTTTTATTGGAAAGGCGGATATATATACAGGAGAGACAGAGAGGAAGATCTTCCATGCGATGATTCACTCCCCAAGTGAGCGCAACGGCCAGTGCTGCACCGATCCGAAGCCAGGAACCTGGAACCTCCTCCAGGTGTCCCACAAGGGTGCAGGAGCCCAAGGCTTTGAGCCGTCCTCGACTGCTTTCCCAGGCCACAAGCAGGGAGCTGGATGGGAAGTGGAGCTGCCGGGATTAGAACCGGCGCCCACATGGGATCCCGTTGCGTTCAAGGCGAGGACTTTAGCCACTAGGCCACGCCACCGGGCCCGAGTTGGTTCCTTTTTTAAGTGTTGGTTTTGAAATGTTTGAATTTATGGTAAGTC
Organism: Ochotona princeps; assembly: GCF_030435755.1. Lineage (NCBI taxonomy): Eukaryota > Metazoa > Chordata > Mammalia > Lagomorpha > Ochotonidae > Ochotona > Ochotona princeps. The sequence continues at coordinate 9,893,990 of NC_080841.1, forward strand.
ATCAGAGCCTGAACTTTTCCGTGATTCCTGTCTCCAGGCTTCAGTCCCATTGCTTGCTATAGGATCAGTTAAATTGTGTTTATTTTCATGATGTAACTTGGGTGGATTATATTTATCCAGCAATGTTTACTAACATAGTTTTTCCGATTCCTGAAAATGACGCCTTGTATTCCAGTGGTCTTGGTTGTGATGTCTCATTTTCCATCTCCATTTTCAGTTTGTGTGAGCTCTGTTGTTGCTGTTCATCTGGCTAAAGGATTTCCTGTTTTGCTTGTTTTCTCGAAACGCAGCATTTTGTTTTATTGATCCTTTGAGGTTTTTTTGTTTCAATTTCATGTGTTGTAGTTCTGACCTTTGTTATATATTGCCTTTGCTGGCATGGGGCTTGATGTTCTAGGTTGCTGAGATGCCTCTGAGAAAGCCTATTTGCGACTTTGCTCTTTTCTAGCGTAAGCAGTCAGTGCTACAAGACTTCCTCTTCGTGTTGCATTTGCTGTATCCCGGCGCTGAGTGCAGCTTAACCTGATGTGCCATAGGCCCATCCTGGCGGTTAACTATTGCCATCTCTTAACATGAATACATTATTTCATTGAAATTGGCTAGAATATGACCGTTCTATCTGTAGTATTAAAAAATTGTTGGGCTCGGCAGTGTGGCCTAGTGGCTAAGGTCCTCGCCTTGATCCCATATGGCCGCTGGTTCTAATCCCGGCAGCTCCACTTCCTCTCTGTCTCTCCTCCTCTCAGTATATCTGACTTTGTAATAAAAATAAAATAAATCTAAAAAAAAAATTGTTAAAGTACATTTTGTAAAAATTAATCAAATCATAGTATGTACTTCAATGAACTCTCACTAACCTAGCACATCTACATTACCAAGTCCTAGATCATACATTTTTCATTATTTTCAGGATCAATTCGTCATTTTTCTGTGTTCAATTCCAATTTTTTTAAGATTTATTTTTATTGTAAAAATTAGATATACAGAGAGGAGGAGAGACAGAGAGGAAGATCTTCTGTCCGTTGATTCACTTTCCAAGTAGCCGCAATGGCCAGAGTTAAGTCAACCTGCAGCCAAGAGCCCAGAGCCCAGAGCCTCTTCCGTGTCTCTCAGGTGGGTTCAGGGATCCCAGACTCTGAGCCTTCTTAAGCTGCTTTCGCAGCCACACGCAGGGAGCTGAATGGGAAGCAGCACTGCGGAGATTAGAACCAGTGCCCATATGGGATCCTGGCAGGTGCAAGGTGAGGACTTCAGGTGCTAGGCTACCGCACTGGGCCCCAATTCAGATTTTAATAACATTATCGCTACTTTAGTTTGAATTTATTCTTGCTTTTCACAGTATTCTGTATTGCTGAATCTCACCCTGTGTCCTTATTTTACTCTTTTCCCTGTGTCTTTTGAGTTCATTTCCATGGTAATGTAGTATTTTATTCCTATCATCATGAATATAGTTCAGTCTAAAAGCTTCTCCTTGGTCTGTTATTACTTTCATTGTGGGATTTTCCTTTTAGTTTTTTTGGAGTTGTATCTCCTTTCTTTTTTGGAGCACCAGGTATGCACACAACATGTGTACCTGATTCATCCTCTCTCCACTCCTTCCCCAAAGCATTCTGGGCCTTCAATGATCATTTTTCCAGGTGTCAGGCACAGTAGAAACAGTTGACTTAACCCTGAGTTTCAGAGTAACTAACCCTAGTCCCTCTCCCTTTCTGCCACTGATTCACTTAGAAGAGAATATGAGCAAATTTTTGCTTCTAGGAATGTTTTCATTTTTTTCCCTTAGGAAAAACCTATTGAAAGACAGAGAAAGCAATGGATCGATTGTCACCTGTAGCCACTCTGTAACTGTGAAAATAGGCTTTGGTGTGATAGAGTGAAGAGGGGGTGGACACCTCAGTCTCAGCTGTGTTGAGTCTGGAAGTCAGCCCCAATAATGCCTTTCCTTAGGCGATACGTGCTATTAATTAAGCAGGTGTCATTTGATATCAGATCATCCTCATACATGACTACAGACTGATGTTTGTTTGGTGAATCTCTCTCTCTCTCTCATCTGTTTCCTTAGCAACCTGACAGCCACACCCTATGTTTGCCAACAGAATAAATGTGTGATCTGTCACTGGTCTTGTTCATTGGGTATTCCGGGGCATAGCAGAGCCCTGTCTCGGATCTCCCGCGGGAAGACAATTCCTGTTCATTTGTTGATAGTTGGTAATGATCTGTTCTGATACTACTAAACCAGAGTAGGTTCTCATCTGTCTCACGGACAAGCAAACCAGGCCCTGATTCCAGCTAAGGCTCTCCCTCTCAGGTGAGTATTTCCCATAGCACTTGCGGGATGTGATATATAAACAACAGTCTTCAGTCTACTTCTGCCTTGTTGTTCCCTGTACTTTTCCATCTCTGAAAGTAGACTGGGAGACAAAGCTCAAGAATGCAGGTGAGGGAGAAGCTTGGTCTAGCGGCTCAGGTGCCCAGGGTGTGGTGGGGGTGGCATTGGACACAGTGTGTTAATCTTCTGTGTGGAACATTTGCATCCTATAAGCCAGGGCTGGTTCCAGTGCTCTGTGCTTCTGATTCAGCTCCTTGCTGATATGCCCAGGACGTTAACAGGTGATGTCACCAGTACCTGGACTCCCGCTCTGCCTGTGGAGACCCTAGAATCAATTCTTAGCTTATGACTTTAGCCTGGGCATTTGAGAAATTAAACTTCAGATAGAAGTTCTCTCTACCTGCTGCAGGTGTCTCTCTCTGTCTCTCTACCTTTCAAAACAATAATTAAGTAGAAAAGGAAAATAGTACGAACACTGCCTTTCAAAGACAACTTTGTGGCTGCTGCCGGGCTCTCTTGTTAGTGCAGGTCTAGGGTTCTGAGCCCAACTGTGGCATGTGGCGTAATAAGACCAGGTCTTGGTGCCTTGACCTTGGGTGGTGGACTTTGTGAGGTGAGGTCAGTCGCTGTGTCTGTTACTGCTCTCTTTGTTTAAAATTAGTTTTATTTAGTTCAGCAACTCTTGCTTTATGGCTTTGTGTGTTCTTCAATTCATAGAGCAAGTTGTCTTATTTCTTAGTACTTTGTTAATTCTCATCTTTTGCATGTCTTTGTTTTATACGTACATCTACATATGCATTATTATAAAACACGATTTAGACAGTTACTAAATAGATAATGGAATAAGCTGCAGGTGAGACTTTGCTAAAAGTCATGAATGTTGTTATTTATGCATTTCAAGCTTAATTTTTGATTAACAGTATAAAGCTAAACCAGTGACAAAATGAATGTAACAAAATGGTCTGCACAAAAGCAGATATGATTTTATATTGTGGCTCTGCCAGTTTCTAATTCTGTGACTTTTGGCAAGTTTTATACATACTTTCCAAATTTCAACTTTCTCAACTTAATACTTCACTATGAGGTTGTGAGAAATAAACAATGCAAAAGATTTAGCAGCTTGGCCTGCACATTGTACCTACTTGATTCACTGGCTAACATTAATAATGAATTCCAGAGTCAGGCACTGTGGCACAGTGAGCAAAGCCACTGCTTTCAGTGCTCACATCCGTATCGTTCAGTCTGAGTCTTGGTTGCTCTGATTCTAACCAGCTCCCTGATGATGTACCTGGGAAAGCAGCATGTGATAGCCTAAATGCCTGGGTCTTTGCTGCCCACACGGAGATCCTGGTGGTGCTCCTGGCTTCTGGTTTTGCCTTTGGCTTTGCTCATCCTGGGCTGTTAATGCTCATTTGGAAAGTAAACAGTAGGTGGAAGATCTGTGTATGTGTGTCTATGACTTGCAAACAAATAAATCTTTTAAAAGTTATGAGCTCAATATTCTTATTTTAATTAAATATCTCTTAAAATTTATACCTATACATTGAATACATCTCTAATATAAACAATATTGCAAATGATCAAATCAACTAAAAGATTATTTTAAAAACTAAATGAACCTCTATTTTTTTCTTTTTTATCAAATATCAAATTTATAGCATTTAGGAAAACATATAACCATATACTTAAATACCCTCTACCTTCTATTTTCCAAAATAGTTAGATAAAAATTATCTTGTTGAATGTTCATAAATCAGTGCAGAAAGCACAAAGGTGCTTAGCTCTCTTTTGCTACGGACAAAACTAAAATTCAAAGAAGGTGAATGGTCTCTGTAGGACCACATCTAATTGTAGCTGGCACACCCTTCTTCCATTTTTATTAAAAATGACTTGCCAATTAATATATGGAAAGCAATAAAAAAGCCAACTCAGGCTCCGTTTGCTATAATATGTCAACCCCCCCCCCTTTTTTTACCTTAAGAATGTACTGAGGTTGACAGGGATAAAAGATTAGAACAAGGGATAAATTGTGAAGAAAAATTCTTTATTAAATATTTAACTTTTTTATTTTATAGAGGGCGCAATGAATTCCTTTCAGCTAATGTGCAGAATATATTGTAATCCAGGGTCAGTTAGATTGTTGTCAAATAGTTGTTTTCAAGACATTTTGGTCTTTCATCAAGAACCAAATGGTCAAAAGTCAGGTTCTTGAACTGATGCTATTACGTGGGCAGATAAAATATGAGTCTTTAAGAGCTTTCCTTCTTTATTTTGGGTTTCTGACTTTTTTGTGTATGTCATGTGTCCCTTTGACAATTTGTTGAAATATTAATGCACATCTGAGGACCCTATTATCGGGATTTCCCAGGAGTGCTTGAGGAATTGCAGTATCTGGACCCAGTGCTGACGGCAGAAGCAGGGCCTCTAGGGACACACCTGAACAATCTGCATCTTTAAACCCACGCTCCCTACATCAAGAGCCGTTTGCTGTGTTAAATTTTAAGGCATCGAACTGTAAATTCTCTCCGAAGAAAAAAAATTATTCATGTCTGTTTTGACATTGTTTTAAGATTTGTATTACTCAACCCTAGATACTTCCAGTATCTGTGAACCTCAGGTTCCCAGGTTCATTGCAGGAGGATGTGAGCTGTTTTCCAATGCATTGGTCTCATCCCTGCACAGGATGCTCATTTTAATTTAGGAAGGGAATGGCAGTATTGCACCTGCGCATTACACTGTCTGTGTGTAGTGCTGTAATAGTGTGTAATACTGCACATGACATAAAGACGGAAGGAGGAATTCTGCAGATCCACAGCAATGCAGTGCAGACCCTGTTGGCCTCTGTTGTGTTAAACCTCAGCTGTTCAGAGACAAACAAGTGAGAGATGCAAACAAAGGAAGGCTTTCCAGTAGGGTGAAGCCCCCACTGAGCTCACCCCACAAAACAGGACTTTGAGGAAAAGGAAAGAGGGAGCGATTCAAAGGAAAGGAGAGGAAACTTTAAATGTGTGTTAATATTTAAACTACCCAAAGTATGTGGGTTTTTTTAAGATTTATTTATTTTTATTGCAAAGTCAGATACACAGAGAGGAGGAGAGACAGAGAAGATCTTCTGTCAGCTGATTCACTCCCCTAGTAACCGCAATGGCTGGAGCTGAGCCAATCTGAAGCCAGGAGCCCAGAGCCTCTTCCATGTATCCCAGAGCCTCTTCTGTGTCTCCCATGTGGGTGCAGAGTGCCAAGACTTTGGGCCGTCCTCAACTGTTTTCCCAGACCTTAAGCAGGGAGCTGGATGGGAAGCAGGGCCACCGAGATTAGAACTGGTGCCCATATGGGATCCTGGTGCATTCAAGGCAAGGACTTTAGCCGCTAGGCTACCGTGTTGGACCCCAAAATTATGTTTTAATGCGGACTATATTGTACTGGGTGGTGGCAAATAATTCTGGGAGATAAATAGAAACAGATTTTAGGGGACCTTGAATTTCAGACCTTACCAGGTCAGTAATTTACATGGCCTTTGACACCATGTTTGTACTGTGTAAAAGAAAATGATACTAAGTTTTTGAGAAATGATATCCAGCACCATTATGGAATGCAAAGCCGATCCCTACCTTGGCACAGAGAAGGCAAACCTCACTTGGAATAACAATACATCCAACCCAGCATAAAGCTAATTTGGTAATTCACCACAACTTGAGTTGTTAATCATTCACTTTTGACAAGAAAAAGAGAAAAAAGAACTGAGCAGGAGCAGTGTTGTTTCTGATGATTTACTGATCAAAGCCCATTAGGACAGCTCTGGTGGAACTGGGTTGAATTTCTCTGAAATTACTTTCAAAGTAATGTCAACAAGAGCGAGCGTGTGCAATGCTGTGCTTTCTATGTGTTCGTCCATAAAAATAACTAAAAATCAGTTACCTATATCCAGTGAGCTTCAAAGTGTGACTTTTGAAGTGCAAAATCAAGCATATTGGAGAACTACGATGTGAAGCTTTTTGCAGGTATTTTGCCTTTCGTTTGAAGATACTAGAATATTTTTCACACAATGGACTGGATGAAATCTTCCTTTGGGCTCAGTATTTTTCATCTGAACAACCATATGCTGCTGAATAAATAGAATGCCTGGAGATTGTGTATACAGGTTTTTTTGTATTACAATTTGATTATGTATAATAATAAAGAAGACAAAGGAATGCATAGGTTATCCATGCTTAGGCTATGCACAAACACACAATCTTGACACACAAGGTAAATGACCAACAGTAACACCACATTTTTCTGACATAATTGAAGATTGGAGTGGCTCACATAAAAGAGCTTTCAACATAACACATTTTTATAATTCTTGTCAGAAATTTAATTTTAATCGCTTCAGATTAAAATATTTCAAAAATCCTTCAGATTTTCTTGCATTTCCAGAGTTTAATGTTGCATGCACGTTTCTGTTTATGCTACTGATGATTGTTCAATGCTGCTCTGAAAGTGACTTCATTTCTATTTTCTGTAACTCTAAACTTCTCTCCTTTTAATGTTATCTTATGTTATCTCAGTGTATAATTTTCCTTCAAGACAACGTGTTGTATACAGAAATGCTCTATCCAGGAATTTGACAAAATAATACCAACCAAAACTTGGCTCAGTTTTTCCCTCTGTGAAATAAAGGTAGAATTTTTTGGCATGAATAATACCTGTGTAGGTAATGCCTAAACCATGACACATGATCCAGGTGGGGAACTCGGTCAGGATTCCTTCTGTTAATGATGAAGTTATCAGCTGTCATTTCTTATTACAGAAATACGCATTCCTTTTCCTTTCCTAATGCTATTCTACTGGTGCTGACATTTTTATAAACAAGCTTATTTAATAGAGTCTAAAATAATGATGAATTTTGGCGTGACAATGTAGTTAATAAGCTTTACAATCTCCATTTGTAAACATGGACTTTTTTTCAAACAAGCCTGACAGTTTATTACTTTCAGAGCATTCAGAGCACCCATGAGGAGAAACAAAAATACACTGAAAATGCAATGAAGACACAAGCTTATTTTGACATTCAAACTGTAAACAGTTTTTTCATAACCTGCGTTTTCCTTGAACTTTGACAGGACTTCTCATGTACTGAATCACCTCCAAAAAGGCGAGATTTACTGTAATCTATAGGGGGAGAGCACAACTTACTATTCGCTTAAGCAAACCAAATGAGAGAAGGCCATTATGGCAAGTCCAGTGCCATGTATAAGCACTCACTGTGACTTGGAACTTTCCATCATTTCATCCATGCAGCAGCCCTCTAGGGACGTTATTGTTTCTTCCTCCCTTTTTTTTTTTTCAGATGTGAAAAACGGTCACAGAATTAAGAAGCTGTTAGATTTTACTCTATTTGGTATGTTTCCCACTTACAGATTCTTTACTGACATTGTCTAGTGAAAAATGCATGAAGCATACCCGTATTTAGAATTTTCGGCAAAATCTCGGGGTTCAGAACATTGGTAGAAGCCCCTGAACACCAAAGCTCACATTTTCTTATATTTTTGTTGTAATATCCAGGCTGAAAGATAGTCCTTTTTGAATTTGCACATCTTCAATGTCAGCAAGCATATCTGCTTCCCAAGGTATGTAGCCACTGACTGCGGCTGCTACCAGACTCACCATCAATAGCAGCATCTCATCATTTCTACCTGCTCTCACTGGTGAAAGCAGGTGCAGCACTTTCCTGGCATGGGCCCTTGAGGACATGAGGTCTTTTCAGATGTGTTTTGAAATCTGCTCTCTCCTTGGTTGTAAGTACCTTCATTTCCTCCAAAATTTTCTCTAGTGCTGTAATTTTAAGCAAATTCACTATTCATATTAGCTTTTTCTAGTGGAAATTATGTTTTTTTATCTCTTCCTTTTATAGTAAAAGAAATTATAGGATAAACTTTTGGGTTAGAGAGTGAGACTGTTGCTTCTTTTGTCCGACATTTTGTCATTCACCCTGACAGTCTCACTGCCATTCAAAGTTTGGATGCCACACCACCGTAAGTGTGTATTTCCAAAGAAGTTAACAGGTCAGTCAGTTACCTATTCAGTAGAGAACATTTTAAAACTGCGGATGCAGTACCTGCAGAGACAGAGGACAATACGTAACTCTGGCCTCAGTCTCACTTGATGGACGCCTCTGTTCTTCGCCCTTGATTTTTCTCTCCTTTATAAACTCTGCTTTGACATTAGATAGATTTAAAGTTTCCATGAATTTCTGAGTCATTACTCAAAAGCAAAATAGAAAGATATATATATATACATATATATATATATATATATATATATATATCTTCCATTATGCAGAAAAATAAAATCATGACCTAATTTTCAGTAATAGGGAAATCCTGGTTCTCGCTAGGGGTTCTATTTCTCCTTGTTGCTCTGATTAAGTAAATTCCAGGAAATCTCTTATGAGAGAGTTAACACATTGTCCTGCATTTCCCACAATATGAGAGTCCATGTTTAGTGCTACAATAATATAAGCATTCCTGTGATACAATAATATAAGCACCACACGGAAGGTAGGGAAGGGAACTATGACTGGAAGAGTCTGCCTGGTAAGCAGTCCAGAAGAGCCTTACCGTAAGCCTCCCTAATCCTTCTCGAGGGAAATGAGTCAAGGATAAGTCCTCACACTGGCTGCCTGAGTGGCAGCAAGTGCCGCTGAAGAACAAACCCACTCCTGTTCTTTCAACCTAGTGCAAGTTTGGAAGGCCACCTCTGTTTTTTATCCCAAGGAGATGTTTGGAATCAGGACAAGTGGTTTTCACATTTTAATGGCCATGTTCATAGGTAATTCATTCTTTTCTTACTACCTGTATAACCTAATAGATGTGTTATCATTGTTTTAAAGATGTTTACTTACCATTTTAATGTTTAATACTGTTACATTCTACTATGGAATGAAAAAATTGAGGTAAAGAAAAATAGATGCTTACATTTGATCTTAGCCAAAAGGTCCAGTTGCGATAAGAGTCCTTGGTTTTTCAAATTAATGTCTTCTTGGATTTCTCATTATGAAAATTAAGAAAATACTCAAGTCAATTAAGGCAGATCAATAAGAAGTTTATTTGTATGAAAGTTGGTGAAGTTACAACTTTAAACTTAATTCATTAGCTATGCCTTTTGATAAAGTGAGAATTATGAAAAAGTCATTCTCTTAGCAAATGATATCGATACTAAAATTCATATAGTTCGTCTATTTATGTGTTTTTGCTATTCATTAACATGAGTGGTGTTCAAAAATTGCTGGAATACTTGAATTGTGAAAAAAGCTATATAGATGTTAAAACATTTTTAGACTGAAACACTTCCTGACTCAAATTTTTCTGTTAACTTTTGATGAAACCTGTACAGTTTATTCTGATGAATACACAAAATATACCAGATGGTTAAAAAAAAAACTCTCACCAACATGATTACTCTGGGAAGCACAGTATTATAATAGAATCTGATGTTGAAATGAATTTTAGAAAAAAACAGCTTTCAGCTACTTAAATGAATTGATTTTACATAAAAAACAATATCTTTAAGTAATGTAGCTCATGTTATAAGAACTTGAACACAATCAATTCATAATTAGCAAAAATAAGAAGAGTGACTGTCATGTTAATCTCATCATGTCCACCAATCCTTTTATTTTGATTGGCAGCAGATCTGTTTTTACCCAGCGAATCAAATAACCAACAAAAACATTTCTATCTTTTTTTCCAATCCTTGGTTTTCTATGTTCATCAAAGGGATACATTTGACCTTATTTTATTTTGTTGATGTCAGTAAACTTTAAGTCAGGGCTTAGCATAAATCATTGTTTATTGTTCCTAACTGTGGTTTTCATTCCTCAGACTTTTAATCTTCATATGGACTTTTTGCTTTCTTTTAATGAGCAGAGTATTTAAAACTGGCCACTGTTTATATTTAAGTGGATAATCAAGTATTACATTATTTTGTGAGAGATCAACTGCATGTACTGGAGATAATGCAGCAAGCACATTGTAAAGAAAGTACTGGTGTGTGCATGTTTTGCTGACCAAAGATAAACAGAAGAAAAGTGTAGTAAGTTATAAGGAAGGAAAGACCTTTTTCCAGGCCCTAATAATGTTATATGTGGGTCACTTTAATAGCTGCCTCACTGATCTTCCTGTATCTGGTAGCTGCCAGTTTCCCTCTGCGATACATATTTCTGTGGGATTGATCAGATGAATTCATATAGGCCTTTTATTCATCAGCTACCCATTACTTCCTGCTGCCATATAATAAATAAGTTAAATAATCAAAAGAAAGTAAAAGAGTAAAAATCTTGTAAGTTCCTAGATCTCCTCTTGTCTGGCTACTTCCAACCTCTGACTTGGTTTCCCAACATAAATCCTCTATGGTGACCAGATTGCAAGACTCACTGCCAACTCCCAATGCTTTAAGCTTTTCCACATAAAAACTTTCTGTTGATTCACCAATTTCTGCACCTGGTGTCTTCTTCATCAACCTGGTCTGTACTTGAAAACCTGGACCTATCTATACAGCGCCTTCCCAAACCCAATCAAGAGCTTCAAGTCCCCAGGGGGCTCTGCAGCAGCTGTTGCTTCCATGCTTGACATTACAGAGAGATTCCATGGCATTCTGTGCAGTGACACCTCTTCAGCTTGGCTCTGGCTTATGGTCACTTAGTGTCCCACAGATGGTCTTACTTCCATTAAACTCCCCGAAGAAAGCACTAATGCTACTCCGTGCTGGCCATGGTGCTTCTTACATGAGAGGTATGCAATCAGTGCTGCTTTTTAATCTAATTGATAATATTGAGTTTTCGTTTGTAAGGACCTACCATCTCTCATTCCATGTTTTCCCTGAACTACTTAATATTCTTCGATGTTTCTGAATCTGACCCTCACATATTAGCTACATTCAATGGAAACTTCTTTGTGCAATGAGGTTTCACACACACACACATTTTGTCATTCCGTGATATTGTAAATAGACTGAGTCCAAGTGTGTGTTTTCTTCTCTGCAACTCTCTGAGGGTGGGACAGAGTAGGTATTTTGCAAATTTGAGAGAATGGTCACCTGAAGTTCTAATGAAGGGATAAAGATGTGGTTGCTGTCAGGCCCCAAAGTGAATATGAGACCGAAATGCAGAACATCAAAATAAAAATAATTAGCTTCAGATCTGGTGTGATAGCCTAGCGGCTAGAGTCCTCACCTTATGTATGCTGGGAATCTCTGTGGGCACCGGTTCATTTCTGGGTGGCCCCGCTTCCCATCCAGCTCCCTGCTTGTGGCTTGGGAAAATAGTCGAGGACGGCCCAGATCCTTGGGACCCTGTGCTGGTGTGGAAGACTCAGAAGAGGCTCTTGGCTCCTGGCTTTGGGTCAGCTCAGCTGCAGTCATTGTGGCCACTTGGGGAGTGGGTCAGCGGACAGAGGATCTTCCTATCTGTGTATCTGACTTTCCAGTAGAAATGGATAAATCTCTTAAAAAAAATAATAATTGGCTTCAAGAAAAGCTGACACTGCTTTCTAAGTTATGTGAAGTTCTTGGGAGCAGTTTGAATTCATGGACCTTTAGAAACTGCTTTGGATTGAGTTGCTTCTGTGTTGAGTCACAGCTCTGATTTGGAATCTAGCTCTGATTTAGAGTTGACCTGTGTGTTCCAATGCCAAGCAGTGTGAGCGTAGCTGCAGGGACAACTCCAGGGTCTCCCGACCTTGGCAGGAAGTAGAGGGGGCAGCAGGGCAGGCTGGATTCTCCACCTGCCTGAGGAGTCCTCAGATGGAAGGGCAGCAGGAAACAGAGGGAAGGGCTCTGCTGGATTCCTCCTGGCTCCTGATGAAAGCTCTGTGGCCCGGAGACCCGGCTGGAGAAGTCAGTGCAAGCTTATTGGTGGACAGTCGATGTTCAAGGGATTTTTCAAAAAAGATCTCTGTCAGAATCCAAGGGAACTCCAACAGGGACTTGGTGAATAAATCATAAATGGGAGTAAAGCAGTAGTAATGGAACTGAGCAAAGAAGAGGTGATGCTTGCCACCCCTCAGGTCAGGCAGTGGGTCCTGGCTGCAGCACAGAGCAGAAACCTGGGACCTTGAGTAGCAGGGAACATCCTATGACTGCAGCACCATCCAGATGAAACCTCTTTGTCACTCTTCTCCACAAACTCTTGTCTCTTAGGAGCCACACTTTTCATTTGAGGGTGGAGATCATGGAATAACAGGAAAAACAAGAGTGGTCATCTAGATCTTCCTTCAAGACAGCCTGAAATTGGCTCAGCAGACAAAAAAGATTGAATTCTAAATTGAACTGAGACTTTAGATCACTACATGTGCCGGGCTGTTCTGATGACTACAGGTTTTTTTACAAAGTATTTGAGAAGCAGAGAAATCGAGAAGGCTGAGGAGAGACATGGAGAGACACTTCCATCTGTTAGTTCACTCCCCAAATACAACAGTAATGTCCATGCAAGGAGCCAGAAGTACTATCCTGGTGTCCCCTGCAGGTAACAGGGGCCCCAGCACTTGGGCCATCCTACCAGTGCCCTCTCTGAAGTATATTCTGGAAGCTGCATGGGAAGCAGAGTAACCAGGAGGACTTGAATTGGCACTATCCTATGTGATGCCAGCATTGTTAGGACGGCTTAACCGGCTGCATCACTGCCAGCTCCACTTCAGTGTTCAGTGGGTGATTGTGACACTATTTGAAATGTAATCAGAAAAACTTATGAAGATTTTCTGGAGATTTTAATCCTCATTCAGGACATTATTCCCATTACCTCTGTTTATAGGTGATGTGAAAGTAAAAAAAAAAGAAAAAAAGAGTTTTGCTTTGCTTGTAGCTCAGGACAACATAGCTTGTTCCAGGTCATAAACCTAGTCGGGGGCCTGGTGCAATGCCAGTAGCTAAATCTTAGCCTTGCTTGTGCCAGGATCCCATGAGTGTCGGTTTGTGTCCCAGCTGCTCCACTTCACCTCCAACTCCGTTTGTAGCCTAGGAAGTTAGTACAGGATGGTCCAGCACCTTGGGACCCTGCACCCATGTGGGAAACATAGAAGAAGCTCCTGGATGCTGGCTTTGCTTCACCTCAGCTCTGGCCAACACGGCCATTTAGGGAGTGAGCCAGCAGATGGAAGACCTTTCTCTCTGTCCCTCTTTCTCTCTGTAAATCTCCTTTTTCCAACAATAATAAATAAGTCTTTGAAAAAAAGCCTAGATGGAATTCAGATCCAACTTTTAACACAGAGATTTATGTATAGAGGTAAGTGGGCAAATAGAATCAGTACATTCATAATAATAAATGTGAATACTATGTAAACTATAAACTAATTTCATATTGGAATTTAAAATCCTAGTTAATTTCCAGTTTAAATGTAGAAGTCCTTTGGAATTTAAGCTTCAGTTTTTCTAAACCTCCACTTCTTCTGTGAAAAGGAACTGAAAATTTATGCCTTGGAAATCTTAGAAGGTTTTGGTGATTCTCTGTATGATCATGCAGAAGAAAGTGTGGGGCAAACTAGATTTATGCATTTGTCAGTTTTTGTTTCCACAGTTATTCATTTTCACTTCATTGGAAAAGCATGTTCTTCCTATCCTCAATATATGAATGTTACTAATTTTCTTATTGGATATTATATATATTTCTTTGACCTGGAATTAGGGGAAAGGATAAGAGAAGGTGAATTAAAAACTGTAGGCAGGAGTGTGTTGTGGGATAGATGTCACCGCAGAATTACAGGGGAGGAGGAAGTAGGGTGTCTTTTCACTGAACACACCTTCCATGGCGAGGTCTGTCTGCTCGCCTTACCCCTGGTTAACCTGGCTTTGAGGAGTTAGTTGCGGGGAAGTAGAGCCGATGCGACGATTCCAAGTAGAATACAGTGAACGCAGCAGCCTGGGATGCAATAAGCTGAGAAGGGAGCCCTCTAATAAATCATGCATAGCTAGAAAGATAGTTCTGCTTCCCGCCGCCATGCCCCCCTTTTTGTTTTTGGTTTTTTTAAAGATTTATTTATTTTTACAAAGTCAGATATACACAGATGAGGAGAGACAGAGAGGAAGATCTTCCATCCGATGATTCACTCCCCAAGTGAGCCGCAACGGGCCAGTGCGCGCCAATCCGATGCCAGGAACCTGGAACCTCTTCCAGGTCTCCCACGCGGGGACAGGGTCCCAATGCATTGGGCCGTCCTCAACTGCTTTCCCAGGCCACAAGCAGGGAGCTGGATGGGAAGTGGAGCTGCCGGGATTAGAACCGGCGCCCATATGGGATCCCGGGGCTTTCTAGGTGAGGATTTTAGCCGCTAGGCCACGCCACCGCCCCCCCCCCCTTTTTGTTTTTATGCTATTCCATGGGGTGTGTGTGTGGGTGTGTGTGGTAATGGCATCTGAGGTACTCATGGGGTTTGGCCTGCTATTTCTAGAACAAAGTGTACCATGACTGCACCTCTCTTTTATTACCCATGTGGGGTTATATCATCCATTTCACTTTTCTTTGAATGCTATCTGCATTCTAGTCTCTTACATTCCTAAACTTGAGTTAACTCTGTGCTTCAACAAGATTATGCCTGAAAATTACTTGAAACTGCCTTTCCGGGCCCAGCGGCGTGGCCTGGCGGCTAAAGTCCTCGCCTTGAAAGCCCCGGGATCCCATATGGGCGCCGGTTCTAATCCCGGCAGCTCCACTTCCCATCCAGCTCCCTGCTTGTGGCCTGGGAAAGCAGTCGAGGACGGCCCAATGCATTGGGACCCTGCACCCGCGTGGGAGACCTGGAAGAGGTTCCTGTTTCCGGCTTCGGATCGGCGCGCACCGGCCCGTTGCGGCTCACTTGGGGAGTGAATCATCGGACGGAAGATCTTCCTCTCTGTCTCTCCTCCTCTCTCTGTATATCCGGCTGTAATAAAATGAATAAATCTTTAAAAAAAAAAAAGAAACTGCCTTTCCAATCTATATATTTTATATATGTATATGTACATGTAAATATGTATATACATAGCTATAACCTATTCTTTGTTGTTCAACAGGAGTACACTGTGAAGAGGACATCAATGAATGCTCTTTGAACCCTTGCCAGAACGGTGGTACTTGTGATAACTTGCCTGGGAGTTACACTTGCCGATGTCCATCTGATCATCTTTCTGGAGCATTTTATGGAGGAAAAGACTGTTCTGACATACTCCTCGGCTGTACCCACCACCAATGCCTAAACAATGGAATTTGCATTCCTCATTTCCAAAATGATCAGCATGGATTCAGCTGCCGATGTCCATCTGGCTACACAGGATCGTTGTGTGAAACCATCACCACGCTGTCATTTGAGGGCAATGGCTTCCTGTGGATCACAGGTGGCTCAGATGCAACCAAGGGTTCAGAGTGCACCATGGCCCTCAGGTTTCAGACTGTCCAATTGATGACGATTCTGCTTCTCCAGGGTAACAAGGACATGTTTGCAATGTTGGAGCTCCTGAATGGCTTTCTTCATTTGCTAGTCCAAGTCGGTCATGAGTCCAGGGTACTCCTGTACATTGCCTGCAACACCAGCGATGGGGCATGGCATTCCGTGGAGGTCACTTTTGCAGAGAATGTGACCCTTACCTTAATGGAGGACTCGTGTGAAGATGGGTGCGTTGCTACAGCTCCTTCTCCGTTTCAAAGGGATCAGTCAATATGTGCTTCACACAACTCCTTTTTAGGTGGTTTTCCAGTGGGAGCTGTCAACAGTATCATCACACTACTTAACATCTCTGATATACCATCCACACCTTCCTTTGTAGGCTGTTTCCAAGACATTAAAATTGATTCAATTCACATTACCTCGGAGAACATTTCACATGGCTCATCACTGAACATCAAGGCAGGTTGTGTGAGAAAGGACTGGTGTGAAAGCCACCCTTGTCACAACAGAGGACACTGCACCAACCTGTGGCTTGGTTACCAGTGTGATTGCTACAGGCCTTACACAGGCCCCGACTGCCTGAGAGGTGAGAGAAGGTGGGGCACCTGCAAGCATTGTGTGTCCAAGCGGAACAGTCGCTGCACAAGCAGCAATGACCCCTTAGGACTTCTGCTGCTGATTGCCGCTGAGGAGAGCCAGGGAAAGGGGAGTAATGTGTGTGAGTTAGTTTTGAATGGATTCAAAGGACATGCAAGGATTTCACTCATGTAGAGAAGTAATAGGCCCATAGTTCCCAACCCAGTGAATTTTCATCTTGCTGTTTAGCAGATGCCATGATAATTTAACACTCACTGAATATCAGAAATGTATCATGAATCCTATTGAAAGAAATAGTATTGAGAGATAAAGAAGTTTCTGGTGTGAAGCTATCAGTGCTATGTACAAGCACGTTATTATAGTCACTTCCTGCTCTCCACAATTTATGCTCACTCTAGAATCATGCTTAGGTCTAGCACTCACTTTACTCTGAGATATCATTTCCTGAAGTGTATTGGAAGGGGAAATGTACTGCTTATGTGTTTGCTTGTTTGTTTATTCATTGGAAATTCAAATACACAGATAGGAGGAGAGACAGTAAGATTTTCCATCTGCTAATTCAGTCCCTAAGTGGCTGCAACAGCCAGAGCTAAGCCTGTAATTTCCTCCAGGTCTCCCATGACGGTGTGGGGGTCCCAAGGCTTTGTGCCATCCTCAACTGATTTCCTAGGCCACAAGCAGGGAGCTGGATGGGAAGTGCGACCTCCGGGATATGAACTGGTGCCCATATGGGATCCCAGCGAGTGCAAGAAAGGCACTTTACCTGCTAAGCTACTGCTCCGGGCCCTGCTTATGTGTTCTAAGTAAAAGAAAAGATAAGGGGGAGAAGAAAGGAAGAGAAGGAGGGCGGGAGGAAGGAAGGAGGGAGGAAGGAAGGAGGGAGGAAGGAAGGGAGGGAGGGAAAATAACAATAGTAGCACTTGGTAGATGCTGTAGAGTTGATATAATGTTTCTAACCAATCACGTTTTGCAACATACTTCAAAATTCTTAATTTTCAGTGTTATTCTGTAGATGGCAATTGATGACAATGCATACCTGTTTGGTTTCTGTTGCCATTATCATGCATTAAAAAGTCTGTGGGGTGTTCATTACGTACAGCATTGAAGCTGAGCTGTAATTTACTCCAAGATTGCAGAGTAAGCTCAAGAAGGACATTTGGTAAATAGTCTTCCCTGCTTTCTATGAAGTAAAATTAAAACCAGTCTTGGCCAAACCCTAGGCCATGTTCAAATGACCAAGAATTATTAGAAACTAGTCACAAGCTCCCCCAACCACAGTACTCATTACAAATCGTGGCTCTGTTTGACAATGAGGTATGGCATCTCGTAGCTCCATGTAATATTTTAAGTAGAGTGGCAAGTTGTTTGGCAATTTTTTTTTAAAGGAGGAAATTGTGCTGAGGCAATATTCACTTTCTGAAGAAAAATTTAATTGACCTGAGGCAATATTTTTACTACATAGACAAAATAACAAACAGATGCGGCTTCATTCTGACTGGCTTCCAGACGCAGTGACCCCCGAGGTTAATATTGACCGTGGAGATGCTGAGTGTCCTAACCGATAGATGCAGGGGAAGCCAATACACCAGGCACTTGTTCTTTATTTTTTCAAACCTGGGAAAATAATTAACTTTTTAAACAAAGCTGTTGACTTAGTGACCCTACTACTTTCGTCTTAAATCGCCACACTACGTGAAAATGGTTTAGCCTATAAGTAATTGGTTTTGAAAGATGACTTCAGAGGGAGGTAGTTATGTAAGATCTTTCTACCTCTTGAAAATTCTTAGTAAAATTATAAGGAAAATTATGTTTTTCACATCACTTGCTAATAAAAAATTAGAGTGTCCTGTATTTGTGGTTATCTATGAGGAGTGTTTGAGGGGGAATTTATTCTCATTACAAAAAAAAAAAAGTGCTTTGAAGCAGTAATGAGAACAGGGAGTCTCTCTGTTCAAAACAGAGGCAAAACATGGAAAAACCCCCAGGCGAGCCTCACTCAGTCCATGGTTTTACATCAGTGTGTTCCACGGTGATAATACACACTGCAATAAACAAGCAGACAATATACAGGATTTCCTTGGTTGACTAAACACAAAAGACATAGAAATTTCCAACATCTTAAAAGTGATCTTTCAAAGAATCTTCTAATCTCTCAATGAGGAGAGTTTTGAAAAAGGCTTCCCAGCATACAGCTCCAGCGATGTCTGCAAGGCTGTCTTAGTGAGACCCTGTGGGTCTCTCTCATATTACAGCGCTTCCAAGGTAGTCGTTCATCTAAAGGCGTCACCTTCATCTTAATCTCTGGAGGGAGAATATCTGATTGATAAAAACTGTTAGCTATGTCTAATCTTCAGTCCTACAAACTGACTTTGAGAATGCTATAGTCTTAGAATTACATTTCTTCAGTATAGAAGGGAGTGTGTTTCTTACATCACTGGTCCAAGCCTCTGGTTAAACACCTTCAGGAATGGATTACTCCAACTCAACAACATAAAACCTAAACATGTTTTTCCCTTTTGTTTAAATATGATCTTTTCATGGCTTTTAGTCACTAACCACACTGTAATTCTTGAAGGCATACAAACAAAAAATGTTACCATGTCTTTCTCTTTAAAATACTAAATATTTGAAAGAAAGTATCTGGGCTGTGCAAACTGCACGCTACCATTGTATTCAAAGGTGTGCCGTATGACATAGTCAACTGCCTTCTTGCTTTGGAATAAGCAGACCTATCTGCCTTCCTTCTAAAATGTGGTGGCGCCTGCATGTTCTTGAGGATTCAGAATGACACAAGACCTTGAGCTCCCACACGCTGCGTTAGATGCTTGTCCTGTGGTAACCTCATTGTACGATGGCCTCACTTTGCGTCACGTCATTCACCATAGCTGAGCTCTGTGTTCCTCATCATTAACCTAGGACAGCATAGTTAAATCTAACTAGCCCCTTGCTCATTCTTATTCAATTTCACCTTATTAAAGTCCAATTAACACTTGCCAGCATTATTTTTCATCAGTACCTATTATCTCTTCATCATACAGCATCATATCCAGAGGCAGAGTGTCCACAGTTAAGTCATTTGTGGCTTCATGTGACTCTAAAACCATGGATCGAATGAATTGCGCTCTCACTTCCTCTGTGGGATTCTAAAGAATAGGATGGTTGGAGAGTCCAGCTTCTGAGAAGAGTGTACAACAGCCCTGCATTCTGTCCACAAAGCGCTGCTGCAGGCATCCTAGGATGACCTACGAGATCCTAGCACCCCTGAGGTTGAGTGAGTCAGTGCAAATCTTCAAACCTCATCAACTTCAAGAAACAGATGTTCTTACTACACATTTTATCTCATATGAAAGTGCTGTGGTACATTCAGAGACGTTAATCTCTTCAAAGGTTTATTTTATCTAACAGTCTGCTTTGAAAGCTACCTATAGCTGCCTGGAGCAGGTGGTCTCAAAATGTGGATTCAAATGCAGCATTGCTTTAGGAAATTCAGTCTAACGTATCAAAATGTTGCCTTTGGCTCAGCACTCCTTCAAACGCAGAGAGCTGCTTCAACAGTTCAGCTTAACTTAAACATGTCTTACTTCTGTCCAAGCTTTCACTGTGATGACATGAAAATGTGCTATTATATAATCCTTTTCCTAAGTAGGACTAGGATGTTAAAAACTTGGAAGACAGAAGTAGCTTTAAGATGATGTTGCTTTCAAGCTCATCATTGATGTTCCAGATTGCAAAATTGACTGACCTCTTGTGACGAGTTAACATAGCTGAACACTTCCTTTCTTTGAAATCTTTTTCCTCATTAGCCTTATAGGACATAATCCTCCCCTGTTCTCCTCTTATCTTATTGGCTGTTCCTTCATCATCTCCCTTATCTCCAATTCTCTAATGTCTATGAACTCAGTTTTTGGGACCTATTTTTTTCTCAGCATATTTCCATTCTTAAAATCACTTCATCTAGTCTTGTGGCATTAAAGAACATACATTGCATATATCAATGACAAATTATTATAGCTAATACAGAATGTCTTTCTATAACCACTAATTATTTCCATCTGAATAACTATTAGGGCATCCAAATTTAACTCAACCTTGCACTTACCAAAATAATCTGCAATTTTCTTCCTCATCTCTGAAAATCCAGAATTCCAATTGTTTGGGCCAAAAATCTCCAATACAAAACCTGCTGCAGAAAATTCTATCAATTCTACCATCAAACTAATTTGAGTGGAGTCATTCAGCCTAGCGTGCCAGTTAAGGGAGCTGTGTCCCATGTTAGCGTGCCTGAATGCAGTATCTGGCAGTTCCTGAGCCCAGGTTCCTGCTATTGAAAATCCTGGGAGGCAGTGGAAATGGCCCAGTAACTGGGTTTCTAGCTCTTACATGATAGTTCTGGATTGAGTTTCTAACCATATGGGTGCCTTTCTCTCTCTCTCTATCTCTCAATACAGACATAAGTAAAAATTAAAATGTTCTGGAAAAATTTTCCACTGCTCATTGGATCTATGATGCTATGGGCCAAGCCAGTCATTTCTCTCTTGAATCACTACAATAACGTTCCTACTTCCAATGTTACCTTTTCAGAACCCTTCACTAATTATTCACTTTTTAAAAGATTAAGTTATTTTTATTGGAAAGGTAGATTTCCAAAGAAATGTTATCCCTCACGTGGCCACAATACTAGGGCTGAGCTCATCCGAAGTCAGGATCTAGGAGCCTCCTTTGGGTCTCCCATGTGGGTTTGAGTTCCAAGGCCTTGGACTAGCCTCTGCTACTTTGCTATTCATCAGGCAGGGAGCTAGATGGTAAGTGGAGTGGCCAGGACACAAACGAGTGCTCATACGGGATGCTGGCGCTTGCAGGTGGAGGATTAGTTCACTGAACCATGGCACTGGCCCTACCAGTTATTCTTTTAAAAATCACATCTCCAATTCTACTCCCAAGCTTCTCCATTCGTTTTCTCTGCATGACTTATTATTTTTTTACTAATATATTCTCATTACCTGACACATTATGTAAGATCCTTACCTGTCTGCATCCGGTGCCTTCCCCAACTAGAATGTGAATTTTTAGCTCTTATTGTATAACCAATGTTTTAAAATTCCACATTGAGCTTTGACACATCTCAAGAGTTTTGTTGAGCTGGGCACATATCAACAGAATGGCCACATCATTATACTCCTAACTCCTCCAATGACAGAAAACACTGCGGGCACTCAGAACTTAGCTTAGCTCAATGCCATGCTTTGTCTCATGCCTCTCCTGCTCCAAACCACCACAAGAGAAGAGCAGTTTTTCGTTTGTTCAACTGCTTGTCTCTGATTATGAGGATTGTCAGCCACAAAGAGGCTTTACCGTTCTAGTTTTTGATTTCTGATGTTCTCACAAATAGTTTGACTCAGATATGTTTGTTCAGCATGCCTCCAAACAGAAAATATTTCTTAAACAACTTCAAGTATAGGAGTGTCTGATGTTCTATTACCTGAGTTCATCTGTTTCCTCTTTTGTGTTCAGTGGGTCTTAACCATAAACTATAGACCAAAATTTTGTCATTTGTGAAATAATGCAGAAGTTCAGAAAAGGAGTCTAAATTATATCTCTATTTAATAAGCCTGTCTTGTGTTTTTAAAAGTGTGTATATATTCATAAGGGTGAACAAAATCTTTGTCTCTCATTTGTAATCTTAAAATGTTTCTTCTTTTGTTTCTGGTCCTCAATCTTGACCTTCAAGAATATGTGGCAGGCAGATTTGGGCAAGATGACTCCACTGGATATGCCATCTTTAATCTTGACAAGAGTCATGGAGAGAATGTTAGCATTTCCATGCTTGTACGAACTCATCAACCATCGGGCTTACTTCTAGCTTTGGAAAACAGCACTCATCAATATATCCGTGTCTGGCTAGAACATGGAAGACTAGCAATGTTGACTCCAAGCACTTCCAAATTAGTAACAGAATTTGTTCTTAGTGATGGAAATGTCCATTTGATATCTTTGAAAATGCAACCAGATAAAATTGAACTCTACCAGTCTTCACAAAACCTAGGATTTATTTCTGCTGCTACATGGAAAACTCAAAGAGGGGATGTTATCTACATTGGTGGTCTGCCAAACAGAGAAAAGACGGAAGCTAGTGGTGGGTTCTTCAAAGGCTGCATCCAAGATGTACAATTAAACCATCAGAATCTGGAGTTCTTCCCAAATTCAACAAACAATGCTTTCTATAACCAAGTTCTTGTCAATGTGACTGAGGGATGTACTGGAGACAATTTATGCAAGGTAAGATTATTCACACCAACTACAAATGTACCGTGTGACTGACTTTTATTTTACTAAAGAGAGTTTGTGAGAGTCATTCTGAAGAAGTTAATGACCCAACAGTGATACAATAACGTCTCATCTCCAATTTTACAATAGAGCCTGGGGATATACATTTATTTGCAACAATGTGGCCTTGATTGAACCAGCATTAAGATAGATTTAACCAGTCCAGATAACTCTTTTTTATATAAGCAATTGCTTTTTTAATTTATTCATTTTTATTGCAAAGTCAGATATACAGAGAGAAGGAGAGACAGAAAGGAAGACCTTCCATCCGATGATTCACTATCCAAATGACCACAGCAGCTGGCACTGCGCTGATCCACAGGTGCAGGGTCCCAAGGCTTTGGGCTGTCCTCGACTGCTTTCCCAGGCCACAAGCAGGGAGCTGGATGGGAAGCGGGGCTGCCGGGATCAGAACCGGCGACCATATGGGATCCTGGCGCATTCAAGGCGAGGACTTTAGCCACTAAGCCACCGCACCAGGCCCGTCAGATAACTCTTAATGCACACTTTTGTTAGCTTTTTAACAATTTAATTAGTTAGCACTAATAGCATTTTAACTCTTAAACTTTAAAATTCTGTAGGCATTTGTTATTTGAAAGGCAGATATCCACACATGTAGAGACAGAATACAAGAAGACTTTCTGTTTCCCTAATGGCACACACCAGCAGGGACTATGCCAGGATGAAGCCAGAACTCAGACTGGGTATCCCACATGGACAACAGGCCTCCAATTACTTAGGCCCATCACCTGCCACTTCTTGGGATGCACAAATAGGAAATTGGAATTGGAGACACAGAGAGATTTCAAACCAAAATATGGGATAGGGCTTCCAAACAGGCATCTTAAATATCACATAACTGCTAAACTCTTAAAGGCATTACAGAAATTTAACTGAATTAACTCTTCTTGGGGGATGACATTAACTTTGTTTTAGAGGACGAGCTACTGCTGCAAACTTTTATTAAGTCAACAAGAAAAAATAAAATCTGAATGATCTTGCTTTAGAAGTTGAATGTCAAATCCTCTGAAATACAACTTATCTCACCTCATGCTCTCCTTGACAAATTTTGTATGCCATCAATTCTGTGTGAACTTCCTAAGGAAAACAGAAAACATGCTTTAGATTAAACATTTGTGGAGCTCTAACTCTTGTCATCTACCAGGCTTGGTTGTAAATATACACAAATGAATCATTATAAAATCATTATAAGAACACTTCCAATGTCCTAGCTGCTGTCTGCCACAGATCAGTCCTTTTGTTTCCTTTGAAGCCGACTATACAAAGCAGGTATGGTTAAAATTCTTATTAACACTGTTTGCATATTTAAAAGACTAGAGGTTAGGAAGATTCAATATGAAAATTAAATCACTGTTATTGGTATATCTGGGATGAAGTCTGGGTTCTAAGAAAATATTCTGAGCCTGGTGCAGCGCGGTAACCTTGTGGCTAGAGTCCTCACCTTGCATGCACTGGGATCCCATGTAGGTGCCAGTTCTAAACCTGGCAGTCCAACTTCCCATTCAGTTTCCTGCTTGGGGCCTGGGAAAACAGTAGATGACAGCCCAAAGCCTTGGGACCCCGCACCTGCGTGGGAGACCAGGAAGAAGCTCCTGGCTCCTGGCTTTGCGTTGACTCAGCTCCAACCATGGCAGCCACTTGGGGAGTGAATCACTTGGCAAAAGATCTTCTTCTCTGTCTCCTCTTCTCTCTCTCTCTCTCTCTCTCTCTCTCTCTCTCTCTCTCTATATATATATATATATATATATATATATATATATATATATCTTTCCAAGAAAAATAAATAAAATATTAAAAAGTAAGGAATGCAAGATTATGATTGTCATATTTACAAAAAAAATATTCTGTGAGTTGCCTTGTAAGACTCAAATAAATAATAGTAAAATGGGTCCAGTTCTGAAACAGAGTATCTCTGGAGTGGGTTATCAATGAACTGATGTAGAAGATCAGATTCTCTCCTATTTCAAGTATTTACGGCATCTTGAGCAAACAGAGGGCCTCTGATTCCTCAAATAATGAATACATGGGAAACTGCCTGGGGATTTGCCAATTACAGTAACACTGTTATACATTTTAAAAAGCCTTGAGTTATAGAACAACTTCATATTATCTCTTTTTTCCCCTTTCCCTCCTGTCTATCTCTCCTATACACTCTCCCTCCTCTACCTCACTTTTCTAGAAAGGATTGAAAAATGGAGCAATTGTTTTTCTCTGTTCAATTAAAAGTAGATGTTGACTTAATCAAATATATATAAGTACAGGGAAATCAGCAGCTAAAGATAACAGACACACGATGTCACCCCTTTCCTATGTAACTTCCAGGACTTTCTTTCCCTTTGAATTCCTTTCCGCTCAGTCCAAGCCCTGCCACAACGGAGGTGTGTGCTACTCCCTGTGGGATGATTTCTCCTGCTCCTGCCCGGCACACACAGCTGGCAAAGCCTGCGAACAGTTGCGTTGGTGCCTTCTCAGCCCGTGCCCTCCCACAGCCTGGTGCCAGGTGGTGCCTCAGGGATTTGAGTGTAAGTACAGTTCACACCTACCACCCTCCACTGCAACGTGGGGGCCTTCAGTTTTCCCAGGAAGAACTCAGGGAGAGGATCTACAGGAAAACTCTAAAAATTGCCTTGGAAAACACCGCGTGAAAATAATGGAATGGAACTAGAGGACACAATGACCTGTCAGTGGCCAAATATTAACTTAGTCTGGGCCCCAAAAGGTTTGAGAAAGAGGAAAATGTATTTACTTTTTAAAAAAAGACTAATTTATTTTACTTGAAAGTCAGAATTACCTGGAGGGAGAGAGAGAGAAAGAGATGAGATGAGAGATCTTCCATCTGCTGGACCCCTTCCCCAATGGCACTGGGCTGGTCAGAGACGAAGAGCCAGGAACTTCTTTTGGGTATCCCACATAAGTGCAGGGTCCAAAGACTTGGTTCATACTTTGCTGCTTTCCCAGACCATTATCAGTGAACTAGATCAGAAGTGGAGCAGCCAGGACTCAAACCATCACCCATATGGGATCCTGGCACCACAGCTGGAGGATTAGTGTGCTATGCCACTGCACTGGCCCTTTTATTTACTTCTATACTTCTGAATTTAAAAAGATATATATATATAAAGAGGCCGGTGTGAAATACATTACACTATGTGTACCCTTGGGTAAATGTACCTGAAGACTTTATAGACATTTATATTTTGTATTTTTTGAATGTTTACTACCCATATGTACAATACACAATGACTCAGCATAAAGTGTCTAATCTGGTTTCTAATGTGCTAAATTGTGACCTTTTTCAATTTCTGTCTCTGAACTACTTATTTGAAAGAATTTGACAATTAATAATTTTATTGTTCATTTCAATGCAAATACTAAAGTTGTGGCCCCAAATGCATTGCACAGAAGGGCTCAAGTCATTTTGGACATTTTCACCGGGAAGAAAGATTAGAATTTCTAAAGGCAGGATGTGCAGCTGAGAATGACCACTGGCATGTACGCCTTCTCCGCTGCGTGGAGAGAGCCATGCAGTGTTTGGACACTTACACGTCAGAAAGCAGTTCCGTGACTTTTTACTGCTATCATGTTGTTGCTACAGAAGGAGTAGAAAACCTGGCTCTGCGACCCCAAGACCAAGGCTGGGAAGAAGGGCATGTCTTCAGGGCATGACAAGCAGCTTCTGTGTTGGTAGCTTCTAAAGGAAGTAATCTAGGAAGCCGAGCACATGGGCTCTCTTGGATAGTGTTTAAAATTCAAGATTTCTTTCTAGATGGAATGAAAACTAATGGAGATACCTTTTGATCTTAGCAGAGGTTGTTCTATGGATTGGCAGTCATAGAAATTGGGACACAAAGAAATAACCAGCCAACATGAAAGCTGATGGGAGTTGGCTGTGATGTCCGAGAAACAAGGGAATGATAGTGTTCTAAGCTCCATTGCTTTTGAAAAATGTGGCAAAATGAGAACAGAACATTGAACACTGGTCTGAAAAACATACAGGTCATTGTGATCTTGAGACTGGTTTCAGTGGACTGATCCAGGGCAAAAGCCCAAGTGGCCTGTCTTAAAGAGAAATGGGAGGTAGGAACCCAATGAGAAAATGGAAGTGTGAAGACAAGTGTGGCTGACAGTGAGGACAGAGAAATAAGGCCGCGATGGGATGGCGGGATGGTAAGGTTTTGCCTTGGGAACCTGTGTGTGTTTTTATTTTTGTAACAGGAATAGTTAGAGCACATTGCATACTAATAGGTTAAACAAAATGGGAGGGTAAATCATGGTGCGGGAGAGAAAAAGGATGTGTGTAGGAACAGTGCCCTAACAAGGTGAGAATGAATGGAAGCCAGTTCGGGGCTGGAAGGGTTGACCATGGATGACTGTAAGGGTCGGCATCCATGAAAGCAGGATGGAGGAGAGCGCACCCAGGCTGCACGAACAGATTTGGTGGAAACCGGTACTGTTCTCATTTCTCCTGTTTCCACAAGACCATGTCATGGGTAATCATAAACTGAGGAAGGATAGCAAAGTTCTGACAACAAAATTGGCTGATCAACATTTCCTTCTCTCTATAGGTATTGCAAATGCCGTTTTCAGTGAACAAAATGGTGACATATTATTCCGAAGCAATAGGAACATATCCAGAGAACTCACCAATATCACATTTGGTTTCAGGACACGACATGCAAATGTGCAGATTTTACATGCTGAAAAAGAACCTGAGTTTCTTAATGTTAGCATTCAAGATTCCAAATTATTCTTTCAGCTACAGGGTGGCAATAGTGTTGATCTGGTGAGTCTGAAAAGTAGGCAGCCAGTGAGTGATGGCATGTGGCACCAAGTGACGCTTTCCATGACAAACCCACTAGCCCAGGTGTCCAGGTGGCAGATGGAAGTGGACCACCAAACACCTTCTGTGAGAAGTGCAATTGCCACTGGGAGTCTCAACTTCTTGAGGGATAATACAGACATTCATGTTGGTGATCCAGTTATGGACAACGTGAAGGGCGTGAAAGGATGCCTAAGCACAATTGAAATTGGAGGTATTTATCTCTCTTACTTCGAAAATGTGCAGGGTTTCATTCATAAGCCCCAGAAGGAGCAGTTTCTCAAAGTCTCCAGAAATCCAGTGGTTACAGGATGTTTACAGTTAAATGCCTGCATCCCCAACCCCTGTTTGCATGGAGGAAACTGTGAAGACATCTACAGCTCTTATCACTGCTACTGTCCCTTGGGATGGTCAGGGACACACTGTGAGCTCAACATTAACGAATGCTTGTCTGATCCCTGTGTCCATGGTAACTGCTTTGATGGACTTGCAGCCTACCACTGCAGGTGTAAGCCTGGATACACTGGTGTGAACTGCGAAGTTCACATAGACAACTGCCAGGCTCATCAGTGTGCAAACGGAGCCACCTGCATCAGCAACACCAAGGGTTATTCTTGCCATTGTTTGGAAAATTTTACAGGAAAATTTTGCAGGTGAGTACGAAGTCCATTTGAAGCTAGATCTTTGGAGCAATGCTCTCCGTTTTCCTTGTCATGTGGGAAAGCCCTGTCCTCAAGGTACACAGGTATACTGCGCAGAGGAAGGCTAACCCTGGACTCTTCCACAACAACTTGGTCTTAACATGACAGAATCTCTCTTTTGAGAAGCACCATGTGTAAAAATTACATTGCTTTACTCAGACTTCAGGCAAGATGTATTCTCATTCATCTTGATTAGAATATGTTAAGAGCTAGAGCTCTCAGAAGCCTCAAGATTCTGGGAACAAATACATTGACAATAAATTCAAAGACTAGATCTTGGTGTTATTAGGGAAGGTAGAAGGCCCACTTGTAAAATAACTTTCTGGGTTATGTCAAAGATCCTAAAAAAAATTAAAGTGCGGGATTTTATTCTTTTTTAAAATTTCTGAATTTTTTATTAGAAAGTCAGATATACAGAGAGAAGCAGAGACAGAGAGGAAGATCTTCCATCTGCTGATTCACTCCCCAAGTGGACCCAATGATCACAGCTGAACTGATCCAAAGCCAGGAGCCAGGAGCTTTTTCTGGGTCTCCCACATGGGTGCAGGGTCACAAGTTTTTGGGCCATTCTCCACTGCTTTCCTAGGCCACAAACACGAAGCTGGAAGAGAAGTGGAGCAGCTGGGATAAGAACTGGTGCCCATATGGGATCCCTGCACATGCAAGGCAAGAACTTCAGACACTAGGCTACCACACAGAACCCTAAAGTGCAGTTTTTAAAAGGTGAAATTAGACTGTCACACAAATAAAAAATGAAACTATTCGTATCATTTTTTCACTAATTAATAAGGGACCTAGTAAGTGTCAAAACCAGTTCAAAGGACAATCCAAATAGTGTGTGTGTGTGTGTGTGTGTGTAAACAAGAAAAATAGGGAATGCAGAACTGTTAATATGCTGTCAGGGAAAAAAAATCAGTGATTAAAATGATCATTTCTAGAATGTGGCAATTGAATTGCTGTATACAACATTCATTTGCATTTTGATGAACAAATTTCATTTGTATTAATATCATTTTCTACTTCTTCCGAAGTTGTAATAAAAATTATTTAAAAATAGAAAAATAAACTAAGGCATGTACCACTACAAGAAGAGAGAATCCTAGAGACTCTTCACAGGACACTCGGCTTCCATGTAAAGAGTATCCTGTGTCTCTTGTGCCTTAAAAAGTACTTCATCATTATGTTCTAGAGCTACAGAAGAAGCATTTTAATTTTATTCACTATCTCCATTTCATGTTATATAAACAGAAATAACAAATAATATTTTTCTCCTAAGTCATATTGCTTCAATATTTTCACATAAGCACAAATTGTTATACCACTTTGAATTAACTAAATAATTAGCCCAGCATGGGAAGGTTGGTGGGTAATTTTTTAATGAGTAATATATTCCAGGACTTTGCCAAGAACGCATGACGTCAGCCAGCAGACCTGACACCAATTTGGGAAGTGGATATTCGAATTGCATGAATCCTCTAGAAGAATAATGCATAGCCACGTATGGATTACATTTCTGGAATATTGACTGGTGTTCAAAACCTATGAAGGAAGGGCCCAGTGATAGTTACTAAGTGTTAACGCTAAGAGGTTACCTATGTGGGCACTGACTCATTTGCCAATAGATAACTGGTCTATTGAAAAGCAAAGTAAGTTCAGATGAAAGTCAATATTCCGTGATGACGTTGGATCAGTTAAATAATTGTGTGTGTCCTAGTAACTTGATTTGCCGAACAATTTTCTACCTAATTCATCAAAATCAAGTTCTCAAAGACTGAACTTCTCAAAAGTGTCAAATAATGAGATTCAGAAATTGTTTTTTGAAGCTAGGATGTATATAAAGTTTCTATTTGCATTGCTAATTGACCTTCTTCAAAGCAGGTTGACATTTTCAGTTCTTTTGAAAGTCCTTATGATACCTCTTTAATATAGAATTGATTAGTTCTGGTGAGAACAGACTCACCATCCTGTAGTCAGGCTGTCTGTTTTAGCTGCAGCACAGAACACAACATAATTCAGTTCTCTGTATGTTTCCTGAAGTCTTATTATTCAGCTCAGTATCGCACGTGCACAGCATGAGTTAGGGAACCTTCTGAAGGTCCTGAAAATATCAGTCCTTTCAAGCCACTGCGTTTCACCTTTAATTGCTTAGCTTCTTAGTGTGTGTTCTACATGATGTAAGCATTCTTTAACATGTGCCATTTTGTGGCTATCCAAGGGAGCTCTACTCAGAATTCACATGCAGATCCGGTTGAATGCTACACACAAACCTCCCAGAAAGCATTTGGCTTGCATTCTGCAAAGCCATGAATTATTAGATAGGAAACAGCAAGTCTTGGCAGGGTAACTGCAGTTCAGCTCTGAAAGCCAACAGAGAAATCACATGAGTGCTTGGGTACCAAAAGTGTTGTCCTTGCTTCCCTGGCCTTTATAGAGATGAAATTTTCCTGTGGCCTTTGTTGATTTATTGGCAAAACAGCAGCAAGTCTAGCTACAGCAAGTTCCTTTCCAGTACTAAATTTATTGCCACCCTATAGCATAGGTCCTATCTCACGAATGAGAACTGTGGAGCAGTGGAAGACGGATAGCCATGCTTGTTATGGCACCCTCCAGCAGAAGCTTTATGCGTTTGTGACTCCTTCAGCATGAGTACTTAATTAGCTTGAAATTGATTATATACGTGAACTTTGCAAAAGTTTTCTTGAATGAAATGAACAAGACAAACAGCTGTGGCTGTACGCTTATCTCCCTAGACGCAGCAGATTACCCCCGGCGGTCTGTGGGAATGAGAAGACAAACCACACTTGCTACAACGGAGGCAACTGCACAGAGCTGCTGGCAGGGTTAAAATGTGCTTGCCGGCCTGGTTTTACTGGAGAATGGTGAGTCACACTAGAATTTGATGGGAAAAATTCTGGGTAAAAACAGAAAATTCATTTTCTCCTTGACTTTTCAATCTCAGTTCCCATAGGAAAATGTAGGCTGAAATGTAGGTTGAAGCAGAGTCAAACAATAAAAAAAGAAGAAAAATGTTATTTTAGGTCAAAAGTAGAGAACGCTCTATCAGCCAAGGCTTCTAATAGGCAAACTTGAAAAAAAAAACTGCAATGTAATTGCTGTTTTTCTTTCTTGTAAATACTTCAGTATTCATGGCCCCCCACCCAACCCTCATTAACTAACATATGATACCATCATAATTGATCTTGAAGTAAAATAAAGTATGCTGAACAGATCCAGATTGGCTGACAGAATTACCCACACGCTCCACATCCATATAGTTCTCCCTTTCCTAGAGAAACCCTGCAGGTCTTCTCACCAGATGCAGGGACTGTCAAGACATCAGTCAGGAACCAGCTCCACACACAGACAAATCTGGATATGCGTTTGGCTAGTCACAGGTGAGGTCAGGGCGGAAAGTGCATGCTCCATAGCTTATCAGACCTGTGTTCCCCAAACAGCTGCAAACTGAGGCTCCGCTGGATAAAGATATTCCATAAACAGGTAATAACTAACCATCTAGTTAGCACTGTATCATGAAACCTAATAAATATCACCTAATTCTTAGAGCCCTGCAAGGTTTCATTATTTCTTGGTGTGAACCAATTGTGAGCAACAGATTAGGCAACAAAGCATCTATTTAAATAGAATTAAGCTGCTTTCAAAGCCTTTGGTCATCTTTAGAAGATGTCCATACAATTGCATGAATACCTGTTGTACATTACAATGAAAAGAAAATGGAGAAAGAGCTTTTCCATCTTATTTATCATTCTGGGTTAGATATGTAGATGTCAAATCAAACTTCTTACATTGAACAGATCAAATAAGTTAAAATCAAACATATTTGACAGAGATTTTTACTGCTATGTAATAAGATGATAAGTATATTTTTGTTTCATTAGTATTACACTTTGGGTAGATTTGAGGTTTCTCTTTTTAAGCTAGCTGTTTGGCCATTTCACAGATTATTTCTTTTACCATTTTTATGAAATAGCAGGAAACTTTTACCCTTCTGAAGATTAGCTCACTCCTTCTTTCCCAGTCTGCCATCTGTGGGCTCAGGGCCCTGCAGCCCTTGCGTATTTGCATGAAAGAGAGAAAGGCTCAGTCACAATGAACTTTCAATTGCATCAGAGTCTATCCAGTTGGCTTCTGTTTATATATATATATATATTATATAATATAGCAAATAGCATCCTCAAGCTCATACAGTCCTTAAGTCTCTTTAAACGCTGGCTGTTTTGTGGTTGGATACCACCATTTCTGCTCACCCAAAGCCTTGCAGTAGTTTTCTCTGTGGCTTAGGCACTGATCCTACTTATAGCACACATTTTTGTTTTTTTGGGTTTTTTATATGTATTCACTTAAAATCAAATTTAACATTTAAATCCAAATCATGAATTTGAACATGGAAAGAAAAGGAAGTTCGAGTTTTCTTCCCTCTTCCAGCAGGCTTGTTCTTTGCATAAACTTCTCTGATGCAACATAGTTTCTAAAACGCTGAACCTGTGTTCAGCAGATCCTGCACTTTCAAAGTTCTTAATCATGCATAATTCCTTAATTCATTAGATGCTTCTGGATTCATTTTTACTTCTCAGCTATTAATCTCTAATGAAAGTTTCATTGATGCTTATCATGTATGTGTTTATATTGCTCATTGTTTAGTTCAAACGAGATACAAATGAGAAAGTGAGAAAAAGTAGCCAGATCAAGGCTAGAAAACATTGCGCACTCTCCCAAGGCCTAGAGAAATGCAATGTTCATAGCATCTGAGATATTGAAAAGCTACTTCATTATACACAGACTTCTCCCCTGTCTGGCTAATCCTCCACCTTGACTTGTGCTGGCAGACCATGAGTGACGGATGTTGTGAGCCCTGCAGCCCACCCAGGACACTGTGTGCTTGGCAGACTCCCTTGACTTTTCAAGTTTTACTTGCATCTAATCAGTGAAGTCTCCTTCCAGCCCAGAAGCGTGAGCCAAAAAAGGAAACTAAACTGTCTCAGTAATGCTTGGTATCCAACAGGATAAGGAATTGTTTTTCTTGGAGGAAAACTCCTTTTTCCTTCATACCTTGAGTTGATCTTCCCTCACTTGCAACCTCATCATCTTCCATTTTGAGCCCGTGGTTAGTTCCTGACCCATACCTACCTGCAAGTTTCTCCTTTGGAAGGGGGAGAAAGACTAGATGGAAAAAATCGAGATTATTTACATCAGTTTGCTCTTTGAGATTCTGAAAGATAAGATCTTTGCTTAAATTTCCTAGAATAAAATATGTATCTTGGTTTTTGCTGTATCCCTAGGACTTAATAGAGCATTTGGCACATTGTAACTATTAAATAAATAAGAGGGCTCTTCAGAAAGTTTACAGAAAATGAAATAGAAAATAACCTCATTTCGTTGCAAAAAATGAAGTCTATGCATAGTTTGTGAATAATATGCATTTTTCATTAACCTTTTGAAGACCACGCATTTACATGGATTTCAAAATATTTTTGCACCAAAGTAAATTTAGGTTTTTATTCCTTTTTCCACAAACTTACTGAAGCTCTACTCTCATATATACTATGACTGAGGAAGTGAGCAGCAAATACATAAAATCAGCAACTTGTTAATGGAAAAGAAGATGAAAAACGATTGTGTCCTAGTGACAAGGAAACCTTCAGCTTGCCTTAGAATTGATTTTTTGTTGCTATTTTGAAATCTTTGACTTTTTGGAAAGCAATTTAATCAAAACACTCAGCATGTATACTTACCTATTAGAAAACAGATTTATTAGCAAGTGAAATCTACTTTGCTTAAGAAAATGGTTTTAATGGAAAATAATTCGAAATATCCTAAGAAGAATCTATTTTGCATCTGTCTGGATGGATTTTTTCCACTTTACCTCATGGCTTAGATTCCTTGCAATCTGAAGACTTTTTTCTTCTGCAGACTTCAAGTTGGCCTAGAACTTTGGTGTACTGTTTGCTTGGACTCCTGCATTCTGCGGTAGCGTGCTGGGTTTCCAGTTACAGTCCATTCCTTAGATCAATTTCCTGCTGATGCACGTCCTAGGAGGTAGCCACAAAGGCCCAAGTAATTGGTCTCTGTCACCCATGTAGGAGACTGTTGTGGATGTTTGCGGAGTGAACTAACAGGACATTTCTCTCATTCTCTGTCTCTCTTTCTCTCTCTTTTTCTCTTATTCTGTTTGTATGCATGTGTGCGCATGTGTGTGAGTGTATGCACATCTGCATTTCAAATAAACTAGATAATTTTTTAAAAACATCTTTCTGTTATGGTCCCTGCATGCACTGTCCTTGAGAAAGAAACTGATTTGTGCAAAGCTCAGATTTCTCTTGGGTTCTAA
Organism: Ochotona princeps; assembly: GCF_030435755.1. Classification (NCBI taxonomy): domain Eukaryota; kingdom Metazoa; phylum Chordata; class Mammalia; order Lagomorpha; family Ochotonidae; genus Ochotona; species Ochotona princeps. Next base: position 9,928,521 of record NC_080841.1, read on the forward strand.
AATATTTGCACCTGCTTTCTCTTGCTAATTAATTCTGTGTGTGCACAAATCATTCAATTTAAAGACAAAGTTTATTAAAGGAACCATAGGGAACAACTCCCACATTATCAAGTGCCTATAAATTGTGTGGGAACTGGTAGATAAGACTGTGCTGCTCTTGGTCCGTGAGAAAACTGTTTCTTCTCCCACTTCACACTGCGCTCATTCAACAAGGCTCTGAGCTTCTGCTGGTTCTGTTTGTTTGCCAGGTGTGAAAAGGACATTAATGAGTGTGCCTCTAACCCGTGCTTCAATGGAGGGCTGTGCAGGGACCTGCCCAACAGATTCCAGTGCCTCTGCGACGTGGCCTATGCCGGCGAGCGGTGTGAGCTGGACGTAAGCGGTTTGTCCTTCTATGTGTCTCTGCTGCTCTGGCAGAATCTCTTTCAGCTTCTGTCATACCTGATCCTGCGCATGAATGATGAGCCTGTGGTCGAGTGGGGGGAACAGGAAGAGTATTAGCGTCCTTTGAACACTGGTCTGCAAGAGATGCCTAAATTCATTCGATCTCTTTCTAAAAAGGCAAATAAAAGCCATCTTGTGAACACACAAGTTCAAGGCTGATATTAGGATTTTAAGTACGCCACAAGTCTTTTGTGTGTATGTAGAATATCTTCTTATATCCAGCTTTAAATATGGAAAACTATCAATCCTAACATAACCACAAATATCTTGTGATTGAGGGTTATTAGCACAAATCTATTACCTTCCTTAAAACTACACCGTTAGAACAGCCACTGCAACAAAAATCAATGAATATTCTTCCCACCCCACTTGTGTCTGTGTATATTTTCATTTAAGTTGCTGCCATTTCCTCATGACCCCATTTTCATTTGTGTTCTTCGTTCTTACCTGGCATGAGACTCTGAAAATCACCACAGATTGCTTTTGTATCTACCTCTGTGTACAAGACTTTTCAAATTGCTATGGCCAGTTCTCTGGTATGTCATTAATGTGTAAGGAGGCAGCAGCAGGGCTTCCATCCCTAAAACATGTAGAAAGAGAGTGAGTTGGTGTCAGGTCTCAGAATGTGCCTCCTAAAACCTCTGCGCCACAGAAGCCGCTGGGCTGCCGCACAGGACTCTGCGTGGTCCTGGGGGGCGGCCCAGCCAGGCCGGATCGGAGAACGAGGACTCAGCATGGCAGGACCACCGCCGCAAGGCAGTGAGGGGGTCCCTGGCTATTTTCCAGGCCCAGGAGCTACCACCTCCCCCCTGGATAAGCGCGCCACGAGGGAACCTGGGGAACTAACGGGGCCTTAGGGCTAGCTCCGCCCCACGGCAATGCTAAGAGGCAGGGCGAGTTTGGAAGGGATCGGAACCTTGGAACCTGGACCAGAAGCCGCTGGGCTGCCGCACAGGACTCTGCGTGGTCCTGGGGGGCGGCCCAGCCAGGCCGGATCCGAGAACGAGGATTCAGCATGCCAGGACCACCGCTGCAAGGCAGTGAGGGGGTCCCTGGCTATGGGCGGCCAGTGCTCCAAATGGTGCCCGGCTCTGCCTGCTGGCCGCCCGGCGGCGAGCTTCGGAGTTTTTATTATCAGAAATCGCTGCTTAGGGCCATCCTTAAATAAGGCCAGCCTTTGTGTAGGTGAGAGATAATTTTCTGTGTATTCCCAGTAATAGTAACCATAAACACTAGGGCAAGAGTGGGACAGAGACCTGAAGGTTTGAATGAGAGCACCCATAAGAACTATTACAGCCAGACTGATCCACCAAACAAACCAGGACCCAGAAGCTGAAGAGGACTAGTAGGGAGATAGTGGGTACCTCCTTCATAGTTTCTTTTAGGATCCCCGCAATCGAGCTTTCGGTCTCTGGAAGATAAACATCAAATGACAGAGGACAGAACAAGTCAATCGACCACCTCAGCTGTGTGTTGACAATGAAAAAATTGGGCAACTGGAGACTATATGATGGACAATGTCAATCGATAGATTCTCCAACGACCGCATCGTGCCTAAAGTGGTGAGACTGGCAACAATACAGTTCTGTAGAACTATCAAAACCACTTTGCCAGCTCTGCCTTTGGACCAGAGATGGTCTCCCCAAGAAACTGATGGACATTTTTGGACAATGGGATGCGGGTCTTCTTGCCTGGTGGATGCACGCAGTGGGGGAATCCCAGCTGAATTTGGTCCGTGGTGGTGCAAAAAGGTTGAGGAATACATTATGGTGGTGGGGGGGGACAATCTCAGGGCCTATAGAACCATGACACATAATGCAATGTAAAAAAAAAAAAAAAAACCAAAAATGTAATATGGCAATGGGGTGGGGCAGTCCACCGAGGGGGGAGGGTACAGAGAGGGGTTGGGCAAAAAATAAAAAGTGAATAAAAAAAAAAAAATAAAAAATAAAATAAAAATAAATAAAACCTCTGCGCCAACAAAACAGTACATAACTCCTTCTCCATTTCTTTTTTCCATTTTTATATTTTCCAACAATCACAATGATTTTGTTAATTATAATTTATATGTTTTTGATTTTTCTACCAAATCATTGATTCCAGTTGCTTTTTGACATGTTCTATAAACAGTAAGGACTGAAGTTTATGCACACACTGAAAAGCACATATTTTGAAATTAAAATTTTCTTGATGGTACATTTCTCTAAAAATTTATCTTCTTGAAATCATTAAAAGATCATAAAAACATAGGGCCTGGCGGCGTGGCCTAGCAGCTAAAGTCCTCGCCTTGAAAGCCCCGGGATCCCATATGGGCGCCGGTTCTAATCCCAGCAGCTCCACTTCCCATCCAGCTCCCTGCTTGTGGCCTGGGAAAGCAGTCGAGGATGGCCCAAAGATTTGGGACACTGCACCCACGTGGGAGACCTGGAAGAGGTTCCAGGTTCTGGGCTTCGGATCGGCACTTACCGGCCCGTTGTGGCTCACTTGGGGAGTGAATCATGGGATGGAAGATCTTCCTCTCTGTCTCTCCTCCTCTGTGTATATCTGACTTTGTAATAAAAATAAAATCTAAAAAAAAATAATACCTATTATGATCAAATATATTCTACATTATAATCTATCTAAACTGATAGATAAATGCAGTACATTCACAAGACAGGCAAAAATCAATGTATTTTGCTTAATTTATTACAGATTATAAGGCAATCATCTGAAAAATATTCTTTGCAATATTTTAATTATTTTCACAAGCAAGGTATCAGTCATGGTAAACTTTTTTGTGTGGTTACATCCTCACAAAGAGAGTATTATTTGCATTCCGATAAAGGGAAAACACATTAATCCTATGATGAATTCAGAATGCAACTAAAATAACATGTAGCTGCCATTTTGTCAGTGTATATGTATCTTCAGGAGCTGCAGGAAAACGTGATCATTATTTATTCATTGGATGATAGTCAATACTCATTTAGTCCTGATTATTTAAGAAAACTATTTTTTTTTCTGTGAAAATTATCAAATTATCAAGGTAAACCTAAATGTACCATCTGAACAAAAGATTGAAATAGCACACTATTAAAGTTACACAATGTACTCTATTCTATTGTACAGTGGCAATAGATTTTATTTTGCAAGTTCATATCCCATGAAGTGCTGGCAGTTTTTCAGGTAATTTTAAAGTCTCTCCTCCATACTCATCCCCCTTCCTCACGTCCAAGGCTCCATGCACCATGCCACTGTTTCTGAGGGTCTCTTCCAAAATGGGACTTCGTGATAAGAGACTTGGACTAACCCTTCTCAGCAATCTAGTCATGCAGAAGCCCTTGCAATAAGCACGAGATAGATTATGGACAAACATTGGTTGGTTTTCACATTCACTCGCTTTTGGATGTACCTGCAGTTGCGTCTGTATAGTCCTTTCCAAATATAACATGCTCCCTACCAAACATGTTTCTAAAAATAGTTGCTCATAATCTCTTTCTCTGTACAACCCTGATGCCTCCATAGTCACTGTAGTTTGTGATTACTTTCCTATTTTCCAACTGTCTTTCCCTGAGATATCTAACTTAATAGAACACACTATCTGTTTTCTCTTTACTCTCTGTATTTCCAGCTGCATTGTGTGTGACTATGGCTTTTACGCATTTGCACAGAGAAATAAAACCTTTGATTCTGCATCTTCTCTGTCTCATCCTCTGATGATGCCTGTCTTTATTGACCTCACTAGTGACTTGCATGGTAAGATATCCACAGGCCAGGCACATGTGTGTTTGCACACAATACACACAGCATGCACACATGCCCCTAAAGAACTCATCTTCCTGAAATGTGATCCCTATTCACAGACGTATCGTTGCAAATCAACACTGGTGACATCAAGGTCAAGGCAAGGATTTTTTTGTTTGTTCTGGCAGGTAATTCTCTAGTTAGCGTTGCTGGCAATCTTGGTTACTCTCATAAGCTATTGATGTAATCCCTGTCAAAGCTAGTCCCATTTCAACCTTGTCCCATGGAAGCCAACCTCTCATGCAAGTGACAGGCTTTTGTATAAACTTTTCTGAACCCAACTGCTGAAACATAGTCTGTATTTAGTTGAAGCTAATTTCATTTTGTTCAGTTTTCATGTCTAGCATCCACACTGAACATGGAAATGATGAGCTTTTGGCCATGCATCTTCATCTTTGAATGTGTACAAATAGGTGGTACCACCACATTGTTTTTAATGGAGATGCAGACAGAACAGACAAGTTCAGCGAAATTAGTGTTTTGATAGCATGTAGGTCCAGGCAACTAAATTCAGTAAACACTATGGAAAACTTACACAAGGCAGAAACTGTTCCAAGATCTTTATGAATACATAATTTCTCAATGTGTGTACGTGTGTGTGTTAATACCTCATCTCCAATGATCTTTAATAGATTTTGTTGAAAGATCCCTTGGTCATTTCTGTGTTTAAAAATAGATGCTTATTCAGCTTTAATTTTCATGAAAGTAAGTGATGATTTTTCTGCAAACTCTGCTATGCAAAATCGTGATTCAGTCACTTAGGTAGGATAGTAGGGGATGGGGAGAGACATTTGTAGCTTAGTGGCCAGCATTATACAGAGTATTACACTTCTCTACTTTTTCTTGTAACTTATTTAATGAATACTTAATCAATGCCTGTTAATGACATGCCCAGTACTGGTCCTGGGAGTACGACTATGAATGTGACATGATGTTTACTCCTAACTGACTGGTGGTCTCATTGAGGACAGATTGTGCATGGTGCATAGAGTAAAACTCAGTGCCAATGGGGGAAGGGCGATTTGTCCAGAGTTAAAGCTGAATGCAGAAGGTTGAAAAGAGTTGTCCAAACCCTAAGGTGAGTGACCAGGCTGTGACAAAGGAACTAAGGCAGTGGAGGCTATTTCAAGCAGGTTGTGTGCCAAGCAGGGGCCGTTTCCTACAGCAGGAAACGGCTGGAAGTGTGGTGGGAAGGAGGTCGTCCGAGCTCACAGAAGGAGCCCTGATACGCCATGGCACAGACTTCTGCTCCTGCTTGAGCAATGGAGCAACTTTAAAGTGCTTCAGATGGAAAAGTGACATGAGCTCATGTGCGTTGCTGAATGATCCGTGGGCTTCTCCAGAGAGGTTGGATTAACATAGTGTGGAGACACAGTGAGGAGGCAGTTGCGGTAACACGTACATGAGGAAGGGAGGGTCTTCACCACATTAAATTGTCAAAAACCACGTGCACAGGGGTTGGGTGAACAAAATCTGAGACAGAAAGAACCTGTGATTGTCTGCAAGAAGCTCTAATGGGTCTGAGGGGGTGATCGGTTAAATTTGATGAATGTTAGCTTGTAAATAATTGTTGATTATATACATGAACGACTCTAAGTTTCTGCAGGATATCCAAGTTTTTGACTCCTCATTCCTGAATTCAAGAAAATACATTCGAGTTAGGATCCACTCTCCATGTGTGACCCATTGGTATGGTTTGTCTGCTGTTCTCTAATAATAATACCTCAAACACAGTGACTAAAACCAACACACACTTCTGCCTTCACAGTTTCTATTGGGCTGCAAACCTCATTAGGCTGTGAATGGTGAAGCTGCCAACCAGAAATGTGGTCTCAGCTGACACTCAGCAGGGCACGAGTCCATTTTCAGGTATACACAGGTTGGCGGCAGTTCTCAACTGCTAGAGGCAGCCTCAGTTCCTCATCACGTGGGAGATTTGCCAAGCCATCTACTGACTTCCTCCCCATCAGAGGAAGATTCCAGCAAGGTCAATGCTCCATCCCTAGGCAGGTTAGTTATGTAATCATGTATTTCACCTTATTATATCATTATCTGCTGGTTAGAAGCAAGTCACAGTTCCCAGCCACACTCACAAGGAGAGGATCATGCGAGATACAAGCACAGGTGGTGAGGCTGTGGGGACTCTCTTTCAGTCCCTGTAACTGCATTCTCTGTGTGTTCCTGTTTCTATCTCCAAGCACTGACAGTCCGTCTGTGTATCATCCATTCACCGGTGGATTTTTAATTTCAGTTACTTGTTTAAATTCCTAGCTATTTTTGCTACCCTGAAGATCTGCTTTTCTGTTTGCATCCTGTTTTATTCTAGTAGCTATTCTCTCTTTGACTTTTTCTACCCATGAAACTATTTATAGTCTTTTTCAGACTGTTGTACCATCTCAAGCTCATGGAGGTCTCATCCTCCTATTTGTGTTTCTGCTGAGTTCCGACAGTTTTCTCCTGCATGGTTTGTAATCTTTATGGGTGAACACAGCTTGAAGGCATTTTGCTCCTCTGGGAGTCTTTGAGTTCTGAACTGTGGAAATGCCCCTGACTGTAGTCATGGCTGTCATCTTGCTTGGACAGCCGGGGTTTTGAGTAGTTAGTGCTGGGTTTTTGTGCACAGTTTGGGGATTCCCATAGCATCAAGACGTTGAAAATTTTATCTTCCCATTTGATCTGATGGAAGCCCGTCAATAACTATGACCCGGACAACCACGCCAGTCCCCCCTGTTTTTCTGTTTTCTCACAAACTCCACTCCTGCCACATTGCCACATGGCACTTCTAGCTTTCCTTGGAGCTTCTGTACAGCTTGTCCATTTCCTTTATATTCCATCCTCCCTCTTACAGAGCTTTCCCTTTTCTGCCTGACAAACTCTATCTTTCCTAATATTTTAATGACCAATATAATACACCTTGGGGGCCCTGTCCCTGATGGTTTCAGGAAAAGCCTACTGAACTTTCCTTCCAGTTTTCTTTAACATTTATTTCTGTTGGAAAGGCAGATTTACAAAGAAAAGACACAGAGATAACGATCTTCCTTCCACTAATTCACTCCCCAAATCAGCACAATGGCCAGAGCTGAGCTGATCCAAAGCCAGAGCAAGGAGTTTCCTGCGGGTCTCCCACTTGATTGTAGGGTCCCAAGGCTCTGGGCCATCTTCTACTGCTTTCCCAGGTCACAAACAAGGAGCTGGATAGGAAGTGGGGCAGCCAGGACACAAACTGGCACCCACATGGGAATCTGAAGCTTGTAAGATGAGAATTTAGCCATTGAGCCCTCATGCCAGACCTTTTGTTTCCAATTTTACCTCTGTCTTGGTACATTTTATGTGATTGAGCAAATAACCCTTGCGTGCACACACACAAAAATTATGTTCACAAGAAACTTTTCGCAGCTCTACGTGAAGTTTCTTCTGTGTGTGGCATGGAACGGAGGCGTCTTGCAAGCCAGCTGAACCTCTGAGCTGTGTCAGTCTGACGCATCTACTCTTGTTAATCAGACTTGGTGCAGGTTCCAGGAGAGTCACTCTGGCTTAGAAAAATGAGGCAATTTGGGAAAATCAGTTGGAGGCAGGGGATTGGGGAAGGGGCATCCCAGACTCTGTAGAACTGTACTATAAAATTCAAAATTCAAAATAAAAATTTTAAAAATGGGGAACATTTGATACGTCTGTACAGCAGCTTTACAAATGTTTGAAAGGAATGATCACTTCACAATAGTGTATGGATTTGGAGAAGTAATTATAATATTTTCTGACTTAACATTTAGATTTTAGTAAGGATACATGGTTCAGGATGAGGCTTTCAATAACATACTAAGTGAAAAAGCACTTAGTAGCTAAGTGAGAAGACACAATCTTTGCTAGTACAGATGAGCTTTGCTTCTAGTGGGATATTAGTGCCAATCCAGTCATGATTATACCAGTCTTCATTTTGTTTCCTTCAGTTCTGTCAGGGCAACTACAAAGTTGCCTTAAAATCTGTCCGCTGATCCCAGTCCCTGAGCCATCTTGTGATTAATCTCCACGGATATCATTTCCTCTTGCATGTGGCTCTTATTTTCATGCTTTCCTGTCCAGTAATTTTGTACTGCACCTTGGGCATTCTAGATTATCTGTTTCCAAGACAATGAATTATTTTCTATTCTCTCTGAAATATTATTTTATTTGGCAAGGACTCGGTGAACTGAATCAGACTCCCAAATCTGTGGCAGTCTTTGTGTGGTGTGTCGCAGCTGGATCCCTGCTCCTTTTGTTCATTGCAAAGTACACTGCCTGACATGCACCCTACTTCCACCTTACCTCAGAGGTTAGCTAGACAGTGTAGAAGAAATCATTTTATATTTCTTTTGTTTGTTTTTAATTTTATTTCTTATTGTTAGTATTACTATTATTATTTTTGATACAGTTCCATAGGCCCTGAGATTTTTCCTACCCCAACCCCAACATGAATCCCCACTACACTGAATTCCCCTATACTGTATATAGTATTGTTCCCCTATACTATGAAGAACTATAGTAAACAGTCATATGTCCATCATTGTGGGCATGGACACTGGCAGAGAGTCCAGCTTCTTATTGTCAAGATAGAGTAAACAGTTTCATTGGGAATCCATCTTTAGTCTGGGAGTGCAAATGCATACTGCATTGTATCCTCCCATCTGGATGGATATGTTAGTCTCCATTACACAGTTACTATAAATTCCCTTAAATGAAGAGCCACAAAATAAAATCAACAACAGAAAGAAAAAAGAAATTAATAACACCATGAAGTTAAATAACATGCTACTGAATGACTAATGTGTTGCTGAAGAAATGTTAAAGAAAATCAGAAACCTTCTTGAAGAAAATGATGCTGCTGTATGAATCATTGAAGAATTCAATGACAAAGTGTTTTGAATAGATGAAACTAAGAACAACAAAAAAAAAATGGAAATTCATGAAATATAGTTTCCACTGAACTTTGTTGGTGAGATATATCTCGTAGGCAACAAATAGATGGGTTTTGCTATTTTAATCCAGTCTACTAATCTATGACGTTTGATTGATGAGTTTAAGCCATTTACATTCAGGGTTGATATGAATGGTGGTAATTTGATCCTGTTATTTTAAGCAATGGGTTGTTCATTGATTTAGTCTTCTACTTTTATTTTACTGGGATGTTCTTCACATTTGCCTTTGGTTTTGATGGGTGCTATTCCTCTTCTCTGTCAAAAGAACATCTTGAAGTATAGTTTGTAGGACTGGTTTGGAAGAAGCAAATTCTTTTAACTATTCTTTACTATGGAATAATTTTATTTCATTTTCAAGGGCAAAGGAAAGATTTGCTGGATATGTTATCCTGGGCCGACAATTTTTTTCTTTTAGAACCTGGAATATGTCACTCCATTCTCTTGTTGCCTGTGTCGTCTCCTGTGAGAGGTCTCCTGTGAGTTTAATTGGCATTCCTTTACATGTCAATTGATTTATTTTCATGTGCACATGTAAGGATCTTTTCTTTAGGTTCAATTGCAGTGAGTTTGATTATCATATGTTGTGGTGAAGATCACTTTTGGTCAAGCTTATTGGGAGTTCTGTGCCACTCCTGGATGTTGTTTCCCAATTCTTTTTCTAGATTAGGGAAATTTTCCCTTATTATTTCATTGAATACACTTTAATTCCAGTTTCTCTTTCTGCAACTTCTGGGACTCCCATAACTCTCATATTTGGCTTTTTGATAGTGTCTTTCAACTCTTGAATACTTTTTTTAGCTTGACCAAGCTCTGCTTCCAGTTTTTTGTCTGTTTAGTCCTGGTGACAAGAAATATCTTCTAATTTTGTGATTCTTTCTTCTGCCTCTTTGATTTTATTTTGAAGAATCTCCACTTTACTTTTAATTTGCTCCACTGTATCCTCAATTTCTAATATATCTGCTTTCATTTGATTCATTCCCTGTGTGACATATTTCTTAAATTCCTTGAATGCCTGCTTTATGTGCTTCTAATTGTTGATAAGAAGTTTTATAACAAGTGTTTTGCACTCTGTATCCCCATTTTCTCAATGTCTTCCTTAGTTGACTCTGTGGACTCTGAGGTTGGCAAAGGTTTTTGGTCCTTTGCAGGGGAGTCTTTAGTAATATTCATTGTACCTTTGTCTTGTTTTCTCTTGGTCATTGTACTTCTGGTTATCAGATTCTTCTCCTTGGGGCAGGTTTCTAAGCTGTATCACCCTCAGGTCTACAATTCAGTTTTGCTTATTTCAGTTGGTACATTGTTCTTTGTTTGCCGTCAGTTGTTCCACTCCCTCCAGTAAGTTCCAGGTCTGGGTCCTTATGTTAGATTTCCACCACGGTCTGTGTTGCTCCAGCTCCTGGCTCCCCACTCTCCACCTCCTGTGATGCCATGCTGAGGCTGCACTATTGTCTGTACAAACTTTCTCCCATTCCGGTTGGAGTAGGTTCCAGGATTAGGGAGACACCAGGTGTCCTATTTAGCTAGGTTGTTGTCAGAACCATTAGCCATTAGGCCTGAGGGCCACACAGACATTTTTTGACCCATAGGATGTCATAGTCAGTATTATTTTACTGTGGGACCAGTGCAATGCACCGAGCTCAATGAGTTCTCATGAGCTCAGCACATGCACAGCTCACTGTTGTTCCTGAAGTCTTACAGCTTTTGCTACACTGTACAAAATGATGCCTGATGTGCCACTACTAGAGTTCTTGATGTGCTGGTCCTTAGGTCTGAGAGCTACCCAGACCTATCTTAGGAGGAACCTGTAGGATGCCATGTTGTTCAAGTTCACTGAGCCAGAAATGAGTTTTCTCCCAGCTCCCTGCATGCACGGTACTGTTCCATAGCCTTTGCCTCCTTATGCAAAATGGTGCCTGATTCAGCTCCAGGGGCCGGATTTGGCTGTGAAATCCACCCTGTTGCTGCACTGTGCATCTGTGACCTGCCGCTCTGTTTCTGGGCTCACCTCCTGAGCTCCTGGTGAATGTTTCTTTCCACCTTGTTGCTGGTGGAGTTCCAGCTGCTGGTGCAATTCAGATCGCCACTGGCTGAATGCCACTGGGGTATCTGTCACTGCAGCACCACACCACTGTGTCCACTGCTTTCCTGTGTTTGTCAGTCTCCAGGTACCCCTCTTCTCTTCTCCTATTTCCTGGAATGTACCCTCTCTTCTTCTCACTGACTAAAGTTTCTCTGTCTGTTTAAACGTGTCCTTACCCTATTCTGCCATCTTGATTTTCCCCCTAAATCATTTTATATTTCAAACTCTACCCTGAAGCTCTTTTCCTGATTCTCACCTTGCCTTCCAGCTCCTGTAGTGAACCTAATCCTTCTCTTGTTTTCCAAGACTAAGATTGCAACCTCTTTCTCAGTGTTAAACAACATGGTGTTGACTCAATGCTGCACTCAGAAAAAGGCTGGGAAAGAAATGGACACCACCTGTGCTCATTTGGGATAGTTTCTCTGCATTTTAATGCACACTTTTGCCTTTCATCCATGCTCTCATTGTTGTTCTGTTTCATCCATATTTTATATTTGTTCTCTACACAAAGGTTGGCTTTATCAGAATTACTTTGTTGTTTCCAAAAGTGAAAACTGTAATTTAAATTTGGGAATCTTAGATTGTGTGAACCTAAATATCTGGAGCAAGAGAAAGAATTTTCCTTTTGACTTTAATATGGACCATGTTGCTTCAAAAGAGCAAGATATACTTCTGGACACCACAGTCAAAGAAAAACAATTAACTGCCAAAGACCAGGCATCATAGAAACAGTATCAAGCTGAAAGGGTGTTTCTCCTTGAAAGATAGGTCTTAAGGAAATCGTGAAACTTCCTTCACATATTTCCATGGCTTTCAGGAGACATATACGAGCAAATTTGTGTTACATTAATACAGATGACAGAAATAAGACCATGCTGTAGAATTTCTCATATTTCAAGTCAGTCAAAAGAAAAAGAAAATTAACAGTAAAACTATTCCATAATGTAATGAGCTCATCTGCACCTTAGTGACCTCCTATCCTTGAAGAAGCATTTCCATGGAATCAGAGTGACAATGTGTAAGAAATATTATGACAAATGCTTGTTCACTGAAAGAGACAAAGGAACCTGAGTACTCTTCAGCCTCTATGATTAGTTAGTTCAGCAGTACCAGAATGAAATCTCTCAAGCCTATGGTGTGTGTTGGTGATGGTAGCAGAATCAGGGGTTGAATTGAGACACAAATTTCGCACTTCTTTTAGAGGAGAAAAGGCAGCGTAAAAGGGTAAATCATTGGCCAAGATATCCTACTACTTTGGACAAAGGATTGCTTGGAAAACGTGAATCTGAGTTTCTTAGATTTAAACACTTTGGACCATAGTTTATGGGAAAGATTTTTGAAAACGAGAATATATTTTTAGATACACTGACTTCTCATACTGCTTTGTCTGAAATGGAAAACCTAACACCTTTGACTCTTCTCTGTTTACCACCCTGAAGGTATCTTTATCATTTGGGTCATGATTGGGCTGGATTTGGACACAGGAGTACAAGCTCTTTTGAGTAAAATCCCAGGTCTGTGTGGCTTCAGCATCAACCATGCCCAGGTGGGATCTATGACAGAAAGCATACAGCTAGAAAAAAATAGAGACATTTGGAAAGTTTATTTGCATGATATTTTTTAAAGTCATATGACCAGAAAATAATGCTAGAAGAATATTCCACTATAAATTGTAGGTACTCCTTTATTGGAAGATTAAGTATATGCTCTTTGAACCACTACACTGAAATCCCTGACACCAATATGTTAGATTGTATCATATAGGCTTATGTATATTTGGCTTTTTTTTTACAGAAATGTTTATTTCATGTGATCCAACTTAATATATAATAAATGCCTATAGATGCAAGAAGGTACACCTGAATTTTGAGTTATTAATTCACAACAGACAGAAATTGCTAAAAAGGTTGCAAAAATCATATCCCCCAACTTATTTATTAAAAGATAATAAAAAAGTCTATGTCTCAGAGATTAAATAATTTAGTTAAACTTTCAAAGTATTCAGGTCTTTCAATGCATAGTTATTTTTCTTCCCACTGAGCCAAGCTTCAACAAGGGACTCCCTATCACATTGACTTGTGAGTGTGCAAAAGATTCACAGAATATCTGAGAACACTTCATAGTCCCTACACACGTGACCCATATTAAGTAATAAAATATGTAAATCAGTACATCAGAATATTCATGAGAATGGGACCCCTACCAGTCATGTGATATGTAAGGCAACTTAAAGCACATGTTGCCTCTGAAGCATCGTGGATAATGTGAATTACTATTATATTGTTCCAACGTCCTAGAAATCATAGGGTTCAAGGCTGAATTTAGCTGGTTGAAATGATGTATGGGACAAAGCAAACTTGCAAATCAAACTACATCAATAAATATTCCCAGGAATCTTATGAGATAAATATCATAGTGGCCATTCTACAGATGAGGAAAATAAAATTTAGAAGTGCGTGGTATCTGGGCCAAGGTCTCACAGAAAATGGGCATCAGAACAAAGTTCAAACCAGGCAAATTTCTTTCCAAGCCACATGTCTTTTCAGTATGCAACATTCTCTTAACAGCAAATGTATAAACTAATTTCTCAATAAGTTGCATCAACCTGCTTGTCAGTTAATAAGACAAAATAATGCTTTGCTATAAACTTCCTTGTTTGAAATTCAGAAAATAATTTATTTTGAGAATTGCCAAATTATAAAATTATTGTTATTTCTGCCACCAACATGATTCATATGGAAAAGTAGAAACAAAGATGTTGCAGTTGCAATTGGGCATAAATGATATACAAACCACATCAATACTACACTGTTTTTGTTTAAGAGGTAATCTAGGGCCCGGCTCGGTGATGTATTGGCTAAAGTCCTTGCCTTGAGCCCTGGGATCTCATATGGGTGCCGGTTCTAATCCTGGCTGCCCCACTTCGCATCCAGCTCCCTGCTTGTTGCCTGGGAAAGAAGTCGAAGATTGCCCAAAGTCTTGGGACACTGCACCTGCGTGGGAGACCTGGAAGAAGTTCCTGGCTCCTGGCTTCAGATTGGCGCAGCACCGTCCGTGGTGGTCACTTGGGGAGTGAATCATTGGACGGAAGTCTTCCTTTCTCTCTCTATGTGACTCTCTCCCCCTCTCTCTATATCTGACTTTGCAACAAAAAATAAATAAATCTTTTTTTTTAAAAAAAGAGGTAATCTGAAATCTACTGATTTTTTTTCTCTCATAATGACTTAGAGAAGCATTTGATAAAATAAAGGTTATTAGGAGAAGTATCCAGGAAGCTTTAGATCTTTGCTTTAATCACTTTTTCCATTTACAAAAACAATACTTTAAAAGTTGAGATCAATTAGGACCCAGAAAAGGGATAGTAAAATAATTAGTCCCAGCTATTGTGATTCCCCTAAAACATGGCTAACAAATTTGAGCCATCATCTAGAAGGGCTTGGAAAACCAAATGGGAGTGTCTTTTCAATTCAGATCCAAAACTATTCTCCTTTGGAGCTAAATGTGAAATCTCTGCAAGGAAACCCTAGAGAAGTAAAATTCTTTAAAAATTAGAGGTTTTGAGGAGTGACAGACTAGTGCAATAGCAAAGTTATTTTTTATCTACTTTAAATGGAAGGATCTGAGCATACAGGTAAATAAATGGGTGATTGATTGAGGGAACCTGCTTGCTTTGTCCCACAATGCCAGGATGTAGGCATTCAGGGAGACATGATAAGTCTAGCAAGTGACATGAACTTCGCCTTCTCACAGGAGAAGAATAAACTGATACAAGTCATTAATCCAAGAGTTAAAGCAGAAAATAAAAATTAACTCAGCAAGTACTTGCAGTCATTTGTGAATGACAGAGTAGCAAATGGTTTGTGAGATGGTTCGAGTTATGCCTAATCGCCCAGGCTGATGTCAAGGACAGTGCTGATGGTCCCACATCCTCAGGCTTTTGCTGCAGACTGAGCACTGGCCAATGGCACAGCAGTCCTCCTCTGCATGGCAACTGCTTTGTGTTTTGAATTTGGCCTGCAGGAAAGAGGCACCCAGAATGACATTCTCCTCAAACGATAATTTAAAAAAGCACTGTCACTTATCACAGAGTTTCCACTAATTAGCATTCAGGAGGGAATAAATATAGCAGGAGACACTTCTTCAAAAACAGAGATACACATGGCCAACGGATACAGGAAAAGATGCTGCATGTCACTAGTCATCTGGGAAATGCAAATCAAAGCTCCTGTGAGACAGGACTCCACCACATTTGGATGGCTACTATCAGCAAATAAAATTAAAGGTAACACGTGCTAGTGAGGATATAAAGAAAAGTTTGCTCTCTTGGTGGAAATGTGAAATGGTGCAGCCATTGTGGAAAATTGATTGTTTCCCTAAAAAAAAATTGAGGATAAAATTATGACATAATTCAACAATCCCAGTTTAGGTTATACACAGAAATGAGGTAAAACCAGGATATAAGAGACATAGCTTCATTCCCATGTTCATTTCAACATTCGCCATTGTTGAAATACAGATATAGCCCACATGTCCACTAAAATAAGGATAGAAAAAGAGATGTGGTGTATACATGTAATATTATTAAAGTAACCTTTAGACACCTAAACCCTAACATGTGCTACAGCAGGTATGAACCTGGAGAACAGCATACTAACTGAAACTACCCAACCACAGAAGGACAGGTCTCCCATGATTCATCTTACATGAGTAATTGAAGGAGTCAAACTCATAGAAACCAAGGGTACAGTGGTGCTTGTCAGAGCTGGGGCCAAGGAACAGGGGAGTTGCCATTACAATGAGTATAAATCTCCACTGACACAGATAATTTCTAGAGATAGGTTGTATAGCATGTTGCCTTCAGTTAATGGTGCTCTGTCGTGTACTTGAAAATTTGTTAAGAAGTTAGATTTCATGTTAGGTGTTCTTGGAACGATCAAAAAAAGTCACTCAAGGGGAAGAATTAAAGCATTTTTAGTAGAGAGAAATAAGCAGTTCTGAAATGTGGTTTTGATGCACTACCAAGCTCAGAAATTAGGTCTCATTTTAGTTCACTCCTCTCCATTCATCTTTTCACACATTATTAAAATTTCTGCTTCACTAAGTATAATTAATTCTTTTCATTTCTTAATGTGAGGTCATTACTGCAAGCTTCAGAGAAGTCATGTAACGTAGACTTCCACCTTCAGAACGCATTTCTTCATGTGTCCAAAATAGAGTAGAAACCAGAGCTATCGAGCATGGAGGTCTGGATGGTGGGTGTAACCAACTGATCTTGGCGCTAAGCCATAGACAATTATAGGAAATAATCAGGTTGATGTTGCCACTGAGGTGACTAGTTAACCAAATCATACAGTGTTTTTGTTACATGTCAAATCAATTTCATCATCTATCATAATCTCCTTGAAATAATTACTGCCTTGCTACATTACTAGACTTATAACAACTCATTTTTCGAAATAATGCATTTACTCATTCATCCATTGTTTATCCAGGGCTTACTCCAAGCAAGGCTGTAAAACAAGCATAGTAAACAAAACTGCACAAAACATTTGTTTCTGCTTTGAGAGAGCTGGAGTAAGAGGGTTGGTTCGTAGTTCCATGCACAGTTCTGCAGTCTGAACATGAGCAAGATATCCCAAGCGAGCTTATTATGGTGACCACATTTTATTGTCCAAACTGGAATACATTAAGGATGCTAGGATAGCAACTTAAACTGTGACTGTTTTTGCCAAATTGGTACACTTTTTAGTTGTTATGCACTAAAGAATGAATTACATTTCACTTAATAATTTGACACACTTCAGCAAAAACGCAATTGAAGTCTAAAATCACTCATTCTAGAAACCGAGTCTATGTGTTTCAAACCAATTAACAGGCTCAATGACTCAAAGCAAATGATAACCGTGACTGCAGTTTTCTTTTTTTTTTTTTTTTAAAGATTTTATTATTATTGGAAAGCCGGATATACAGAGAGGAGGAGAGACAGAGAGGAAGATCTTCCATCCGATGTTTCACTCCCCAAGTGAGCCTCAACGGGCCGGTAAGCTCCGATCCGAAGCCGGGAACCAGGAACCTCTTCCGGGTCTCCCACGCGGGTGCAGTGTCCCAATGCATTGGGCCGTCCTCAACTGCTTTCCCAGGCCACAAGCAGGGAGCTGGATGGGAAGTGGAGCTGCCGGGATTAGAACCGGCGCCCATATGGGATCCCGGGGCGTTCAAGGCGAGGACTTTAGCCGCTAGGCCACGCCGCCTGGCCCATGACTGCAGTTTTCTTAGCTTTTATTTTATTCTCTCTGTTTTTACACAAAAACACTAGCATCAGTTCCATTTATTAAAGTCAGGGTTGTGGTCAGCAAATCTTACTGTTAATATGCAATTAAAGAATACGAAAGTTTCTAGTTTAGCATGATACTAATTTAGTTTATCTCCATTTTAATTTTTAAGAATGGAATATCTAAATTTTATATGTTTTGGATTCTTTTTCTTGAAGACGTGAATTGCTTTAAGGAGCAAGGCTCTAGCTAATGGAGTCCATTGCTGGGTCTCCTCTGTGGGAACACACTGACAGCATGTAGAAAACTTAATGCACTGTGAGATGAACTCAATATTAAACATCAAGGTTATCCAACTTGAAATGGACAATTCTGTATTATTATTCCTACTTAAAATTTTTTAAGAATAGTAGATTTAATCCACGGATTATGCATGTATGAATTGCCTAACCTTCATAAGAGTAGAAATGAATTTTTTTCTAAATGATTACAGGGACTATGACTAATATAGTTTTCTCACAATTTTAATTACTAAAACATAGATTTGTTTTATGTAAGCTACAAAAATTTATTGAGCATTTAAATATACACAGAAGGGAAGTAATATAATAATTAAAAATTCTGAACAAATTGACTCTAACTAAATGTATTTGGAAGCACAGTCATGGTTGTTTCATTGCTTAGTTGAATTTCATTGAGTTCCACAAATAGCTGTGTAGAGGTGTTTTCTCCATCTAATCCCCTGAGTATTTGTTGGATGATGCTATGCTGATAACAGGATTATTTTATCACAGATGACTGAGGTGGCTCCTACACTCACTATTCCAAGTGGCAGAGTAGCTTTCAATGCCTGACAAATGACTGAAATCACTTAGCTTAATTCCCAGACTTCAGTAATAAAGAAAAATACATTTTACAATAAATATCTTCCTTGGAATTTTTCGATTGTTAGCACTATGTTGCCTGTATAGTAGATATAAAAATTAACTGACAGAAGGAATAAGACAGGTTCAAAGAGGCAGTTTCCGAAGTAGGTTGAAAGAGACAGTTTTTGACTTTGAAAAGTAG
Organism: Ochotona princeps; assembly: GCF_030435755.1. NCBI lineage: Eukaryota > Metazoa > Chordata > Mammalia > Lagomorpha > Ochotonidae > Ochotona > Ochotona princeps. The sequence continues at coordinate 9,947,123 of NC_080841.1, forward strand.
GGGGGGGGGGCATGTATTTGTGTAACATTTTCAGGGCTATCCATTTCAAGAGTTGTAGCACAAACCTTCATATTCTTTTTTTTTAAGTTTATTTATTTATTATTGCAAAGTCACATATACAGAGAGGAGGAGAGACAGAGAGGAAGATCTGTCCGCTGATTCACTCCCCAAGTGACCACCAAGGACGGTGCTGCTAACTTCCTCCAGGTCTCCCACGTGGGTGCAGGGTCCCAAGGCTTTGGGCAATCTCCGACTGCTTTCCCAGGCCACAAAAAGGGAGCTGGATGGGAAATGAAGCTGCCAGGATTAGAACTGGCTCCCATATGGAATCCTGACGCATTCAAGGCTGGGCCCCCACGCTGGGCCCAAACTTCCATATCCTAAAGTGCATGTTCCTAAGACAAAATCAACAACACTGCAGGGAGTTCACCTGTCTGCCCCTACCTGCTATGGAAGGTGGAGAAAATACCTCAACAACTGGCAATCACACATGCCAGAGAATGCCTCATTGTCCACTGAAGGAATAAATTAAAAAATTGAACAGTGTATGCTATACACCAAAGAAGAAATGATCATGTATCCAGGTGTGAGGATGGCAGAAAAAGTGAAAGGTACTTGATCCAGGAATTAATAAGTGAGCAGAAATTTTCTTATCCGAACCAAAGGCACATTTTCCCTTGGCATAAGCTTTTGTTTTGCTTGTTATTTAATGCTAGAATATTTTTTCTTAGGAGAAATTGACAGGCAAATTGTGTTTTTGACCGCGGAGTTCAAAATGTTACTGGTTTTATGACCGCGGAGTTCAAAATGTTACTGGTTTTACCAATAGTAGCAGAGTCACAGTGTAGATATAATCATACCTAGCCTTGGCTGGCTATTGGAGCTTTATTATATAATTATACTTTATGCTTTTGATAGAAGAAGGAAAGGACTTCAGAACAATTATTCATGTTGTGCATTTCATTAGGGCTCACTGAACAGAAGTGTAGATTGAGAGAAGGGTAACATTTAAGTCAATGGTCCTGAGAGATAGCCAGTATTCATGAAAAATCCTTGGAGAAGCCCAAAGCAGTAAAGGAGAAATGCACGTCAAAGAGCAACAGTGATGCTGGAAGAAATGGGAGACCTGAGGGAGAGGCAGAGGGTGTGAAAGTAGGAGAGCCTACAGCAGCCACAGGAACTCAGAGACACAGTGGGAGATTTCCACATTTGCCTCAAAAGGGCCATCAGTAAGACCAAAGCTCATCTTTTTTTCACAGATCCAGTTGTTCAAAAAGCCTCAGAAAGAACTTTCCAAGTAATTTCCCCTTTCCAAATTCAGTTGACCCTGAAGAATGTGCTGCCCACTCCCACCTCATCAACACCCACTAAGATTTCTTCATCTGCAGTCATTGTTCCCAGTAGGATAAGCTGGCATTCTGAGCTTCTAGGATAGAAATCGAATGTTTTGTGCTTTCATGAGTCCCATGACAATGCCGATAGCTGCCAGAGTGAGCCTTGCACATGCTACTTGCAATGTCTTCTGTCACACCATTCATCTACACATTTGTGTCTTCTGTTGGCATAAAGCAAGAGAGGAAGAAGAGGGAAAACTGAAACATCTATAAACTCTACTGTGATGATCTCAAGAAGACTGTAAAGTAGTTACAGAGAAAAAGACACTATAAAACATATTCCAAAGCAGTTAATCCTTGAATTTCATTACTGGGGAAAATGTACAATATAAATTCAAGGAAGTTTGATAAACTGTGAAATACATTGCAGGAGTAAAGTCTTCATGGAAGACATGAGAATTAGGGTGTATCAGAAAGATTATTTATAGGATTGAAATGTGAAAGTTTTCAAGAAAGAAAAAACTTTATAAGTAAAGACATTGTGGGGAAAAAGTTGAGATAAGTAAAAAACAAAACAAAACCAAAAACACAGATAACAGCACCAATGGCAATAGGCAGAGTGCTGGAAAGTCATGGAATCTGAGAGCAAACGCATTTAGGGCAGCACCAGGTGATGTGTGAAATTGCCAGTTTCATAATTTTTTGACTTAAGGCCATATCTTCCTCTAAACTGTTTCTTACCAACTGTCGAAGTCCTGAAAAGTCCAGGACCAAGGCGTCAGCAGAGTCACTGTCCATTGAGTGCCTGAGTCTTGTTTTGTTGTTGACACTTTCTTTATTTTCATTATTATTTTAAAGAATATTTACATAGTTGATCAGGATGGGAAGGCTCGATGATTAGGGAAAAGTGGGTGTGATAATTGTTCTTGAAATTTCTATTCCTTCTTCCTGTTTTTGAAGGGAGGGGGAAATAAGGAGAGAAGCCACACCCAACCTCCCAACCACTCCAGGCATGGAGAACAATCACTCGCTATCAACCCCAGTCCCAATGCGACGCATGCTCTGAGGGTTCTGCCCAGGTGGTTGAGATAATTCTGAAATGCTGTCGAGCTCACCAGTCCACGGATGAGGAAACCCTTCCAATGTCCATTGGCTGACATGATTGACCTTAGAGTCTCCATTCACCCAGATATTTGTTCTCATTGTTTAGCTGGGGTAGTTGTCCAATTTATTCTCTTCTGCTTCCTCTACGATGGTACCAGACATCCTCTACAGGACCCAATGGGCTACCATATCCAGTTCTGTTGGGCATTGCAGCCCAGTCACACCTGGCCCATGCCCATGCACAGTTATCATGTGGTTCAGTGGGAACCAAGACCTAGCCCAACCCATTCTACACCTTCTCTGGCTCTCAGGAGTCCCAGTGGGTGCTGGAGACTAGCCTAGTCTGGCACTCCCCAGACCTGATCCACACCCATGCCAGGGGAGACTGCAGACATGTCCAGCACAGCCCACTGCCCCCATTCTTAATCTTGCACTCACCAGTGGGAGCCCCAACCCAGCCAGGGTGTTGTCTCTTTAGCTTCCTTAGGTTTGTCCTAGTCACAGATCTTGCTTGTGCCAATGGAGATTGCTGTTCCATATGGGTGTGCCCACTTACTCCCCCACAGATTTTACCTCCAGACCTGATTCACTCACATGCTGGTTAGTGTCATGGCCCAGCCTCATATTACCCGTTCCCTGTTCCAACTCTCACTGGCAGGTTCCATGATGTAGCTATGCAAGTACAGTAGTCTTGTCCATGGAAGTCCCTCAGAAGTCATTCCTCATGTGCATATGAAGCCTCAGGTCCCTGCTCACCCCACCTGTGCCAGCTGCATTGCTACAGCCAGCAGAACTCAAATCTTGAGCCTCCTGCCCTGACCAGCCTGAGTTCTGCTGGTCACAACCACATGGTGGGCAGAGCTAAAATCCCAAGCATCCAGCCCAGACCAGCCCGAGTTCTGCCATAATAATATCTTCTATGTTCTTGCATGATACAGGGGATATCATGTGGTCTCTACTCTCATCAGCTACTTTCACATTCAATATCCCTGTTTCCTAACAGTGTCTCATAAAGTTAGGTTTCAACATATAAATTTGGTGAGGTATGACACAAGGCCTTAGACCAACATGGAAACATCTTTTGCTTAAAAATTTTTTTTAATTTATTGACAGAGTTACAAAGAGAGGGAGGGAGAAAAGGAGAGAGAGAAAGAGAAAAGATCCACTGATTTACTCCCCAAGTGGCTGCGACTGCCAGGAGCTTCTTCCAGGCCACCCAGCACCTGGGTAATCCTCCGCTGCTTTCCCAGGTACATTTTCAGGGAGCTGGTTGGGAAGCAGAGCAGTTGGGTCTTGAATGCGACCAGTACGGGATGCTGGCATTGCAGATGGTGCCTTTACAAGCACAACACTGGCCCCAGGGCAACATATTTAATGATTGGTTATTATCAATAAAATTCTGCAATCATAATCAGAGTTATTCTTTAATATTGGAACTGAAACCAATACAAATTGCTCATTGTTCTAATTTTTTAAATGAATCTTGACAGGAAATTTTCACTGAGTAGGAATTTGGGGAGTTTTTTTTTTTCTAAACTAACATTAAATACTATTCTTTGGTTCAAGTTTTAGTTTCTGCTCATTAAAACTTTTCTCTAGGCATAAGTTATGCACTAAGTTTTGCCTTAAGCTCTTTTTAAAAGTTTCATCTGAATCTTTTTGAAGTTCTTATTCATTAATTAAGGACTTTCAGGTCCATGATCATCTCCCCATTTCTAGCAAAGTACCAAAGACATGTTTGGGTCTGGAAAGGTTTGAATATATTCAGATTAATCCTCACTTCAGTAAAACTGAGCAAAGTCCCAGGATCAGCACTACAAACAAACAACAAAAAAAGTGCTGGTACAACAGCTTGATGTTATTATTAATTATCTTAAAGTTTATCAAACTAACCATTGGCTTTAGTTGGCGTAAAAGTTTCAGGTTGTGTAGATGAACACTCCTTTCATCCCATTCTGAGCAGTTAACGGCTTGAGCATTTCTGATCAGTGCAATTTATTTTCAGACCCAAGTCAGAAGATTATGGAAGCAGGGGTTCAGCAGCCCGAGGAGAGTTAGCCAAGTGCACAGGAAATCACTCCTGCCCAGCCGCATGACTGGCGTGTGTTGGGCACCTCTTTGCATCCCGAGCAGTGCCTTCGCTGGCATCCAGGTGCCGCCTCAAGGAGCTATCAACATGCAATGTCTCACTTCATCTCAACCCTGGCTGCTTCGCTTATCTCTGCTTTATACATGCAAAATGGAGGCTCAAACAAGCTGTTACACAGTTCATCTAACACAGTCTTTATTATTTTTTTCCTTCTCACATATAACCTTGTTTCTAATTTATACAACACAACATTTAGAGATTAATTTTTAGTAGACTACCCTGCCAGAACATTCTTTAAATATTAAGGTTTCTTAACTGTCTAAAATTAGTTACCATCATATATCATGTAGTTTAGAAAAACAGACGTTTTTCCATGAAATCCACTATGTCCAGGGAATTGTGAGAAATTTTCTTTCCAGGAGGCAAATGAGGACTCCAAATGTGAAAAAGATTATAAAATGTGTTCTGTGGCCTTAGTGGCTCACAGGATCTGTTTATTTTTACCATGAAGTCCTGTGAATACCAAATACAGTCACAGCTGGTAATATGTAAATTATCCTAATTTACAGTCTCTTCATGTGAAAGGTTGTGTGTGTTTGGATGGTGTAACTGCAATGCCACTTAATTACCAAAATAGATGCTCTTAAATTATAGAAACCAACATAAACACCTTGACTTGAAAATGTGTTTGCAGAACCCTCAGTAATGGCGTCAAGCTTCACATCACCTTGTGAGGCGAGTTGCAGAGGTGAAACTTCGAGATGCAACTGTGCATAATTAGTTTTTTGCCTTGAAACATAAAAGGAGTATTTCATAGCATCCCACCAGGGTTGGGGAGCCCAGGGTGCTCATTCCACAAGTGTAGATATACCTTTGTAGCGAGCCATTCTGTAATGCACAGGGCCTAGGATGGATTATGAGAGCTAGGAAGGTGATGTAGAGGATGGATTATGAGAGCTAGGAAGGTGATGTAGAGCTATGTAAGCATAAAGGTTCTGAGCAGAGAGCACTTTCAGAGAAGTACTCTGTGAGGTGGAGTGCAGCGTCCTGCGCATTAAGACACACGGGGCTGTTATCAGGAATATTCCTTGGTTCGATTTCCTGTCAGTGATCTCTTCACTGAAATTCCAGTGATCACAGATTGCACAATAGTTGCCAGCTCCTGCTCCATTCTCTTGATTCAGAGTGAGGACATGTAGATCAGGCTCAATATAGACTCTCTAGAGCCTTCCCTTCCACCTGGCGAAAGCAGCCAGTGCCAACCAGCCACTTCAAGAACTCTTACGAATGGTGTTCATGAAAACTGCATTTGCTTTACAATGTCATTGCCATTTGTCAATTCTTGCCAAAGAACTGAGAGCACCTATGAAATGTCATGAACCCTGAACTTGACAGGAAGAAAAGAGTGTTGCATTCTTTTAATATAGGTTTCCAAATGCGGAAAAGCATGTCTTGAAATCACACATTAAGCCTGGAGTCTATCAGGCCATGAATGGTAGGAGCCCATGGGACAGAATAAGGCAATCAGAATTTTTGTTATGCAAACTAAAAGGTATGTTCTTCTTGAAAAAAAGAAAGTATTAATATAAATACAACGGATTTCCTTTATTTTGAAGATACAGTATGTTCTTATAAATAAAAAGTAATTTTTTTAGCATGTATACACATGTAATGCTATCTTTCTTGGTTTTGTAGTGTAGGATAACCTTTCTGAATTCAACATTTTATAGGCAATAACGTGCCACGCATGCACAATGGGACAGTTGAGGTATAAGTGGTTACTATATCATTATTCTCATCAGCTGGCATTTACTGAATTCAGACACTATATACCTTGGTTAATTTATAAATGATAATGTCACTATAGTTTTCACATAAATAATCTGTAGATAATTGTTTTTATGTTTCACCTGAAAGACAATGGAAGCTTTTTAACTTGGTGTAATCCAAGCAACAAAACAATTGCCCTTTCCCACACTTGTGGAAATAGTGAATTCTTTTGGCAGTGGGTAAAATACGATAGGCTTCTTTAGTGTGTCCCTAAATGTGCCCCTTTGTCCTTCAAACATTATGGGCTTCTTTAGGCAGGCAGAGACAAAGGAACCTGCATTCTCTAGGGAGCTGGGTGCATGTATTCTGGCATCCAAAAGGATTAGCTACCTTTACAAGGAAATTAGGAAATAGTGGGATAATTTTAATTATGCATAATTTTGAACTTTCCATCAAAGTCAAATTGTGCTGATGTTAGTCAAACCTAATCTAGGCATTGATTCAAGAACCTGCTGATGGAGTGAAAATACACAGAAACTTGTTAACAAGAAGTACAATTATCTACAACTCAGCAAATAATGCCAGGGTGTCATAGAAAGTGCTGAGCTCAGGCATCCCTCAGCCAATCAGCTTCTTCCTCTGCTTCTGCATTAATATTTACAGTTGGAAGCAATACGTGGCTGCAGACCAAGCGCTGTGCCTAGGAAGGGAGTTGTTGGCTTGCTACTTGCTCCCTGACACTGCGCAGCCCTGAAACAGCTACTTCGTTCACCATCACCCGAGAATGCTGTGCTGAAACTAGAGGGTAGCACATGGCTGCTTGGGAGAAGCAGCAATCCTGGGAGATTTTCTGCCTCATTTAGTTGGTTTATTTACTGATAGACATGCTGAGTGTTAAAAGCATGGACTGTGAGTTGTGAATGATGAGTTCCTTTCTTTGTTCTCCCACTGAAATCTTTCAAGTCTGTGCAGGTGCTGCAGAGGCAGCTTGGTGCAATCCCCCACTGTGTGCTGGGCTCCTTAGAACTCACTCCTTAAAACAAAACCCTTGAACCCATAGGCTTGCTTTGCTATTTGTCTTTTTTTTTTTTTTTAACCTTTCAATTTGGCAGGGAGTGAGGGGTTGGGCAAAGAGAATATAAACAAAGAGGTAGAGACAAAGAGGGATTTTCCATCCACTGGTTCCTTCTCAAAATGCCTGCTACAACCTTAACTGAAGTCAGGAACCTGGAACTCAATCCTGTTTTCTCACATAGGAAGCAGGTACCCAAGTGCTTGGGCCATCATCTGCTACCTACTAAGTGTGAATATTAACAGGAAGCTGAAAGGGAGAGTGAGGCTGAGACTTGAACCCAAACGTTCCAACAGGGAGTGTGGGTGTTCAGGTGGTGCGTCAACAGCCAGGACCCAATGACTTGCCGCCAGCTTACTTATGACAGCTTACTCTTCCATGCAAACTCCTAAAAAGTTAAACAAACATCATAAAGCAGACAAGCATGACTAGTGGTGTGAACAGTACATATAGTAAGGGACTCTTCCCTCAGTGTGTAAATATGCCAACTAAAGGTAAATGAAATCAATGGGTAGATTTGGAATTACTTCTACATAGTACTTGTGATACAGTTGTGTGCAATTGGAAAAGTGTAGGTGATTTGGATACCATGTCTGCTGCTCACCAGCTATTAACTGGAAAAAGTTTTACATAGTCTTTAAATACAGGCATTGAGTTTATTTAACCTGTCATCCCAGGTTGAAATAACCTAAAACTAGGAAAAGAATCCTTGAAAATAGTTGCAAATAAATTTTGGTGAAAGAGGACACCGAAGTCAACTGCTAGAAGGCCAGCTTCTAGGAGGCACATATGAACAGACCATCTTCTAGCACAGTCTCCACTCAGGGCCACCAAACCAACAGCAGGATGTGTTCTGAGCAAGCCCTGTCAGACGCACGTGTGCTTTCGACTGGTCGAGCTCCTCCTGGGTGGTTGCATCCACGTCCCAGCAGATGGCTTCCTTTTACACCCAGAACTGTTAGTGGAATGTAAATGCATATCCTCACAGCACCGAAACTACCAAGACTGTGTGTTTAATCTGCACTGTGCAAGCAGGATGACCCTGAAAGGAACATGAGCACAGAGCTCCATGTAAGAATTGGCATCAAGCCTTGCCAACAGGAGTGGGGAGGGCTTCTCAAGCCTGGTGACAAATCGCTGCTTTCTCTCTGAGGCTCCTCTCACTGCCAGACCCCTGAGGACAAGCAGTCTAAACAGTGATTGAACAGAAAAATTATAGACCCAAGGGAGAGGTTTTTAAAGGAGTGGAGTGTTATTCTGGGGTGTGGGAAATAGAAGAAAGAGTTGTGCTGTACCACAAAATTGAGGAAGCTTAGTTTACAGTTTGGGTTCTTAATGCTAAGTCCCTTTGGTAATTAAGAAAACCAAATGTCTGTGCTTCAAATCATTTAAGAATGGGCTTTTAACAATTACCTGAAGTTCTGAAAAAAAAAGAATGCAAATAATTCAAATGTCAATATGACAAAGAAAAAGAAAATATTAAGGATTACTTAGAGGAAATCCTTTATGTTTTGAAACTATCAGCATAAAAATATACAGCCAAAATCAAGTTACTTGCTAGATTAGCTCATTTCTTCTTAAGTAGGTCTCTGAGATGGGTAGGAAGCTGAGAGCATGACCTTTCTTTTATTCAGTTGTCCACGAACAGCCAGAGACATAAAGAAGGATCTCATGACTATGTGTGTGTCATCCTAAACTATTTAATAAAATTCAGCTATATTATCTGATCTAACTTTATGATAACCTATTAAACTTTGTGCTAAACTGATACATCAAACCATTTTTTGTCTGGAAGTATTTTTTAAAGAATAGGAAAGTATTGTTGGTCATTCTTTAGATTGTGTTCAACAGGCATTATATGAATTGCCCAGTAGTAATGTAAACATAGTCCTCCCCTCAAAAGTCATGATGTTGAGAAGTGAGGTACACTTAGGATGAACTGAAATGTTAGGTTTGGGAGTATTTTTTAATCCTTATAATTTTAAATTCTATTGACTTTTGCCAAATGATTTATTTGAAATTTGAAAGCCCAACTTTTGAAAGAATGCTTTAGTTTTAAAACAAAATACATTTTCAGTAAATCCTCCTTGTCTGAAGGTTTCTGCCTTTGTTAGTTGTCAGGTATCTCGGTGTTACCAGGTGTTGCGCACACATGGAGTCCAATGATGCTCACTGCAGGTCCTCCCAGCCTCCCTCCTGACCTTCCAGGGCTCTTCTCGGCAGGGACATACCAAATTTCCAACTGTTTCCCAGCCAGAAGGCTGTGCAGTGAAAGCCTTCCTGTACAAGCGTGGTGCACATCTTTCATGTCTCAGGCAGAGTCTGAAATGGAAAGTCTGTTGATTTGATGTAAACTGACAGTGACAACAGAAATAGCTACTCCTGAGATTATTGAAGAGAAAGTATGGGCGATAGACGTTCATCAACGAAGCAAGAAGAAAAGGTTTTCATTTCTATGCTTGCCTTTTAAAGTAAGAATAGAGTAAATGGCACAATAGATTATATAAACAAGGACCTCAGTGACAAGTTGTCAGAGTTGAAGCAATATATTTTATATGGGTGACTTGACGCCATGCTTTATCACCTACAGAAAGGGAAGCCAGTTTGAGTCTGGTCAATAAAATACAACCTCCAGCGTTAGGTCAGAGGCAAAGCTGACATGGTATAGCGGAATCCGGTGATTTGGTATCTTTCTACTGGGACACAGCAGGAGTTGGCACTGCCACCATCTGGGGTATGTCCCGCACCTAAGCTCTATTTGATGAATAAACACTTTCCCAAGGATGTCAGAAGCCACAATGATGTTTGTGATATTGTGATGCAGTTCATGCTCCAGTAATTTAATGCAGCTCCAAGGTATAAGAGGGGCTTGTGATCCAAAAGCTGGATTTACTGCTGGCTCACAACTGTTGAAAATTAAGCTACATGTGCTGCACGTTAGGGGTTACTAGGGTAACTCATTAGAGGGGACTATTTTTTCAGAGGCTGAAATCTTTACTGAATTACTGAAAGACTTATTTGAGTGTAGATTTGGACCAAATAGTTTTCTGATAAGTTGGCCGTAAATCCTCAGCAAAATAAGCTTGGTGTTCTCAGCATATCTGTTGGCTTTTTGATCATTTTTATGGCTTTCCGTTTGCTGGTCAAATTATCCCTATATGCTCCTACAGCTCCTCTGACATGGATTAAGTCAACATAAACCAATAAACTTTCATTACTTTGGCAACTGGTTTTGATTTGGGGGCAATAAATATGATGACACCAACTAGATTAGCTCTGCCAAATCCTGAGTGATAAGCCATAGGATGTCAGACATTGGTCTGCTTTCCTCCATAATGTATGAAGCCTCCACAGCAGCTTTCAGCAAGCTGAAGAAAGATCGAGAAAAGAAAGAAATCTGAATGAGCAAAAAGGTTGGTTTCTAGGTTGCAAATGGTGATGCCAGTGAGACGTAAGAAAGTCCATGATCACCCAATGCTGTTGATGCTGTGCTAGGATCTAGCAGGCCAGAGATGGGCCAGATACCTGCGTGCACTGACATGTGATAGGATCCATATCCTGAAGTCCTTGAGAGAGACACAGCCACCAGGGTGAACATGATTTACCTGCAAACAAGTGTGGAGGATCAGTAAGATCCAGAAAGGCACAAAAAGAGAAAAAGCCAGATCTATAAAGTAGTTAAAAGGCTTATTTCTATTATAAAAATAATTTTTAAAATAGTACTTTCCTAACCTTTTTAGGAAAAACAGACCTAGAGAGAATCAGGGTAATGGTACAATGAACAAATCTATGTCATTCACCCAAATTCAGCAACTTTTTGACCTTTTGCTAACTTTGCTTCATCACTTTCTAGACACATCATTTCTGCTTCGGAACCATTAAAAAGTAGGCTGTAAATGTTCTCACACTTTACACTGTGTAAACTACTCATAATTTGAACTGAGATGTCTGACGATGCTTCCTGGGGAGGACAGGTTTTATTTTGGTTTGGAGTTTGGGGGTTTACAATATTGGCTGCAACAGTCACAGCTGGCCTGGTTCCAACCTGGGGGCCAAGAGCCAGAAACTTCTTCCAGGTCTTCGATCCAGGTACAGGGTCGCAAGCACTTAGATATTTTTCTACTGATTTCCCAAGCACATAATCAGGGAGACGGATTGGAGGTGGAGCATCTGAGAAATGAAACAGTGTCCTGGTGGGATCCTGGTTGCCACAATATAGGATTAACCTTTGCCACAGTGCCAGTCCCATCCCAAGAAGACCTTAATAGTGTAATAAACATAGCAAACAGAACAGTGAATATTACAAATATGTGAGACAATAATCAGCCATTTTGTGCAAAGCATTTTTACTTTGTTTATTTACTTATTTATCATCAGAAAGCTTCAGCATTGGTACTTATTCCTTATAGTCCTAAGGCAAGCATTAGAATTTACTATAATCATGATGGGCAACAACAACACATTCAAATGCATGTTCCATTCAAGCAATTCTCAAATATGTGCTGGCCCTGGACATTGCTGTTAAAAGACATGAGGGAGGGTTGTTGAGTCATGTTGCGTGTTATTCAACATTTCATTGCCATAATGAGATATCCAAAGCAGAATGACTTTACACAAAGGTTTGTTTGGGACATTTGTTTCACAGTCCTAAATTGGGCGGGTCTGACCAGTTTCTTCGATCCCTCTTAGTGCCATTTTTTTTGATGGAGTTTCCCATGATGCTCATGGTTGTATGGGGTCTTACATGACAAGAAACCTGAAACATCTGTGATTCTCTCTCTCTCTCTCTCTCTCTCTCTCTCTCTCTCTCTCCTTCCAAAGTTACTAGGATTCAATCATGAGGGTCCTGCTTTTGTGGCGTAATCTGATCTTTCCACTCACCTCTTGCCACAGCTGGATTTTCACCCTGTTAGTCTATTAACTATGACTTTGGGGTTAAGACTGTTGCATGGGTTTATGGCCAAGTCATATTCAATCCATAGCACATAGAACTTGCCTGGGGAATTATTGCCGGGACACATAGTTGGACTTGTGTACTAAAGACAGGAGAGGCATGATTGGGTAAATTGTACCTTTTAAGAAAGAGAAAAGGCATGTGCAAGAGCAGATGACTCCTCCTGGAGAGGTGACAGGGAAAGAAGATTGGTTTCTGCAAAGCAGGAGTTGACTCAGCTGTAACCAACAGTAACACTGACAAAATGGGGGTCATTGATAATGGACCTGGACTCCAAAATTAGCAAGTTATGTTTGATTTTGTTAGGTTTTATGTAGTTCATTTCTATGAACATCTATATCATGTAAGCAAGGTCATTTTTTTTCCTGTAGAGATAAATTGGGGATCAGATCACTGTGCAAGAGAGTATGGCATCTAGACTTAATTCGAACTGTAATACTGCAACTAGGTGGAGGAATCCACCATGGGGGGAGGGCACGGGGAGTGGATGGGGGAATCCCAGAGCCTATGAATCTGTGTCACATAATGCAACGTAATTAATTAAAAAAAAAAGAGAGAGAGAGTACGGCTAGGTGACAATTTAATTACTCATGTGAAATACAGTTACTACACAACCGAGGTTCTTTTCTTTTTGAAAAACTGTGTATTTATTTTTATTTTATGTGAAGAGCAGAAAGAATTCTTCCATCCACTGTTTCATTCCTTAAACTGTTGCAGTAGACAAGGCTGGATTAAACAGAAGTCAGGAGCTCAGCAATCCATCTGGATTTCACACATGCTTGGCAGGGATCACGCACTGCCACCTCAGCATGCACATTAGCAGGAAGCTGATTCAGAAGCAGAGCAAACAAGATGTAAACCAGGCACTCTGCTACGGGAGGCAGGTGTTACAAATAGGAGCTTAGCTGCTTTACCAAATACCCAGCAGTGAGAAAGGTGAACAGAATGGCCAAGAATCTAATGTGAATGGGTGTGGACATACAGAGAAGCAGAGGTGGACGGTAAAACTCTACATGTTAGCAACTCACAATGTTGTGTGACTTACATATTCTAAGCTGCTACTTAGCAGCCACTATTTTCTAAAATAAAAACAAGAAAAAATGGTGGATGAAACACGAGTGTCCATCTAGCTTTTCTAAAACTAAACTGGACCAGAGAATCAAGATGGCAGAATACTGTAAGAACACGTTTAGACAGAGAAACTATTGCCATTGTGAAGCAGAGAGCACACATTCTAGCAAATAGGAGAAGAGAAAACAACAGCAAAGGGGTACCTGGAGACTGACAGACACAGGAAAGCAGCAGACACAATGGTGTTATAGTGCAGTGACTAATACCCACTGGCATTCAGCCAATGGCAATCTGAAATGCACCAGCAGCTGGAACTCCACCAGCAACAAGCTGGAAAGCAACTTTCACCAGGAGCTCAGGAGGTGAGCCCAGACAAAGAACTGCCTGTCCTATAGGTCTGTTGGATTGGACCAGGAGCAGAAACAGAGCAGCAGGTCACAGACAGGCAGTGCGAAAACAGGGTGGATTTCACAGCCCAGTCCACCCCCTAAAGCCGAATCGGGAGACATTTTGTTTAAGGAGGCAAAGGCTATGGATAGTACTGTGCATGCAGGGAGCTGGGAGTAAAATCATTTCTGACTCAGCAAACTGCAACAACATGGCATCCTACAGGTTCCTCCTAAGATAGGTCTGGGTAGCTCTCAGACCTAAGGACCAGCAGATCATGATCTCTAATAGTGGTACATCAGGCATCACTTTGTACAGTGCGGCAAAAGTTTTAAGACTTCAAGGAAACTGTGAGATGCATATGTGCTGAGTTTGTGAGAACTCATTGAGCTCGGTGCATTGCACTGGTCCTACAGGAAAATAATACTGACTATGGCATCCTATAGGTCAAAATAGGTCCATGTGGTCCTCAGACCTAAGGCCAACCGGTTCTGACAAGATCAGCACCACCAACAACCTAGCTAAATAGGACACCTGATGTCTCCCTAATCCTGGGACCTGCTCCAACCAGAAGTGGGAGAAAGTTTGTACAGATGATGGTGCAGCCTCAGCATGGCATCACAGGAGGTGAGACTGGTGAGCCAGGAGTTATGGCTTTGGAGATCATGGTAGAAATCTAACATAAGAACCCAGGCCTGGAACTTACTACAGGGAGTGGCACAAGATATTGCAAACACGAAGCCTTGTACCAATTGCAATAAGTAAAATCGAATGCTAGATCTTTGGGTAACACAGCTTAGAAACCTGCCCCAAAGAGAAGAATCTGATAATGACCAAGAGCAAACAAGACAAAGGCACCATGAATATTACCGAAGACTCCCCTGCAAAGGACTAAAAACATTTGCCAACCTCAGAGTCAACTGAGGAAGACATCGAGAAAATGGGGGATACAGAATTCATAAAACTCAATTAGAAGCACATAGAGCAGGCATTCAAGGTATTAAAGCAGTATATCACACAGGAAATGAATCAAATAAAAGCTGATACTTCAAAAATTAAGAATACAGTGGATTTACAGTGGAGAGTTTCCAAAGTAGAATGAAGCAAGCAGAAAAAAGAATCTCAGAATTGGAAGATGTTTCTTGTCACCAGGAAGAAACAAAAAGCTGGAAGCAGAGCTGGATCAGGCCAAAAAAAGTATTCAAGAATTGAAAGACACTATTAAGAGGCCCAATAGAAGAGTTATGGGAGTCCCAGAAGGTGCAGAAAGAGAAACTAATTTTTCAGATATACTTAATAAAATAATAACGGAAAATTTCCCTAATCTAGAGAAAGAATTGAGAAACAGCACCCAAGAGGGGCACAGAACTCCCAACAGTCTTGATCAAAAGCGATCTTCACCACAACACATGATCATCAAGCTCTCTTCAATCAAGCATAAGGAAAAGATCCTTACATGTGCACTTGAAAAAAATCAATTGACATGTAAAGGAATGCCAATTAAACTCACAGGAGACATCTCACAGGAGACTCTACAGGCAACAAGAGAATGGAGTGACATATTCCAGATTCTAAAAGAAAAAAATTGTTAGCCCAGGATAAGGTTGCCAGCAAATCTTTCCTTTTCCCTTGAAAATGAAATAAAATTCTTCCACAGTCAAGAAAAGTTAAAAGACTTTGCAGTTTCCAAACCTGTTCTACAAATGATACTTCAAGATGTTCTCTTGACAGAGAAGAGGAATAGCACCCACCAAAGCCAAAGGCAAATGGGAAGCAAAATGACAACAGAAGGCTAAATCAATGAACAACCCATTCCTAAAATTACCGGATCAAATTACCACCCATTCATATCAACCCTGAATGTAAATGGCTTAAACTCAGTCAAATGTTACACATTCGTATACTGGATTAAAAAACAAAGCCCATCTATTTGTTGCCTACAGGAGACACATTTCACCAGCAAAGTTCAGCGGAAACTGTATTTCATGAATTTTGATGTTTTTGTTGTTCTTAGTTTTATCTCTTCAAAACAGTTGCTTGTTATTAAATTATTCAATGATTCATAGATCATACAGTATCATCATTTTCTTCAAGAAGGTTCCTAATTTTCTTTTACATTTCTTCAGCAACACATTAGCCATTCAGTAGCATATTGTTTAACTTCATGATGTTGTTAATTTCTTCTTTCTTCCTGTTGTCATTTTGTTTTGTGGTTTTTCCCTTAAGGGGATGTATAGTAACTGTGTAATGGAGACTAACATATCCATCCAGATGTGAAGATACAATGCAGTATGCATCTCTACTTCCAGACTAAAGATGTATTTCCAATGAAACTGTTTACTATATCTTGACAATAGGATGCTGGACTCTCTGCCATTGTCCATGCCCGCAATGATGGACATTGACTGTGTATGAAGAACTATACTTTAGTATTTATATAGGGGAACTCAGTGGGTAGAATGAGGGAATTGAGGAGGTTGTAAGGGAAATCCCAGGGCCTATGGAACTGGATCATAAAATGATAATAATAATAATAAGAAGAAGTAAAATTTAAACACACACACACACACACACACACACTGGTCCAAGAAAATGCTGTGATTCTAACAGAGACAAGAGGGTGATTCACACATAGACACTACAACAAGGAGTACAGACCCAAAGCCTACTCTGTCAAGAGTGGGGACTCTGAGACTCACCTGTAGATTTCTAGCTGCCTTTCCGTGTAAGCAAATGATGTGTCCCATAATTACTGCTCAAAAGCAGGGATAAAAGTTTTTCTGTGAGAATATGTCATATCACACCTCAAATCTCAGCATCATTGAGCTCTGTCATTAATGTCCACAGGAAGAAATCTGTCTTGTTTGGGCTGAAGTGTGAAAACCTGGTGATTGACACTGGGACAGACTTCCAGAAAGTACATTATGTTAGATGGGTTCATTTTCTGTTCTGTCTTTCTCCGACATATATCCAAGGGAAACTTTCCCAGTAGCTACTCCAGCCTCTTCAGCAGAGCCTGGCAATCCCAGGGACAAGTCCTCATCATGACACCTTCCAGGCTGCCATACCCTGCACTGTCCTATCTCAGCCCAGTATGCAACCACCCTGAACAGCAGAGTGGTCAGACAAGGTCACTAAGAGGTGAGCTGGAATGAGAAGACTTAGTGTTGTGCTCCTTGCTTCCAGTAAGGGACTTCAAACATTGCTGACTTCAGTTTGAGCCCCTGGAGTTGACTGGAGCTCAAGTCTGTGTTCTTCTCAAGTTAGGTTTTTACTGGAAGATGAGGCTGGGAGAGCCGGGAAGCACTCAGTACCAGTTTAGCAGCCCCTCCTTGTGCTGTTCCATGCTGCGATTCAGTGGCTTCTTGGGGATGTGGCAGAGGGCTCCGCTACACACAGTCCTTCCTTCATGTCCTTATACCACTTGTTTCGAAGGAGCCTCTAGCATAACGGCCCTCTCGGTGCCAGGACATTTCCTAAGCTTTGTCTTTCAGCATTGTGTTTACTTGCTTTTCCCCTTATAACTGTGAGGTTGACAGAGTATTTATGGTTGGAAAATGGCTACAGTATCAATATTCACTTTAAAAGCAGAGTTATGGCACATGTTCCATATTACTGTGGAAACTCCTATTTCTAACAATTCTCCGAAAAAACCTTGCTTAATAACTCAGATTAATAGTTAATTAATAACTCAGCTAATAACTCAGATCTGTGCTGGGGGTTCTCATCATCCACCAGAACAAAGATCTGCTTGTTGGAGCAGACCTTCTCCCCAACTGTTCTTCAGAGTCTTAGGATGTGGAATATCCCTTTCCCACTTTATTTCAATTTGATGGATCCAAATTAAAGAGATGTCTTTGTTTTGCTTTAGGTATGCATATGGACTTTAAAGATACTAGCATTTTATAAACATTTAATGATTTTTGCATTGATCACTAATTCTCATAAAAGTCTCAGTTTGGTTCTTATGTAACACTAAGCGTGCGTGCACACACACACACACACAGAAGTTCACATGTTGAATGTAATCTATAATCAACTAGCACATTTAAACTTTCTAACTGCCCATCTTAAAATCTCTCTCCACCGAGGGAAGGTAAGGGGACCCACCACCATTTTCAAGTTGGGCCCTGACTTCTAGGGATTCATACAAGTAAACTGTGGTTGGTAATAGCTCAGAAACCCATCCAGGACCTTGAGATCATCCAAGCAAGGGGCACTCTGGGTAGTCATAACACAAAGAGAAACCCTCGATTTTTGTGTGATATTAGTTTTGGTGCACTGGCACTTTTGAGTGTTGAAATATTTAAAAGCAAATATAGCACAGCTAGCATTGACCATGTCAAGCACACAGAATTTATTACAAAAACAAACAAACAAACAAAGCATTTTTGTAGCTCTGCTTCACTCTTTGCAACATGACCTCATGCTCTATGTCTGGACTGATGGCCAAGAGCTTGCTCAGCCTCTCTCATCACCACTTGTGTCCATGCTTGTGGAGTCCAAGAAAGACAGTGGATCCGATGTGGTAACTTTTTGCAATT
This sequence comes from Ochotona princeps, assembly GCF_030435755.1. Lineage (NCBI taxonomy): Eukaryota > Metazoa > Chordata > Mammalia > Lagomorpha > Ochotonidae > Ochotona > Ochotona princeps. Next base: position 9,965,448 of record NC_080841.1, read on the forward strand.
TCAGCAAAGTGGACTTGTGAGATACCAATCTCAGACTGTGCTTTGCACCAGGATAAACCTTGTATACCTCAGAACACTAAGGCACTTGGAATACTTCTAAGGGTGTGAGTCATTGTCCCACAGGTAAGGAAATGGTAGGTAGAGGTCATAGAGTGGAGAAACTGTATTCAAATCCATCTGTCTGTTGATCAATTCTGTGTTGTTTCCAGAGTCCCTTCTGAATAAACAGTATGAAGTTTTCTGTAATTTTTTTAAGTGATAATGCCTGGTTCAGCACATTCTGGGATGAGAAGGGTGAGAAAGGTTTGACAGTTTCACCTCTGATTACCACAGCATAATCTTGCCTGGGGTCTTCTTGGGGCCACCACCCAGTCAGTGTCAGAATGAACCTTCTTTGGTGATGAGAAAATAAAATGTGTATTTATTTTATGCTACAAATGAGTGTAAATTAATCAGAGTTCATTCCCATTTAAATGCACATTTTAAAAAATTTGCAGAATGACTGAATGCATCTTTTTCTTAGAGAAATAATTTGGCAAGATATTTGTAATTGATTTAGTGTATGTCTTTTCAGAAGAAGATTATTTGAAAGAGCAGTATCAGAAGCTCAACTCACCAAATAGGGCTGGCCTGGAATCACATCCCACATGGGGGAGCCTCCATCATGTGTCACCTCAGCTTCCGTTACGAAAAGAGCCATTCTCGTGTGGTGTATTTTAAGCACAGTTAAAGAATAGCGGGCCAGGACAAGCCTTTCAAACACTGGAATTCAAAAGCAACGGGCCCTCCAGAGGCAATATCAAACCCTACTCACTCAGTTTCACTCCAGAGCTTAATGACATGTCCGATTTGACACACACAGGGGAGGCTTGGAATTGCAATGTTAAGTTTGTGGATTGGCTCCAAGATCCCGAGGAATGCTCCTTTAACTTTCATAGGTAAATAGAATAGGGATTATGATAAATGGATTAGTTATGACTGCTAATATTTTTACATATTGAGAACTTAGAATAGATCAGACTTTTGTGCGTTTTGCACTATTTCTGTACCACAAATCAGAACTTTGGGAAAGAGAGGGAAGATACCACGAATGACATATTAGAACTATTTTACAAATATGCATGGGGGGCATCTTTTGCCCTTACTGTCAGATGGATGGCATTGGTCCATGAGTTCATACAACGCATACTTCATATCATGCTGATTATAGACCTTACATGCTAGGTTTATGATCTTTTTCATTACATGGGAATAAGGAAACCTGACTTTCCTTTGATCCCTGTCTAGCCTCACAGTTAGTTGTAGATGTTAATATCCAGTTTCACAGGTGATGAATATGGGTCACTGAGATGCCAGTGAGTTGCTAGCATTCACACAACAAAGGGCAGCAGCAGCATCCAGCCCAACCCAGGCCCCACTTCTGGAAGCAGAGCACCTCACCCTTGCTGTGGGTAAGGAGTGGGAGAGATAGGCCTGAGACCCATGGCTTTGATTCCTCTGTCAGTCTCCCTACATTTTGGAGGATAGCACAGGAACTATAGACAGGTGTCTTGGTTCCTCACAGGTCACAAACAATGTGAAATAAATCAGCCTTGTGGTTCTAGCAAAAGAGGAAAGAAAGAAAGAAAGAAAGAAAGAAAGAAAGAAAGAAAGAAAGAAAGAAAGAAAGAAAGAAAGAAAGAAAGAAAGAAAGAAAGAAAGAAAGAAAGAAAGAAAGAAAGAAAGAAAGAAAGAAAGAAAGAAAGAAAGAAAGAAAGAAAGAAAGAAAAGAAGAAAGAAAGAAAGAAAGAAAGAAAGAAAGAAAGAAAGAAAGAAAGAAAGAAAGAAAGGAAGGAAGAAAGAAAGAAAGGAAGAAAGAGAGAAAGGAAGGAAGAAAAAAGGAAGTACCCCGGAGTCCCTTTCACTCCCTGGCTGCTGTATAGCCAATGAGAGAGTCTTGGTGGTCAGAGCTTCCCTGGTGTATTCTGTCTCTGTACAAATGAGATTAGAAGGGCACAGAAAGTTGAGAAAATACAGGCAAACCAGGTGAAGTACCCCTCGTCTGTATGTGGACACACCCTTTTCACTTATCCAGTATGGCCATTATCCTACCCTCCACACACACGACAATACAATCCACAGGGCTGATTAAATCATGTGTAACAGTAAGGGTGTGGATTTTGCTGGTTAGAGCCCATGGGCCTACTGTGTCTCAGACTTTTCATCTTTCAAGGCCAAGTCTGAGGCTCTGTTCAGTATCCCCATGCAGTTATCTTTATTGATAAAAGATACAAGTACTTTTCTCCTCTCTGTCTCTCCTCCTCTCTGTATACCTGACTTTGTAATAAAAATAAATAAATCTTAAAAAAAAAAAAGGGCCCAGCGGTGTGGCCTAGCAGCTAAAGTCCTTGCCTTGAACCTGCCCAGGATCCCATATTGGCGCCGGTTCTAATCCCGGCAGCTCCACTTCCCATCCAGCTCCCTGCTTGTGGTCTGGGAAAGCAGTTGAGGATGACCCAAAGCCTTGGAACTCTGCCCTTGTGTGGGAGACCTGGAGGAAGTTCCTGGCTCCTGGCTTCAGATTGGTGCAGCACCAACCTTGGTGGTCACTTGGGGAGTGAATCATTGGAAGGAAGATCTTCCTCTCTCTCTCCTCCTCTCTGTATATCTGACTTTGTAATAAAAATAAATAAATCTTTTTTAAAAAGAGGTAAGTACTTTTAAAAGCATGACTATTTCCCAGTATGGATGGGGAACTATCCTAGCAGGAGTAAACTAATTTTCTCAAAAGTTACTGAATTCTGTAAAACAATACCTATTTTACATGTTTTACATTCCTACAAAGGCACTCAAGCACAAGGACCCAGAAATGTTCACAGTAACATGAGTGGGGAAGCAGCGGAGTGATCATTTCCAGATACCTGCAGTGTCACAGCCTCAGGAGCTTTCTACTTGCAAAGCCCACTTTTCCCAAAGCCAGCCCATGGTCTCCCTATGCACCCTGATCTCCTGTGCGCCCGGGAGTCGTCAGCCATATTTCTTCTGCTCCTCCCCGTCCACAGTCTGGCAGGGAGAGAAACTTGCTTCAGAGCCTCCAGTCATTCTTCTCTTCTTACTCCTGGTTAAGCTTAGACGTGGGTTGTTTTATATCGTGATAAACACTTGTCCTACCTCCATCATCTTGCCCATCCTTGCTCTCTTCCACCCCTCACCCTCTCACCAGATCTGACCCTGTCAATCTCTGCTCTGATCATCGCTGGCTCCTCATGGCCCACAGGACAGGCTTAGTTTAAAGAGATACCCGGATGGTTGGAGAAGGTTTGTCTTCTTTATAGAGAAATATCCACAAACTCTCTATCGTGTCCCAATTCAAACATCACATCTGAGTGTCCTACCGCTTCCCTATATTCTTTAATTTTTAAGATTTATTTATTTATTTGAAAAGGCAGATATACAGACAGGAGGAGAGACAGAGAGGAAGATCTGCTGTCTGCTGATTCACTTCCCAAGTGGCCATAACGGCCAGAGCTATGCCAATCCGAAGCCAATTTGAAGCCAGGAACCAGGAGCTTCTTCCAGGTCTCCGGTGCAGGGTCCCAAGGCTTTGGGCTGTCCTCAACTGCTTTCCCAAGTCAAAAGCAGGTAGCTGGATGGGGAGCAGGGCTGCTAGGATATGAACCGGCACCCGTATCGGATCCCAGCGCGTGCAAAGTGAGGCCTTCAGCCACTAGGCTACTGTGCTTGGCCCCCACTTCCCTATATTCTAAAGATTTTTATTTTACTGTACCTTTTTATTACTAACATTATTTCATCAAAATGAAATTTTCTGCTTGAAATATTTAACTGCCCTGTCATTCTTCAAAGAACAATTACATCTCATCCCAATCTTATGCCACCTACATTTGGATACATTTATTTACGACACATGATAACAAATGTTTATAAAGCATAGTGACTTCTGTCCATGTTCCCAAGTGCACGTTTCCTGCTTTCCCTCTAGCCTCAGGATCTAGAAGTGCCTAACAATTGTTCTGTCTGTATTTTTATTCACTAGCTCAGTAAATTCTCAAGTAAATGGTCAATAGGCATGTTGAATTAATTTAAAAATTGAACTCATAGTAAGTAGGTACAAGACAACAGTATAAATACATTACAGTATTGTGTTCATTTAAACCAAGATATAGGAAACAATTAAGAATAGCACAAATACTTAAATTCTCTGGAATGTTACACAAAGATTACCAAAGCAGTAGATTGCTTTGGTCATATGAATTGCAACTGAGAAGGTAAAGTAGTCTGTTTCTTTCACTCCAAGAGAAATATTTATTTGAAAATCAGCTAACAAAATCTAATAGCAACCACCTCCTTCTGTCTTTTAATATTTCTGTGCAACTCACTCATTGTCTGATGCTACCCTTGGCTAAACTGTCCAGTCAAGGATTGCTAAAGAGCTTTGCAAACACACTGGAACAACATTAAGCCACCCAGTGAGTGCTGGCAGCCCCCATGGTCTCTGGCAGCAGCTGCTCCTGATGGTGCCCTGCCTGCAGCCCTCTGTCGCTGGGTGCTTGGGTTCAGCATTGAGATCACATATTTTTACTGCCATTCAATTGTCACATCAAATCCAAATCAAAAGGATGACTTAGGAAACTGCCTGCAAGGTGCCACAGCCCAGTCCCTCAGGACCTTCCCCACAAGGCCCGACTAATTTAATTTGCTTCCTTAACCCACCCCTCCCTTATCCCACCAAAAAAGATTATAAAGTGACTGATTCCGTACCACAAATCAGAACTTTGCGAAAGAGAGGGAAGATACCACAAATGATATATTAGAACTATTTTACAAATATGCATGGGGGGGCATCTTTTGCCCTTGCTGTCAGATGGATGGCATTGGTCCATGAGTTCATACAATGCATACTTCATACCATGTTGATTATAGACCTTACATGCTAGGTTTATGATCTTTTTCATATTACACGGAAATAAGGAAACCTGACTTTCCTTCAATCCCGGGGTGTTTTCACCAGGTTGGGCGGGTCCAGCTTGCTTTGATGGGTCTTCCTAGGGTAGCTCTGTTGTGCTAAATGTTTTCCTTCACTCTAGAATTCACTTCCCAATTATCTGAATCCTTTTCAGCTGGCAGATGACTTGGTCTCGGACATGCTCCCCGCCACTGGCTCAGTGATGTTAGCCCTGTTACTGATCCTGCTGCTGGCTGCTGTTGCTTCAGTCATTGCTTCCGGCCAAAGGGCAACTCAGGGCACCTACAGCCCAAGCCATCAGGAAAAGGAAAGCTCCCGAGTGGAAATGTGGAGCATGACGCCGCCTCCTGCACTTGAACGGCTGATTTAGTTCCTCCTTTTCCTTTGAGAGATTTGCTCCTTGTGAAGGAGGTGATTGTCCTGGAGGGTTCTTTTTTACTCACCTGGAAACACACATGTGCAACTGGAGCATCCTGGAACCGGGAAGGATTCCTTCGACCTCCTTGAAGACGTTCAGAGTGGCTCAGCTGGACACTTTTGTATATTACATTATATAAGAAAACACAAAACAACATTTGTGCCAGTAATTTCTACCCAATAATGAGCAAAATGATCCTTCTGGAAACCATTTTCGGAGAAAAAGTTGTGCTAGTGCTTGACCTTTTTACAACCTGCGGACAACCTTTTGCTGTGCCCCTCAGTGGGCCACTGCCACTATTTTCAAAGGAAACAATGGCGGGAGGGCCAGTCCACCTTTGCACTCCGCCTCACACAGTGTAAGCTTTTAGTTGCATCCCAGGAATGAAATGGACACTTTTGTTCTTCGCTGATCAAGAGGAAGCAATAGAAATGACCTTTGGCTTTAAAAAATGACTCAACAGCAACAAATAAAAATTGAAATGCCTCTATTCTTCTTTCTGAAATTTTTTTGCACTGTGAAACATTACATGGAATAAAAGAAACCTCTAGAAGCAGTTGAAGAATCTGCTTACAAATTAGTTCTTCAAACAAATTATCTCGATTACATTTAAAGTCATCGCTCTTTGTAAAAAGGTCATTTAAGATCAAAATACTTCCTAGACAAAAATCAAGATAGGAGGAAAACTGGGATATTCAATAGCAAAGATCAAGCTCTTCCCTTTCACTTGCTTTTTCAAAAATCAATTTTAAACATTGGCATTGTCTAAAGGCAAGATCTCCCTTAGTGAGGTGCATGCACTTCAATTGTATGTGTGCAAGGCTATCTACAAGAATGAAGGGAAAATACTGGGACTTCTATTCAGATACATTTTTCCACACATCATTTACTTATATTTGACACACATTTTTGAAATGCACACACATGCCACCAGAATAGAATATAAATAAAATTTACAAATATATATGTACATGTTTGAAATTTTTATAAAAAATTATAAAAGAGCACTTATTTATTTGAAAGGCAGAATGACATAGAGAAAGGGACACAGAGAGGTGGCGGGGGACAGAGACAGATTTTTCCATCTGTTGGTCACAGTCCAAAAGCCTGCAACACCCAGGGCTGAGTCAGGTGAAATCCAAAAGCCAAGAACACTGTGTGTGTCCGCCTGGGTCCCCCATCCACTTTTTTCCAACAACACTAGCAGGCAGCTGGATCAGAGGGGGAGGGGCTGGGACCTGATCTCTGCCATTCTGAGATGGGATGCAGGAATCCCAAGCAGCTGCTTGGCTTGCTGTGCCACAGTGCCCATCCATAAGGACATGCATTTGACCATCTGACCTAGAACAATCCTCCATTTTCAGCTACTCAAAACAATTCCCATAAGCACAGGACATGCTGTTGTCTTTCATATCATGGAAAGTTCTTTCTCATTACCTAAAATTCCTCCCATTTCTCAAACCTCCCTTTCAACAAAATATCTACAAGACAGCTTCATATAGCACGTGTCTCCCTGTCTCCTTTCTCTTGAATTCAAACTAGCCTGGTTTTTCTTTGCATCACTCCATGTTGTTACAATGACCAGCCCTCATCCTTCAACTCACCCAGCCTTTTAGAAGATGAGGCTGAAACAATCATTAATTCTCCTGAATTGCTTTCCATGTGACAGGGAATTACTCTATCTTGACTTTCTTTGAATTTGGTGTCCATCCGCTCTCAACCTCTTCTATTTGTTTCTTCTGAGCACTCTTTTTTAGACAGTTTATCATCCTTCATGAGATCACTCATTTTGCTGTTTCCCCCAGAGTACAATTTAAAGCACAGGAAAAACTGTATTTTGTTCTTTCTGTGCAGTATTTCTTGCCTAGAAGTGATCTAGCTCGTATAGAAAACACAGTGTTTTCCAGATAAGTGAGCAAACTTGTATTTGCCACTAACAAAACCGAAAGTGTCCAACATCTGTGTGGGCTGATATAAAATTTCCTGGCTGCTAAACTCATTTTAGTCCATCTAATCTACAGCTTTCTCGCCACAGCTAATACTGCTGTAAGTGCAAGTTCAAGGAACGGAGTGTCTCTGGATATCCAATGCACAGCATATCATGATACATTTGTTTTGCATCCCATTGGAATTATAACTTCATAATTGAGGTTTATGTAAATATTGTAAAACATGTTTTATTGAATAAAAAAAGTAGCTGAATTTTAAAAACACAAATTGAAAAAGATGAAGTCTGTTGGTCCTACTAGTATTAATCCTACTACAGGTAGGATTAAAGAGATAGCTGTTAAAAAGAACACATTAAGTTTAGAATAGGAAAATCAAGATGGCAGAATAGGGAAAGGACATGTTTAAACCTACGGAGAAACATTTGATCAGGATGAAGCAGAGAGGACACATTCCAGGAAACAGGAGATGACAGAACAACAGCAGAGAGGTACGTGGAGACTGACAGACACAGGAAAGAAGCGACACAATGGTGTGGTGTTGCAGTGACTAATAATCCAGCAGCATTCAGTTCACGGGGATCTGAACTCCACCAGCAGCTGGAACTCCACCAGCAGCCAGGTCGGAAGGGACTTTCGCTGGGAGCTTGGGAAGTGAACCCAGACAAAGAACTGTCCGCCCTGCTGGTGTGTTTGATTGGACCAGGAGCAGAAACAGAGAGGCAGATCCCAAATGGGCAGTGCAAGAACAGGGTGGATTTCACAGCCCAGTCCAGTCCCTAGAGCCGAATTGGGAGCCATTTTGCATAAGGAGGCAAAGGCTATGGATAGTACTGTGCATGCAGGGAGCTGGGAGTGAACTCATTTCTGACTCAGTGAACTAAAGCAATGCAGCATTCTACAGGTTTCACGCAAGACAGATCTGGGTAGTCCTCAGATCTGACAGCCAGCAGATCAAGAAATCTAGTAGGAGCAAGTCAAGCACCACTTTGTACAATGTGGCAAAAGTTTAGGACTGCAGGGGACAATAGTGAGCTGCATATGTGCTAAGTTTGTGAGAACTCATTGAGCTCGGTGCATTGGACTGGTCCTACAGGAAAATAATTACGACTGTGGCATCTTACAGGTCAAAATAGGTCCGTGTGGCACCCAGACCTAACATCCAACAGGTTCCGACAAGATAAGCACCACCAACAACCTAGCTAAATAGGACACCTGGTGTCTCCCTAATCCTGGGACCTGCTTCAACCAGAAGTGGGAGAAAGTTTGTACAGATGATGGTGCAGCCTCAGCATGGCATCACAGGAGGTGAGACTGGTGAGCCAGGAGCTATGGCTATGGAGATCATGGTAGAAATCTAACATAAGAACTCAGACCTGGAACTTGCTGGATTGAGTGGCACAATTAGCTGCAAGCAAAGAGCTGTGTACCAATTGCAATAAGTAAAATCGAATGCTAGATCTTTGGGTAACACAGTTTAGAAACCTGCCCCAAAGAGAAGAATCTGATAAATAGAAGTACAATGATCAAGTGCAAAAGAAGACACAAAGGTAAAATGAATATAAGTGAAGACTCCCCTACAAAGGATCAAAAACATTTGCCAACCTGAGTCAACTGAGGAAGACATTGAGAAAATGGGGAATACAGAATTCAGAAAAATCATTACAAAGCTTCTGATCAACAATGAGAAGCATGTACAAGAGTTCAAAGAGTGTAAGGAAGCAATAAAGCAAATCAAGACTGATATATCAGAAATTAGGAACACAGTGGAGCAAACTAAAAGTACAGTGGAGAGTTTCCAAAGTAGAATGAAGCAAGCAGAAAAAAGAATCTCAGAATTGGAAGATGTTTCTTGTCACCAGGAAGAAACAAAAAGCTGGAAGCAGAGCTGGATCAGGCCAAAAAAAGTATTCAAGAATTGAAAGACACTATTAAGAGGCCCAATAGAAGAGTTATGGGAGTCCCAGAAGGTGCAGAAAGAGAAACTAATTTTTCAGATATACTTAATAAAATAATAACGGAAAATTTCCCTAATCTAGAGAAAGAATTGAGAAACAGCACCCAAGGAGGAGCACAGAACTCCCAACAGTCTTGATCAAAAGCGATCTTCACCACAACACATGATCATCAAGCTCTCTTCAATCAAACATAAGGAAAAGATCCTTACATGTGCACTTGAAAAAAATCAATTGACATGTAAAGGAATGCCAATTAAACTCACAGGAGACCTCTCACAGGAGAGGACACAGGCAACAAGAGAATGGAATAACATATTCCAGGTTCTAATAGAAAAAAATTGTTAGCCCAGGGTAAGGTTGCCAGCAAATCTTTCCTTTTCCCTTGAAAATGAAATAAAATTCTTCCACAGTCAAGAAAAGTTAAAAGACTTTGCAGTTTCCAAACCTGTTCTACAAATGATACTTCAAGATGTTCTCTTGACAGAGAAGAGGAATAGCACCCACCAAAGCCAAAGGCAAATGGGAAGAACATCCCAGTAAAATGACAACAGAAGGTTAAATCAATGAACAACCCATTCCTAAAATGACAGGACCAAATTACCACCCATGCATATTAATCCTGAAAGTAATTAGCTTAAGCTCAAACATCATTGATTAGTAGACTGGATTAAAAAACAAAGCCCATCTATTTGTTGCCTACAGGAGACCCATTTCACCAACAATAATCAGCAGAAGCTGTGTCTCATGGATTTTAATGTTTCTGTTTTTGTTAGTTTCATCTCTTCAAAACAGTTGCTTGTGATTAAATTATTCAATGATTTATAGATCATACAGTATCATCATTTTCTTCAGTGACACATTAATCATTCAGTAGCATGTATTTAACTTCATGGTGTTGTTAATTTCTTTTTTATTCATGTTGTTGATTTTGTTTTGTGGCATCTCATTTAAGGGCACTTATAATAGCTGTGTAATGGAGACTGTCACATCTAGTAACATGTTATTTAACTTCATGGCATTGTAAATTTCTATTTTTCTTCCTATTGTTAATTTTGTATTGTGGCTTTTCCTTTAAGGGGATGTACAGTAACTGTGTAATAGAGACTAACATATCCATCCAGATGTGAAGATACAACGCAGTATGCATCTCTACTTCCAGACTAAAGATGGAGTCCCAATGAAACTGTTTACTATATCGTGACAATAGGATGCTGGACTCTCTGCCATTGTCCATGCCCGCAATAATGGGACATATGACTATGTATGAAGAACTATATGTTAGTAATGATATAGTGGAACTGGGGGGAATTGGGGAGGGGATAAGGGGAATCCCAGGAGGTTATGGAACTGTATCATAAAATGATAATAATAATAAATTGAAAGAGAAAAAAGTTTAGAATAGATATCAAATTATTTAAGTTATTTTTAGTTTAGGGTTTTTCATGGGAATCCATGTAGAAATGAATCTATGAATGAATGCGTGCAACATGAATAAGTTAAAGATTGTATGTGGACATTGCAAACGCAAACATGGTAAGGACATGACTCACAGGATGCCTCAATGAGCCAAATATCTGCATCTTCGAACAAGGTAAATAGTCAATATCTTATTCTAGGAATACTTTGAAATTATTCCCGGGCTGTAATTGTATAGGGTTTTCTTTAACAGGGTAGAGCTTGTCTTGAATAAACAAATGTACTATTTGCATGACCAACATTGGTACAATTTTTGGCTCAAGTGTATTTTTTGTAATGTGTGATGAAATGGACTCCAATGATCACAACCACAGGTCTCCACAGGTCCTCTTGTTCCCATCTGCCATGTAGCATTGCCACCCCTTCCAGCAGGAGGCGGCGTCTCTACCTTAGCTTTGAACTGGGGCTGCCTTCGTGACTCGCTCTGGCCCCCTAGCATCCTGACCAGGTTCAAATGGCCTGCAGCCTGTCTTCTGTCTTTCGCTGCTGGCTCTAACATTGACCTACTCTTCAGAAACCTGTAATGGAAACACATATGGAGACAGAGACCCGTTCATGCTAGCTGAGGCTGGCTACTGCTGCAATGCCTGTTCGATGCAGCCATGTAGCAACCCTTTGGAGACCAGCAAACCCAGACAGTTCACCAATTCTTGAGAAATAATAAACTATTGTAAGCACTAAAGTTTAGTGTAGTTTATTACATGCTGCCAACGATAGGTCCCTGATATATCATTATTCAGATTAGGCAGTCCGTCTGAGGAAGATAGCAATGAGGTCCTTCTCTGCTTCTCATTTCATTGTATCTTAGTGAACTATACAGCATTCAGTAGCAGAGCAGCCATAACGCAAATCTATGCATACTGTTTCATAACACACCTTGCATATGGACTTTATGGAGAACTCATGCAAATTTCAAAATTTTTTGCGCCAAAATCAATGCATCTTTCAAGTCCCTTTTTTCATGAACTTTCAGAAGTACCCCAGTGAGCTGATTTCCTTCCATGTGATAAGTAAGGGTGAGGATCTGTTAAGCTTGAGCCTGGGTCCAGGCAGTACTGTGGATCCCAGGCTCCTGGTGCAGCTGCTGCAAACTTGGGACTGGCTGTCAGGTGAACGCAGCTTGGCTGCTTCCTGCCCTGGGTTGACGCTGGTCATGCAGCCCATGCAAAAGCGACTCTGGCATGCGTTTATAGTGACAGGAAGTTGCCTTCAAGTGGTCTTGTAGGTGGTTTCTGTGGTCATACTAAGTGCTAAGAGAAGCAGGACATGACAAATTACTATCACCTTAACCAATTGTGCCAAGTCTACCTCTATTTTGCCAAAATAAATACATTTTTAAAAATAAATGAAAAAAAGACATTTTGGGCCTGGTGTGGTAGCCTAGTAGCTAATAAGTCCTTGCCTTGCATGTGCTGGGTCCCATATGGGAGCCAGTTCTAATCCTGGCTGCCCCACTTCCCATCCAGCTCCCTGCCTGTGGCCTGGGAAGGCAGTCAAAGACAGCCAAAGCCTTGGGACCGTGCACCTGCATGGGAGACCTGGAAGAAGCTCCTGGTTCCTAGCTTCAGATCAGCTCAGCTCTGGCCATTGCGGCCACTTGGGGAGTGAACCAGTAGACAGAAATTCTTTCTCTCTGTATCTCCTCTCTGTAAATCTGTCTTTCCAATAAGAATACATAAATCTTTTTAAAAATGACCTAGTTCATGGGCCCTCGTACTTCTTGTGTAAGACACAGAGACAGGTCTGGCCTTAGAGACTGGCCTTTAGTAGCTGTGATCAGTCAGTACCAGGAGTGTGATGGCAGCAGCTGAGGAGCAGCTGCAGGAGGATGTCGAAGGAGAACCAGAAAGGTGCGCGAGGTGACAGTCATGATGTGCCGATGTTCAGGGCATTTCACTGATCTTACATTACTCATGTCACCCGAGTCTCACAACAACCCTGAACATGAGCTTTTTGGGCTCTGTATAGCGAGCATTGGAGAAAAGAAAATGCAAACGTTGAAATGTCTAAAAGGCTGCATCAGGTGACTTGAGCTCAATCTGAAAATTGGGGAACAGATACATTACTATGTCCCACTGAGTAAAAGGCTAACTGCACAGACACGCAGTGCTTTGCCCTGACTCTCACGGCGCCGGTCAGACCCAGTGGAGCAGGCAAGTGGCCGGGAGACTCAACCATCCAGTTGCATCTACTCTTTCACCTCCTTTTCTCTGTACCACGACTAGTGATTTAGGGTCCAGCTTTGATTTATGTGGTTCTATATTGCTGGGAACAGCATCCATTAAACACATTTAGCAGTTCCTGCGTGAAGAAGCTGCTTGGAGGGTCTGTGACAGAGCCCCCAACGCGTGGGTCAGTAAACTCCCCTTGAAAACTGCTTTCAAGTCCACGCCCCACAGCCTAGATGGAGAACGCCCTGCAGTGTATCCCAGTTCTAACAGGAAGTTCCTGCACGTTTGAAACAAGGCAAGTTCCAAAGGGAAGCCACAGTGATTTCAAATAAAGATGCCAAAAAAGAAGGACAATGTTTTTCATGGACTGATTGGGAGAAATTTTCAGCGAAGAACCGCCAGAACAGAACAGAGACTTTCGGTGCTGTGAGCACAGGGGACAGACACACCAACACCATTACCTATACTGCCAGCCATCTCTGCCTCTACGCTCAACACTGTCAGCTGGGAACCATCATCCTCCAAAAACCAACATAGAGAAATAATGAATACAAACAAGGAAGACAATGTAACCCCCCAGAAGGAACATAATAATATACCAATATTGAACGTGAAGAAGGGGAGACTAACAAAATGCCCAAAAATGGAAAAAATGATTGTAAGATTTGTAAAAACTACAGAAAAGGTTTAAAGAAAATTAGGAAATCAGTACCTGACATAGACAAGAGATTCAGAAAAGATTTATAGATGCTGAAAGAAAACAGAAATATTAGAAATGCAATATTCAGTAAGTCAAATAAAAATACAATGGAAATCTTAATCACAGATTTAGTGAGGCTCACGAAAGAATATTTGACCTAGGGCCCAGCAGAGTAACCTAGTGGCTAAAGAACTCGCCTTGCACATGCCAGAATCCCATATTGGCGCTAGTTCTAATCCCCACAGCCCTGCTTTCCTATACAGCGCCCTGCCTGTGGCCTGGGAAAGCAGTCGAGGACAGCCCAAAGCCTGGGGACCCTGCACCTGCCTGGTAGACCCTAAGGAAGTTCCTGACTCCTGGCTTCAGATCAGCTCAGTTCCAGCCATTGTGACCACTTGGGGAGTGAATCATAGGACGGAGTATCTTTCTCTCTGTCTCTCCTCCTCTCTGTAACCTGACTTTCCAATAAAAATAAATAAAATCTTAAAAGAAAGAATATGTGACCTATACAGCAGATTGCTTGAAGTCCCATCAGCAGTGGAGTAAGGAATGTTTTTCTCCACATCCTCACTAGCAGATGTTGTTGGTAATTTTCTTTATATAGGCCAATCTCACTGTAATTAAGTGGAAGTTGAACATTTTTCATATACCTGTTAGTCATTTGGATTTGCTCCTTTGAAAAATGGCTGCTCATTTCCTTCACCCATTTTGTTGTTTTGCTGGTTGGTTTTGTTGTTATTCTGTTTCTGAAGTTCTTCAGTACTGCTTTTGCCATACCTGGTGGGTTTTGATATTTTTATTTTTATTGTAATTTCTTCCAAAAAGTTATTTTCTTTCTTTTTCTCTTACTAATTTTTTCAGTGACACATAGATCCTACAGTGCCATCATTTTCTTCAAGAAGGTTTGTTACTTTCATTTTCATTTCTTCAGCTACCCTAAGATCATCCTGTACATGTTATTTAACTTCCTGTGTTGTAAATTTTGTATCTTTCATCCTGTTGTTGACTTTGTTTTATGGCTTTTCATTTAAAGGGATGTATAGTAACTGTGTAATAGAGACGATCATATCCAGATGTGAAGACACAATGCAATATGCATCTCTATTTACAAATCAAAGATGGACTCCTATTGAAACTGTTAAATATATCTTGAGAGTAGGATGCTAGACTTTCTGCCATTGTCCATACCTACAATGTCAGGATACAGTTAAATGGCAGAATGATGGGCTTATGACTGTTCATGAAGGACTATGCATTGAAATGATAAAGGGGAAGTTGGTGAGGGGAGCAAAAATCCCAGAACCTACGGAACTGTATCATACAGACACATAAATCCATACAAAAAAATCTTTGATGTCAAGAGCTGAGAAAGATGACCTTACTAAGCTCATTGTATGAGACCAGCATTGTCTTAATTCAAAACCCAAAGTTACAACAAAAAAGATAACTACATCTCAATATCCCTGATGAACACATATGCAAACATTCTCAACAAAATAGAAACAAATCAAAACCAACAATATATGAAAAAGATAATTCACTCAGGCCAAGTGGAATATTGTCCATTGATGAAGAGTTGGTTCAATGCATGCAAATCAATAAATGTAATAAATAGCAAAATAAAGATAAATATACAATAATCTCAATAGATGTAAAGCATTTGCCAAAATGCAGCATCTTTCAATTATTAAAAAAAGCTTTAAAATGGCTACAGAAGGAACATATCTCAATACAATAAAGTCAACAAATCAAAAACCAACAGCCACCATTATGTTGAATTGGAAGGAAAAGCTAGAAGTCTTTCCATCAAAAATCAGATCCAGGCAGGAATGTCCCCTTTCACCACTATTATACAATACCATACTTGAAGATTTATCTAGTCTTTTTTTTTTTTATAATCTATTTTATTGTGTTGTTGTTGACAATCTTTTCATAGTTAATTACAGTTAAAGAAAGAAAAAGAAAAAAAAAGGTTCAGGGGGATAGGAAAGTGGGCAATACTATTATGTCCATATTGTTTCCATCTTGTATCTGAGGTAAAGGAGGATATTGAGGGAGAAGCCCCACCCGGTTTCCCGCCCACCCCGAGTCCCAGATGTGGGGCATGCTCCGAGATATGTGCTCGAGTGGTGTTAATAGTTCTCCAGTTATGAATCGCTGCCAGTTTCGCTCGATGAGGTCGTCCACTGATTGATATGGTCCATCATAAAGTCTCCGTTTGCCCCATTTTTCGCTGCTAACGTATAGCTGAGATGAATGATTGATCTGCTCTGTCTTCTGTCTTTTCTTGATTAGAGTTCTGAGTCCAGCAGTTCGATTGGGGAGATCTCCAAAGAAACTTTGAGGTATTCCCAGACTAGTTTCTTGCATGTTCTAGCAAGCACAGGGCCCGGCACAGTCCATCACGCCGATCAGCTGGTGGTTGCAATTGCTGGGTTGATTCTGTTTTCAGTCCCGAGTTGCACTGGATCCAATGGGTGTTGCAGTCCAGTCTGGTTCTGCCCAGCACGTACTCGGCCCTCACACTAACCAGTGGGAGCTGCAGCCTAGTTGAGGCGACCCACGATAACCCTCACCCGGCCCGCCCCTGGTTTGCCAGTATGTGTAGCAGAAGACCAGTCTGTCCCCCATCCCATTTGGCTCTGGTACTTGTCAATGGGTATTAAAGTTCAGTTCTATCTAACCAACTCAACCATCCAGCCCTCACGGGTGTTGTTGAGTGCCTCTCTATCTAGCCATCCCAGCCCTCATCCTAGTTTTCATGCCCTCCCACGGGACTAGTGACCCAAGAAGGGGGAACCCACTTTTTCCCTCCCAGGTCTCTCTGTCCCGGTTTATGCACTCTTTAGGTGGTTCTGTGATTTGACTTGACAGAATTAGTCCCCAGTGCCAGCTTCTGCGGCTATGCCCAAACATCCCTCACCCACTCTAATTTATGCTTGCACCAGCAGGAATAATCAGCCCAGCCTGGCTTTTCCCTGATCTATTCCACATGCAGCGCACAGGTGTTGTAGCCTTGCATAGTCTAGTCTGTCTCTATCCCAGCCCAGGCTCTCCGGTGGGAGTAGCTGTCCGGCGAGGGAACCAGCCCCTTAATCCCCCCGCCAGTTCTGCCCCTCCCTTCCTTCCTGGATCTCACATGTGCTGGTTGGGTGCTGCATTCATATCCAGTACAGGCAACCACGCCCTGGCATTCCATAATGTGTACTAGTTTTGTCGTGACCAAACCCAGCTCATCCCACACTCTGATCTGGTGATCGGATTTGCCAGTGGGTGATATGGACTGATTCAGCCTGGCCTGCTCCTGACCCATGCTGAATGTGTGCCAGTGGGAAACTTTCCATGGCCTATTCTGGACTGTTTCCTATCATGCTTCTTGCGCTTGCCTGCAGGGACTGTGTCCTGCCAGAGGAGTTGCCCAGGCTCCTCCATCAGAACCCCTCCCAATGGCAGGTTTTGCGCATGCCAGGGGGTCCTTGAGCCAACCCAACTCAGTTCACGTCCTGTCCTAGCAGGGACAGTGGCTTTTCCTGGCTGGCTTTCACCCCATTCTGGTTCTTGTTGTTGGATGTTTCAGCCCGGCCATGGCTCGTCCATACCCACATACAGCTCAAACATGGCTCAGTAGGGGGTTGAGACCCAGCCTAGTCAGTCCCACATCTACCCCCTGGTTCTCCATGACACCAGATGGTGTTGGGGTCTGAACTGGCCTGGTGCATCCAATCCCAGCCCACACTAGTGCCTCGGGTGACTGCAACTGTTTCCTAGATAGAACGCAGCTCCAATTCTAGCACATACGCCCCTTGGTGGGAACCTCAACCTAATTAGGGTATCCCGTTACCTCCCCGATTGGGCTTGTTCCTAGCTGTAAATCATGCACCTGCCCGTGGTTGCTCTGAGGACCAGTAGATGCAAGAGCCTAGCTCGGTATGACCTGTGTTCCATGCTGGTTTCTAGTTTTGCTTGTAAACAAAGGTTTGCTCAGTCCTGCCCAGTACATTACGTTCCATTACCAATTTACACATTTTGGAGATACTATGCCCTGCTAGTCTGACCCCCAGATCTGGACGGCGTGTTCACCAGCGAGAGCTATGACTCGCCAGGGGAGCTTCCCAAGTACCTCCACTTGATCCACTCCCAAACCCAGTTTACATACATGCCATTGGTTTTTAGGCCAGTGCCCGGTGTACTCTGGCCTCCCATTTGGCCTTGTATGAGCTGGTGAATGTTGCAGCCCGGCCCACCCCACAGCCTATTCAGGATGCACATTTGGGTGCTGCTGCCTTGCCCAGTCCAGTCTATGGCGGATCCCTTTACCTGTGATTGATGGCAGGCTCCTTGGTCACACCTAGCTTAGTCCATAACCACCTAAAATTTAGGTTTACCAGTGGGGCCAAACTTTCTACAGGGTGTGGCCCACACATCCTGCACAGAGTCCACCCCAGGATAAGGTTCTAGAGTGCTAGTTAAAATTATGGACCTGCCTAATGTGACCAGTCTCCTGAACCAACATCATGTCAGGCAAAAAAATTTCCTGCTAGACAATCTGGGGGTTATCTTCTGCATTATAGGTGTTCAAAGCTCAGCATTATTGAGTGATTAGAAGTTCTCCAAAAGAAGAGTTACTGGCGTTGGGAATCTTTAGGATTGACTCAGAACCCAGAAACAGTGGGGTCACCCTAGAGCTATCTAAGCAGCAATTCGGACATCCATTACCCCAGAGCTTCCCGGCCGGGCGGCCAGCAGGCAAAGCCTGGCACCACATGGTGCCCTGGATGAGGCCGAGGACTCGTTCACTGCCTTGCAGCAGTGTCTTTGGCGTGAGCCCCCAGCATTGGGTCCGACCCGGCAGGGGCAGCCCCCACAGCCGCCACACTGTGAGGAGCGGCAGTTGCCCCCGAATCCCAAGGCCCGAACCCCGTACAGTCTTTAGTCAAGAAAAAGAAATCAGAGAAATTGACATTAGAAAGGAGGAAGTGAAATTATCCCTGTTACAAATGCCAGTCTTAGTGCTTTACTCCACTAAACCACTATTATAGTTCATAAGGAGTCCAACAAAGCAGCAGGATATAAAATCAGCACACCAAAGTCAATAACATTCTTATACATCTACAATACTCTTTCTGAGACAAGACTAGTAAAATCAATTCCATTTCTGATGGCTACAAAAATTTCAAATACCTTGGAACAAATTAAAGCAGGATGAAAAAATTTCTACAATAAAAATTGTACAACATTAATAAATAAAGGGATTGGAGTGGTGGCTCAACAAGCTAATCTTCCACCTGCAAGCACTAGAATCCCTTATGGGCACCTGTTAGTTTTCTGGCTGCTCCAGCTCTGGCCCTGCTCCCTGCTTCTGGCCTGGGAAGGCAGAAAAGGACAGCCCAAGTCCTTTGCCATGGCACCCAAGTGGGAGACCTGGAAGAAGCTTTTGGTTCCTGGCTTTAGATTAGCACACTCTAGCCATTGTGGCCATTTGGGGAGTAAACCAGAAGATGAAAGATCTTTCTCTATTTCTCCTATTCTCTGTAAATCTGCCTTTTAAATAAAAAAAATAAATCTTTTAAAAATAAAATAAATTTTAAAAGACTTAAACATGGAAAAATCCTCCACAGCCATGGATTATGGCAATGAATAGCATCAAAATATTCATGACATCAAAAGCCATTCAGAATCACTGAAATCCCAATCAAAAGCCCATTAAGGACGTTATTTACTGAACTAGAAAAAAATTCCTAAAACAAAAACCCCAAAACTGGCAAAGTAATAATCAATAAAAACAAATCTGAAGGCATCACAACACTAGATTTCAAGACATAATATAAGGTTGTTTCAATTAAAAAAAAAAAAACTGGTACTGCTCATAAATGGGCAAGTATGCCAGTAGAAAACAAAAGAAACCAAGAAAATTAACCTATACATCTACAGCTAAATAATCTGACAAATGAGCTAAAGTCATTCCTGGGAGAAAGGAAAGCCTTTTGAACAAGTTGTGCTGGGAAAATTGGATTTCCACACACAGAAGTTTTCAACAGGACCCCTACCTTGTACCCTACATAAAAATCAACTTACCATGGTCAAGGATCTAAGATTAAGACATGAAACCATCTAATTACCAAAAGAAAATAGAGAGGAAATGCTGAGACATCAGCTTAGCAAAGACTTCTTGGAGAAGAGCCCAGAAGCACTGGAAATAAAAGCAAAAATCGGCAAATGGAGTTAAATCAAGCTAAGACACTTCTGCACAGCAAAGTAAATCACAAAGAATGAGAGAAAACATTTGAAAAAATTCATCAAATAAAGGATTTACATTCAGAATATAACAAATTCAAGAAATTCAGCAACAGGAAAACAAACAATTCAGTTAGCAAACAGGCAAAGGAAATGAACCGGTATTTTCAAAGGATGAAAAGTCAACGCACAAAAGACACATTAAGACACGCTCAGGATCACTAGCCATCAGGAAAACGCAAATAAAAACACATAAAGATGTGTCCCGATATTCCAGCGAGAATGGCAGCTATCCAAAAATAAAAGCTAGCAAATAGTGGCAAGGTTGCAGAGAAAAAGTGTTCTAATACACTGATGGGATGCAAATTAGCACAATCGTTATAAAAGACATCATATAAAGTCATCAGAAAACTAAAGCTAAATCTACCACATGACCCAACTATTCCCCTCCTGGGAATATATGCAAAGGAAATTAAATTAGCATATGAAGAGATAGATACTTGCATTCTCGCACTGATGGCATCTCAATTCATGGTGTTTGTGAAAACACAGAATTAACCTAGATGTCTAGCAAGTGAAACAAACGTGCAAATATTACTTAGCCATTAAAGCAATGAAATCTTGACATTTTCAACAGACTCAAAATGATGCTACATTTTATTTTATTTATGGAACTTAACATACAAAGAGTTAAACATAAATTAACATATAAATGACAATGATGTTCTGTACCTACAATGTGATCATTTATTATAAACCCCGACTCTGCTTGTAACAATATGTATATTACATAATACCAACAGTTGAAGTAAATGTGGTAAAATGCCTAAAAGGTGTAAAATTTAAAAATTGCATCCAGTAAGAAAAAAAGGAAAATTTAGAAACTACATACTGTTTTTGTGAACATTTCTGACCCATTTTAAACTGAAAAAAGAATAAAAGATAAAAAATATTAGGAGAAATATTGCCCTTGGGTGATGTTGTGTGTCAGTGTTGACTTGATCACGAAGAAACATATTGAAAAATGATCAATATTTTAATAGCTGTAGTTACATATATTTTTAAAGATTTGTTCATTTTTATTGAAAAGGCAGATATACAGAAAGCGGGGAAAAACAGAGAGGAAGATCTTCCATCTGATGGTCACTCCCCAAGCGGTCGCAATGGCTAGAGATGAGCCAATCCGAAGCCAGGAGCCAGGAGCTTCTTCTGGGTGTGTGCATGGGCTCAGGGCATGGGCATGGGCTCGGGCTCAGGGCCGTCCTGTACTGCTTTCCCAGGCCACAAGCAGGGAGCTGGATAGGCAGTGGAGCAGCCAGAACATGAACTGGTGCCCATATGGAATCCTAGTCTTGCAAGGAGAATAGCCAGCTGAGCCATCACGCTGCGTCCTGGAATGTTTAAATTTTTTAAAAAGGAAAGATCTAAACACCAACCGTGAAGCATAGGTTTAAACTGAAAATGTTTTCATAATAAAAAATGTTCAGTCTAATTGAATCTTAAAGGTTTAAGCCTTCATAAGCAGTTTCTTTAACTGGCTTTCTAAAATTACTACATTTCTTAGGTCCAGAATATTGACAACTCCACATAAACTCAGGCTCAAATTTTCATAAAAGAATTTGTTCTTTTTCTATTGCTTTTCCAGTCAGAAAGGAAAGTAGAGGGCAAGTTTGACTGGTGAGATGAATGGTACACAGATTTTAATGCCACATCCCTCTAATGCCACATACTAACTTCATTCAAATACTGAATCTTCAGTAACAGGCATTTTGTTCCCAATAGGAAAGGATAAAGAACAATCTATTTGATCATTACAGACTGTTGAATGGAAATCATCCATGCTCATTGATGGGAATAGACAACAACTATACTGGTTTCTTTAGCATTTAGCATTGATACAAGAAGAGGCTTTGTCATGGAGGGAGAAAAGAATAAAGAAAACCTCAGTCACAGTTAGAAGTTAATGTGATATTGTTGCCCAAATTCATAGAGATTCCCTTAAATCACTTGAAATGAAATACAAATTGATTTCACCAACTCTCCCTTAAAGAATTAGCCAAATCCACCTCCATGAGAAAACTACATATATGCAGTTTATTGGTGTATTAATGATTCATGTGGATATTCTATAACATCCTTAAGATATTTTAGCAGACCTGCATCAGTCCTCAATATTCTCACAACTAGAAATGAGAAATTGTAACAGGGGCACAGGTTTCTGAAATCTAGATGCATTGCTGTCTTACACTGTTACCATTCACTGTTTAAATAATACCCAGTTTATTTTTAAAAGCATGAGTGGATCTCCTGTCATCAGATCTCTTTAAGTTCTCAGGTTGAGAAATGTACACTGGAAATAATAAGATATAAGACATTGCAGCATGGCAGCTCAACTCACAGTTCAAACATTTAAGTAGACCCTATTCATGCTATAAAATGGATTTGGTCAAAATTAGCCACCTTCCATGAGAGTCTTTGCTGGTAAGAGGCTAGGAAAACTTACCTCTCATTTTTAATCCATTATGTAGACAACATACACACAGATTTGGGGAACGTGGTGGTATTGTTCATCATGGTTACAGTTACACATAATGAAAAGCTCAGTCACTAATATTAGCTTATTATTTACTGAGACTCTAATAATTCTCTCGACTGCAATGAAATGTGAGACACGATGGAAAGTCATTGGTGAGTCCATCCTCAGGCATGGGTTGAGGCCTATAACCCAGCTGGTATCATCCTTTATATAAACAGCTCTCCTTGTTAAATGGTACGGATATCATCAAATATTTGAAATAATAATTAAGTAGAGCAGGTAGGCATCAAAGTGAACTTCCTGACCAGCTGGATTGAATCAGTGCTTAATTAAACCCAACCGTGTAACCTGGTGCTGCAACTTCTGTTTCCTACTAAGCTTTAGCGGAATTTCTTTTCCAGGTCACATCCCCCTGCTACTAATTACTGAAAGCCTCATTAACTCCAATCCCACCCAGCCTTTCTGGAACTGATTCATGCATTTTTTCTCATCTTAATGGACAATTTTAACCACCTCTACTGTCTTCTTACGACATTAAGATACACGACACCATCCATTATCCTTCTGGGAGGAATGGCACTGGACAGACGAGTGAACACTGTTAAATACTGAAGTCCCCTTGAGCTCCTTGGGGTGAGCTGGATTTTGTAGGTTCCTGGTTCTTACTAAGAAGATGGGGGTGATAAGCTAGATTAAAATCATAAGAGGTTTTAGTATTATTCACCCCAGCATATAAAAAAATGGGATCACATATCTGGAATCTCATTCTGTCCAAAAACATGATTTCTTTGTTTCTGAATGAGTCTTTTGTACAGGCAATTTCAGGTTTTTTAGGGTTTTTTGCCTTTGGGGGGGGGTAGGGAGGGGAGATGGTCAGTTCTCAAGAAGCCAGCCTGCATGTGATTCACTTTTCCACATCACCTTCAATGGTGCTGCTCTCCCCAGCGGCCTGCACGCTCTACATTTTGAAGCACAGCTATAGAATAACTTTACTTTTACCTCCAGAGTCCTAGCATTGCCACTCCTATGGACTGTATTCCATGATTCTTTAGAAGTTCTGTGCTGTGCTAAAGTATATAGAATTCAGTCATGTGACACTTTAAAACCATCTGGAACAAGTGCTCAATTTGGGGCTTGACATGGTAGCCTAGCGGCTAAAGTCCTTGCCTTGAACACACTGGGATCCCATATGGGCGTCGGTTCTAATCCCTGCGGCCCAGCTTCCCATCCAGCTCCCTGCTTGTGCCCTGGGAAAGCAGTCGAGGATGGCCCAAAGCTTTGGCAACCTGCACCTGCGTGGGAGACCCCAAGAAAGCTCCTGGCTCCTAGCTTCAGATTGACTCAGCTCCAATTGCTGTGGCCACTTGGGGAGTGAACCAGCACTCTGTATCTCCTTCTCTCTGTAAATCTGCTTTTCCAATAAAACTATATAAATCTTTAAAAACATTTTTAAAAGGTACAGAAATAACAGACATCTGTGTTTAGGTAAAAACCATTTAATGAGAAAATAAATCCAAGTCATTACCTGAAAATTATCCAATTTTCTCCAATTGTTGGAGAAAAGTAGGAAACCTCAAGATGGAAATATATTTGGTATCATTAATTAGTGGTCATGAGAAATTATTAAAAGCAGCCAGAAATAAAAGACACCACCTATTATTCACAACCGACTTCTTGTTAGAATCTATGCAGGGTACGTGACCATAGAACAGCAGATTGATGTGCTCAAAGGAAAAATACCTGTTAAGTTACAAGTCTTCCTTAATTTAATTCAATGATTAAATAATGCCTCAGTACCAGAGTAACTGAGAGAATTATTAGCAACTTGTACTGCAAGGGAAAATAAAGCTATTTCCTTAGGCAGAAAGAAAAATGGTGCATATACAACTAAGCTGCTATGTAAAGAGGGCAGAGTGCCGGAAATGGTAATTATGTTGGTATATTTGAAAGACTCTCTTCTCATTTACTAATTTTTAAAAACTATTTATTTTCATTGGACAGTCAGATATACAGAGAGGAAGAGAGACAGAGCAGAAGATCTTCTATCCAATGATCCACTCCCCAAGCAGCTGCAATGGTTGGAGCTGAGCCAATCCGATGCCAGGAGCCCAGGAGCTTCTTCTGGGTCTCCAAACTGGGTGCAGGGTGCCAAGGCTTTGGGCCATCCTTGGCTGCTTTCCCAGGGAACAAGCCGGGAGCTGGATGGAAAGCAGGGCTGCAGGGATTAAAACTGGCACCCATATGGGATCCCAGTGCATTCAAAGTGAGGACTTTAGCCACTAGCCTACTGCACCGGGCCCTCATTTACTGATGTTTTTAGCAGTAATTGTTTTCAAGCAAAAATAATGGATTTTTAAGTACATAAGTTATAGATGTGAGACACATGACCACAGCACTAAAGGCAGACTTGTATGTGTACTGATGTCAAGTTCTCAGACTTTATGTGAGGACAGACTGTGATACGCTAATGATATGTACTTTAAACCTTCACCCATAAATCTCCAAAACAGAAGTGAGATAAACTATGAGCTGATGCAAATTTGGAGAGAAGGTAGGAAAAAGGACATGGAAAGAGGAACAAATAGAAATATGATTAACTCACACTTGCTCATGTTAATTGTTACTTTTAATGGAAAGTGTAGAACATTGTGAGTGGAAGGCCAGAATGGTCAGGTTGCAGCTAAGAGGAAGCTCGGACATTCTGGGTGGAGCTCCTGGCGCCCGGGTTTGGCTCAGGACCACCTGCAATCACTGTGACCATTTTAGGAGCTAGCAAGCAGATGGGAGCTTTGCTCCTTTGTCTCTCAAATAAAATAATGTAAAAATTTTTGACGTTTTATTCCATAACAATTTTAAATTTATAAAAAAAATATGATGTGGTGACACAGAGTTCCCATACACCCCTCATGAAGTAAAAATATGAGTGAATTGTAAAAGATACAAATTATATTTCAGTAAAGTTAAATGGAAAGAAAAATGTAAAAGATTTACCCTGAAAGAAAAGAATTTTCATATTACACAACAGAGATGAGTGTTAGCAAAACAACTTTAACATTATACAAGATTCTTGAAATTGAAATACTGAGCAACTTTTAGTTCACTTCATAAACATGTTAAAAATTAGTTTTCAACAATTATTTATTACAATTCCCACGACGAGCATTTATTTTTATATAGAGTGATCTTTGCTGTGTTTGATTGCTTATGTCTTAATTATAATTATTGTTTGGTGTGAAATATTCAGATTTTTATGGCAGAATTTTTTAAACATACATTTATTTTTATTGGAAAGTCAGATATACAGAGAGGAGGAGAGACAGAGAGGAAGATGTTTTGTCCGATGATTCACTCCCCAAGTGACTGCAGTGGCCAAAGCTGAGCCAATCCAAAGCCAGGAGCCCGGAGATTTTCACTAGTCTCCCACACGGGTGCAGGGTCCCAAGGGTTTGAGCTGCTCTCGACTGCTTTCCCAGGCCATAGGCAAGAAGCTGAACAGAAAGCATGACCGCCAGGATATGAACTGACACACATATGGGATCCCGGTGTGTGCATGACAAAAACTTTAGCCACTAGGCTATCATGCCAGGTCCCAGAAAATATTTAAATCACTAATTTCAATTCTATCAATAGGGTATCAATAAGCACACTCCTTATATAGGACAAAAAGTGGAGTATTTCTGCCTAACATGTGTTACTCAAGTCAGAATCTTTGCCTAATGGATTGTATACAATTTGGACATTTATCAAACTTAGTTTTTCATTTAAAACATATTTTCAATACTAGATATTACAGGAAACTAAGGAAATGCTTAATGAATACTATCATTGTGTTCTAACTTCCCAAAATGAGTCCCTACATTACAAACTGGAGTTACAGAAAGTAATTTGTAAATTCGAAATACATTTTTTTCTAGTCAAAGAACTGTTTAAATGGTATTACTCCAAAACAACACAAATATGAACTACTTTCATTATTCAAAGTAGCTTTGATTTTCAAAAAGATCTAATGAAATAATTTGTCTTGAGGGATGGTTTTGATCTATAAAAACCAAAACTGAGACCAAACATTCATAGCTTTTAGGAGTCTTCCAAAGGCCACAAAAAAATATGTATTATGAAAACACTCTTCACAGACTAATGTTTGGGCAAAATAAACACCCTACCATTTTATTTCATTTTTCCATAAACATTTTGAAGTTCCCTCATTTTCTGATTAGATGTGTCCACCAGCTTGGGTGTCAGTGACAGTGGCTCCACACTGAGAAGTTCTCAGGTTATGCCTTTCCTTTCAATAAGGATTGATTCGCCACCAAGCACATTCTAACACTTTCATGTACAGTGAAATGACAGTCAACCCCTGCTCCGCTCTTACACAATCACAAGTAAAATCAAGAGGAAGTTGACAAACGAGGACAAAGGAGCCACAGAAGCACAACATGTATTAGGAACTGAGCTGGGGAGTGTGACAGAAACAAAATCCAACCAAAAAGAAGCTAAATATGCATGTAACCTTTGGAATTGTATCAAGAAATTCTGTAGCCAACATTTGAAAAAAATAAACTTGCACAGCATATTCTATCAGAAACAGACTGTTCAATACTTAGAGAAAAGAAAGTTGAGTTAGAAAAGCAGGTTGTATAGGGAGTGTGAGTTAGACATGCACTTGTGCTTAGAATGGAGGCTGAGACCAGATCAGCGGTTCAAATCCTGGCTCCATCGTTTGCTGCTATGGGGCCTAACTGATGTCACTGGTTTTGTTCGTATGTTAGTTGCATCATCTTCACAAAGGACTAATTCCAGAACCTGCTGCCAAAACCCTGGGCGCAGAGGCCGGGGATCTACTACATTCTGTGTTTTGTTATTTGCTTTCCAGGTGATTCTATTGAAAAACTAGCTTTGGGAACCAGTTTGTAAAAGACAACATCTAAGATTTTTATAAAGTTGTACACTCCTAAATACTATGAATTCAAACTTAGCTAGATACTTAAGGTATATTTTCTACCGTTCAAATTGTGTGATAGCTACATAGACACAGAAATTCCTTGGTAAAAACTCATTCTAAAAACACATTTTCGTTTTACACACCAAGACATGAAAGAGCTATGACAGTTAAGTAGCAAATTCAAGCCCCTGGCAGAACCTAGGGAGAGTTTTGTTCACTTGCAGCTTTCCACAATATGCTATTTTATTTCTTATAATACTAATGCTACATTTTCTATGTATAAGTAAATTTTATACATCTTATAATTCATTCTGTTACTTTCAGTTTAGGAAATTGTTGAGCTCACTATACAACACTCTAAAATGACATTTCTATGAATTTATACTTAACAATGGAAGTTCTGCTTCCGCATCTATAAACTTAACTCTCACAAGCACACTGAAGAGAGCTCAGCCTGACCCCAGAGAAGGTGCCAGTGACAGTGCCAGAAAGAGAAAAAAAAAGATGTCTGAGAACCAGAATTACAAAACAATCTTTTTTAAATTGTAAAACTTCTGAAATTTCTAATGAAACAACAAAGTTCAGTATATTACATACCCAATTCTGTGATCTACAAGAAATGCTGTGCTAATTTCTACCAGATTTAGCCACGGTATATGAAATCCCTCACTGCCCTAAGAAGAGACCCTTACCCTTCTGGGTCCCTGAAACATTATTTTTATAGATACATAACTATATAGGGAGACTATCATACCCAGTAGCATGGTGTTGTAAATTTCTATTTTTCTTCCTGTTATTGATTTCGTTTTGTGGCTTTTCATTTAAGTGGATGTATAGTAACTGTGTGATGGAGACTGTCATATCCAGATGTGAGGATACACTGCAGTATGCATCTCTACTTCCAGATCAAAGATGGATTCCCAATGAAACTGTTGAATATATCTTGACAATGGGATGCTGGACTTTCTGCCACGGTCCACGCCTGCAATGATGGACTTCTGACTGTGTATGAAGAACGATAGCATTGTGATGACATAGGGAACTCAGTGCAGAGGAGAATTGGGGAGGTGGTAAGGGAAATCCCAGGGCCTATGGAACTGTATCATAATGATAACAATAATAATAACAAATGGAAAAAAGATATTTTTGGTTGGAGACGCAGATTTACAGAGAGAAGGAGATACAGACAGAAAAATCTTTTGTCTGCTGGTTCATTCCCCAAATGGCCACAACAACTGAAGCTGAGCTGATCCAAAGCCAGGAGCCAGCAGCCAACAGCCAGAAGCTTTCTTTGGGTCTCCCACGTGGGTGCAGGGTCCCAAAGCTTTGGGACATCCTCGACTACTTTCCCAGGCCACAGGCAGTGATCTGAATCAGAAATGGAGCAGCTAGGACGCAAATCAGTGCCCACATGGCATCCTGGCACGTGCCAGATGAGGACTTAGGTACTGGGCCATCGCGCTGGGTCCCCCCTGGAACATTCTTGCATATACACTTGACTGTATCTTATCTTAATTCCTAAATCTTAAACGAGGGCCAATAGACACATTTATCTGCATTGGACAGTCCTGCTCTGATGTAATTTCTGGTAGGCCTGCAACTTACCTTTCCTCCTCGGTGCTCATAGCCTAGTGAATTCAGTTAACTCAGAAGAAGATATTCCTGTCAAAAGGGTGAGGGCTTCCATTCTTGCTGCACGGTTACAAATTCTGCAGATGGAGGGAGGAGTTTCCTTATGGCAGTTCCTGGTGTGAAGAGAGCTGGCCAGTTACCAAAAAAAAAAAAAAAAAAGTCACTACCATGAGAAGTTCAATTGTGATCAATTTTATTTTATAACTGCATTGTTGGGCACTTACGATAATGTGGAAGCCATCCAATATTTACTTTTTGCATATTTTTAAAACTCTCAAAGCAATACCTTTATACACAGTGTCTTTCCCATAGTAGTCACCTTTGTAGATAATTTACACTGTAGACTCCAGGATGCAATAACAATTTAGCAGATCTCCGTGCTGGCTGGGCTGCCACAGAGAGCTGTTACTATGTCAAGCAAATAGCCTGAGATTTTTGATCCTTTGAAATGGCTCCTTCAGCTGTTACAGAATACATCAGGTTTGGAAAACTTCAGTGTTGAAACCCTCCTGGGCATTGTGCATTCTAAGTCAGAATTCATGCAACTCATAATTGTCGCTGTTCCAAGCACAGCTGTAAGCATTGAATCCTACAAGATTTAGATGACCTGGTTGTATGGTATTTGACAGTTAAGTGGCTCTCAAAATATTCTGTGGGATTAACACTACCTGAAGGAGAGTGACATGAAGCAGGTGGTGTACTTGCCATGCACAATGTTCTAAATTTGTCCTGTCTTAGAATCAACCCAATGGTGGATTCATTCATGGACCTCAGTAAGGCTTTCAGTTGAGAACTGAAATGCTACAGTGATGAAGAGACTAACAGCTTCCATCGTGTCCAAGAGGTAAGCAAGCATTTTCTGACTCTGCAACCTTTTAAGATAAAAGACTGTATATCTTCAGTTACTTCATTGCACAACTAGAATGGCTTGAAAAACCAAAGCCTTCTCACATAGAGCATCCCACTGACATTTCTGGTCAGTACCTTGTTTTATTGTTTTTGGTATATTTGCATATCGCATCCAGAACTACAGATTTTCCACAGTGCTTTCTGCCTCATTCAAGTATAATAAAAAGTAGAAATCTATAGAAGCTCTAAGGTTAAACAAACTGTACATCATACAAAAAAATTAACTTAATTTACATACAGTTAAAAAGTATTGGCAATGCCCTTTATAAATCTTAGCAAAGATTCATCACAAAGGATATTACAATCAACGATGTGGTCGTCATCATAAAAATGCCATTTAGATTGATGTGAAGTGTACAGATACAGAGTCATCGTTTTGTACCATACACATTTCTTTAAGGTAACAGTAAGTAACACTCATCTAAGGTACAGGATATTCTTATTGCATATTTACTGTTGCTGAGGCAATTCGTTATGATACCATGACGCAATATCCACAATTATTTTAAATAAAAACATTTCTCCCGGCAACAATATAAAGAATACATTTTCTTTCCTAAAATTCAACACAACATTGCTACATAGAGTATTACACAAATACTGAAAAACGTGACCTTAAGGTATCTGCCAGGAAAGCAGGTGTGCATATTTGTATGAACTAACTTAGACTAGAAAAAATATTGCACAAAATCCTATTATTTTCAAAATAAAACAGGTTCCTGTCTAAATGTATGCAATTCCCTATTTCTAAGCCAAATCATAAGGTTACCCAATTTGCTCAAAACCATTCCACCTATAAAGAAGCTCTAAGAAAGAAACACTGACAACATTCCTGGGCTTGACGTAGGGGTAGCAAAAGTTCCTTGCCACATTAAGAAGTGCTCTGTGGAAACATTAGATTTGAAAATTCATTTCACATTCTAAAATGTGTACCCTGATTTGAAAATGTCCTCTCAGATTCAGTGTCTTTCATGTCAAACAAAATGGAACTCACAATCAGAAAAATTCATTTCTGAAAAAAAAAATAATCTTTAGGAAAGATAGATAGAAATGCTGAGTGAAGTCTGGTGCAAAGAATGTTCACAGTGTTCTGGAATCTTCCCAATTGAACAAACAGCGGATCCAGTAGCATCTCTGGGGCTCTGCGTTGGATGACGCCACTGAATTCTTACAGTGCACTAGCATATGTTTTGAAAGGGTGATGAGATTAATATTATTACAATTGGATGCTGAACAATATACACCTACAACTTCAGATATTCCTAAATGGAGTTAAGTGGCCTAAGCACTTTGTCCAGGAGCAGAATTCTGTTACCCAGATTCCTGGGTCAGCTGGCTATGGACCAGACAATCCAATCAGCAAGGACATCGAGCTCCTACAAGTATCTGAGTCTGATCTCTAATGGTGCCTATCTTAGCAGCATTCTTACAGTTAGCATAATAATCAAGAAGAACTAAGTGAAATCAGAAATGGCATAGTTCTGTATCAACAGTTTCTTTTTTGGCATTAGAATCTTGGGCCAATAACTTGAATCAAACAAAGTACACTATAACCATCATCATCATATTGTTATTGTTAACAGAGACATGGAATTTCTTCACCTTTTCACTGATTCCTTCAATGGGACTATTTGCCAACATCACTGATTATCTTCCCTGTATAAATACTCTGTGAATGGGTTTCTAATTTTAACTTTAAAAAAGTAGCATTATATATTGGTACCTTTCTGAAATATGCTAAAGCAGGTAAACATCAAAATATGCCGCACAGACACATTACTACTTACTGAACCTACAGGTCCTCACTTCGCCACAACTGCTCCATCTCTCTGAACTACAGTGACTGTAAATTCCAGGGACAAAAGGAAAGAGTTATAGTGAGTTCAAGAAGGCTAGGGATTCTGTACCAAAAACAAACAAACAAACAAACAAACAAAAAAACCAAGGCTTACCAGTTCTATAAATCCAATAGAGACCAGGTATTGCTTCTTTGTACGATGATTTCTAACATCATGGGAGCTTATAAAGATTTGATAAAGTTTCACCAGAAAATATGGTCCATGGTAGAAAATAAGATTAAATACTTTTATTTCAGAACTTGCTCTAACTTCACTGTGTGCTCCACCATAATACTACAAAGTTGAGTTTGTCGTTGAGCAGCCTTTAAATACTCAAAGGGCGAATGCTTTCAAATACTAGTACTTATTACTACTTTTCTAGATTTTTCAAGACCAATACTTAGAGCTTTTGTTTTTGCTTTTATTTTTAGCACAGGCCAGTAAAATCTGCATGTTAAAGTAAGGCACAAATTGCTCTAAGATACTAAGACAAAATTAGGTTGGGAGTAGCTAAATATCCTTAAAACACAGTATCACGGCCAAACACCTTACAAGGTGACTCAGTGTAGAAAAAGAACTTAGATTTCAGAGGCCATGATGTGGTTGTTAAGCTAAAGGACTAAATCCCAGCCTGGTCTCTGCCACACTCATCGGTATCTTATTCCTGAAACTATGAGTTGCGGAAAAAGAAGAAACAGTTCATTTCAAAATTCAGATCGAAAGGCTGTTGAATATTCTTTTCACAAATTATGAAGGACTGTTTGCCTGGCAGGTTACCAATCAGAGTAACGTTTTAACCTTCTAACTTAAAACACTTCAGTTAAATAAATTGGAATTTTAAAATGAGCAGCTGAAGCAAAATTTGTCAGGAATGTTGGGTCTTTCTTTTGTGCTTAAAAATAAATAGTAAACTCTTTTCCTCCAGTATACATGAAGGCCATTCTTAAAAAGAAACCAAGACCACTCCTCCTCTACATGCACAAATAAGTAATCGTCTCAATTAAAAATAATTATAGAGTTTGAATGCAGTTTAAAAAATCATGGCCTTTTTTTGATAATTGACTTTAATAAACATTTTAAGTAATGTTTTTATAATCCCATCTTATAGAGTTTTAATTAAATTATATTCCTTCAATAAATGTTTTAGAGTGCAAACTTTATTGGGTTCTTGAATAGTTTCTCAAACACCCTTTCTCTAGAGATAATATTTTGAAAACCATCATGAATGGGTACGGGCAGAGCAGAGACACTGTACATACCAACAATGCATCTAACCGTAACATCTCCAGATGTAACTAACCGTAACTTCTCTAAGATTTCTCAGTCTCACCAACCTGGCAATGCAGCTTATCATGAAGCAATCTTAATTCCTTTTCAAGGAATTCCAAAGCTCAACAGAGAATGTCAGGGAGGACACCAAATTCCCCCCAGAAGTCCTCTGAATTCAAGTAGATAAACCAACCTCTGCTACAGTGGAGGGGTAGAGGATGTCCACTTCTTACACGTACGTGGGTTTCTCAGTGATCCACCAGGCAGTGGACAGGGAAAGGAGGAGCTGGGATGGAGAGAACTGGTGAACACCACCACAGGCAGGTGGCCAAAGGCAACAGCAATACTGACAGATCATGTACACGGAGCATGCCCCCCACATGAGGTGATGGAAACGGTACTCTGCTTCTGTGATTGTTCCATTTCAAAATCATCATCTCAGTGTTAGCTTGACAAAAACATCAGACAAATTCTTAGAGAGGGGTACCCTGCAACACACCTGACCAGCACTCCTCAAAACTGATACTGGTCCTCAAAAATAAGGGAAATCTAAAGAAACTGCCAGGCCAAAAGGGTCTGAGCAGAGGTGGTGACTTCATGGAACATATGCCCTAGATGAGATCCAGGGACAACAGTTGGCATAGCAGGGAACCAAGGAAACCTCATGGATGTGAGGACTCTCTGTGCTGGCACATCATTGGAGGCAAATGGGCAAAACTAATGCAAGATGTTGGGGAGAGGGGTCCTCGATGCAGGGAGCACTGGGACGCCAGCATTGCCTTTGGGTGGCTTTTAAAATGCAAAGCCAACTATTTAAAAAGCAAATTGGATATACCAATACGAAACGTTTTGGCAATGTCTGGATAGTTGATGTTGAGTCGGCCTTTTTGCAGTGGAGCCCTGATACTAACAAAGGTTAAAGGAGAGGCTGTGCACCTTTTCTGAGCATCTCATCTGTAAACACAAGTCATTAACTTAACCTTGTAATACAGCACTTCGTACGCTTCACTGAGCCAAACGTATGGAATTTACACCTTCCTCTGTTTTGGAAAACATGACTACAGGGTCTCTATGTAAGCAAATTAAACATTTACATGAGTGAGTTTTTTAACTTTCAGAAGTGAATTTTGACCTTGATTCCATGAATAGAAAAAGGCATTATTGCTCTGTAGAACAGTAATAACTTATCTTTCAAACTTTCACAGGTAATTTTATAAATTACTTAAGTATGCTCAATATAGATTTAAGATTAAGGCAATTAGTGGGCTAACAGTTTCATCAGCTTCAGGCTAGGTTTGATTAGTCCATGCCCAACCAGATTAGTACAGTACAGCACAGGATTATGTATGCATATTTAGTTTAAATACAATAAGTGGCATTAAGCACCAAATAATGGGAAATCATATGCTCAATACATAGTTGCAACACACACACAAACGAGTACCTGATTTCATAGCACAGTAGAAGAGTTGGCCTTACACCATGAGATGAGCAGGTGGGGGAATACATGTTCCGAACACACACACACACACAAAATTAAATAGTAGTAAGAGTTGTCATTCCTACAAATAATTCTGCTTACTATACAGATTACATAGAATTGCCAAACATCTCCAGAAAGGAAGCTTAGATGCAAATGACTGATTGCCGATTGGCAATTTAGGCTTTGTTTCCACTGGTGTTTTCCTCCGGGCCATGGTAGCCTTGTTGAATGTCAGCCGTCAAGTGACATAGGGACACGACTTCGTGGAACAGGCCGGGTTCTTCTGAAGTCTCTTTGGCTTCTTTTCCTTCTTTCTCCCAAGGAACAGAAGTAGATGGACATCGCCCAAGGCTGGGGACAAGGGGATCGTCAGAAACCGGGGGTAACATTTCCTTTTCCGTTTTTTCTCGGTCAGTTTGGGAAACCTCAGAGAGAGCTGGCCGGAAGTCCAAGCCGGAGGGAGCAGCTGGCTTCCCCGCCACAGCAGGGCCATGCATGCTGTGGGTGCTGCGGCGCTTTTCACCCTTCTCCTCCTTCCAGATGAACAGAGACTCTGTCAGACCGCTAGAGGAAATCCGCTTCCGGGGCGAGGGAGGCAGGTGTCTGCCATGGAGGACGCTGTCGTCCTGTCCCAGATGCCATCCGGCTGGATCACCGGAACCCCCACATAGAAGGGACAGGTTGTTCTCACTGGGAGCATTGGACTTATTCTGAGAGAAAAAAGGACAAATTCAGAATGCTTCCAGTAAAACAAAAACATTAGCCGTTCGGCTCTGTTTTGAACTCAACGCTAGTATCTTTCAAAGTTGGTTTTCTGAAAGTCCTCCCAGAGGGACTACAATATTGAGAGCTACATTAAAAACCCCAACTTGCAATGAAACAGGCTAGGCTTTGGTTTGCAGGTGCTTAGAACTGTCACTTACCTAATGCAAAGCAAATCCAAAAAATCAGAGCAACATTTTAGTCCCACTGTGCTTGCCACTCCTCACAGCATCTACTGTGCTCTCAAAGAATTTAGAACCATTTGTGTACAAACATTGTCACCTTTTGGAGTGACAGCATCGGGGAAAATGAGTTGGATGTATAGTTATTAAGTGTTGGAAAGCTTGGAAAATAAAGGGAAAATGTGGGAACATTCTGAATTTTAAAAATCGGAGAAAAACACCTGTAAAATTGGATTGCAAGAAAGTATTGCTTGACAGAAGCATTTCAGTTACTGATAATAACCACCAGAACAGGGTAAGTGGTGGGAAGAGACTGGAATATTATTCCCAATGATAATTCCCTATGGTGACATTTTGCTGTCTTCCTGAGCCTCTGTCACCCATTTAGACCAAGACTGCGAGATCAGGTAACCGCAGCAAGGCCAAGAATGCTTTCATTTAACTGCATAAATGAGAAAGTCTACTCACAGTGGGTTTGTAATCAATATCATCCATTGATTTAAAGAAATCCAGGCTCTTGGCAGCTGCCAGCTTCCCCTGGTCTGAGCTGTGGGTGCTCAAGGTATCAAGGATCTCGCCCAGTAAGTCCATTTCCCCAGAGTAAGGGATCTTCTCTCTGGGGTCAGCAGAGTCATCACTTTCATAAAAATAAGCTGGAGCTTCTTCACCATCCTCGGAAGACAACCTGGAGGAAGAGGAGACGGGTGGATGAGCTCGTGTGCTGTGTGCCGGCAGCCTCTCACCAGTTCCACGGCCCTGGAGAGAGTCTGGAAATCAAGAGTGTATTAGAGGAGCAGCCGCAAAGACAACAGGTGGCCAGTAGGAGGTCCTTCCTAGCACGTCTACAAACATGTCCACTAGCAACAAAAGCCTTGTGGTAAGTTACCTGTCTGAATCAGCAGATGGGCTCCTCCTGCTTTCCAATTCTGCCGTGTCTGGGGACTCGACTTAAAAATATGTGATACCGAGTGCACTGGGGAAGGTTGCTGCAGCCCAGACCCACTTTCAGAACTTTCATACAGCATGCCTTTTCTTTATCCTCTTACAGAAAAATATGTACTCCTTTTTTGGGATAGAGACATATTTTATAGACAAAAAGGAATGTCTATTGGTTTTTTTTAAATATTCTGTGCTAAATTCTCCTGAAGTCACTGCACACTAATTCAGTTGGTTTCAACTGTGTATGCTCACTGTTCCTGGTACTTGGCGTGCACTGCTCAGCCGCACGGTGAGAGACTAACATCATCCCAGAGATCTCTCCTGACATGACTGCCTTTCTGGTCTATCTGACTTTCCTGTCTAAGGCTCATCTCCCACAGAATTCTGCCAAGCCCTGGTTCCTTCTGTGGAAGAACAAAGCCAGCAGGCAAGTGACACTGTGGCTCCATGAGTACAGGTTCTGAACAGCCCGTGGAACCAAAATTAGTGCTCTGAGCCACTCACTGCACAGGACGCCACAATCCACTACTTACTTTTTTTTTTTTTTGGAGGGGTGTGCAGGGAAATCTTCAACACCATGATGAGGAGTGACTAATCTTTGTGTCCCACCTAGTGAGGTATGAGTAAATCCATGCTAGCCCTTTCCTGTCAGATTCTAAGCTTTACTTTTTGTTGTTTGTCTGTTTATAATCCACTACTTACTTGCTGGCTCTCTCAATGTCATCATCATTGGCATCACAGAGAGCACCATCGAGGGTCTTGAGGGGCCTCTCTAAGCGAGCCTGGAGACAAAAATTGACAATGAATCTCCACTCTAAAAATCAGTATCTTTAGTAGCAAAGCAAGATTATTTTCTAAGGGATACTTTTAGAAGAAGTATCCCTCCAAGTTTCTTCATGTTATCCAGTAACTCAAAAATCAGGGACAGGAAGATGAGCAGGGTAAGAGGCGGTATTTATCTCAATATTTACTAGTTCCTCAATTAATACATAAGAGAAATGAGTATGCAGAATTAGCACAAGCACAGGACAGTGACAAGCACTCAGTTCCTGACTCAGGAACACTTGCTGTACTGCTCTACAATCCAGTACCACCACCATGAACGCCCATCACTTGGTTTCAGTGACTAGCACCATGTGTGCTGTTGCTCTGGTCTCTCTCTCACATATTTTAGAACAGCACTTTCTTCATCTTAAAATGCAAACGTATCATTCCGAGATTTGTAAAAATGCAGTTTTTGGTTCCATGGTAGATCCAGGCTTGGGTCACAATTTTTGCATTTCAAACAAGGTCTTCGATGAAGTCAAGGTGAGCGTCACACTTTGAACAGCACGGCGTTGGGCCGCACTGGGATGGGCGAGCTACGCTTCCTGCTGATCTGTTTCTTTAGAAGCTTCAGTATCAACATTACACAACTGTTTTAGCATCCTATGATAACCACTGGCTAAATCCCAAAGCCTTGGGACCGTGCACCTGCCTGGGAGACCCAGAAGAGCTCCTGGCTCCTGGCTCCTGGCTCCTGGCTCTCGACTGGCTCAGCTCCAGCCGTTGCGGCCGCTTGGGGAGTGAACTATTGGACGGAAGATCTTCCTCTCTGTCTTAAATGCAGATACTTGACGTATGACCTATCTCTAGGAGCGATCCCTACTCTTCCTGCCCTTCAGCAGCGATGCTCACTAGCGGCAACAAGGAAAGAAGGCAATCTCTCTGGAGCCTCACCTGCCACACAGATCATCTCCCTTCGTTCTGTGGTTCACACTGTCTTTGGCCTCTGCTCCACTTACATGCTGACATAATTACCAGAATTTCCTCTCAGGCTCTCTCTTTTTCTCACCATTCTTTATATCTTTGTTCAAGAATTTCTATTACAGGAGTTACTCCCTTAGATAAGAATTAATTCCCATGCCCCACACCCCATGTGTCTCAGACACACCTGTGTGCACATCTGTCACAGGATTTGTCTGTATGTAATTACAGCTAAATTTTCTGTCACTGCACAGGCAGCATTTGAGACAGGCACCTTGCTACATTCTCTCATCCCTTCAGAAACTAGTACACTGTATGGTACCCAACAGTTCCACGGAAATTCTCAAAGACTTTGAAAGCAGCAAAATGATTATGAGGTTTCTTATCACTGTATATGCTGTGGACCACACAGGGTTGTTCTACCTTCAGTCTTCATCTTGCTAGAATATAACAGGACAAACACGGGCCTGATCCAAAGGGTGTAGGGGACACGCACTGACATGGAACAGAGGCTGTAGTCATGACGCCACATTCACGTGCAAATAGCCCAATCCAACATTTGAAATCTGTGCCAGAATCTCAATGCTGCATGACTCTGGACTTACAAATAAATACATTCAAAGAGGCTTGTATATCCAGTTATTTTTCTTGCTTTCCCAACACAAATAATCAGAATCTAATGAGAGCCTTTGTGTGACACTAAGGATAACCTTTGAGATCATCACGATCACAAGCGGGAAGAAAATTGTAAAGATGTGGTAAACACACACACACACACACACACACACACAACCTACTTCCTTTCAGGGGGATAGTGGGTATTGTCTAGAATTCTTTCCAGGATTTTCTGATACTATGGCTTGCATCATTCCTGGTCTCTTGACTACCGGCCATGCAGGATTAGAGTTTAGAGGAGAGTTTTGGTGAAGCAAAGACATCCTGTCTACAGAGACAGCATTGGTCCAGCAGAGCTGGAATTACTATAACACAGACAAAACTCAATGGTATGCCTCTGGAACTCCAGTCTTTCTGCCTGCCTGCAGACTGTCTACATTTGGATTGTCCTTTGAATCATCTTACAGGTTCTTTTAATACTGAAAGAGCTAGAAAAAGTATGAGTCACAAATTACTCGGTCATGTAAAATTATTCTTTGGAGTAGCCAGTTAATGTTTCCTGAGTAAATGAGTGTTTGCATACTACTGTAGCAGTACTCTGAATTAAACACTTGATAAGAAAATACATAATGCAAAGAAGAGAATAATTATAGAGTGACAGAGCTTTTTCAGTGTCCACAGGACACAGAGACGACCATGTTCCGTCCGCAGAGGCTCTGTATTAGGACTGTGCCACATGCCTGGGGAATGACCACAACCAGGGCTGGTTTCTTTGTCCTCAGGGACATTACATTCCAGAACAGGAGCCACGGATTCTATTAAACATTCTTTTTTAAAAGATTTATTTATTTTTATTACAAAGTCAGATATACAGAGAGGAGGAGAGACAGAGAGGAAGATCTTCCGTCCGATGATTCACTCCCCAAGTGACCGCAATGGCTGGTTCTACAGCGATCCGAAGCCGGGAACCAGGAACCTCTTCTGGGTCTCCCACATGCAGGTGCAGGGTCACAAAGCTTTGGGCTGTCCTCGACTGCTTTCCCAGGCCACAAGCAGGGAGCTGGATGAGAAGCAGGGCCGCTGGGATTAGAACCGGCGACCATATGGGATCCCGGAGTGTCCAAGTCGAGCACTTTAGCCGCCAGCCCATCGTGCCGGGCCCTCTATTAAACATTCTTACAAATATGAGCAAAAGCTAGGACCAGCATTAACTTGTACTAAGTCGTGACTGTTACGAAAGCATTAACAGGAGCTTGACCTGGTCTGGGAGGTCAGAGAAAGTCTTTATCCAAAAGAGGTTTCAGTTCAGCTCTGAAAGATGCTACTGACACACAATGAGCGTGTTTAACAGGTGCAGTAGCCCCACGGTGACACAGTGAGGGGATCTAAGGGGGTGGAAGGCAAGCACCTGTAACATGTGTCAGCTGGTGCACAGGGCTCCATTAAACCTTGGTTACACTTTTGATAACAAGATGGCAGATACATACATATATGTATATATATACACACTAAGTATATCAGTATATAGTGAGTATATAAGTAATATATACATATCAATATATTACACAGTGTGATACAATAAGTCAAAATGCATGGAGGTTTAGAAGGAGGTTGAGGAGATGAGGCACCAGGGGAACCTGAGGGACGAGGTCTTGGCAGGGAGAAGGGAGACAAGCAACAGACTTCAGGCTTACGGCTTCATCTAAAGCACAGCAGCAGAAAGCCACTTACTCAGCAGCCGCCCGCGAGCACCAGCTCCACCTCCAGCTGCACCCCTGCGACACGGCAGCGGCCACAGCTCATCTTCCCTCAGTTACTCCAGCATCGGCTCACTCTGCACATACCTGTCTGACAGTAGCTACTGTCTTTCACGACATGAGGCACGTAAGAGAAACTTTCAAAAAAAAGTTCTTTCTTCTCAAGACATTTTAAAAACAGAGGGAAAATTCCAAACTATTGAACATAATAAAGTAAGTACAGATGAATGCTTGTTACTTCTTTTGTATGAATATAGTTGAGTCATTTTTTTTATCATAGAGGAAAACTGACATAAACATCTAACACAATATAATATAACATCAAACCAATCACAATGCCAAATTATATCACCAATAATGTCAAGGCAGTTCTGGTCAGCACACTAAATGTCTTCAACAATAGAAACACGTAATTACACACAACAATCAATGACAGAGCAGACACAGAGGTGTGGAAGCTTTTGAAGAGCACAGAACTACCGAGCCACAACATCTCACAAGCTGTGCAGAGGTTACGATAATGAGCACTTCTCTTGGGAACAGGTGTCATACAAAATAAAGGTACCATATATAACACCATACAAAGTAAGTAAAGCTTCTATCATTTTGATAGAAGGGACAGAATGCAAGATGTGCCACTGGGTGCCACATGTCCCCATTTGAATTCTTACCGTGTTGTAAACGCACACATTCGTATAATGAAATTTAGATCTTGTGGAAATGTAAAACTTGAAGTACACATCTAATTTATATGAAAATTCATGACTTAAACCAAAGAAACAGTCCTCTAACAGGAAATGGCTAATAATAGTGAGAAAAAAATACCACATTAGTAGGGAAAGAAAGGACATTAGCAGAGAATTCAATGTATCAGAAAAGATGTCCTACTGGAAAAGCTGTACTTGTAGCTGTACTTAATGAACAAACAAATCCCCTGGTAAAAACAAAATGTATACATGTTAAGCACATGCAAACACGTAAATATTAAACACGTGTAAGCATGACACAGAAACTTTAAGAATCAGAAAGTGACAGAGACAGAGAAAGCATGCCACAAAACCTGTAGAACTTCATGCTTTGTGAGACCTCACGAATTTAGTCGGGTTAGCTACAACAGACACATGTTTGCTTCCATTACGCGACAAGAAGTGGCCACAGGACAGGCACGTGCGAGCACCACTGCGTGGACGCACCAGGAAGCTGGCTCAGCTTGCAGTTAGCATTCTCATCAGCAGAGGGCAGAAAAAACCTACTAAGGCAAAGTGCAGCAAGGGTTTGAATTCTTGGGGGGATCCGGATGGGCAGGAGGGTCAGGGATATTGCAGGTGCATCTAAACGTAAAATGTCGGCACCCTATCAACTGCTTTGAGCAGTCGCGATCTACGCTAATGGCTCTCTGTTCAAGAGTGCTCACAGTCCTCAGCAAATCCCCAAGCTACTTTTTGTCGCCTCACAAAAATCCCATATGAAATCATATCAGAAGTATAGATTTTATAATACTTTAAACATGCAAAATTTGAAAAAAGCTTTAAAAGCACATGTGCTTTATTTATTATTATTATTATAATTATTAGTATTACTGCTTTTAATGGCGGGGTGGGTTGACGTTACGTGCCATATCCCTGCTGGATCTGCTTCATCGTGCTGGGTGTTTCATGGATTCAGCTTCATTTCCTGAATACCCTACCACACACTTTAGTGGACACTTCTTCCCCTATTCCACATACTGGGGAGTCAGAAGTCTAACAGAGTGAAGTGCCTTGTGTGCTTGAGGTAACTATTGACACCACTGAGACTGGCCCAGAAGGTCTGACCTGCAGAGGGCACACTCGTCGGCACAGCTGTGTTAGACACGGAGCTGCCGAGAGACCCCCACGAGACAAACATCTGCGAGCAAGCCTGCCAAAGGCTTCCTGACACCGGCCAGCTAGCCTCACTTCAGAGCTGCAGAACAGCATGACGGCTAATGCTTCAGTCTGGGACATACTACAGTGAGGAACAAGAGATGAACACACAAGTCAAGGGAGTGACCGGGAAGGTGTGGCAAGGTAGGAGTGAGGGGAGTTTTGATGAGAGTTCTTTCCATCGGGCTAAAGAAAGCAAGATTCCATAGAAACATTAAAATCGTATCTCTGAGCAGGGCTGGTGCTATGTGATACGAGGTGGGGGGAAAGATTTCCAAGTGGCACACTCAGTCCATAATGACTTCAGTTTTTCCACTAACTTTACTCACTTTACTCCCTGCCACTCAACTGTCACCTAAGCGTGTCACCTTGGAAACCATATTTCACTGCAAGTAATCCCTATCTTACTGTGTCCTTTTCATCAGGAAGCATATCCTGCAGCAGTTTTGTTTCTAGTCCCATTTCCATTCAGTGTGGTTGCTCAACAGGCTAATCTTCCTCTTGTCGGTGCTGGCATCCCATATGGACACCGGTTCCAGTCCTGGCTGATTCACTTCCAGTCCAGCTCCCTGCTGACAACATGGGAAGGCAGCAGAGGATGGCTCAAGCCCTTGGGATTCTGTACCCACATGAGAGACCAGGAGGAAGCTCCATGCTCCTGGCTTCAGATCAGTTGCTGGGGTCTTTTAGATGAAACCAGAGCGAACCAGTAGATGGAAGACCATCTCTTTCTATGTTTCCTTCCTTCTCTATAAAATCAGCCTTTTAAAAGAAAAATAAATAAACCTTAATAAAAAGGAAAACTGTAACAGAATATTATTCTCATCTTTACAATAAAAAAACATTCTGTCTAATCATTCAAAAAATTGTAATTGCTCTAGACACTCTCAGAGAACTGTGCAGCAAGGCAACCAATCACATACATGATGAGCCCTTAAAGGAGAGATGAGACAAGACAGATTCTACCCTCAGCAAGATAAAGGCAGATCCAGCGGCCATGTAGGCAGCTATGGAGAAATTTGCTTAAACTTTAATAAAGCCTTTAAGGCCAGTGTGGACTGGCATGGTAGTCCGGAATAGCTGCGAGTCTCAAAGACAAGATGGGTTTGCTTTTACAAAGTCTTTTCCACGTATAAATTTCTGTAATGTGTTCGTAGTGCTCATGAAGAAGGGAACCTGTTAGTTGTTCAGGCTACAGAAGGCGCAGGTTGCTGCATGGGGACGAGCATGAAGCCTCGCGCACACTTATGGAACAAAAGCCTGACACTGCCAGCGGGCTCAGTGCTCAAGAACGGTGCAAGCAACCCTTCTCTCTGTTCCAGGAAGGTGTGAGAGACGCGCTCCAGCACAAGCATCAGCATGGGCAGGAAATGGAGCTGTGGAGAGGGTTAGGTGATCCTCACTCAGAAAAACCAGTCATGGACACAGGAAAGTGCGAGCGTGAGAAGAAGGCTGCTAGGGAGACCTGCCAAGATGGGAGCTGGATGGAGCAGCCACAGAGAAGCTACCAGGCTAAAGGCAGGTAACTAGCAGCCACGTTTTACTTCTGTGAAGGGTGGAGACCATGGGGAGAGAACCCCTGTGAGTATGTGTTGCAGGTGCACAAGGACTTCCACTAAAGCAAATGGAGAGATCTACATGAGAAGGTCCTCCACTCCATGCACAAGATAAGGTCAGCTGACAGACTGACATTAATAGCAACATCCAAATCCACTTAGACTGCAGAATGGCTCAGCTCCTATGCGAACAGCACTACACAGGAGCAGCATTGCT
This sequence comes from Ochotona princeps, assembly GCF_030435755.1. Taxonomy (NCBI): domain Eukaryota; kingdom Metazoa; phylum Chordata; class Mammalia; order Lagomorpha; family Ochotonidae; genus Ochotona; species Ochotona princeps. The sequence continues at coordinate 10,009,601 of NC_080841.1, forward strand.
TATTGCTGGAGGAAAACACTATTGAAGGGTTGCTACGTAAGAGGCACCAACATTTAGGTAAGAATTCTAAGACATCAAAATCTAAAGGAGAAACAAACATGACTGAACAAATGGGACAGAAGCACATATGACATCTATTTTGGACAAAAAAGCATCAAATAAAAATTCCAGAATTTTTTTTTAATGATATAAAAGATGAAGAATTCTTTTGACAGGCTCACCATCAGACTGAGGAAAGAACCCTTGCACTTCAAGACAGGTCAATAAAATATATCCAGAGAGGCACTTTACAGATCCGAGGGCCTGGCGAGGCCAAGGCAACTGCTCAGGTTCACTGACAGGGCGGGTGTCCCAGCCCAGGGCTTTACACTTATCAGTCCAGGCCTTTCCACCTAGCCAGGAGCGTGCAGGTCAAGTAGTGAATAAGAAAAGTTAATTTACAAAGGTCAGAGAAGGAAAAGTCTTTTGATTTGTAAATGATGGTCCTTCCCTGAGTGGAGAAGTGACTTTGAAAACCAGACAGGCAGAACTCACAGAGTGGGTACCCAGAGTTGGTGTTGAATTGATTTGGAGGAAGTCTACACTGAGCTGGGTCCAGTTCGATCATTTGGTGCCATAACTGCATTAATGCAAGGTTATCCAATTAGACTGGGGTCTGCTCTTGAATTACAGTTCAGAAATCCCCTCATTAGAGATTTTAGAGACTGAGCATTGGAAATCAAAGCTGAGGTTGATTGTTTTGGCATAGCAGGTAAACCCACTGCCTGCCATTTCTAGCTAGCATCCCATACGGCCAGTTTAGGTCCTGCCTATTAAACTTCTAATCCAGCTCCCAGCCAATGGCCTGGAAAAAGCAGCAAATATGGCCCAAGTGCTTTGTCTCCTGTGGTCCACGTGGGGGATGTGGAGGAAGCTCCTGGCTCTTGGCTTCAGCCTGGTTCAGCCTGGCCCAGCCTGGGGCCACTATGGCCATCTAGGGAGCCAATCAACTGGTGGAGAATCTTTCTCTTTCTCTCTCCCCATCTGTTCCATTATACAACTAACTTTCAAATAAAGAAGTAAATACTTTTAATAAACAAAATGAGAAACTCAAAACAACAATAATTCAGGCTTTTCATTAATTATAGAAAAGGAAGCTTAGTTGGGTAAATTACTGTATCAAAATCCTTCCCAGAAACAAAATATTTTAGAACTCATCGCTCCACTGTTGATCAGAAACTATATAAACTCTGTCCTCCCACATCCCACCTCTCCCTGGCAACACTGTCCCAGACATTCTGATAGATTTTCACGGAGGCTTTGAACAGGTAGGCCGAACGCCAAGTTTTCACAGGCCTCACCATTCGTAACACAACTGTGGACTATTAATATTTATAAAGACCAACTTTTACAAACTGCTCAGGTCTAGTGATTGTATTAATACAGGTTATCTAAAATATTTCACTCCATTGGAAAAATAAAATTTATCAAACATTTTGCAATAATTTCTCAAGACCAAGAGATTATTGATTGATGTACTAATTAAGACTATTAAACAGCATTCTCAGACCAAAAATAGATCACTAACCCTTCGATAAATGGCAAGTTATTTAAAATTTCACATTTATTTGACAGAGCTTCAATATTTCAACATTTTAAAAGGTTCTGTGGAACATAACAAGTCCACCATGTTTTTGATAAAACCACAAAATGTGATTCGTGACTTCACTAATGTTAACATGATTTTTCTAGGTGAAATAAATAATAAGTGCACAGCATTAACACAAGCTGGTATCTAATCACCTGGATAAATTATGCTTTCAAAGATCACATGACTGGAGATTAAAAACGTCTTATCAATAGTTGTGGCTCCATTTTACTTCTCAGAAGCACTAGATGTGTATACCATGTATGAGTGTGTGTAATGATTAAAATGATTATGTTGTAGATGAGGCAAGAATCTTCAAGAAATTACACTTATATTTTTCTCTCAGAACAAATAATATTGGTTTTAAATAATTATGATGGAAAATGTCAAAGACACGGATAAAGGCTGCAGGGAATTTCCGCTAAATGATTAGTATTACCCTGGAATGTTGGAAAACTCTTAGAGAATTTCTGGAGAGGGTCTGGTTTGGTAACGGACATGGGTGTGAAGGCTAAGTTAGGATATTTATGCATCATGCCAAGTCTTTGATGTTGTGCTAGGAAACGTAACAATAAACAGCTCTAATTACACTGAGATTCTAGTTTCTTCTTCTGGCAAGTTCTCTCCCCTGAGAGATACTAATGGGCAGCCACTATGACTCCCGTTCACCAACACTAACCTGACCCCTTGAAAACTTCAGTAGCAGCTGTATACGTGGAGCCAGAGGAAAAGCATCACTTCCATATCCGGCAATGCCCATTTAACTGTATACATTGCATGCTTCCTCTTACCTTTTCAATTTGTGAGGGTGTTTAAAAATTAACAACAACTCTCTATTCCCAAAGTACCCGTTTTGAGCTGAACAGTCCTTTAGTAGTGCACGCCACAGTAGGAAGAATGTGAGATGTCGTGAGTGCTGTTCAGTGTGCAGTGGCGACAGTTTGCTAAATGAAGCACTGGGGGCTTTGGCTCTGCTCTCAAGAACATACGGCCATTTCTGAGGCAAATTTGGAAGCACAACCATGACATTAAAAAGGAACATACTAACTTAAAAATATCTCAAAATATAAATAAGATCTTCTATTATGTCTTTTTAATATATTAAGTGTTACTGTTCAGCAGAGCTAACTATGTTCAAAATGAAGTATTAGCAAGTTCCTAAAAGAAGTTAGTTCTGAATTATTCCTTTAATAATGCCCTTGAACAATTTTATGACAATACAAATGTCTCAATGTTGTGTTTCTGAAAGAATCTCACTGAACAGCACTATAAGCTCAGCTAAGGAAAGCAGGGCACACTGGCCACAAGAGGGCAGCATTGCAGTCCATACTACTTTGGAAACATTTAATTATAATCATATTTGACATTTTGAAAATTAATATCACTCCAACAGAGAAGTAGTACACAAAACAACTCTAAGTTAGAAGTCCAGTACACGTTTTTCAAAGTAGACTCAGATGACTAATTTTATAAATTAGTTTAGTATCAATACTAAACATGTATGTGGAAGGAGGACCATGAGATAGCGACAGCTACAAACGTTTTTCCATTTAGTTAGCACTTTCAAGGGAGGTGTCATTTAATGTATTTCAAAGAGTTCTATCATTTGAACCTTTCTAACACATTTTCCTATTATTTTAATTCAACATCTTAATACAATAGTATCCTCGACAATTTAATTTAGTAAAGTGTTTAAGTCACAAAATTAAGATGTTGTTGCTTCTCATTATTTGATTATATTTATTTGTACTGGTTTAGAAAACTTATTTGACAAAACCCAAATATCTATCTCTTTCTGACGCCACAATTTCTGGCCACAATTATTCTTCAATTATTATTCAACCACTTTCGTTTCAGTCAGCAGAACATGCTGCTTCCCTTGGTAAACAAGGCCTATGCCTTTTCTCTCCTAATAAAGCAGTTATTCAATGGACTGTATTTTCCCAAAGACTCCCAATCACTGTACCGTTTCTTAAAGCCAATTAGATCAGTTCAGCAAGAAGCAGTGTGTTCAGTTATGCTCATTTTACTCCCAGAATCTGCCTAATTTCTATGAAGGAAAGCTTGCCATAACTATGTTGCATGAACCGCAACCTAGTACATGTGAGCACTCCATCTTTTGTTATACCATGGAAAGTAAGTAATTTGAGATATTACACATTTTCATTGTATACGTTTCAAAGAAAATTGCATTTCAAGCATTTTTAAATGCATGATCATATTTATAACCATTCATATCTCAAACCCTTAGCCTGTGTGTGACAATATTAAATAACAGACTAAGTTTCCAGCAGTTCTTCTTATTTGTAGAAATTGCGACTAATAGGTGTATTTCTATTTATAAATACTGTATTTCGGTTAGTCTTGATTACGCCCCACATGCAAGTGTCTGCCGACAGTTACACATCACATGCGAATCAAAACCAATCTTCTATGCGTATTTTCTTAAGTTGCCTTTACCTAATCAACTGGAGAGCCTGAAGATCTGAGTGAGCTGCTATTTGTCCTTGACATGAAACAGTTAAAAGTGATATGTGAGCCAAGATTTTAATGGGGCTTAACAAGAGAAAGCTTCAGCTCTCTACTGTCCCTGGATCTCTGGTGTAGTGAACTTGCCTTGCTTAGGGCCATCCATCTGTTAGTGCTGACTTACAATGCAGCTAAGTCCTGGTGCTTGTTCACTGGTCCTCAGGCGTGTATGTGGCGGGGTCGGGGGTCTCATATGGACACACGTGCACACACACACACACACACACACACACCAGATAATGCTAATATTATCAAAAATGGAATAGGATCTTAGATTGATTCAAAGTTCTTACTATTAGAAAAGAAAATTCTAATAAATGTTTACGTGTAAATACTGTTAGGCACAATTTCAGATGCAGGCTCAGGGGTCTAAATATTGTTCACTAAGTCTTCATTTCTAAAATAAAATTGATGCAAAGGTGGCCGGGGCGCAGTGAGGATTAAAGCTGTTTTGCACCATGACCGGTGGCAGTATTCTCGCTGGAGCCAGCCAGCCCTGTTCTCAGTGCGGCCAGAGAAGGCTCCTTTCCCTGGAGGCCTGTTAGGCTGGGGCTGCTGCTGGAACTGTCATCTCCGCACAAAAGGGAAAAGGGTTGGGTTTTACAAATGTGAAGCCTAATTGGGAGATCTTCATGGTGTACCCTTGACATTTATTTAAGCCTCATCAACAAAACGGGAAGTAACCAAGCTAATTAGCACACCAGCACACAAATTGCTGTTTGTTGGGGGTATGCTGCAGGTTCACAATCTATGACAAAAATAAGCTACGTAATGGAACACAGGCGCGAAACAAAACACACTCAGACTCTTCTTAAGGATTTTGTAGAGTGCCCAGATTATAAAGCCTAACTTTTTTTTTTACCTCAAATTCTTAGAATTCAAATCCATCTTTTGAAACGGAGATGAAATTAAAGTCTTGTTTGACAAGCCTAGATGGAAAGTGAAAATGTGAAGTTCTTTATACAGCTAAAACCCGCTTCTGAAATGCATAATCAAATGGATTAGGATGGCAAGAGACCAGTCTGCTGACATCATTTGACGGACAGTAAAATTATATTCTCTGGGTCCTGTGAGCCTACAGTCACAGATCTCCCAAACGGGCGGGTGCATCCTTCTTTCCACATCATATAATGAGATTCTCAGACATCCCTTCCTAGAACGAACCTGAATAATCTGGGGGCCTCCATTGTTTCGCTGACTCCGATACCACAGTTACAAGACCCATGGAGCCCGAACTATACGTATAAATGAACAGCCACAAACTGTGTGCTACTGTGTTTTATACATGGCATCTCTCAAGCCAGCAGCATCCTAGGAAAATAGTGTGCACTGTGACTGCCATTTTACAGATGCAGAAAGCAAGGAAGGCTTGGAGACACTTCGTTTGGATCCATGTTAACTGCTAACAGATTTTTCAATGTCAAGTTCTGCCTGGCTCTGGCTCGCCCACCTCCCCCAGCACACCACCTACACAATGGATAGTTTTAGCAGGTAGGAATCTGAAATCAGTCTGTCCCCCTTTGAAGTCCTACTTTTTGCCCTACCTCTTTGCCTGTTCCCTTGTTTCAAAATCTGAAAAATGGGGATAATGATTGGATTTTAGGGAGTTTAAAATGAACCACATACCATGCAAACTCACAAACACAGATACACAAACATACATGGCCCCACTCTGTCAAGAAACTGCCCATCTTTGCTATGTCCTAGTGTTGCTGTACTTTTATCACTTTAACTCCATAAACATTCAACTTGGAAATTTGTAGTAAGAACATATAAATTACATGGATCACCAAATTCCAAAGGTCCCTATGGATCTTGCTTTCAGGTAATTAAATTCACTTCATGGCAGCTCTTTCAAGAGAATTTGCTTACATGGAGGATTAAATCAAACAGGGGACCCAGAACATGGCTCTGCCTGGGACGAGACTAAGAGGTCTGCTTGTTTCCTGAACCTTACAGAAGGAAAAAAAGTATATTTAATGTTTATTTTACTTTTTTTTAGCTACTTCAACTCTGCTGTGAGAGCACTGTCAGGAGCTAGGAAGCTAAACCATGCCCCGGAGATTTTAACAAATCTGATCATTGTAAATAATAAAAATGGCACGAAGGAGAGACCCCTGCCGCTCCTGGGGCCCTCCGCTGCATGAGCTCCTGGGCACCATGTTCTTCTGCGCACGCACAAGCTCAACGTCACTTCCTGAAACAGGCAACTTCTGAGTGACTCTGAACACAAAAATAAAAGAAAACTTGGTGCGTCATGAGTCACGTAGCTGCAATTTTTTCTTGGACTGTTTAGCAAGGGAATGGGCCTAACACCTTCCTAATACACTTACTATTACCTAACTTAAAGTTTGATTTTTTAGTCTAAGATTCTTCATAAAGTGTTGAGAACATTTTTCAAAATAGGTAGAACATAAATGAATCAGTAAGCCTACTGACATATTTATTAATATGTTTATTGATTTTGCCCTTAATCACATCTTAGAAGTACATACTTAACAGATCCTTAATATGCTCATATCTTGGAAATTTGGGGGTAAGAGGATTCACTAATTTGGGGCAGAAGGGGGAGATGGTGAGGGCTAGGGACAGGAGGGGAGGGAGGAGCGGCACAGGTGGGAGGAGGAAGGAAGGAGAGAAAAGGTGATTCTCTTCTCTACTTTGTCTGTTTCCTACTTTCAACCCTATGAGAGGCCTACAGAAATTTTAATATTCAGATGTTTGAAGGAATATCTATTTTCTCATCTAAATATTCTAATATTATTATTTTATTTATGTGAGTATGTTAATACCATAAAATACTTTAAAACTGAATAAAGCTAATCAAGATCGAATGACAATTCAATTGGAATATTCCTTTCTGTGCTTTCACGAACACGCTGCTGGCCACAAACTGGCTCTCATGTTAGGAATAACTATGAGCTTGTGGAAGTAAAATTAGTATTGGAAGCAAGCATGCTTTGTGGGAATCTTGGGAGCAAAATGCAAGAGTAGGAAGAGCAGCAAAAACAATAGCTAAAGCTCCAAAAATTAAACTCTCTGATAAGTATAAATGTGAATCAAACATTAAGCAATCTAACAGCCTAACAGTTAAAACACCAGTGTCCCGTCTGTATTCTTGACCTCAGGCTCCTTCTAGACACAGGAGACTCAAAGGGCTGGATGCCTGACCCTCTCCCAACACACCACCCCTGCACGTGGGAGACCTGCGCTGAGTTCTCTGTCCATTCCAGCTCCGGAGCCTGCATCTGGGGAGCGAACCAGCAGACGTAAGAGCTTTTTTCCCGTCCCCATCCTTATCTTTCAAGTAAAGATAAATTAAAACTTACGTACATGCTGGGTACATGTTTCCTGAAGTGCAAATATTCATTACTTGAAAATTAAAGACTGTTTTTGCAACACTATCAATGTCTACATCATGATTTCAAATACATTGAGTAAATTTAAATACAGCAGGGTAGAGATATAGATCAGAATTCTTAACAGAATAGATCTGACTGCTCCTAATTCTTGTTAGGAGTTATCATTTCCCTCACATGTACCTGAAAACCATAAAATGCTAATTAATTAATACAGATTACAGAACTACTGACACAACAATAAGTGATAAGCCTAACAATTTCATGCTACATATGCATATCAAAACATCATATTGCATACCTTTATATACAATAAAAGAGAAACCTTTCTATGAATTAATATGGACAAAAAAATCAGTAACTATTTGATAGTTAAATAATAAAAATGTAATATAATAATAAGGGAAAGGTAGATTTAAAAATTAAAATGCTTCATTTTCAAAAGTTGCTTCAATTTGAAAGATTTCATCTTGAAGTTTGATAGAGTAACAAAATTAATAATCAGCTTACAAACATGAAAGATCTCTTTTTCATAGAAATATCTATTCACTGTGGCACAAATAAGCTAAATGCACTAACAGTAAGGCAATATACATTTTAAAAAAGTGTTTAAGATATTAAGGCTTGATAACAGACAAGAACTGAATATAACTAACATGTGGGGGCGGGTCCGGGGTAGAAACAGAAAAGTTGATAGCAAATCCATCCTGATTTTCAAGTTAATGCATGTTCTCCAGAAAAGTTGTCTATACTCACAGCATAATGACTTTATTGAAGAGTGTGCCTATTTGTAGCACACAACCAGTTGAACCAGCATGCTGTGATTAGGGAATGCTGACCCCTGGACGTCAGCTGCATACTTGCGAAAATCAGAGGCAGCGCTTAGTATTTTACCAAAGTGCTCCAATGAGGGAGCGATGTGATTTGGGTTTTTCCTTCTGTCTAGTGTCTGGAATCAGAAAGAGTGCCTGGTTCACAGGTTGTTGAATGAAAGAATAAATGAGCTTTTTAAAAAGACCAAGGGTTTTTGTCCAGTTCCACAGACTCTTTCCCATTGCCAAAGACCACAGTGGCTTGAGTGCTGGGACTGGATTCAGAGGGATTAGGCCTGGAGGATGGTGTCACCATCACTGTTACAGGAGAGCAGCTGGGTCTCCTCCCACTCCTTCCGTCCTTTGGCCTCTGCCCTGGGACAAGGCAGGGGGAAGCCATCTCCACACGCTGGAGCTTCGCTCAGAGAGTCTTGGCAATGTTATTAGCACAGCAAAATGGGGCTAAGAAAAAGCCACACGGAAGCACCTCACTGTCACCCTTTTGTGGTACCTGGCCAATCAGGAAGCCCAGCAGGACCTGGAGCTGGAACTGAGTCTGCCTCTGCTCCTGCCCAGTCCCCACGCGGAAGGCATGCAATCCACTGATCCAGCTACCAACTTTCTCATCCGCAAACCTCTAATAAATCAATCTTCACAGCTACTTTCACTTCTATACTTTTTAGATTATAATCCACTGAAGAATTCATCTTGAAGCTAATTTACTAAGGCCATTTAAACTGTTAGTTAATATGTACATATTTGACTTGTTTAAAATCTTCAGAGACATACTTACTATACAAAGCCAGGAACACACAGCTGAGACTCTGAACCCCTTGGCACACAGCGGACATGTGCTTCTCTGATACTGCACAATGCCTGTGGTGCTCAGGCACAGTGCTCACTAGGGTAGGTGTAGCAAATGCACTCTTAACAAATTTTCAATTTACAATGGGCTGATTTATAGGAACTGCATTCACATCAGAAGCTGAGGACCATATCTGTTATGTGTGACTAAATGATCAAATTCCCACGAATCACTTTCATTTTATTTTTGTCACAAAAGCAGCATGCAATTTTTTGCTCACCACCAAACTCTTCACACATTATGCCAAACATACATTACATTCTTTCTCCTAGTTAGAACTATTAGCTATATGAGGACAAAAGGACAGACTGTATATCCCCTATTTAAAATGTTTGGGACCAAAAGTTTTTCAAATTTCAGTAGTTAAGGGATTTTGGGTTCTTTGCATATACATAATGAGCTATCATAGGGTTCATGAAGTCTAGTCATGAACTTCATTTAAGTTTCATATTCACTGAACACACACAGCCTCAAGATGATGTAAAATATTTTCAGGAAACATAATTTGATTCTAACTGAACATGTGAGATCAAGTGTGCAATTTTCTCATTTTTTTCCTTTTTTAAGATTTATTTTATTTTTATTAGAAAGTCAGATACACAGAGAGGAGGAGAGACAAAGAAGATCTTCCATCTGTTGATTCACTCCCTAAGTGGCTGCAACGGCCGGAGCTGTTCTGATTCGACCTGAGGCCAAGAGGCCAGACCCTCTTCCAGGTCTCCCATGCAGGTGCAGGGTCTCAAGGCTTTGGGCCATCCTTGACTGCTTTCCCAGACTACAAACAAGGAGCTGGATGGAAAGCAGGGCCACTGAGATTAGAACCGGGGCCCATATGGAATCCCAGCGTGTGCAGGGCTAGGACTCAGGTGTGCAATTTTCAACTTGTGGCATCATATTAGCCTCAAATATTTACAGATTTGGGAGCACTTCAGATGAAACTGACATCTAAAACATGTTTCTCAATCCCCTTGTAGCCTTCCCTTCTTTTTTTTTTTAATAAAGTGAAAAAACTTGGGTCCAACATTATTCATTGAAATTATATAATTACAATGTGGAGGCAAAAATGGCAAACAGCCTTACCTGGGCTGTCTTATGTGTCTGTAGGGTTTCTTCCTTCTCACTGTGCACCATGTGAACTGGTGTATACTGCACAGAGCCAGAACAGGGACCATAATCTTCCTCATTTTCCTACACAGGAAAAAATACAAAAATAATTATTTCAAAATATTCATTTTATTACTACAGTGTTTTGATCAACAAAGTATCTGATAATGCATGTAAATAACAATTATAAAGGATCTATTGAAGAAGAAAATTCATTTTTCCACAATATGAATTAATCACTCCCCAGTAATCTTTGATTATTATGGACAACTTAAATAATATTATATGAAGATGATTTACTTTTCATTCCTACACTGGCAATCTGAAGTACTGTTTTCTCTAATGGAAAAACAATTAAGCACAAAATTTAGCAATAAAATCTTCAAAGAGGGCCCGGCGGCATGGCCTAGCAGCTAAAGTCCTCGCCTTGAAAGCCCCGGGATCCCATATGGGCGCCGGTTCTAATCCTGGCAGCTCCACTTCCCATCCAGCTCCCTGCTTGTGGCCTGGGAAAGCAGTCGAGGATGGCCCAAAGCTTTGGGACCCTGCACCCGCGTGGGAGACCCGGAAGAGGTTCCAGGTTCCCAGCATCGGATTGGCGTGTACCGGCCCGTTGCGGCTCACTTGGGGAGTGAAACATCGGATGGAAGATCTTCCTCTCTGTCTCTCCTCCTCTCTGTATATCCGGCTTTCCAATAACAATAAAAATCTTTAAAAAAAAAAAATCTTCAAAGACATCATACGTAATCAATTGAAACATACACATTTAAATATGCATATACATATTTATATGCCTGTTGCATTCCTAAGATCAAATATAAGTCCTCATATGCAGTCTTTTTTTAAATTAACAATATTCTTCAACTTAAAGTAACCATTATTGGAAACAGCCTATAAAACCAAATGACAGAATTCCTGGATTAATTCTACTGCAACACATCTTTTAAAAATATTTCTCAGCTTGAAGCAAGAACTTCAATTGTGATATCAAGGCAATCAACTTCATGAAAACATACATCTTGTTAAGGCACCTCTGAAGACCTCCACAGCTCTCTGATAAAATATGCAAATAGAAAGAGATTATTCAATAGATGCATATAGAAGAGCAGAGTGTTGCCAGAGGGCCTGTTATGAAAAATAAATTTTTGAACAAAGGTATAAGCATATTTCAAAAGTCACTGAAAACACAAATCTCCTGTGATTCGTTGAACTTGAGCCTCAGACGAACACCAGCTTCTAGGCGATCAGGACAAGGCTCACCTTGGACTTGAGCTTGCTCCTCACTTCCCTCAGGCCCAGCTTCGCGTGATTTTTCGCCTAGGAAACAACAAATGTAAGATTACATAACCATGGAAAGATTACATACAGAAAAAAAATTTAAATCACATTTAATTAAAATTGTTAAATATTCCTATTATTTGGAAAACAGATTGTAATCTACACTGTGTTTTCAGGAATGCAATACCCCACTACTTACTTACACCTAAAAGAGCTGCTACAAACATGGCTAGTTTCCTTTTTCATAAAAATATTATACAGAGGGTAATGTGTGGCCAGTTTGCCTCCTGGGCTCTAAACAATCAACCAGATTAGTCACAGCCAGTCTCGGTTTGAAACTGTGACAAACACACAAAAGTGACAGCACTTTCCAGCACTAAGTTGCTTGGGAAAGGAAACTGGGGCAACTTTCCAAAGCTTTACTAGAGCGCTTTTACTAGCAGGCCGGTATTCTCATTAGCAGCACTGTCCTAATGTTATGGTTGCTTCATACATGGTCTTTCCGGGGAAGCCCAAGGCATTTGACGATTTAAAGGTTATGCGCACATTTCACCTGCAAGCCAGCTCCAGCAGTTCAGTGTCCTGGGTCCAGCTATGAACTGCGTGGGGTGTAACTGATCTGAAGACCACTGGGGGCTGCCATTAGAGCACCAAGTAGGACACAAGCCAGCCCTGGCTCTTGAGCAGCCATACTTCCCAGGTGGTCCTCCAGGAAAGGGAAGACAAGTCCTCCAAGTTCCTAGATTAGCCCTTTCTCATTAACACCTTGGCATGTAGTAAGTACGAAATATCTTGAACTAAATCACACAACCATTTCTCCATTGTACACAAAGCAAAATCAAAACACACTACCCATGGCAAAACAAACAAACAAACAAAAATCAGAAAGGTCAAAACATGCTTCTACTCCCATCTCCTGGAAACTTTCTCCATTGTTGCTTTGCTCACATTTCTAGTTCACCTGGCATTCTCCAATCCACCTGATGACACTGAGTTTTCAGATGTTCCTTAATATACAGTTTTAAATCTGACGTTGAGCTCTATAATTCACACACAGATTCACTGAAATAAGTAACGTGCTAATGGAGCAGAGGTTCTTCTCTAAGTCTTTTCAAGTTACAAAATACATATTCACTTACCCTTAGTGAAAATGGCAAAAAGGCAGAGAGAGAGAGATCTTCCATGTGCTGGTATCTACCCCAGATGACTGTAACAGACGTAGCCAGCTAGACCAGGCCAAAGCAAGGAGCTGGGAACTCAATCTGAGCCTCCCACATGTGTCACAGAGACCCAGGTACTGAGGCTGGCAGCTGTGCCTGCCACGGTGTGCAATGACAACACACCGAAACCTAAACCCAGGCACCCCAGCAGGGTACATGGGATGCTAAGCCACGTCTTAATTGCTATGTCAAATGCCTACTTCAGCATTTTAAATTTGGAATGATTTTATTGCCTGTCAGAAAAGGTTTTGGAATAAAATCATCTATAGATTAGTATACAATTTTAAAAAATGAACGAGGTTTTTGTTGTGTGATTCATTGTAATTTCTGACTGAGATGAATACAATAAAGGAGCAAAAACACATATTTGGCAAAACAATGCAGTTCTCTGAGACTCACTCCAGGAAAAAAATGAGGCATTGTTGACTACAAATCTTTTAAGAGTATTAGATGAGTATGAGAGACAGGCTCAACATCCGGTTTTTCATATGGCAGATGTAAATTATCTTCTTAAATCAAGCTCCCAGATGTTACGGTGATCGAGTCAGGGAGATTTCTTTTTTTTTTTTTTTAATTATTTTGCATTATGTGACAGTTTCATAGGCTCTGGGAATCCCCCCCCACGCCCCTCCCCCCTGGTGGCTTCCTCCACCTTGATGCAGTATCACAGTTCAAATTCAATCAAGATTCTTTCCTTGCAAACATATACCAAGTATAAAGTCCGGCTATTTATTGTCCAGATGGGTTGAACAGTCTCTTGGGGAGACCATTTCTGGTCCGTTGTTAGAGCTGGCAGAATATCATCCCAGTCAACCAAGAGTCCCGACATAACATCAACAGCAATTTGCAACATTATGGAATTGACATGGTTGTGAGTAACCAGTGTGTTACAAAAAAAAAAAAAAAAAAGAAAGAAAGAAAGTTCTTAACCACAACCTATGATTAGCCCATTGACATTTCAGTTTTAGTTTTATATACAGAACCGACTGCTATATACCTTAAAATGGCTATAAGGTACCATTCAGCTGTCTCGTGTCTATTTCATTTTAGTATTTAGCCATTTGTTGTGTTGAAATATAATTTTGCTGATCTTGGCAGATTTTAGGGTAATCTAGACTGACTTGTAACTCTAACAAGACATTTGTCGACAATTAAGGTGCAGAACATTTTTTTGTTTGTTTTTGGGGGGGGTGTGCAGGGAAATCCCCAACACTATGGTGAGGAGTGACTAATCTTTGTGTCCCCCCCAGCGAGGCATGAGCCAATCCATGCCAGCTCTTTTGAGTCAGGGAGATTTCTAAGCAAAGTTGGATAAACCAGACAGCAGAGCCTGATCTTTCTAAGGCAAAATGTTGAACTCTTCTTATTTTTGCTGTTTGGTGAAGCTGATGAAGTCTCCGTTCTGAATGTGGTAAAGTTCGAATCAACTGTATAACCTAGATTTTCTACTTGAAATGTAATCTTTGAATTACATTTTTTTCTAATCATAAAGGATGGCAGACTGGACTGAAAGACATTTTGAAATGTTTGTGGCAAATGCAACTAAAAGTGTGAGTTTATTTTGGTACAAAACACTTTAGATATGAAAAAAATTTAAAATGTGGAGAATGCTAATTATGAGAAATTCTGCAGAGATTTAGAAACAGTTTTGCTTCAGTATAAACTCATACCTTGTGTTCCATTTTTTTCCACAAACTTTTTGAGGAACCCTTGTGCGCTACAACTGGAAAGCAAGTAAGGCACTGAGCTCTCAACTTTAGTTAAAGTATATTTTATTTAAACTCCACTACATAAATGCATTTACTGAAAAGGAATTTAAGAGAAATTCTTATGAAACCCAAACCACTGTCATGAACGTTTTTAGAAATACAGAATAAGGACCAGTGCTGTGGAGTGGCAGCATCCCGCATGCGTGCCAAGTCAAGTTGCAACAGTTCTCTGCTAAGGTGCCTGGGACAGCCGCGCAAGACGGTCGGTCCAAGTACTCAGGTCTCTGCTGCCCCAGTGACAAGCGCCCAGATGGAGACCCAGGCTCCTGGCACAGGCCTGGCCCAGCCCGGGCCGTTACAGTCACCTAGGGAATGAACCAGACACAGAGGATCTCTTTCTATTTCTCTCAGTGCCTCTTGCTCTCTTTCTGACACTCCATCTTTCAAATGTTTTTAAAAATATGGGATTATGTCAATTGCAGAATTTAAGAAAAAATGTCAGTTACTACCAACATACTTGTTTCTGTTTAGAAGCTACATGAGTCAAACTTGTACAAGCACACAGGTGCTGGAACACGAGGCCCGTGACCCTGCAGGGCCACAGGGGTACATACATGCATCCTTTGGATGTGGCGTTGAACGAGCTGGTGTTTGTTAGGGGCAGAAGTAATGAGAAACGGATGCTCCAAGCAACAGAAATGGATTGATTAAGAAAGGAAGCACACCGGGAATGAGGAGAGACCATCTTTGAAGAGACCAGGACACAGCTGGGTCTTGGTCATCACATTAACGGGACCTCGTCCTCACTGTTCTTGTTACCATTATTAACACCCTGTAAGCCACGTAGGCTCTCCCAGGAATGTTAGCTGGGGAGTCAGTGTGTCTTTACAGGGAAAGCTTTGGCATTCTTCTACATGTTTTTCTGTATGAGCCTCCAATATACACTAAAACATGCTGTCAAATGGAGGAATCAAGTTTTACAAAATATAACTTCATCAAGTATTGCTTCATTTTGCAAACAGCTTTGAGATAGAAATGAAGAACTATTTTTAGAATATAAGAAGAAAATATCCTCTTATGCATTAATTTTAATAATGAACATTACCTTGGTTTAAATTAGTTCACAATTTAAAAAAACTTATTTAAATAGAAAAAATATTTTTGAATTTACAAGTTCATTATTTAGAAAGATGTTATATCATCTACTTGTAGAATTTTTAAATATCAAAAGAACACTTATGGGCCCAACGCAATAGCCTAGTGGCTAAAGTTCTTGCCTTGCATGCCCCAGGATCCTATATGGGCACCAGTTTGTATTCCAGCTACTCCACTTCCCATCCAGCTCCCTGCTTGTGACCTGGGAAAGCAAGGAGGATGGTCCAAAGCCTTGGGCCCCTGCACCCGCGTGGGAGACCTGGAAGCTGCTCCTGGCTCCTGCTTCGGATCGGCTCAGCTCTGGCCGTTGTGGCCACTTAGGCAGTGAGTCAGAAGGTGGGAGCTCTTTCTGTCTCCTCTTCTCTCTGTAAATCTGACTTTCCAATAAAATATAAATAATTTTTTTAAAAAAAGGAACACTTACAAATTTATATGCTGTCCGTACGGCAGGTGTTGCTTTGGTCATTGCTGTGTTGAACAGAGCACCTCCTTTCTGCAAAAGAAAACAGAAACACGTTCCCCAACGCTTTCAGCCAAGCTCACCTCCAAAGAACAACCCGAGTTGGCATTGTGGCGCCATGCGCTGCGGTGCCGCCTGCAATGCCAGCACCCATCCAGGACTGACTGGAGTCCCAGCTGTTCCAACACGGGAAAGCAGCAGATAAACCAAGTCAGGTTGGAGACTCAGATGAAACTCTGGCTTCTGCCTGGCTCAGCCCTGGTTACTGTGCCAACTGGGGAGCAAACAAGCAGATGGAAGGGGGGTGTGTGTGTTTGTGTCTGATACAGTAGACATAATACTAAATTTCAAAAAAAATTTTTTTTAATGTTTTTGAAATAGTCACATTATCAGAATGTTTAAAAATCACCATCAAATCCTATTACTTTATCTAATTCCTTATTCTGGACTACAAGGTAACAAACAAATCTCACTTTTCATCATTTACGCCAACACAAAAGCTTGCCATTAAAAAAATGTTATTAATAACAAATTAAGAATAAAACTATTTAAAATGAGAAAACAGACAAATGGTAAACACTACACAAGTAATGTCAGTAGCATGCTGTGACTATATTTCCTGCGATGGAAGAAAGGCCTTGAGGGTTTTTTTTTTTTACCTTTACTGTATGCACCCATTGTTGGTATGACCTCGGGTTCCCTGGAACAGAAAAAAAAAATCAGATGCATGGAAAACTTGATGAAAAATAAATCCATAAACCAAAATTATATTTTAAGGCAATTTTTATTTATATTGTAGGCAATGTTACATAGAAAGCATTAGTAAGACATTTTTTAAATAGACATTTTTTTCTCCATTCACACATGAAACTAATATACTATCTTCTTTCATTGTAATATTGCCTTCAAAAGCAGAAATATAACTTCCTTAAAATTGTACATGTTATGTAGGGCAGAGTTGATGCTTACTAAATGTACAAAATGGATTAATGAGATTAGCCAGTTAAATCTTTTCACCAGTAAGGCACTCAACAACCCATGAGATATTTATTAAAAATGTCAAGTAAATCCTCTTATTTTTGTATCACAGTGTCAAATAGCAGTAAAATAAACATGATAAGATCCTTAATCTACTGCTATGTTTCACTGTAAAATTTACCTTTGTTAAAATTTGCTTCTGTTCAAATTTGTTGAGATCGCACGTAAAAGTATCCTAATATTACTTTGGCTGGTATTTTCTAATTACTGTTTAATATTTTGGGAATGCAAATTTTATTTGAATGTCAACTACAGTTAAGCATGTGCCATCTGTTTTTCTTACTCAGGTTTTGTAATTTGATGGAATGTTTTTATCACAATTTAATAAATGTTTGCTTTATTTAAAAAAAAATTGTACATTCCAAACTTTTTGACTGGTTCTGTTTCTCTCTTTTATACAGTTAGGTCCACTCTAAAACAAGATTTCAAGTGCTCAGAAAATTTAAACCTAGAACTAAATGTAGAAATACAAATAACTTTGGGACAAACAATTTTCTATGGTTATTAAATACTTACACATATCAAGAGCCAATAATTAAACTGTAATTTTGGTCCTGAAAATATTCTCTATTTGTCAGTATGGAAATTTGGGAGTTATTATCCCACAAGTTGTGAAGTACTCCAAGTACCACTGTTACTAGAAAGCTCTAATCAGAAAGCTGCCAAAACTACGTTAACAAAATCTGATGATTAACATATTTGGCTTTAAATAGAGGTAATTTCAGTAAGATATGAGGAGGCAACAAAAGAAACATAAACACAATAATGCACTCTTTCCTGTCAGCTGCTTTAGTTACATTTCAATGATCTTCCCACTTGCTTAAGATGCATTAATACTCCCTAAATCACACGGTGAAGCAACAGTACTGGTGGGGGCAGTGAAACGGCTCAATGGGCTAATCCTCTACCTGGTAAGTGCTAGCATTCCCTGTGGGTGCCCCCTCTGGGTCCTGGCAGCAGTACCTCCCATCCAGCTTCCTAACTGTGGTTTGGGAAGCCAGTGGAGGATGGACCAAAGCCCTACTACGCTGCACCCACACGGGAGACCCGAAAGAGACTCCTGGCTCTTGGCTTCATGGCTTTAGATCAGCTCAGCTCTGGCCGATGCAGTTCTTTGGGGAGTGAACCGGCAGAAGAGCAATCTTTCTCTCTTTCCTTTTCTCTGTAAATTTGTCTTTCCAATAAAAATAAATAAATCGTAGCAAGAAGCTGGATTGGAAACAGATGCTAGTTTTATGTGTGGAAACTTCTAGATACTATAAGTATCTATAGATTGAATCCACTGCTTTAGATTCAAATTTTGTGGAAATATTTCTCAATAAACTATTAGACTTTCAAAACCCAAAAGTTGTGGGTGGCTATCCTGGCACTATTTAGTACCAAGAACTCCTGGGAGAGGGTTTACCTTCCATTTGTGTCTGGAGAATTTTTTTTTTAAATTATTTATTATTTAACTTCAGTAATTATATTGTATTATGTGACACAATTACATAGATACTTGGGTTCTCCCCACCCCTCCCCAAACCCTCCCACCATGGTGGATTCCTCCACCTTGTTGCATAACCACAGCTCAAGTTCAGTTGAGATTCCCCCATTGCAAGCGTATACCAAACATAGAGTCTAGCATCTTATTGTCCAGTCAAGTTCAACGGCTTCTTAGGTATACCCTCTCTGGTCTGAAGACAGAGCCAGCAGAGTATCATCCCAGTCAATTGAAAGCTCCAACATACCATCAGCAAAAATTTACATCATTATGGAATTAATTGACATAGTAATGAGTAACCAATATGTTAAAAGTAAATGCGAGTTCCCAGTCACCTTCTGTGACCACCTCACCTATACTTCAATTTTAGTTTATACACAACATATAACATTCAAAACATAACATGTTATACATAACATCATATCATCTTAAATTAAGGCAAACATGTGGTATTTAACCTTTTGGGATTGGCTCATTTCCCTTAGCATTATGGTTTCCAGTTGGGCCCATTTGGCCACAAAGAACTGCATTTTGTTTTTTTTAATAGCTGAGTAGTATTCCATGGAGTAGATGAACCATAGCTTTCTTGTCCAATCCTCTGTTGATGGGCATTTTGGTTGCTTCCATGTTTTTGCAATTACTGATTGTGCTGCTATGAGCATAGGAGTGCATGTTGGTTTCTCATAAAACAAGTGTTCTGGATATATTCCTAGGAGTGCTATTGCTGGATCATACGGTATGTTGAATTTGAGTTGTTTGAATATTCTCCATACTGATTTCCATAGAGGCTGTACCAGCCTGCAGCCCCACCAGCAGTGGAGTAGGGATCCCTTTTCCCCGCAACCTCGCCAACAAGTGTTGTTGGTGCTTTTATTCATGTGGGCCAGTCTTACTGGCGTTAGGTGGTACCTCATTGATGTTTTAATTTGGATTTCCCTTATTGCCAGGGAACTTGAGCATTTTTTCATATGTTTATTTGCCATTTGGGTTTGTTCCTTTGTGAAGTGTTTGCCCATTTCCCGTGCCCATTTCTTGAGTGGCTTGTTTGTTTCGACATTTAACATCCCATGCTCCTGGATAGGTAAAATCAATATCATTAAAATGTCTATACTGCCAAAAGCAATATATACATTCAACGCAATCCCAATCAAATTGCCCAAAACATTCTTCATGGAACTGGAAACAATGATCCAAAGGTTCATCTGGAAGCACAAAAAACCACGGATAGCTAGAACCATCCTGAAGAACAGGAAGTTAGCAGGGGGAATCACAGCTCCGGACCTCTGGACATACTATAGGGCAGTGGTTATCAAAACAGCGTGGTACTGGCACAAAGATAGAGAGGAAGATCAATGGAGCAGAATAGAAACACCAGAAGGAAACCCACACAGATACAGCCAAATAATCTTTGACAAAAAGACAAACGACAATCCAGGCAAATGGGAAGGTCTGTTCAATAAATGCTGTTGGGACAACTGGTTGATAGCCTGCAGAAACAAAAAAATAGATCCACATCTCTCACCATACACTAAGATCAGATCTAAATGGATAACAGATCTAAACCTACATCCAGAAACCTTCAAACTTTTGGAAGAAAATGTTGGAAACACACTGCAACACTTAGGGGTAGGCCCTCACTTCCTAAAAAAGACTCCAAATGCAGTAGAAATCAGGACCAAAATAAACAATTGGGACCTCATCAAACTAAGAAGCTTCTGTACAGCTAGAGAAACAATCAACAAAGTAAAAAGGCAACCCACAGAATGGGAGAAGATCTTCGCACACGACATAGGTGATAGAGGGCTGATCTCCAGAATATACAAAGAGCTACAAAACAACCAAAATGTCAAAACAAACAAGCCACTCAAGAAATGGGAATTTTTTTTTAAAGGATCGCCTTCTAACACAAAACGGCGGCAGAATGGCCTGTCCACGTTTCTTGCCACCTGATACCTTTGAATCACGTGTCAAAACCAGCAATAAATGTCCTGGCTCCGGATTTACTCCAGTATTCAAACCTTTCTCTAGTTTGAAAGAAACATCAAGAAATAATAATATTCCGTAAAACATTTCTTAGTACATTGCACTGTGCTGGAATTTTTTCTGGAAAAAGTTACGTAAGGGAAAATAAAATTTTTACTTATGTTAATGTTTACTAGTAAAATACATCTACTTTAAATAATCTATACACAAATAACCTGCATTGTTTGAGTTTCTGGTGTATCTAGCTTGGTTTAAGCTTTAAACTTATATTTCTCCTCACAATGATGAACAATTCCAAAGGGAGATTTACAGAGAAAGATCTTGCTTCCTCTGGTACACTCCTGAAATTGCCACAATGGTCAGAGCTGAGCCAATGTGAAGCCAGGAGCCAGGAGCCAGGAGCTTCTTCTAGGTCTCCCTCATGGATGCAGGCCCAAAGGCGTTGGGCCATTCTCCGCTGCTTTCCCAGACCACAAGCAAGGAGCTGGGTGGGAAGTGCAGCAGCCAGGACGGCATCCTGGCGCTTACAAGGGGAGGAACACAGCCAACTGGGCCATCATGCTGGGCCCCAAGGAGATTTTTTTACTAACAAGATAGCCAGTATTTATCTTCACTCTTGCAGATTGGCTTTACTTTGTTTAATTTCTATTAGAGGTTCTTATCAGTTTAGTTCTTTGATTTCTTTATTAGAAATGGCTGAGTGGAACTCAACATTCTTCAGATTACTTTCTTCTGTGAAGTCTTTATTTTTTATTATTATTCCAAAACTGCTTTTCAGAGCAGTTGCAGAAAGGAATAGAAAAGCTCACATTCAGCTCTTTGCAGGTCATTAACAGGATATTTTTTAGTGCATTTTTCTAGCATGCAAGATACCATGGGCAGTGGGTTCAACAACTAGGAAGGTGGCATTCAGAGCTCAGACTCCCACTAGGCTGGCCAACCAGGAGATCTGGGATGAGGACCATAACCTGGCAGAGCCTCACCCTGCTCATTCATCATGAAACTACTTCAGTCACTGTCTTTGAGGGTCACTGAGGATGAAACTTGATGGTCACTGACCGCTTCATGAGGAATCTAGCAAGCCACAAAAATACCATCAGTTTATTTTTTACTACGAAAAACTTCGCAGAGGTGGAAGCTGAGGTTCTGAAATGAAAATACCATGTGTCCATGTTTACCAAGCAGGAACTGAAGGAACAAACAAGAATCTAGGTGTTTTAATTCCAAGTTGTTTATTCCTAAAAATTTGAAATACCACCACTAAATATAACAAACCTGAAATTACAGAGATTTCTCTGAATTACTGAAAAGCAACTGCATTTGAGAGGACAAAGGGCTCCCAAAGAAGAACCCTGCCTGGGGGAAGTGAAAAGCACTGGTTGGCAGCTGGGGTGTCGTGGGGCAGTAGCATGGACAAGAAGCCCCTGAAAATAAGCAAACTGCATATGATGGGGATTCCTGGTACAACTCAGACAGGTTCCTTTTAAGCATTGGCTGAGTTTGTCTCCTTCAATTGTATGGTCTATGGGACTAAAGATTGCTATTTTCAAGAAATCTAAGGTAAGTACATTATTTTTTGGCAGTTAAAAGATAAGGTTACTTTCATTCTTTAAAAGTAATTAACCTGCCAAAATCAAAAATCTCTGAAGAGTCCTTTTAAAATAGTGGGATTATGGCAGTAATCATTGTGGAGCGATTTCTTATATATTATTCTTATTAAACTGACTTTTTCCCCACTTTAAGATAAAATATCTTTATTTCTCACTGGTGAAAAGATTGTCTCTTCAAATGTAATTTTCTAAATTCCAGGACTATGTAATTACTTATCAAAATATGCAAAATGGCCTAAGTTATTTACTGTGGCCACACAGATCATTTCTCATGGCCTTTTCAAATGTCTTTGGAACCTCAGAAGAAAGAGAGGGGAGGACTGTGCACTGACTGCTTTACGTATGAGAAGGGGTGAGCAAGTGCTTATGGATGGAGAATAATCACAGAGTCTTACATGAAATAAATCTCAAAATACTTTTACTTCTTAATGTGCAAATAATTTGGCCTGAATTTAACAACTAGTTTTATTGTAAACGTGGGGGTGGGGAGAAATAAATGTTCTTAACTATTCGTCAGTTGATTTTTCAGAGACAAACAAATGTGTTTATCTAACCCACCTTTCGCACTATTCATGTCCCATCCCATTATCTTCCAACCTCTACCTCGACAGTTTCTTCCCGTCACATGTTTCCTGATATTTTTTTTTATCATTTTCCTCTGCAGGCTAAAGGCTCTTCAGGATCTCATGAAAGAAACAAGATGTAACGTGGATTTCCGTAGCAGTCAGTCCTGACTGCCAGGACTCACGGGACAGAAAACAGTGCTTGAAAGTCTCCTTGCAGTCAGAGTCTTTAAACATGAATCCAGAATCTCACATGAACCTGCTATTCTGTATCTTTTCATCCCACATTATATATTTAATCAGAATCAAAATAATCATAAAGCTCCACACACGTGTGATGAGTTTATAATAACCACTGTTATTATCAACAGAAATGGTGTACAAATGACAACTGCAATGATATATAAAGAGGACAGCGCATAATACTCTGAAATTTCCTAATTACTTTTGATTATAGGAACTGTTTTTGTCATTTTAGTTAATGTTGATTATTCTTCCTTCTTTCTGGGATCTCTGTTTAAAAAACACCTTCAAGATCTATCTGAAACAAGAACTCTGCTTCTAGTTAGAACAGGGGCTTGGACGCCGTTGCTGCTGACAGGATGCTTTCTCGTCGAGGAGACCTCTTACCATAAGCAAGCAAAATATTTCAGTTATTCAAGCAATGACCCTGAAGCCTGATGCAGCCAGGTTTAATTCAGACTTTGGCCAGTACTTTGGCTGCTGAAAGAGCTTATGAAACTGAGTGCTCAAACACATGCAGTATATTCCAGGTGCTTTGCTGGGAGCTGCAGGGATTGAGTGCTACCATCTCTGGAGAGCTCTTGGTAGTTCCTACCATAGAAAAGCTTTTCTAACACTTGGCAGAAAATACGACCAAGAACACCAAGAGTGATGCGCTTCCTTGAAGAAGAGGTTCCAATTACACCAATTTGCCTCTAAATGACAGGTTGCAGAGCTGATCTTTAGGAAAGACTTTGGGAAATATGGCAGTCTTAAACACAGACACACACACATACACACACACACACACACACCCTCAACATAGGCAGCTTATAATTAACAGTAAAAAAGAACATCACTAGGGGCCAATGGCAGGTTATGCTGCCAGCTTGTTTTTGAGATGCCAATAAAAGCCCAGGCTGTTCCATAGAGCTCCCTGTTAATGTGTCTGGGAAAGCAGCAGAAGATGGCCCGAGAGCTGGGGACGCTACCATCTATGTGTGAGACCCAGATGAAGCCCCCAGATCTGGGCTTCAGCCTGGCCGAGCACTGACCATTGGGGACTGAGCCAGTTAATGCAAGATCTTCATATCTGTTTTCCCTTCTCTTTTTGTAACTCTGTTTTTAAAATAAATGAAAAAAAATTTTAAAGAACACTACTAATTTTTAATAGCTTACTCACATTTTATTTAAAAATTTTGTAAGTTTTACCTTATTTTCTTCTAAGAATGATACCTGTGTATGTATAAAATAACCTAAAATACAATTAAAATAATAGCATTTGACATTCAGGCATACTTTTTAAGGTACTTTCTTGCTGTACTCACGGAAATTAATACTTGTTAGACTAGAAAAGCCACCTTTTACTATATAAAAGGATCATAGTTCTACCCCATTGCTGTCACAGATGTCATCTTCAATTCTAAAAAAGCTACTAGCCCCATGGGTCACAAAGATAATGAGACAGCAGTTATGTAAATACCGAATAGACGCCTCAAGCAATTTGTCCATGAACTGACAATATTTTGCTTGTCTGAGTTGAAAAGTAAAAATGCGTAACTTTGACACAAAAGTATTATTGAAACTAAAATTTTACCCATAAGCTGAGAAAAGCAAGAAGCTGAATGTTCTTGCTGAGTCAAGTTAGCTAACTTTTTACCCCAAGCCAATACTTTCAGTTATATATATGCTGTAATCAAATCAGATAAGGGTATACATTTCCTAAGTTCATGATATAACTCTTTTAATGAACCAACTGTCTCAAAGCTTTTTTTATATTTTGGAAAAAAAACATAATTCTTGAAAGGAAAGGCTATATACAGAGAGGAAATGAGAAAGAGAAATATTCTTTTTAGTAGATCATTCCTCAAATGGCAGGAAGACCTTGGGCTGGGCTGGGTCAAAGCCAGGAGCCAAGAATTCCACTTGGGTCTGTCATGTATGTGGTAGGGACCCCAGAACTTGAGCCATCCGCTTGCTGCCTCCCGGGACACACATCAGCAGGAAGCTGGGGTCTGGAGCAGCATCAGCATCTGGACCCAGTCATTCCCACAGGGCATGCAGGCATATACATTTATGGTGCAAAAAGAATCTTACTGATGAGTAAAACTGAATTTTGTGAAATCTGAATTACTTCTTGGTGTTTTTCTTTCCATGTTTTACTACTCAATTCTGACAACTACTTATTTATGCATGTATTATTCTTCTTACCTTACAACAAACCTACCAAGAGGTAGATTATATACTATTATACCAGCTCAAAATTGAACATTCCAAGATACAAAAAGTAGAAATGTTTGTTTATTTAGTTCAGCCAGTATCTAGAATAGCTCCCAGTACAGAGAAAACACTCAGAAAATGGTGGCTGAATGAATAAAAAGCACATCTCAAGGACCCAAGCAAAACTCTCTGAAAGCCAAACTAGGTATTACAAAAACAGTACACAAAATATCAATTCAGAAATTAGTAACTGCCTAGACAAATTACAACACTGAATATTTACATTGGAAGGCTTAGTTGTATTCATGGAAGGGTAACATAAAACTTTCCTAATGCTACAGTAATCCACACTGTAAATGAAGGCCAAGACTTGTATGCAAAAATACACTTACTTTAAAATTGGAATTAAGTGGTGCTGCTCAAATCTTTCTTTTTGGATTACATTAAAACCTACTCTTCAATCATAAACTCAGGTAAAACCCACAGCTAGTCACTTTCTGGCGGAGATCAGTATTATTTAGATGAAAGGATATGAAATAAATGGAACTTCATGTTACGTATGTTCAGGAACATAGATTGTTCAAGCCAATAGCTGCCAATTCATGAGACTCTTTTAAGGCCTTGAGTAACAGATATCAGCACTGTACATTAACATCATAGCTATTAAGCTAGGAAAACACACTCAAGCTATTACATATGTAGGGAAAGAGACTGCTACAGTTCCAAGTTCAAGGATCATACAGCAGTGTCTGGGAGAGCTTGTAACCATACTTCACCTCCACTGAAGCCTCCTGAGGTGATCTCTTCTTCAAACACATCAGAAAACCCCCTTCCGGCATTGAGTTTCGCCAGTCGCCCATCAATGAACTGCAATTTAAAAGTTCCCTGTTAGCTATTTATTCCACAAAATTAAACTGCAACTTACATAAAAATAGTAACAGTAGACTATCTCAAATATATGACACATATACTGGCACATGGTGTAGAGTCAGAAACAAAAGCTAATCAAAATAATATAAGATGCCTACATTGTAGATACAGAATTAATGACAAATTATAAAGCCCACTTGGTCCATTATCACTTTTTTCTATTTCCTATCTACTTTTGAGTTACCTGGGAGAGATACTAATGTTGTTCTCATGTATATATGAGTAGACGGTTTGAATTGAGGAATGTTACTAAAAGACTGAAATCTATGGAAAAATTGCTAAATGTCATACACTTCAACCTGGTTTTAAAGTTAAATAATTGTCATGCACACAATTACTGAATTATATCTTGGTATCAAAGCTAGTATTTTGCAATGTTGGTGCTTTTGTCAAACAATAAAATGTTATTAACCTGAAAATAAGGCAGTTTGAAATTCATGCAAAATTTGACTTGCACACATTTTCAATAGCACTATAAATCAAATTAAGTGTGTAATTTGATGGATTACCATTTTTTAAAAAAATAAGGTGGCAATAAAATGATAAATTTAAAGTAATGGATTACGGACAAGTAGAACAAACTAAGACATCCTTTTTATTTTGCTCTAAGAGATTAAGACTAAAGACTTTCTAAAAGGTTTTCATCTTCGTGTTTACTGGAAATAACCCATCAATTTTATTAAATGAGTGGATAAGTTCAAGTCTAAGAAGAGATAAATCCCCAGCTATTTACTGAGTATGCATTTTTGAGCATGAGAATCTACTTTTTGTTACTCAGCCAGTGGTTTGAGCCAACAGGAATTAATCACACAGTGAGATGCAGGTGCTGGCAAGTTTGGACGCAGACCTGACAGAGACAAAGACGCACTGACCAATGGACAGACTGCAAACACTGGCTCTTCAAACGAAAAGCAGGTTTTATGTAAAGACAATACGTTACTAATATATACACACTAATATACATATCTGGGAATAGCCGCAAGAGAAGTAGTAATGAAGAGGAATGCTGAGAACAGTTCCTCAACCCCCTTTGTCTGTCGTTCAGTAACAACCTCCTCCCTCCATGTCCCATGCCAAGTACAGCAGTGCAGTCACACACCACTCCAATAACTGCAGCATTTCAGAGTAAGGAAAAGAAAAGAATACTTTTAGCTACTGCTATAAGGAAATAATTCTGAACTAAAAAACAGGCACTGTTGGAAAAAGCTATTCCTCTAAGCTATCATATACCCTATCATTTTACTTGATTCATAGTAATCATTTAGTAATAAATAATCTTTGGATAACTGGATGATAAAAGTTCTGGAAAAGTTTATTTGTCATTGTAAGTAATAACAAGGATAACATTACTGATAACAATGAACGTAGCACAAACATACAATTTGGTTGCAAATAGATTTTTAAGAGAATTTAAAGTTGCTTTACAATGACAAATATTTATATAAATCTTAATATTTCACATTTATTCCAAAAGAATAAAAATTTAGAAATTAATACTAGTGACACAATATGTATTACTAGAAATGTTTCAAAAATTAATGTATAATTTCATAGTGCAGACTACATAAAGTTGATTTTAAAATGAGAAATCTATAATTCTACAGACCAATTATATATAATTCTCCAGATCAATGATTTTACTTTCTCTATACTCCAAACTGCAAAAATAAAAAAAAATCCTACTTTGTTCATCTTTTATGATATGACTTATAGTAGTGTAATAGGTCATAAGTATTTTCAAGCAGCAAAACTGCTTTCTGCTCCTTTTTCTCCACGTTGATACCACTGAGGTTTCCCAAAGCATTTTTACCTTCAAATAGCCATCTTAACAGAGAACCGAGACAATTTAAAGAAAGTATCCTCATTTAAAACATTCCATATAAAACGATTTTGCTGCATGAAATTGAACATTCATCATTTAAATTGGTTTTTAAAATATAATCATATATCATACGAATGTTTGAAAAATACTAACCTAAGCTTGATAATAAACTTCCTTTTAAAAATTACATACCTTCTCAACCAGTTAAGCTTTATGATTTTCACAGCTCTTCAATTATTTACCTATCAGTACATTTCAAGCAATTTTACAATGCAAGCAAGTTACACTATTATCAGTGTTTTAAAGCCTTCAGTAGTCTAGACATTTGTTATACACACATTAAACTTGCAATCAATCCATGAAAACTCTCAAGATGACAATAAAATTTCGCAATTATAATTTTAAAGAAAAACTTGATTTAAAAAACTCCTTAAAACAAAGGATTGTGCTGGGCGGAGAGGGACCCTGGGGAGGAGGACAGTGAGTGGTGGCCTGTGCCACCCCAGCAGCCTTGACAGTGAAACACGGCGGCCAACCCTGGGCAACATGACAGACTAATGGGTACTGCCGCCACCCCTTCTACAGCCTCGGAGGAAAAACGACGTATCTCAATTAGGAATGTCATGACAGAAACCCTCATTGGCGCAAAGAAATAGAACCAATGAAGCTACAATCTCCAGAGCCGGAGAAAAATGCATTTTAAAATCAAGAATCTTTAGAAGAAAAAAATTTCAGCTAAAATTGCTCTTAAACACATTAATTTCATATAAATATTAAAAATTTTCAATACATATAATACTTTCAGAAAAAATTTACCTAGCAGTCTGATTTAAATATTTTTCATATAAATTTTCAGTTAACCCTGACAGGCTAGCAAAAATTTTACTAATGTGCTAAAATAAATCAAATCAAAAGATATTTATAGGCCGGGAATCGTAGCCTAGCGGTTAAAGTCCTTGCCTTGAACACACTGGGATCCCATATGGGCACCAGTTCTAATCCTGGAGGCCCCAGCTCCCTGCTTGTGGCCTGGGAAAGCAGTGGAGGACGGCCCAAAGCCTTGGGACCCTGCACCTGTGTGGGAGACCCAGAAGAAGTTCCAGGCTCCCGGCTTCAGACTGGTGCACCTCCAGCTGTTGCAGTCACTTGGGGAGTGAATCATCAGACAGATTTTCCTCTCTTTCTCTCTTCCTCTCTATATACCTGACTTTCCAATAAAAGTAAAATAAATCTTAAAAGATATTTATAGACACCTGCTAAATGCAAAGCTAAATTCAAGTAGTTATAAATAACCACAAACTGCCATGACACAAGCGAATAAGGTCAGTTTAGAGCCCAAATTAGGAATATTAAGTATGTGAATGAATATAAATAAACTGTACCTTTTATGCCACTTTCAAATTTAGGTAATCAGATGTCAGTGAGGTCCTGGTGCATTAAATTAGGATCTCATGGCATGATGAACAGAAAAACATATCAAAGACGAAAAAGAGTCCTTTTGGTGCAATTTATTATTAGCAATAATAAAACAACACTGATGGGACAGACTAGTTTCAGGAACATACTAACTTCCAGGCATTCAATAATTTGCCAAAAGAGGCTGACATCTTTACACAGCAAGCTAAATACTGCTTGCAGCACCAGCCTGCTGTATTCGAATTCCAGTTTGAGTCCCAGCTGCTCTGCTTCTTTTTAGAAAGTTTACTTATTTATTCAAAGGCAGAATTACAGAGAATGATCACGAGGAACAGAAATAGGGTCTTTCTATTGGCTGGTTCACTCCATAAACTTCTGCAACCGTGGGGCCAGGCCAGACTGGAGCCAGCAGTCTCCATCTGGGACTCGCCACAGCGTGGCAGGGTCACTGCACTTGCGCCATCTTCCACTGCTTTCCCATGTACATGAACAAGCAGCTGCACCAGCAGCAGAGTAACAGGCTCATATGTGATGTTGTTGCCAAACTACTATGATTTGGCCTTTCGCACCACAACACCACCTTCCCACCCTCAAACCTCTGCAACCCCCAGCTGCCTCCACTTCTAATTCAGCCCTGGCTCAGACCCAATTGCTGTGGCCATTTGGACAGTGAACCAGTGGATGGAAGATCAACCTCTGGATCTCCCTCTATATTTTGTTTTACAAATCACTCTATTTAAAAATTATAATAAGAGTAACTTGCCAAAGAATTTAATCTGTTCAACTTTAATGATCAGAGCTAACATTAAATTAAGTAAAACATCAATAAATACTTAACTGTAGGTGTGATATATTACAAAAAACTATATTAGATGCTTAAAATACAGAAATCAATGAGATGGGGAAACAACTGCAGCAAGCAGAGGTAGGGATAACATGAAACAAGAAACATAATTACATACTATACCAGAAAGTTAGAGAATAAAATAAACCTGCATTAGAGAGTTTGGGGTATGTGGATATAAAGACCTTTCAATTTTTAATAGTGTGACCAGGGTAGGTCTCATGATGATATTTGAGCAAAGACTTAGACAGTGAGGAAGCTTCAAGGAAGGAAGATTCCAGGCACATGGGCAGCCAAAGAAAATAACTACACTGAGTTAGAGACAGGCTGGCCCAAGTGTCTGAAGAAAATGCAACTGCCAGAATGACCACTCTCACTCTACATTGTCCTGTTCTCAAATTCCGTGTTCTGTCTCGAGTCGTTACTTTCATTAACCTATCACAGGTATTCACCAGTGTTTCTTCTTTCCTCTCTGGTATTTTTTTTCTTTACTTAGCTGTTTTAATTCTTCCCTAACGTCTATCCTACCTCTCTTCTTTGATCTCTTTTATAGTTGATTTTCTATGAAATCTCTCATTTCTATTCCTACTTCCCTATGAAAATCTCACAGTCTCCAGTTTAATGGATTATTTACCATCTTGACCCCAGTACAATTTTCTCCTCTGATTCATTTATCCATTTTTTTCTAATCAATATATTACATGGATATTTAGTATATCTCAAAACTTAATACAGTTGAAGCGGAACTCTTCCCCTTCTTGCCCACATCTTTTCTGAACACAAACTTCTCCATCAGAATAAAATGACAACTATATCCTTCCAATTTTTCAGATGAGAATTCATGGATTTATTATACTTTATATCAAGTCCTTCAGAATATTCATTGAATAATCTCCAAACTAGATCCATACTCTGCCCATCTGATATCTTGCATTAATCACTTCCAAACTGTCATATTATCTGTGTAGTTGACAGCAACAGTCTCCTAAACTCCATCCCTGCTTCCATTTTTGGTGATACCATAGGATATTGTTCAACTGCCACTTAACCATGAAATGTACATTGACTGTACTATTTCAAATTGCAGCCTCACCCTCCCCAGCTGTATCCCCATTTACTTTATCCTATTTCAGAGTGTTTATCACAATTGAGCCTCTACCTAATTTACTGATTATATTTTCTGTCTCACTCCCACTAGATGTGAGAGCTTCACAGAGCATTTTTTCGGCTTGTTCTTTCATCATGTATTCCATCCAGACAATTGCCCAGAAATATAGTAAGTGTTCAGGTAATACTTTTCAAAAAGGAACAAATGAAGAATAGTCAGGTAATTGTTTCTAAATGTCCAGTGTGCTTAATTTTAAGCATATTTCATTAATGATGTAATTTCCTAGGCTTTTACTCTGTGTCTTCTGATTCAGTTATTTTTGATTATAAGACTAAAGAACATGCACAGTTAATAAACTCTCCAGATAACTTTAGTAAGTGAGAAACTGGTGAACTGTGTTGCTTAAAAATACATCCTTTGTTGTAATAAGCTATCTGTCATTATTCATTCCTTCTTTTTGCCATTAAGTTACCATATCTACCCTATGTCATATTTTACTTTTATCCTTTTACCATATTAAGAAATAAGTACTGGATGCAATTACTATATGCGATACATTCATATCAAATTTTTCTAACTCTAAAACTTTTGAATCTTTTGTACTACTAGTACTAATACATTGTTGATCTTAGCTGTAGATTATGGGCTATGGATAACCATCATGAAAATGATTCATAGAAATATATAGAAATTTAGAATATTTTATTATTTATGGTAAAAGCTTTTAAAAATTTTCCAAATCTCTCTATAACAAAGGGAACATATTTGGTTTCTGTCCCACTCATTTTACCCAACATCTTACTGAGTAAGGGAAAGTGAATCATAGCATAAAATAGAGAGCAGGTTAAGGGTCTCACTGAGAATCCACTTGATGCATCATACAGTTATGTGAATCCAAGTTTAAAATACAGCATCAATTGACTCCTACAGTTTTTTTGCTCTAAATGACATCTAACACATTAAACTTAACAAATTCTTCAGCACATAAATTGTGAAAATATTTTCATGCCTATTTTTAATACCAGAGACTCAATAGTTTTTACTTAGTTTTATTATTTTTATCAATAGTAAATGTCTGTTACATACAGAGATTAGGATACATACACACAACATGATCCTTGTTGTAAAAGAGTTTGCAATTCAAAAAGGAGCAAAATAAATCAATAGATATGGTTATATTACAGGATGTAAATTCTAAAGGGGTAGAAACTTATTAAAGTATAAGAAATCAAGAACTGGAAACAAGGACATCTAAAATAAGCTGTACAGAATTACTATTTGGGAAATAAAGAGAGAAAATTATACAAGTGGAAGAAACAAACATGCTTTTTTGTTCATTCATTTATTCCTAGAGGGACAGTAAATCTTAATGCTTTCTTAGATCCAAATAATGATCGATGATATAATAACTTGTAAATTCTCTTCTATGTAAATTTACTTGTATGTAAATTCTATGTAAGTTACCTAAGTGCTCAGCAGGTTGGAGTTATCACCTACGAGTGGCAGTTACAAAGTATGTAACAACATGAGTATTAAAATACCAAGTAGAGATGGGTCAAGACGGCTCCATTGACCAACCTTTCCATAGGGATAACAAAAAACTATCTAGGTACCAAGTTGTCTTCACAAGAGCTATGCCTAAATGCATTGGTATTATATACCAACAAGGAAACCATCAAAAACTTCCAGGTAACCATAATCTAAGTTAAGGAACAAAAAAGAAAATAGCATAATGGTTCCTAGTTGGGACCATTTGGTTGCAAATGCTAGAATTCCTTCTTTTTAATGGCTGAGTAGTACTCCAGAGAGTAGATACAGCACTCGCCTTTGTCCATTCCTTTGAAGGGCATCTGGGTTGTTTCCACGTCCTTGCTATTGCAGATTATGCTACTATAAATATACGCCTACAGATCCCTTTGTTATATGCAGATCTCATTTTCTCTGGATATATTCCCAGAAGTGGGATTGCTGGGTCATACAGCAGGGCAATTTTCAGTTCTCGTAGCACATTTCACACTGACTTCCATAGTGGCTATATCAGCCTACACTCCTGCCAACAGTGAAGCAGGGCACCTTTCTTTCTCCTCACACCCGCCAGCAGCTGACCTTATACCCCAATGCTGGCCTCTTTCTTATTTACTAAGAAAATATTTATTTATTTAAATGTGATTATCTATTTATTGAAAAAGATCAATTTATTTATTTGACAAGCATAGCTACAGAGACAAAGAGGGAGAGACAGAGAGGGCTCTTCCCTATATGGGGCTCCCTCCCCAGCTCGCCACAGTTCTTAAGCCAGGAGCCTGGAACTCCAGCCGGGTCTTCTACATGTGCAACAGGGGCACCAGCTTTGGTTCACTTTTTACTGCTTATCCAGCCCCATGAGCACAGAGGCAGACTGGAAGTACAGCAGCTGAAGCTTGAAACAGTGCTTCCATGGAAGGCCAGCACTGCAGGTGGCAGCTTAACCTATTATGTCCCAATGCTGGCCCCTTTCTTATTTATTAACGTATTCTATTCACTAGAAATATGAGGTCATTGAGGGAAGGTTACATATGTTCTCATCTCAATTGCTCAGTGTAGGAGGAGTACCTGACACTAAAGAAATAATACATGGGCCCGGCGCCATGGCCTAGTTGCTAAATTCTAGCTTTGCATCTTCAAGGATCCCATATGGGCACTGGTTTGTGTTCTGGCTGCTCCACCTCCCATGCAGCTCCCCACTTTTGGCCTGGAAAAGCAGTAGAGGATGCCTCAAAGCCTTGGGACCATGTACCCATGAGGGAGACCTAGAAGAAGCTCCTGACTCTTGGCTTCAGATTGGCTCAGCTTCAGCTGTTGCAGCCACTTGGTGAGTGAACCAGCACACAGATCATTCTCTCTGTTTCTCCTTCTCTCTGTATATCTGCCTTTCCTATAAAAATAAAGTAAAATAAATCTGTAAAAAGTAGTAATACATAATTGTTGGACTGGATGAACTCATAAAATTCCTCCAAAATAATGCAGATTTAGAACAGAGTTAAGACTTAGTGAGGGAGACGGACAATCTTGGAAGGCTTTAGGGAAATGAATGAAGATATTTAAAAGGAGAGATAAACTAGAGTATACAGTATACATGCTATAACTCACAGAATGAACAACGCTCGAAGCCTACAGAAGTGACAGAAGAATAGGCATAAAGGTCACTTTCAAACAGGCCGTGGAAGAATGACAGAAAGCACATTAAGATGATGGTGTGAAGCAGCAAATGCAAAGCCCCACGTGAGAGAGTGTGCATGTGTAATGAGACAGAAAGACTGAATATTACAGGACTGAAGGAAGGAGGACAAGAACCTGCAGCCTAGGAAGAAAACCAGGCCCCTCACACAGGGTGGCAAAAACAAGAGAGCAACCAGACCTTTTGGATCCGATTCAAGGACCTTCCCAGAGCAACAGGCATACTACTGGTGACATGCCATGCGGTGCCCAGGAACTCAGAGCCCAAGCACAAAAATGGCATGTTTCACAGGAATCCTAATTTTACTGAAGATGAAGATGGCAGAAGGAGAGTTTTATATAAAACCTTCAAGTGTTTCCACTACTATAATATTACTATATCGCAGTGCAGAGTGTCCAGTATATAGGGATATTTTGGAAGATGCAGACAGATTCTTCAAATGTGGTTAGCATGCTTCTATGACTGCCTCCTCATACTTTTAAAAAGTTCTTTTCTAAATCCAAAGGCTCCATAGTTGGGAATACAAATAAAAACCACACGGAGGTTCCACAAAACTCCTAATAGGAACTACTGGTGAAGATGTGGGGAAAAAGTTCCCCACTGCTACTATAGTGGAGATGTATACTAGTCCAGCCTCTATGGAAGTCACAAAGGAGAGGCTCAGACAACCGAGGACTGACCTACCACATGACCCAACTATCCCATCCTTGGAATGCATCAAAAGGAAGGGAAATCTGCATGTAAAAAAGCAATCTGCAGCCCCACATTCATAGCAGCAAAATTCACAATAGTGAAGACATGGAAACAACCTTGATGTCCATCAACAGATGATGATTGAATAATTAAACGGTGGTACATCTATTCTATGGAACACTACAGCCTTAAAAATGAATGGAACCTACCATTTGCAACAAGATTTCCCCAACTGGAGATCATTATACTTAGTGAAATAAGCTATTCCCACAAGGACAACTATTACATGTTCTCTCTGATACAATACAGCCTCCATGCAAAGTACAAAATAGACAAATGAGTAATCAATAGTATGTATTACATCACACATACAATATCATACATATATATGATGCATATATATATATATGTGTGTATATAATAGTTGAATTGTGTATTGGAGACTAGAATACCAAGAAGTGAAGACTCATTGCAGTTTGCATCTGTACTCCTGAATAAAAGGAGGACTCCCAATGAAACGGTTAAATATACCACGGAAGCATGATGTCAAAAGTTCTACATTTCCCTGTACCTACAATGCCATGAAACACTGAAATAGCGAACTGTGAAACTTGTAAATTTTACTAAAGGACAATGGTAGTATAATAAATAGAAGTGGAAAATGGGGAAGGAAGAAGGGGAGAAGGAGAGAAGACTCCCTATATTTAAAAACTTATGAAAATAATAATAATAGTAATACTAAAAGTTCTTTTCTCATACAAGGAGCATTTTGTTAGAAAAATTCAGGAAGATGCATTTTTACTATTTTATGGAAGTTATGAAATATACTAGAGGAACACAAAAAGAAATACAATTTGAATCTACCTGTTATTTTCTTCCCCAATATAGATATCATTTGCACAAGCAGAGGCATTTGTCAAAATAATATGAGCTGCTTCACTTTTTTTTTTAAGATTTATTTATTTTATTGCACAGTCAGATATACACAGAGGAGGAGAGACAGAGAGCAAGATCTTCCGTCCGATGATTCACTCCCCAAGTGAGCGCAACGGCCGGTGCCGCATCAGTCCGAAGCCAGGAGACTGGAACTTGCTCTGGGTCTCCCACATGGGTGCAGTGTCCCAAGGCTTTGGGCCATCCTTGACTACTTTCCCAGGCCACAAGCAGGGAGCTGGATGGGAAGTGGAGCTCCTGGGATTAGAACCGGCGCCCATATGGGATCCTGGCACGTTCAAGGCAAGGATTTTAGCCGCTAGGCCATGCCGCTGGGCCCTGAGTTGCTTCACTCTTACACAAAATTCTTAATGATAAACTAGGTTTCTACTTAAAATGGCTTATAATCATGGGGGTTGCATGAATTTATAGTTTTAGTCTAGACTCTTGGATTAACATTATATATTCAGTCATGATACTTAACCATGGGAAGTACACAGTCAAATGAGCAGAAAGTGTTTCAATTTCAAGGGATAAACAATATACATGAGAAAAAATATCCCCTTTATTGTGATAGTGTAGTGTGAGGGAAAGGTAAGAATGGCTTAAGTCTTTGGTAAGCTGCTCCCTGAGGAATGATGGTGATATCAGAGTTGTGCACATAAGGACCTGTTTCTGGGATTCCTTCCAAATCCATTATCTAAAGGGGAATTCTAAATGGAGCTCTCTATCACCCGTCCAAGTTTTGTTTACTCCCAGTGTCCTGGAAGGTGAGAAGAAAAGACAACTCAAACACAGTGATCTGGGCCTGGCACAATGGCCTAGAGGCTGAAGCCCTCGCCTCGCATCCTCCAGCATCCCATGTGGGTGCCGGTTCGTGTCCCAAGTGCCGCACTTCCCATCCAGCTCCTTGCATGTGGCCT
Organism: Ochotona princeps; assembly: GCF_030435755.1. Lineage (NCBI taxonomy): Eukaryota > Metazoa > Chordata > Mammalia > Lagomorpha > Ochotonidae > Ochotona > Ochotona princeps. The sequence goes on from NC_080841.1 coordinate 10,046,724, forward strand.
GGGAAAACCGCGGAGGGCAGCCCAAGGTCTTGGGACCCTGTACCCATGCAGGAGACTCGGAAGAAACTCCTGCCTCCTGGCTTCAGATCAGCTCAGCTGTGGCCCTTGTGGCCACTGGGGGAGTGATTCAGCACATGGAAGATCTTTCTCTCTTTCTCTCCTTTCTCTCTGTTAATCTGACTTTCTGATAAAAATAAATAAAATCTTTAAAAATAAAAGGAAACAACAACAAAATGCAGTGATCTTTCACCTTGCAGATGAAGCAGCTGAGGTCAATTAATACATTGCTGTGAATAACGCAGAAAAATAAAATGTGTATGCCTTCACACAATGCTTACATTTAATATTTAAGTATTAGCAGTTTGAGTGATAGTATCGATAAAGCAAGCTGAGACATCTGGATGGCGAAGTATTGATCAAAGGCTATAAAAGTATGAAGCTAACTGAATCTGCACAACTCAAAAAATCAAAGCCTTTGTAAGCATATGCAAAAGAAAAAGTATTTCTGCCTAACTAACTTTGTTGTAAGAATCTAGTTATAGAATCTCATTGTGAAAGGAAAGCAACAAGTTAGGCGTCCTACTCATTCACTCACTCTTTCAGTCCCAAATAGTTTGATCTGTCAAGCACAATCAATTCTTGACAGATAAAAACATGAAAAAATGTAATAATACTAAACTCTATAACCTAAGCAGTAGGTCCAGCACTTACAAAACACTATAATGATTCTCCTTTTAACCCTGGGAAGTAATTCAGTCTGTTCTTTGAGACCTCAGGACAGAGTTCCAAAAACAGTCCACGTCTTCCAAACTTCCTAAGACATCTCCGACCCTGCATTCTACGCTTCCTCATTCTGGGTATGGGATAACTCAATCCCTTTTCTTAGGGTAAAATTTCACCTACTAAAAGAAAGCTAAATTCCCATAGAATATTTTCAAATTTCAGATTTTTAAAACCTTTTTCAGAATACAAACGTAACATGGAGGCTCTCTAGCTCTCCTCCTCTCCACACATCTGTCTCTCAAATACAAATAAAAACAAATCTTAAAAAAAGCTTAATGTCAATAGATAAACAGAATTAACACAACCTAACTCATGGCACTTGTGATGTACACAGTATATTGAAAGCTGCAGTGAATATAAAATTTCCAAATTCTGATGTTAAGTTATTGCCTATTGGAAATGGTAATTATATTTTCAGAACCAAAAGTAAGGACACATGAATTTTTCTGAATCTTGAATTTATGATTACAAAAAGTCTTACAAAGCCTAAACAGTTAATTAGGCATTTTTAAAATTATACTCTAGATTACCCTGGGATCATCTAATAAAAAGGTTTATTTAGCACATCAATCAACTATACTGAAACACACTTTTTCTAAGATGCCCTATAGAAAACTAATCATGTTTATTTTTTTCCATGACTCCTCAGTGAGAACTTTTTCAGTGAGATCTTAAGCTTAGAAACTTTTGATGAGGAGTTTTTAATAACCAAATCCTTATATAACATTTCCGAGGCAGCCACAGAATTTCAAAGAAAGGAAAGTTTCCTGATATTCTAGGTTAGAGACTAGTCAGGGCTTAAACATAGTTTTACAGTGATAAAAATGTGTTACATAACAATGTTCTGTTATAGAAAAAATATGGAGGTCTACTCTTACCTGCTTAAAAAGTTGGAGATTAACTGCAGTTTCCAAAAACTGCTTCATTACACTTGAACGGTGCTTCACAAAGCTCTCCTCACAGAAAGTGATGGGTTCACCCTAGACAGAAATAAAGTTTGCAGGGCTTCAATTAGTGTTCAAATGGAGAAAACCATTCTCCTTAAAGAGGCACTAGGGCTGTTACAAAGAAAGTGTGTGACACAGAACCAATGTGAACACAGTAATTGGATTTCAGGTGACTAGAAATATCCCTCAATTGGCAATTCTTTACTATAGCATATGTATTACATTATTATCAATTAGCTGTGTAAAAGATGTAATTTACAATGCAGGAAAACATTTTACACAGCTAAGGCTATATTTCCACTTAGATGTTATACATTTCCAGCTATATTTATAGTTATATATTTATAACTATATATTTATATTTATAGTCTTGATTTTAGAAATACAGAAATGTTGCAATGAGAAGGATTCCAAAAAATGATGGAGTCTGATTTTAAGAAGCAAACTATGATATATATCATTTGTTGGAAATTGGAAATACATACAGGAAACCAAGTGCAAAAAGTCAATGTAAAACCTTCAGTAATATTCTAAGCCACACCTGGAAAAGAATGTTTTTCAGCTGATTTTATTGGATAATACTGTCAAGGAAAAAAATAGTAAGGGAAATAGAATAGGGGAGGGCAAAAAAAGCCAAGCAAGAATATGAGCTCAGCAATCACTTAATCCCACAGGAAAGCAAAAATTGAGACCTGAAAGCCATCCTGTTACATCCCAGACCTCCAACCATGGCTTTCCTTGGTGGAAGAGATGGTAAGAGAAGGACATGCATTTAGTGTTCATCCCAGTGAGGCACCTCTCATGAAGCCAAGAGCAGTTCTTCAGTGAAAAGGGCACCAGCCACATGGCAATAATAACATCCACTGCAGTAAGCAGAGAAGGTGTTTGAGGAGCAGGTGGATACATACAGCACTCAGATAAAATCTCAACTACAAAAGATCGTTTAATACAGGGAGGACTTGAATTATTTATATAGAATTGAATATCAAAGTTAGGATCATCATATTACCTACAGAAAAAGGCTTATGCAACTGATAAATATCCATTGCAGGCTAATTAGCATTTAAGTTGTGGTTTTCTTTTGGTTGACAGAAAAAGAAAGTAAATGAATGTAATCTGGTGGAGACACAGAGTAATAAGGAATAAGCATCAAATAACAGAAAAGAAAAACTTCATGAGACATTTTTGACAGAGAAAACGAACTACAAATTTTGGGTCCATGGAACAGTGACAGGCCCACAAGAGGAATAAAAACCAGAATCATTTCAGTAGAGTATCAAACAAAGAGGAGCCAAAAGACTATTCTAAGACTATGGGAACTCATAAGAGAGTTTCATAAAGTTGCAGGGTATAAAATAAACATCTAAAAATTAACAGCCTTTGTATACACTAATACAGCCCACGGCTGAGGAAGAACCTGTAAGATCAGTCCTGTACACAATAACTGCAAACATTTAACTAAGGATGTGAGCCACCACTATGATGAAGACTGCAAACCTGAAAGACAGAAATCAAAGCACACACTGAAACATCCAAACATCTGCCATATTCTTAGACTGATAAAACAAATATCATCAAGACTGATAAAACAAAAATCTGCCATATTCTTGGACTGATAAAAATCTGCCATATTCTTGGACTGATAAAACAAATATCATACAAGGTAAAGCCATTTACAGATGTAATGCAACCCCAATCACAATATCTATGACATTCTTCTCAGATCTATAAAAAATGATGGTAAAATTCATATAGAGGGCCCGGCAGCGTGGCCTAGTGGCTAAAGTCCTTGCCTTGGGGATCCCATATGGGCGCTGGTTCTAATCCCGGCAGCTCCACTTCCCATCCAGCTGCCTGTTTGTGGCCTGGGAAAGCGGTTGAGGACGGCCCAAGGCTTTGGGACACTGCACCCGCGTGGGAGACCCGGAAGAGGTTCCAGGTTCCCGGCTTTGGATTGGCACGCACCGGCTCGTTGCGGCTCACTTGGGGAATGAATCATCGGACGGAGGATCTTCCTCTCTGTCTCTCCTCCTCTGTGTATATCTGGCTGTAATAAAATGAATAAATCTTTAAAAAATTTCATATAGAAACACAAGAGAAGCTGAATAGCTAAACAAATTCTACACAACAAAATAAAGAGGAAGACATAACACCGCCAGACTTCAAGATGTACTACCGGGTAGTTGGAATCAAAACAGCCTGGGACTGGCACAAAAGCAGACACAAAGTCAATGGAACAGAACAGAAATTCCAGAAATGAACCCACAGAGCTACAGCCAACTGATTTTTCAGTGAACTGAAATCAATCTGTGCACTGCCTTCAGCAGATGGTGCCATGGAAATTGGATCTCTGTGTGCAGGATTACGAAGCAAGACCTGCTCCCTTACACCTTCTACAAAGCATCAACCCTAAACAGATCAAGGGTCTAGATCTACTGCTCCCTGCAAGACACAGGCATAGGCAACACCTTCATGGAAAAGAGTCCAGAACCTTAGGAGAGCAAAAACAAAAATAAACAAATGGGGTTACAGGAAACTAAGGAACTTCTGCACTACTTATGAAACCATCAATTAAAACAAAAAGGCAGTCAACAGAATGGGAGAAAATAATTACAAAATATGCAACTGATAGAGGATTAATATTCAGGCTCTATAAGGAGCAAGGGAAATGCAACAACAAAACAGCCTAGTTAAGAAATGGATGAAAGTCATGAAGAGATATTTCTCAAAGAATGAAAATCAAATCAACAATATATATAAAATCCTCAGGTTCACTAGCCATCAGGAAAATGCATATTAAAACCACAATGAGGATTCACTTCGCACCAGTTAAAATGGCTATGATCTAAACATTCAAATAAATAAATGCTGGTGAAGATGTGGGGTAAAGGTGCTATTATCCACTATTGGTTGGAACAGAAACTGGTACAACCATTATGAAAGACAATATGGAGATTCCTTAGAAATTTGAAAACATATCAACATATGACCCAGGCATCCCACTCCTGGGAATTTATTATGACAAAATGAAATGAGCAATTGAGAGAGTTATCTCCACCTCCACATTTACTGCTCACCAATTCACAAAAGCTAGAAATACAATCACCTCAGATGCCCATCTACAGATGACTAGATAAAGAAATGTGGTATATATACACTATGGGGTTCTGTGGTGTCACAGAAGAATGAAATCTTGCCTTTTGCAACTACATGAATGCAACTGGAAATCATTATGCTTAGTGAAATAAAAGATCAATAGCTAATACACAGAGCACAAAAAAATGTAATCTATGGGTACAGAGGTGACAGGGAATTGATTATTGTGTACAACCTTTATTTATACCCTTGAGGAATAAGAGGCTTTTATTTTTATTTGCTTATTTGTTCTTCTGTTCTATGTTATTACTATTATTTTTTACTTGCTATCTGTTGATAATATTCCCTAACGGAGTGCTAAACAGTTGGAAAAAATAAACATATAGGCTAACATAATTTATGTGTGTGTGTATGAGAAAAGTCAACGTAGCAGCTCTCCAGCTGTCACTTTCTGCCTTGCTACATCAGACGTGGTCCATCTACCTGAAACCTTGAGTGCCTGTGAGGAAGAGTGCCTCTATTGATCCGCATTGGACAGATACTAATGATGAGGGAAGAAAAATCTTTTTTTGAGTTAAAGTTTGGATTTCAAAACTAACTTAGCATCCTAGTAAATCACTATTCCAAACATCACCATGAATTTGATTTTTCTTCTTGATTCAGTTTGCTTTTGAATCAATTTTAACAATTCATATTGGTATGACATGGGTTTTCAAGCTGTTATCTTATTCTTAGTGGTTCAAACAATATGCTATTTAGACATGCCATAACATGTTAGTTTATTTTGGTGCCAAAGTTGAAACTCATGTATAATTTCTGTATAACACACATTTTCCATGAAGTTCTTGAAAATTCTTTTATTTGGCTTACACTGAAAGTCATTTTTAAGTATTTTATCTGTAATCTTTGCATGTCTGGGACTAAATTGTTACTCATCTTTTCATTCCCTATAGTGGTCAATACAGCACCTTGCAATTTGAATGTTAAATAGGTTATTGTTTACTATCTGGATTCTATATATACAGCTTAGTTAAATCACAAGTAAAACATGGATGCAATGCAGTGCCTTCTAGCTTAACATGTGAAATTGAGCGATTATTATCTAAATATACTATTTTTATGTTTTTAATGCTGAATTCCTTTTAAATCAGACTAGAACTTATAAAAATGAAGCAGCTTATAAAAGCTTACAATAAAAACATAGTTATTAGAAAGCATGACACTGAGAAAAATAAGATAAAATTAAGAAAAATTGAGAAAGATAAAATAAGCATAAACATCTGTAAACTAAATTATTTACATTTTAAAATCCATGAAAGACACTATCTTGGGAATATTCAAGTGGGTGCAAAATGTCTCAGAAATACTAAGCTACTTCTCAGATTATAGGTCATTTTTCTTGCAAATGTCTCAATGTTATTATTATAGAAGATACAGAAAATCAGCTTCAGACCTTAGCAACGAAGAACAATAATTTCCTTCTGAAGCTTATGTTACAGAATGAAGTCACTGAGGAAAAAAATAAACTGTAAACTTCAATCATTAGAGGAAAATCTTGTCTTTGTACATATTATGCTGGCTAACCCAAAGTTATTGCATCTGTCTTGAAACATATTGCTACTTAGCAATATTCCATTTGTCAATGACTCAGCAAATTAAGATAAAAAAGAAAACTGACTTTTCTAAATTAAATATACTGTCTCTAACATTTTTGTTAAGTTTGAACATTTAGAAAAAAGTAATGGGTTTCAGGTTAATTTTGTGCAGACAATGAAAAGAATACATTTCTCTCATGATTCAAGAAAGAAAAAACTCCCCATTCTTATGAAACTACTAATGATATATAAATGAAAACTTTCTTATCAAAGATCCAAGTTCTGCCTGTTTATAGTTATGAAGAACTTTTGCTGAAGCAATTCAGCAAAGTTCTTCTCTTGCTAACTGAAAACAAAGAATAAAATGCGCCAATCACAAAGCAAGGCGTACACCAAGTTTTTCTTTAGTAACAATCATTTCTAAAGTCAACAGGTCCATCCTATACTTAAACATGAATAATGAGAGGAATGAATGTCAAAAATGTTTCAGCAACCAGGAAACCAGGAGGGGTGAGTAGGTGGTATTTTGCAAGTTGGATTTTTAAACCTATCACGTTGACACTCCAAGTTTCTGAAATGGAAATGTGAATGCCATGATGTAGTGAACATCCCTGAACCTGCGGATGACAATCCTGCATTTCAATGGCTTGAGTTTAATCACTAAATACAACATTACTTTGCTGAGAGTGTTTTAATTACTTATAATCCAGAAAAGGTCTGAAAGACAACTCTTTCAACTTGTCAAACTAAAATTCTTATTACTAACCAACCTTTTTTTGAAATTACTTTTTATCCATTAGCAATACTCAAGGCAGCCCAGAAAAACCGAGTGAATGAGACAAATGCCAGCACCCTGGGCATTTCCAGAAACAAAAACGAGTATTCCCTCTGTTCTAACACACGTGAATGTTCCCAACATGTTCTAACATACACGAGTGTTCCTTCCATGCTCTAACACATGCTAGTGTTCCATGTTCTAATACACATGAGTGTTCCCTCTGTCCTAACACAGGTGAGTGTTCCATGTTATAACACACTTGAGTGTTCCCTCTGTTCTAACACACATGAGCGTTCCCTCTATGTTCTAAGACAGGTGAGCGTCCCATGTTATAATACACGATTGTTCCATGTTTTAATATACACAGTGTTCTTTTTATGTTTTAACACACGGAGTGTTCCCAACATGTTCTGATACACGTGAGTGTTCTATGTTCTAACACACATGAGTGTTCCCTCCATGTTTTAATACACATAAGTGTTCCATGTTCTAATACATGAGTGTTCCATGTTTTAATATATGCAGTGTTCTTTTTATGTTCTAACACACATGAGTGTTCCCTCATGTTCTAACAAACATGAGTGCTCCTCCTATCTTAACAAACATGAATGTTTCCTGTATGTTCTAAGGATAATCAAGTATATGTCTCCTAATACATTAATGCTTGGGCACCCATTTCTTCAGCATCCACTGTTGGTAAAAGTCTGACTTTTCAGTAATTTGTGACATGACTGATACATACAAAGGTGTATCTGAAGACTCTCTCTGTTGATTCTTACAACAATCTTTTAAGATGAGTGCATGGCTTAGGACAGTGCTTTCCTAATCTAAGGCAATTTCCTAATCTAAGGCAATTTTCCAATAAAATATACCACTTCTAAACCTTCATTTTAATAATAACATTAACATGTAGATAATACATCAGGTACCTCTGTGTACATATGTGAAACTATTATATATGTGAAATATTTTATCCTATAAACAATCCAGGAAGCATCACTGCCCTTTTGGCATTTTGTTGCTGATATTGTCTTCAAATCAGAAAATTAAAACATGAAGATGCTAATTTGCCCAAAATTATACAGCTGCTTTGTTAGGAGGAGAAACAAAATCCAGTAATCTTACACTTTAACTCATTTAGCACATTAGAGGTTTCTTACGGATTTATTCATTCATTCATTCATTCATAAAGAAGAATACCAGAGAGAAAAGGAGAGGTGGAGATCTTTCATCCACTTGCTCAACTCCCCAAAAGCCTTGTACCTTCAGGCCATTTCTCAGTGGCCAACCCAGAGGCTGCTACTCCGGCCCTTTGTTCCTCTGATTCAGTAACACTAAACAGCCATGCCTGCCCTTCAGGATGGTCCCTTCCCTGACCCAAGGCAGGCGCAGCCATCAAAGGCACAACATTGATACTTCATCACCACGACAAACATTTTTAAAGAATAAAGTTAAAACTTCGCAAACTGACACTTGAAGGCCAGTTGTGACTGATTCTGCCAGCTCTTACAGAAGTGCATCATAAACTCTTTTGGTCCTCTTCTTTTTTGGCAACAAGGTAAAAGAAATGGGCATTTTTGCCATGAAAAAAAAAAAAACGTACATATTCAATAGTTGATTCCTTGGCCTCCTCTGTTTCCAGGGACTCTTACGTATAACTCTCCTTGATCATTCTCTGAGGCCAGTTACTTTTACCGCAAAAGCAGCTACATCCGCCTCCAGCACCAGGAACAAACGAATCACCATGAAGAAAGGACAACAGCCTGGCCAGGGATCCTCCCTGCTCTGGGGAAGCTGAGGCACATTACTCCCCCGAAAAAAAGCATTTTAGGACATCTCTGGAGTGGCCCTCAGCATGGGGACAACTTGCAGTTTCTTCTCTTCTCTGGTGGGGATCTTTTCTGCTTATTTAGTGAGATTCTGTTACCACTGTGCTCCTTGTGAGGAAGGAATGGTCCTCAGTCAGATGCGGGAGTTGCAAGCCTTGGGTCACGGTGTTGAGCAGTGGACAGGGGCTGGGCAGGCTGCAGAGGTCAGACAGATCTCACTTCCCAGACGGCCACCTCAGCTCAGCGTGTGGGGCGTCACAAGGACGGCTGCGAATCTGAGCCGCAGGAACCCTTGGGGTCAGGAAACTTATCTGAGAAGCACATGGGATGATACCAGTGGCAAATCAGAACAGAAACATTTCAGCGGGCCAGCTGGGTTGCTGCTCACCTTCACCAGCGGGGCCACTTTGGTGATGTCAGCTCTGCAAGTATGGTTTGCCTCATGTTTAAAATAAAAAGAACAGCATTTCGAAGGCGTGTGAGGACCAAGTGAAAGAGTTTACCTAAAAGCATACGCGTGTCTGAGATCAAATGGGCACTTAATGGTCAGTTACTGTTTTACCGATGATGAACAATTGCAAACATCGGTAAAAAGCAATATATAGTATTATAATAAATAATATGTGAAAAGGGGAGAAGAAATGTGTTAAAGGAAATAAACATAAGTAATTCATAGAAAGGGTCAGTGTGAATGACAGATTCAGGAATCAGGAAGGAACTAGATGGCCATTAAAACTGAGAAAGATAAAAGACCTGCAGGGGAGAAAGAACATTATAAATAAAGGTTTAGAAGGCTGAGAAGCTTGGGACATTTGGAGCCTCAGGCACAACTGTCTGAACTGAGGTCAAAGTTCAAGAAGAAAGTGAACCAAGGAGCAGTCCACCCAGGTGAGGGCCGTGACTGCCAGCTGAGCCCGTGGCCCTTGAGGCTGTCTGTGGTCAGTCACAGACCCAAGCTATGTTTTTAAAGCCACCAAATGTGAGGAACATAATAGTTTATATTATGCCTATAAACAATCCTAAAACTTGAAAAATTAATGTTTGCTAAAAGAATTCATACCTATTAATACCTATTCATAGTTTTTTTTTCCAATTGCATCATAACAGCTAAAGGAGAGAGCATGGACACATGCAAGGGTACTTCAAATAACTATGAAAAAATGAAATTAAAAGGTTAGCTTATTTTACCAATAAAAAAAACTTCTTTAAGTTCCTACACAAATTTTTCACAATATTCATTTTCTATGAAATTTTGAAGATCCCTTATATTACGAAAGAGACAAAACCACTAAATTACTGCGAGTTCTATATTTAATCACCCCTTTTTTAACCTCTATTAAAACATATTAAAATATACATTTGTTATTTAAATGATTTCTAAAAGTTGTAAAATATAAACATTTTGATAAATTATAATACAAAATAATCTATAAAGATAAAAGTATCAAAAGGTATTTTCTCCACAAAAAAGACTTACTTTAAAAATTGTATCTGCTCAAAAGAAATAAATAGCAAAATTTTAGAATACATTCAGTGCACTTTAAAAAAGTAAGGTTTTTATTCAAAGATTGAATCAGAAGAAAGGTAAAGGCATACAAAATGAAACGCTATCTCTTGGCTCCGAAAGAACACTAGCAGTGCCAAAAACAGAAATAAAACATGAAATACAGTGGTTATACCGTACATAAGCTAGCAAATTTATAAGAAGACATGCTCAGTCAATAAGACACTAAGATAAAACTATGTATTTTCTACAGAAATTACAAATTCTGTTTCCCAGATGCTTAAGAGGCAGAAAATCTTACATTGCCCCCGTTTGCTTAATGAAACCCCAGGCTTCATTGAGAAGCTATAAAAATCCAAAATAATTATTTGGAATATTTTGATAATTCTACCCAGAACCTTACACACTAATAATTGCAATCATTTAAGAAAATGTTCTCTTCATGCCAATTTTATCCTTTCCTCAAATCTGAATCTTTTGCAGATTTTAAAAGAAAGATTAGCAAGAAAGATTTAGCTTATAAGGCTAAGTATCTAAGCATGGCAAAATTCAAGCAAAGGGATCTTTTTAATTTCCTTCCTGTATTGTAAAGTTCCGATCAGTCATAATTTAAAAAGCAGCCTTAACCCAAAATAATCATTCTTTGAACTTTCAAACTCATTTTTACATTTTACTTGATGTGGAATAATTTGAAGATGAACATGCTGCACTATAATATGGGTGCTTGGCTTAAAGAATGAGATCCTTATGATTAGAAATACTTTTTTGGATTCCGTCACGTGACATATGCATCCTACGAACAGTACTGTGAGCTCTGTAATGCTTTCCAAACAGTGTACTTCAAGAAGCGACGTGTGTACGCTAGTTATAATGGAGACATGAGCTGATACAGTCACGCATTTTAAGGACTCCTCCGAGTAGCTCAGTAATCTAGCAGAGATGAGAGAGACTGAATGGAAATCATTCATTCAGTTGTGAGTTTAGAAAGCAAATACCCATTTGCAGTTGTCTGGTACTTCACAGTTTATAAAAGGACCTATACAACAATCCAGAACGATAGCTGGGAAAGGTTTAAGAAGTTTCATTTTACAAGTAAGACCAAAGTCCAGAGAGACTCAGGAAATCAGCCAATGTTACACAGCTTCATCAGGGACCCCCACTAAAGAGCAGGGCTTCCTGCTTATTACTACCACTTACTTTATATGGCCGCATAAGAGTAGTGTAATAATTCTCACAAAAATGAGCCTAACATCCTTAAACCAATAATTCAGACAGAAAAATAAATACACTCTGATGTATCTCTTGTTATACCATCTCAAACTTGGCTACACTTCTACAAAAATCATTTTCAGGTATTGAGATAAGAAAAATGAAATGGGATAAGCTATGATAAACAGATAACCCCACTCTAGAAAATACTATGAATTAGGAAGACAACAAATTTCCAAATACTGATAACCTTTTTTGTTTGTTTGTTTTTTGGATATTCAATTTGTATTTGTGATTTCTAAATTCACCAATAAATGTGCTGATTTGTTAATGACCTTAAGATCAGATAAGTGCTTTTAAATGAATGAACACAATTCCTAGGTATTAAGAGGTAAATATTATATTTTTAGAACACTACATTTTTAGAACATAAGGCAATATTTTGAAAAAAGAATGTGGAAAATATTAAAGAATACTAAAATAACTAAGGTCAAAACACTGGAAATGGAGCATGTTGTAAGGCATGTTATGTTGGATTTTAAAAGATCACCGTGAGAATTTTTTAAAGTGTTATCTTAAAATGATGTCTCTTTTTTCTACCTCATTCTGAAGAACCATTAAAAAAAAAAAAAAGAAACAAATTAAAATGCTGATGAAATAAGAGGCTTACAGGCTTGTATCTCAGTGCGTCTCTGTAGGATCCAAACAAAGCGGCCTGTGCCCTAAGAAAGGCTCTGGCCACTCCATCACCGGTAGCTGTGGACTGCTTCTTCAGTTTATTTTTCAAGGCCGAGACCTGCATGACAGAGAGGAATAGTTAAATTAACACCTCAGAAATTGGTACAGCGAGGTACGAACCCAATCAGCAGGCAAGCCACGGTGTCTGCAGGTCAGCCAAAAATCCATCCTCCTCCCTGATAGCTTATCTTTTTAACTGCGGAGAGCACCTGCTGGTCTGTTAATTGAAAGGAAAGCAGGAGAGGATAGTAATGTGCTAATGCAAATTGGTTTATGCTCTCTTTTTTTCCCAAGGCCTCTTGACATAAATAAGCTTTAATTATTTTACTGTAAACTGCTTGTGAGCCACTTTTCTGCAGATTTTTAGCAATTACAGCATGTGTCCACTTGTTTTGAGATGCGGTTGGTTAGGTATTCTTCATTTCTACTACATAAGGTTATTTGTTATGGGTCCTCCTGGATCTCTCACCATTTTATCTTATTTTATTTTATTTTTGTAAGCCTCATTTGCATATATAACTTTCTGGTCATTAGCTGAATACTTTTTCGTTATCATTATAAGATTAGAAAAAGGGAGAGGGAAACTGAGACCTTGCCGTCAAAAGAAAATGCTGTTCTACAAAGATATACATTGTCTCATGTCATCTTCACAACAAACCTATAAGAAAAGCACTTATATTTCCATTTATGAATGAATAAAACCAGGCACAAAGATGTGAATTAATCTGACCTCACTATGTAGCTCATGAGTGGTGAAGCAGTAATTTGAAATCAGTTCTGTCGAATTTTTTCCACTACCACATGCTGGGTTTGAGTTCACTGTCACTACCTCATGAACCAGTAATCATATTAAAATACTAAAATCTTAATACTAGGAATTTCCACACTTTCAAACGGCACTAAATTTCTAATTCTTGGCCATATAGTTTTCCTCCTTTAATTATAAGTATTATGGATTTTTTTTTTAGGAGTAGACCTTGGCTAGATGAAATTTTAAGATCATACTCCATATGTCAAGGTGAGGCGGACATGTAAAATGTTCCTATGCATTAAATTCACTTTGATTCCTTTCACAAAATTGAAAATTACAGCTTTCATATCTGAAAGTATTGACTATTACATACATTCCTTGTCAACGCTTAAAATGAAATCATGTCAAGTTGTGTAACAGTTCTGTTTTCCTAAAAACAAAAACAGATTAGGCAAATTCTTGTTGAATGGTCCCTTCAATAAGAGCGTGTTCTTATCTGTATGAAACTGCTACAAAATAATGCCACTTCTCTTTTACATATATATGCAAAAAAGAGTATTTTCATTTTCCTATGCAAGCAGACTACTCTTGTAGATGATTGTAATTGAAGTGTCAACCTAATTAACAACTAAAGTTTGAATAATGCTAATGAGAAATGAACACAGCATCAGAGGAAAGACCAGCGCTACAGGTGATAAGCCTTCACAGTAGTGACATTTTCCAGTGTAAAGTCACAGTTACTGTGATCTGATCAAAGAAACAGACCCCCAATGGGTCCAATTATAACCGTAGTTTTGAAAAAATTAGAGTTATGATGTTGATAATCTATGCACCAAAGCCTTTGCAGTATAGGTCTTCTCCCCATAGCTGTGATCTTTTCAATTTATATCCAAGCTCAACAAATTCAGATAAAAGTTTAGAGCCTAATTCATTTAGGCCACAAAGTACATAAAACAGGATTCATTTAAGAGAAAGTTGGGCAAACTATATATTCAAATAATAATACAGTTAAGGAATGCAAAAATAAATATTCTTAATACCTTCTGATTTGCAATAATGTGGGGGTTTTGTTTGTTTCAAATGCCTTTAAAGAAAAAATACAGGATTGAATACCAGTTTAATAACTACCTCTCCTAAAAAACGGTTATAAAGGGAGAAATGTACTTCCAGTCCTTCAAAGTAATATAAAAATTAAGTGGTTGGGTATTTTTTTAAATAAATTTACTTCCAAAAATGAAAAAAAAATTTTAACAGTCATGCCAAAGAAAATCTCCCAAGGTATATTTTTAATATAATAAATTATATAAGCTATAATACTTATATTTTAATTTCCAGGCACTTGTCCATAAATCAAGGCACAGTGTTTGTACGATGGTAAGCACACACACACTCCCAGAGTGGGAACAAGCATGCCCAGCTTGTATCACAGTTTAGTACCATCACTGATGCTTATGGTTTTCAGGACTGGTTACTTTTCCACAAACCCTTCCTAACCAAAGCAGAAACGTGCAGCCTTCATTTGAAAATTAGTCACTCAACAGTTGTTCTGAGCTCCCTATGGAAAGAAAGAAAGAAAGAAAGAAAGAAAGAAAGAAAGAAAGAAAGAAAGAAAGAAAGAAAGAAAGAAAGAAAGAAAGAAAGAAAGAAAGGAAGAAAGAAAGGAAGGAAGGAAGGAAGGAAGGAAGGAAGAAAGATAGATAGATAGATAGACATCTGTTCTAGAATGTGCTGTCCAGTCAGGTAGCCATTTAGCGACAGGAAGACTTCCAAACTGAATTTTTTAAAATTGTATAACAGGCATTGTCTTTGAAAACTTTACTGCAACAAGACAAAATAAGGCATCTCAATAATTTTATATTTATTATACCCTGACAAAATTTGAATTAAATGTATCATTAATTTACCTACTTCTTTAATTTTACAGTGTAGCTACTGGAACACTTACCATCAAACATGTGATTCATTCTATATTTTAATCAGACATGGCCGTTGTACATAAGCCTACTAGGAGTATGCTCACACACGGGTGTGCAAGTTTATATATACATATATATATGGGGAGGTTAAAACCACCTTGTAAGAAATATGATTCAGCTGTTTCAACATCAGCTGACTTTCACAAAGTGCACTAGCCAGGCTCTCTCTTGACCAATGCTGGACTTCGATGCAAGCGTAAGAACAGCTGACTAAGTGTTCCTATGTGCAAAACAGAATGCCCAAAAATAGCCCACGAAAGTGCTTTTAAAAATAAGTTTTAGACATGAGGATATTAATCCAATATGAAATGACACATCATCCTTGCTGTTTTCCTGGTCTTTACATCACTGAAGTAAGTTATCACCAGTTACCATTTCCAGTGCCAATTACCTTTCAGCAGGTTTATCTACCAAAAGAAAAGGAATATTTTTGCACTTTTTCAATATCTGCTGAGAAACAGAAATTTCTGCCTTAGATTCCAAATACCTAGGTTCAGTTATGAGATAAGTGCACAGCTTCCCACGAATCCCAAAGCTAGCACTCAGGTACACCACGGCCAGATGGCTACTACACCACACAATCCTAGTAATACAAAAAGTATCAATTGTTTTCTCTTTTAATTTGTATGAAAGTAAGCTGATCTCAATCCCCAATGGCTAAAAATCAATTCAGAATTGACATCTTATTTTATTGTTCTTTTAGGCAGTTTTCAGCTGATGAATAATTGAAGTCTAAGCAGGTATGACACTTGACCAAAACAACACAGTTAAACAGCAAAAAGAAACTTGCGAAATAAGCATGATTTCCTTGCTCTTATCCAGTGCTTCATTCCCTTTCACACAATGGGAATCTGGGCCTCAGAGCAGCCATGGCAAGAGGGCCAGAGCCTGAATTTCAGCACAGCGGGAGTGTGCGGCCGCAGGAATAACACCACTCCCCTCCCCACTCAGCACTCAGTGACTCTGAATAACAGGAAAGAATTACACAAGCAAACATAGCAAACAGGTCTAAATTAAAGAGTGTAAGTTATGCAAACTTAGTCTGAATAATGAAGTAATTATGCCAACCAGGAGTAAGCTAGGAAGCTAAAACACAGAAGGGGGCTGAGATTTTCAGAAATGTGATAGATTTTACTCTTCTACATGTATCTTTGCAATAAAATATATATTAACTGTTATGCTTAAAAGCTTTAATTTTTATTTTCAGTGCCATAAACAGAAAAAGCAGAGTAAAGGAAAGATGATAAAATAAATATTCATAAATACTATTTCCATATTATAATCTCCACAAATTTAAACATTATCTATGTTTTAAAAATCTCCCTTTATGCAATTATACTGTATTCTAGAAACTATGTACACTTAGAAAAGTGAAACATTTCAATCTTCAACTTTAGAACAGCAAATGAAGTTAAAAACTCCTCTTTTGCCATGAGACACATTATGTTAATTTTGTGAATATTGAATCTCCACACAGGTTTTTTCTTTTTAGTTCATTTTTTAGATTTTATTCTTGATGAAGTTTACATGGTTGATTGGGGTGGGAAGGGTTGAAGACAACGGGAAAGCAGGCGAGACCACCATTGCCACAACTCTTTAATCTTCCACATCTGGAGTAGGGGAAGACAAGGGGAGAAGCTCCACCCAACCCCGGTCACCCCAGTACCCAGGGTGAGGAACGGCCGACGTCATCCCAGGGCCCCCATGTTCTCCACGCAGTTTTAATCTTAGTAATGTTCAATTTCTAAGACATGAAATTGACACTTTCCTCCAAATTGACACTAGTTCCTGAGCAGCCTATACTTGAAGGTCTGAGTGATCGTTATCATCTATTTAATAAAAAGCATGACATTGTTGTCTACAGAAGGTATCGTTACATTGGGGTTTTTTATGCTTAAATTCTCTATCAAATTTTAACTGTTACTGCCTCACCTACCTTCATTTCCTTCCACAACCATCTTAAAAATTCAGTCAACTAAAATCGCTTCTCACCCCACCCCACGTCCGATGTCCTACCCGTATCACTACTATTCATCTCATTGCTCTAAAAGGAGCTGTGCAAGCCCTCCCCAACACATCAGCCTTTTCTTGCCCCTCATGCAATATATCCCCCAGCCCTGCCAGAGTTACGTGTGATACAGATTCCCAATCTAGCCACTGTTTAAATCTGCATTGATACCAAATTCAAGTAACTGTCACTCTTTACTTAAACCACTGATTTTTTTCTGGTCTGATTCTTATTCCAAAAATCTTCAGGATCTAGAAACCCAGATGTTACTGTTGAACTACAAGTGGATCACAGTATTCCTCAGTTAAAAATCTTAAATGGGGCCCAGCTTGGTAGTCTAGTGGATTAATGTCATCACCTTGAACGCATCAGGATTCCATATGGGCACCAGTTCTACTCCCGGCGGCCCCACTTCCCAGCCAGCTCCCTGATTGTGGCCTGGAAAAGCAGTGGAGGATGGCCCAAACCCTTGGGACCCTGCACCCATGTGGGAGACTTGGAGGAGGTTCCTGGCTCCTGGCTTTGGGTTGGTTCATCTCTGGCCATTGTGGCTGCTTGGGGAGTGAAACATTGCACAGATCTTCCTCTCTGTCTTTCCTTCTCTCTGTATATCTGACTTTCCAATAAAAAACAAAATAAATCTTTAAAAAAAATCTTAAATAAGTTTGCTATAAAACCCAAATGAGAACTGAGGGTCTTAAATATCATCCCTGACTACAGAACTCAATTTGCATAACTCTATTTCATCTCACTGCAGTCTTCTTTCTATTTCTCAAATTTGTCAGTCTCCTTCCTGTAGCACAGCCCTTAGGCATGCAAATTATCCCTCCTGTTCCTTCCACTTTGCTTGCTCACACTCATACCTGGACCACTTCTGCAGAAAGACATGCCCCTCCTAAGCTTCACTGACCGTAAACGGCTGACCGGGGTGTGTCGACTGGTGGGAATGGGATCTCAGCCTGTTCCACTTCAGCTTCTCAGTGGCACACCGCGCCATTCCACCGTCAGCTCTTCCTTTCTTTCCCACCGGGAATCCCACATTGTGACAGGTACGTGACTGATCTGCCTTTATTCCAAAATAGTTTTTGGCTTGATGTAGCCATAGGACTGGATTTAGACCAATTCAAAGTGAAATGAAGAAAGGAACACTTTAGGCTTTGTCCCTGTGAGGCAAGTGAGTATTATTCTGTGAATTTCTCCTTGCTTCTGGGAAAGATACACAAGTAACAGCAAGGCAGCAGCTACCTTAAATCTAAAGTTCAATGTCATACGCTGCGTATACAAAAGTTGCCCATAACTCTAAACAACATTTCCCTGAATTTCAGCACAACAGAGAAGTAAGTTCCAACTTTGATCTAAGAATGGACATGTTGCTCTTAACAGAAGCTGAGCTTACAGTCTATTATTATACCAACAAAACAAGATATATAAGGGATATGAAATAAGAATATAGACCAGGCTTCTGATTATTTTCATAGTTGCTCCTACTCATGCACCTGAAATCCAACCCTCAGTGCAACTGATATATCATCAGGATTCTGGCTAGGACATAAAAAGACACTAACATCCAGCTCTGGTGTGCGGCTGGAGCAGGAGAGCACCTAAGCTCTCGAGAGGCTCTGTGTTACAGTCTCTTGCTGGGCCATGGAGACACAAACTTTTTCTGCCTGCATCAGTCAACCATGAAAAGACTCATTCTACTTTGTCACCCTTATTCGAAATTAGGATCCCTTTGTTACTCTTTTTCTGCACCCTGTCCCTTATCTTTATAATTTGCAATGCTAAATGGATGTTTAATACAATGAAAACTCTACAAAATCAAGGTTGACGACAGTATATCTAGCTCAGTGCAATAAGGACACATAGTGGGTACATTATAAATACTATGGATGATAATAAATGTACAAGTGTGCCTGGAAGCGTTGTTAATTCATTGACTCCAACAACGTTTCCAGGCACACTTGTACATTTATTATTCCAGTTTAACCTTTCCAAATATTTTTGATGGGCATCAGGAACATAATTTACTTAAAAGTTCATGAGATCATTGTATCAGTAAGACTTGGGGACCCCTCATTTAATAAGGCTCAGGATTATACATACACATACACACACAAAGAACTTGTTTCCAGAAAATCAAGAATTTAAAGGATAGGTATTGGAAGTAATGTTAAAGGCCCCAAACCTAGGTTTACAGTCTACTTAAAATTACTGCCAGTAAGAAAAGAGAGAAGCATGTTATTAATATAGGGGATGAGGGGGAGGGGCCGGCATTAGAGAAAAGGCTAGGTAATTTAGTTGGAAATGAAAAGCCATGAGAAAGCCGAGAGACTTCACGAGCACTTAAAATCACTAACAGTAACAAACGATAAATCAACTTTAGCATGGCAGAAGCACAGGAACATAAAAGGGGATTACCAAAGCCTGGATCACTGTGGGAAGGACAGATCCTCTTATTCAGCTGAGAAAAAAAACAATAAGAGAAATCTTTTGAAATGTTTGGAAGCAAAGTGAAGGTTTCGGATTTTTAGTTGTGTTCTTCACTTTATGTTTTTAAAATATACAGCAAGGAAGTACAAGAAATTAGTGAGCATCTGTTGCCCTATAAATAAACAAAAAAATCTGTTTTGAAAATAATCCTGAGTTTGAAAGTAACTTACAAGAATAGTGAACTCTCACGCTTGCTCAGGGTACAGAGACACAATGACTGCTCTCAGAAATTCATTTCCTTCACCAGGGATGGAAAAGAAATGGTTGCACTAATTGTCAAAACAGTATGTTTCAAATATGCTTCCAGGATTACTGTTTGCATTATTACAAATGTTGATGGAACATGTCTTCATAAAATATTCTAGGAGGTAACTGTTAGCAGGTATTTTAAAAAAGCAAACTTCATGGGTAAAGCTACAAGGATTGTGATCACAACTGCTTTCTCCAGTCATTTACTGAGCACCTATTCTGTGCAGGACACTGAACCAAAGCTGTACGATGTGGGCAATGTGCCTGGTGTCCAGCGCTGAGGACTGACAGAGGAAGGACAGGACTGCACTCCTCCAGGGGCAAACAACACAATGTTTCTCTGTTGGAGTCAGCTCCACGAACTCAATAAAATTTCCAAGGAATTTTAAATACTGAATTGAATTATGTTTGCTATCTTTCTAATCTGGACACTCGAGAAATTATTTATGGACTTCACTTACAATAAGACTTACAGCAGAGCTGTGGCAGGCCTGAAACAAATATCATATTCTCTTGGGCCTTCTTTTTCTTTAAAACATCTGTTATGTTCAACCCCCATGTTGGATTAGAGGAAAGATTCAATGAATTAGAGTGTTGGATAATCTGTGTGGTTTTAAGATTTCAATTTGCTTATATGATTTAATAATCCTTTTTAAAACTTGATTTTAAAAAGTCTCTGAAATTGCCAATTCATTTCCTAATTTATTCCCTAATTGTTTTTAAAAAATCACTTAATTGTATATATCTAAAAATCTTCAATAAACTCAGATTTTCAGGAAATTTCTCTAACTGTTTTTGCTTTAAACAGCTGTTGTTGGGTCAGAATAATTGTTGCCATTCTTCATTTTATTGCAATAAAACTATTAACTTACTTTATACAACACTTGAAAGTTTCACTATCATATACTTAACATTTTAGACATGATTATTTCACAATGATGTGTGCTCAATGTTTTAGTAATTAAAAATGTTTTATAAAAACACATCTATTCTGCAACATTCAGTGGTCTGCACTGAGTTGTACAATGACTGAAGTCCACACCCTTATAACAACACATGGAAAAATGTTTTCCAATTTTAATATATGGAAGATGAAAATAAAGTTTTCAAAAACAGTGCTGAAAAAGTTTATTCAAATCAAATGGATCATGTTAATACTTCTTAACAAAAGAAAAATGGCAAATAAGCTTCTAGGTTACATTTCTGGTCATTTATTACACTGCCTATCACATTTGCACAAGAGGAACTGTAGGTTAGTGCCTGGGATGTAGGTGTGCAGATCACCCTATATGAACTAAAGTTCCAGATACACGATTTAATGTTGAACACACTGACCTATTTCAGAAGATATTATGCTTTACAATGTAATGAGTCATTGTCATTTAGAAACAGTTAAAACAATATAGATCAAAATTCACATTTCTGTTATAATGAGTATTCTCTTTCTAATGTCACCTCTAATCCCACTTATAGGAATTAGTTTATAATTTTAACTCAGTGTTCATGATAGATTTCCTAACTCTTATTACAATTTTAATTACCAGAATAATTTTCCAATAAACGTGTTACTTTGCTATTTTTGAGAGAGTAACAATTCTCCAAATTATTTTAAAAATGATAAAATTAAAAAGATCTGTAATGCCTTAGAAATACAACGATTTAATTTTTTAGGAAATTGAAAACTAAATGTGTGTGTGTATGTATATATTTGTGATAGGAAGTTTCAAAGCACCTTTTTAGAAATAAACCCACCGAGGTTTCAAATCTGGAATTTTAGTACCTGGTTCTTTTTTTTTCCCCCATGCTCATATACATAACACAATAAGGCTAATTTTAATAGTAACTTATAAAATTTACTTCCTCATTTCAAAGCACTTATACTACACATTCCTCAAGATAACTATTTGGTTACTCACAATTTATTCACAGACAAAAAATACAGAAGTGTAGATCTACCTCTTTTTTAAAATTGCTACATAAAAAAATAAAGCAAATCTCAGCCTCTAAAAAAAATTGCTACATGAAATAATCAATTTTGTTAAAATCACTCCCAATAAAATATTAGTCTTTTTTTTCTTATAATGATCCAAATGTATAGTGAAATGATGAAATCGAAAGACAAGTGTACTTGTCAGAACACAGGAAGAGAGGTCTTTTCCCCTCCCTGACGGAAAACAAAGGATTCCTGAAAGCTCTGGCCTGATTTATTTTTCCAATTTTAAATACCTTAAGAGTAGCGGAACTGCTACTGGCATGGTAGTATTTCTAACAGTCAATAAATCTAAAATATTATGTGTGAATATTGGAATGAAGCCATTAAGAAGATTACAGCATGCAACACAGCAGAGGGTCCACAGGAAGAAAGAAGCAGTAATTCAGGACAACTGTGACCACTGACCTCTGAAGAGCCAGGCCCACTGGTCAGCCTGACGCAGGAAGAGAGGGCGCATGCACAGTCATCTAGCCTGTGAGTATAATTTAAACGCTTTGGGGAATTATTTTAAAAGGCTTTTCATTTAAATCTCAGTTTGCTTATTAAACAATC
Organism: Ochotona princeps; assembly: GCF_030435755.1. NCBI lineage: Eukaryota > Metazoa > Chordata > Mammalia > Lagomorpha > Ochotonidae > Ochotona > Ochotona princeps. Next base: position 10,069,222 of record NC_080841.1, read on the forward strand.
AAACAATAGCAATAGTAATATTTTTCAAGCTTTAAGTATATTCAATTAACTCAAACCGCACACCAAAAAAATCAATAAATCATTTCTAATTTTAACCCATGTCATTTAAAACACTATTGTAAAATAATACATGATATGATACTTCATCATCTTTCCTGCAGAACTATAGTGATAGTATTGGAAAACTGATAAAAAGATAGATTCATTTGGGATGTATTAAACAACCACCTAGATTATTATCAGAAAATTCCCAGAACTTATTAATGGCCTAGATCCATATTAGAACTGCTTTGATTTATCCATTCTTCAGATTTGTTTGGAACCATATGGCTCCTAATTTTAAGCAGACATATAATCGATTTACATTGTTTTACAGTGTTCCTTCTACGTTTATATTTCAATGTATCAATTATGCTTAGCTATACTATTGTTTATGAGTAATCTACAAACTAGTTCCTTTTATAATTTCATGTATTTAGACTTGGACATTATATGGATGCTATCTAGTTTCCCCATCTACTTAAATAAATGCTTTAATCATCAAAATAATGCTGATTCAGAAATAGTACTACAAATAAAAAATAACTGCCCAGAAAAAGTGAAATTTCAGAAACTTTGCTGAAAGACTCACATCACAGAATACGACTGTAAAAATGTTACAATCATATCCAGAAAGCCTGAATGTCTTTCTCTTTCTTTCACTTCTTTTTTGTTTCTTCATAATAAACAATCTTTTATTAAAGTACATTGGGAAACAGGCACAAAAGAAAAATATTCTCAAAAGTTGATTCTGTTTTCATGATCACTTCTCCATCCAGTGAAGAGTATGCTGATGTATTTCTTAGTGAGCAATCTTAACCATTCCTAACACTTTCTGAAAAATTTTATGAGGCCACCTAGCTATAATGAGCTGAAAAGATAATATAATTGTTCACTAGTCTAGGTTTGGATTTGCTCACACGTACATAAATTTTATTACAATAAGGTAAAGTAGTTCAATTCAATATGCTTCAAGGTCAGCAGGTATTTTAAGTTATATATGGGCATAAATAATCTGTTTTTAACTTGAAAGTCATATTTTCACTTATCACCAACCAGGAGAACAACAAATGCTAATTCTGCAATTTTTGTTTGCTTGCTTTGAATCCGTAACTTCATTCTCTCAGACTGCCTAATAAATAGTTGCAAAGTAGTTCTAAATTCAGAAAGACAATTGAAAGATTTTTTTTATTTTCCAAATTTAATATCCTTGAAAAGAATGAATGCTTTTATAAAAATCTGAGTTATTTTTAACTTGGAACTATGTTTACAAGGTAGTTTTAAGTAGCCATTAAAATACACAAGGACAGAGCACCGCTTGGCACTTTTACCCTGTAATAAGGAAGACGAAGGCCACCAAATGCACTTTTGGAGACTGCTTAACATGAAATACAGAATATGTCCCATTATAAGCTGCAGACACACACACACACACACACACACACACGCACACACGCATGCACACAAACCCTCTGCAAGATCAAAGACCAGAAGAAAACTGGCACTTAATTTATCAGCCTTTACAGACAAAAGACAGTTTTCGTCATTTCAAAGGGATCAGATGTCTTTTATGACAAACTGGGTTTGCAGTTTAATTTACAAATAGAATTCTAAGTAAGCAGTCTTTGCTCTGCCAAAGCAAATGACAAACAGTGTAGGTTTTCATTCTTGCAGCCCTCAGCAGGATAGAAAAGATTAAAATAAAACTGAAATAATTTAGAGAAAACAAATAAATGTTTCAGAAAGTTGAGTGAGATCAAAGCTAGAATTTTCTGACCCCAACTGTACAAGCATTTCTTATTATATTGACCAGTGCCATCAGATCATTAATTAAAAGGAAAAGCGCTGGCAGGTGGCAGGGAAGCAAAAGCCGATAATTGGCCCCCTTCTTCTTCTTGCCTTCAAAAACTCTCATTCTTTTGCAAGACATGCCACTAGGCAGACAGAAATGCCTACTTTGTAATATAATGATTAAGATGAGATGAAGAGACTTACATTTAAAGAAACTCTGCCTAATGAATGCATCTAGCTTTTTAATTATGATCCTACTATTCCAGTAAGGAGTGTGATGTTTCATTCAACATCTCCTCAACTGCCAAAAGGTAAAAATATTAAAGATAGATTCTATATTAATTCCTCTCACACCCCTTTCACACACCCAACACTTTAATTTCAAATAAAAAGTGGAAATTAAATAACTGTTAGCAATCCAAGAGTCCAGGCAAAAACATGTATGCTCACCACCAAATACCCTCAGACTCACCACATCACTGGGGAGGTTGTTCAAGTCATTAAATGGTGATTCTAAAGTGTTTGTGTCAACATTTAATATAACCACATCTTCCAATGACTTGTTTTTCACTCTCTGTTAAAAAAAAAAAACATAATTATGAAGGAAAATGCCTTAATATATATTCCTGACAAAACTATCTTAAGCTTGGAAAAATAAAAATACTTGGATTGATGCATTAAACTTGTGAAAAGAAAAAAATTGTGCAATTTAAAAGAAGACAAACATCTTTGCCTTCTGAAAAAGGAAACTATAAACTAAATATTTGCTGAAAATGGGTGACTGAATATTTGCTCCACTAATCTTTAACTAACTACCAAAGAAAATCAGAAAAACCCTATAAAATAGGCACAGTTAAGTAAACCTTAAATAAATAACATGCTCTAAACTTTATCAATTCAATTTAAAAATCTGTGTTTTAAACCTATTTGTGTTCCATATCTACTGTTAGGATAAATCACACTATATAACATAAATCAACATGTATGAATATGGTATTATACCATGCTTGATGCTGACAATTATTTGCTGGGTTTTTTTTTTCTTTTTCAAATTTAATACCTCAACCTTAATGTGCAATTGCTTGTATGGAAACAAACAGAGGATAGTAATATGGAATTTGTTGCTAACAGTCGTCAAATTAATTTCAACATAAAGGATCAAATTGAATGGCCTATCAGATTAACCAATTTGTCTTGTTAGAAAGCTGAGTCAAAACAGCGACATATCTCAGTATCTCCAAAAATGACATTAAATTTTTAAAATTTTACCAAAATTTCCAACCAGAAATGAAATATTTGCATTCACTTTTCCTAGTTAAACTAATATGTATCCTTAAACCAAGTATATAATTTTACTAATCTTAAAGGTATTGTATCAAATATTATTCCTCGGTGAGTCAAAGTGCTCATTAGTTAAACAGATTCATGAATTCAGAATTCCATCACTACAGGTTTACAAATAACAGATCAATAATTAATTATGATGTAATGTTTTTTAAATGTTTTTCTCCATTAATAGTCATTTTTAATTATTACTTAAACATCTTAAATTTATACTGCCCATGCCAATTGCTTTTTTAAGTTAGTCAATACTGAAATTTCTCTGATCTATTCAGAATTTAAAATCTCCGCATTTTAAGTAGATTGTTAAATTTCCACAAAAATATAACTCTAGAAATTTCTCCACGTTCAGAAAATCATTATGTCTATGCAATTCTCACAGGGACAAAGGATTGTTAATATCCTCTAAAGGTGTTTTTAATTCCTAAAAAGTAAACCTTAAAAATTAGTCAAAGTGTTAACGAAGAATCAGCTATAGCGTATTATTGATATGAGTGCAAAAATGTATAAACATACTCATTTCATTTTCATGTGTATGTATGTGTATATATGTAAAAAAGGTTTAAACACATAAAATATGATTATCCTTAAATTATAATAGCAACCTATAGGCCAAAATATTTACATTAGTGGCATTTATAAGGAAAAACATAATGTTGACAAACATCTTCATTTTTAATCATCTCTAAGACAGAAACTGAAACACAATCCAGAAAACTGACATCCTAGGACAACAGCCATAACCCTTAAGACGTTCTGTGAACACTTAACGATAAACTCTGAATAAAAGAACCGATATTAATATGAAATGCACAAGCCTTTAAGATTGTTCTTAGTTTTTAAAAGTCTGATAATAGCTTAACATTAGATTTTGATTATTTGATAATGAAAGAGGAATGTGGTTATCTCTAATCAATGAATTGAGAGCCCCTCTATAATATGACAGTTTTTACAAAACAAACCACAGAAAGAGTAGTAAGTGATTTAAATATTTTTAGAGAAAATTTAGATTTATGCCTACAGTTCACCAATTTTTTCTCTCCACTTCAGGCTATAGCTATTTTGAATACGTATCTGCCTCATATTTTGCCTCATAAAATTGTGAAATAAGAATTAAGATGAAGAAAATGCAGGGGCAGGTGTATGGTGCAGTGGTTATTCCACTCATTGGAATACAGGTATCCCATGTCAGAGTGCCTAGGGCTACTTTCTGGCTCCATTTCCAATCCAGTTTCCTGCTAACGAGCACATGGGAGGCGGAAGGAGGGTGACGGCTCAAGTCAGAAGCCTGCTACCCAACAAGGAAACCCTGTCTGAGTTGCTGGCTCCTGGCTTCAGCCTGGTCTAACCCTGTCTGTACAGGCATTCGGAAAGTGAACCACAACACAGAAGACACCTTTCCTTCTTTCTAACTATTTGCCTTCAAATAAAACCAAAGTAAACTTTAAAACAAAAATGAAAATATAAAAAATGTTTTTTTGCTAATAAAAATAAGAAAATATTACTGGAAATAGAAAGTCTATTATTAAAAACAACAGTAAAACTTTTCAACATTGAGAAGGTCTTCTCACACCTTCTCTGTCCTTTCCATACAATGTGACTACAAATATTACAAATACACATTACACACACTAATGCAAACAAATGACACCATGGCTGCAATCACACTACGCTATAAAATTATTTCCACATAAGCTAGAGTCCTTTATTTTTTAAACAAATAAGACAACCCTTACCTTTAAAACATCTCCTAACTTATTCCTATTCCCTTGCATGCCTAAATCTGTTCTGAAGTCATCCCTAAAGTCTACTTTTTAGGGAGATAAAATGACCTTAGCCTTTTATTCTGAAGCAAATTTATATTTTATAAAGGCATTTCCATTCAATTTTTATTCAAGTTCACATAAAAATAATTCAAAGAAACTTTGTGAAGAACTTTGAACAACTATTGAAACTGTCCTGAGAAAAAATAAGAGAATATTTTGACTCTTCTTACCAAAGAAAAAAGAAGGAAAAGGGGTTGTAATTCCCAAACAATATACAGAAACCCATTCATCTCAGCTTCACATACTGAATGTGTTAATAGTTGAGTCCACATTTCAGTATGATGATTTTTTTAAAAAAATTAAGACAGAAATGTAAGTGAAAAGTCTAATAAGGACATCAATGATGTCACTGGATGAGGAAGAAAACTACTAAAGGGTATCCAACTGGTATAAGAGAGCTGACGAATTTCCAGGCACACCATCTCCTAGCAAGCCAAATGAAACCTACAGTTTTCAGCAAAGGTATTCATGGTTCTAAATACTCTCATCTAAGAATTGGAACCAATTTAAAGAAAGAAAAGATGATTTCTTTAAGATTATATTTCAAGAAGTAAATAATTCCTAGATTTGCCCCTTTAGAAAAGTACGAGTTTTCTTTGTGCGTTCAAGAAACATGTGGTAAATTTAACCAAATACGCAAAACCCCTTCGGAAAAGCTACCCAGTCCAGATTTCAGTAGTAAAACCAAATTAAACATACTGAAGAAATTCATTAAAATACATACATTTTTTTATTAATGATAAAAACCAAATTTAAAAGTGGTATCTGAGGCATATAGTAAAAGAAAAAAAGTATGCAAATCTAGATCGCAGGTAGAATTTCATAATGCATGCCTTTACTAGGGATATGACACTCTCCCAATAGCACTTATCAGCAGAATCTTTGATTTAAAGTAAGCACGGTTAGTACAGAGAGCAACAGCACCTAGTAAGAAAACCAAACTTAGCTAATTTAACTTGCTCATTAGTAAGTAGGTTAAAGTGCAATCTGTTTTACTGGAAAACAGAAACTGGAATTGTGTAGCTTAATGATGCCAACCCACCTATCCAGTCTGGTTTTCCAGCAGGTCTTTTGGCTTGTTTTTTGTTTGTTTGTTGTTTTTGAGAAGTTAATCTTACAAGTTCTCTCTAGAAACCTCCCTGATTTCTACTTCAAAGTGTTTAAAGCCCAACATGTTTCACCTCAGGGATCAGTTGATCTTGGAATGATGTTTTGACAGGAGGAAAAATATTCAATTTTACATCCTTCTACAAAATTGAAATAAAAATGTAAATAAAATAGTATATTCTTATAAAAAAAAGGTTGAGTGCATTGAAATCATATTCTGATGGCGCATACTGATAAGAGTGTGTAAAAAGTTTCCCCTCATGATTCCTAAGTATATAAACTTTGACTTTCAGAATATAAAGGTCTGTAAAAAAAAAAATCATGAAAATACTATCTTGAAAAAAACTGTGAATGGATTCAAAAACTTTTTGCTTCCAAATAAACATATTTACTTCCATTCCTCCCTGAGTATTCTGAGTGGGCTCTGCAGGGCTTGAAACAGACAAAACATTTCAAATTGCCACAGAGAAAAATTGCTATCAAGGACTTAATTTTTTATCAAATATAATCTATTTCCTCAGGTTCATTCCTCAGGTTTAAATTTCTATATTACATGACAGAAAATGGTTGTTTATTATAGAAATTTAAGTGAAATTATTTCAATGTTACCTTTTTAAAAAATGGTTTTTTATATACTCTACAAAGTCAGCTGCTGCTTGGTTATACTCAATATTCTTTCAAGCAAGGCGGCTTTAACTATGATTTTGTGAGCTAAATTCATCACTATCTCATATCTGAAAGACACTTACCTCCAAGAGGCTGGAGTGTATTCCAATCAGGTATGGCATTGGTGCGCTAAATTAAAAATACAAACATGTAGATTCACACAGTTCATTAAAACTGAAACAACAATAGAAGCAATTCAGATATCTTACACAATTAAAGTTATTAAATGCTCAGTTTCAGAAACTAAAAATTATTCAGCATGTAAAAGACAAATTAATCTGAGAGGCCATTAATGTGCTTAAGATAGGTTTCTATAAAAATCAGACAAAGACTTTCGATTGAATCAAGAATTACAGTTTAAAAAGACTTTTTTAACACAAAACTTGAGAGTACAGGCCTAAAAACTCATCACTTTTATAATTCAAGCAATTATTTCTATGACTCTTACAATAAATCTTCATTGTACATGGCTGTTACGTCACGTCAGTCAGTGATCTAGCCAGTGAGCAAGGGCTGAGCTAGCTTACTGCGTACAGAGCACTGTGCAGAGGGAAGCACCTTCCCTGTTCTGCTTTGGGCCCACCTCCCACCACAGGTACCTTATGTTACCTTAAATTCAAGTTCACTTTAATGTGTATAAATTAGAAGTTTTTAATATAATGTAAAAAATTCAAAGTATAAGAAAGCTATTGAATTAATACAGTACATGATATTTGGAGCACACCGGGTTCTGAGTTAGAGCTCCAGATCAATAGTTAACATTACAGACAGACTATAATCCTTCATGGATCTTACACGTTAGCAGAAAACACAGTCAATAAATAATTTCAATATATAAAATTGGAATCACTATTAATTTCAGAAATATTTCTTATGAAACACCAAAAGGAAATTACTGTGTCATTTCATAGCCAAAGTATTATCTAACATTAAAATATGAACATGGATGGATGTCTATAATGATGGTAGAAGTTATGTGAATAAATGGATATTTAAAAATAAAACAATTTTGGCAATTATTGTTATATAGACAAAACTAATGCTCTATTAACACAAAGCTGTTCCATAAATGACAACAGATAATCCTCTTTTTGAAAGGATTTGCATAATTTTCTAAACATCATTGTCATTATAGGAAATGAGCTGCCCAAACTCCTGTGAGTTCATTTTGCTACTGAGAATGAGTAATAGATAAAAGCTAAAAGATGACCCCAACCAACCAATGGATTTAAAATGATCATGAACACTTCCAACTTTATAATATGACTATACCTAAAGTGTATATTCAGAATTCACAAAGGAACATCCAAACTTCTGATTTTACTCCTCACTAACCTGTACATTCTAGTCCATTACCTTTAATTTACTAGATTCCAATTATCTTTGTCTTCTGTAGTTTTGTCCCTTTCTGTTTGTTTCACTTTCATGCAAAAAAAAAAATCTGGAATTGATCTGATATTCTGGATATTCCATTATACTGAAATTTGAGAACTATTTATAGGTCTTCATATGCTAAGACCTAATATAGATTTTCTAACCTTCAAAAGGAGACAGGAAGAACCACTGTGGACTGTCACACTTGTACTCCAATAAAGGAAGGCCAGTTACTTTTCTTAGTTCAAGTTCTCAGCCCTGGGATTCTTTCAGGAATTCCACAGAAGACATAAAACACAAGTCACTAACTGTTTCTGGCCTCAAGAAAAGATTTGGGCAACTTTTACAACACAGGCCAGACCATCTCCAAAGAGCTGAACTGCACTGAGCATTCTCCACATCTCAAACAGAATAAAACTACTGAAGTAACTATGCAAACTTACAATCTTCTCACAGATTAGGTTATTCTACCCACGAATCTGTAACGTAGAAAGGTTATGACATCTGATGCACGTACTAAAGAAATCTGAAACCTTGAATGAGATTTCTATATATTCATGAATATACAGAATTCATGAATATATTCATGAATTTTTCATTCACTCATTTCTAATAAAATTTAAAGTGTATATGTATGAACTGTAAGCATCATTTGTCTACAGTACAGCTGCCCAGAACAATTACAATGCTTTAAGTACAAGGAGTTTAATCAGTAGCTGTTTATTCCTCATAAAAACTGGAAAACTGGATTGTGTACTTCCTAACATGAAACAAATCAAATCTCATGAAATTTCCTAATCAGATTAGGGCATTACTAAGTCAGGAAGGATCCTTGGCAACACAGATGTTGTAATGCCCATGTGCAAAAATGTTCTACAACTTTCTGCAAATGAAGTCATGTTTGCAAAGATGACTGCTATTTATTCTTAGTATTAATTAATCTTTATTCAAAAGTTGTCTGTTGTTATTACCATCACACAAAACAAACAAATAAAAAACACCTGTAACATAGCTGAAAACAAGTCCATTTGGCTATCTAAAAAACATAATTTTTCATTAAAAATATTTTCTTAGAAGCTAAATAGAAATAAGAGTCAGAGAGGTTAAATTAAAAATAATGACCTAATCACTTCCTGACCAAATAAGTAGTGACTTTACTAACTTTACTAGTTCTTTCTTATCTTCTCTCTTCACATACTCGGCAGGTTAATAGTATCTGGGAATATTATTGATTCGCCACATTAAATATTCTTATTTTGATTGGTTAAGGGAAGGATGAAGATGCTGTCACTTGCTCCCAGGAACCTTCCAAAATCAAAAAGGTTTCTTCCCCATTCACGCTTCTTTTCCATGTTTCTGGATAGTGCCTATAATGTTACAGTACTACTTCATGTGGGCAAGTAAACATGTATATGTGTGTGTGTATTGCTTCTCTTGAATCCTGTAATAGCAAAAACTAACTCCTATCCATTATGTTATATATTAAAGGCTTGGCAAAGAAGTGTTCATCAAATGTGTGACACGCGATGGATCCACGTATATCCGTGTGAACAAACCTACAAAGGAGGAAGGCTTCCTCTGTGCACCAAGATGTGATATTCTTCCACGGACACAAGATGGCATCATGGCTCTCCACACTCTGTGCCATGCCAGAGCTCCCAGGGGCAAAACAAGCACTATTTCGTGGAGCTAGTTTTATTTCCAAATTTGGAAATGTCCTGTATCCTGAAGAATTAGCAGATATACAATGAGTGCTATTAAACCTTCCTGGTGCTATTTTGAACGGGAATATGAAAAATCAATTACTCCAAGTCCATGAAATTGAAATGAGAATCTGTATTGTTTTTATGCTTTGTGCATCCGGATCAATGATTTTCACCTTGCAGATACCCAGGGAGGCAGACAGTTTTCCCAGGGAACAGGTAAGTCCACACGTTTTTCTAACAGTGGAGGAAGGAAGCCAAAGCCTTAGATGACCATTTCTAAACAGAAAATGAATAGTGCCCAGTTTGTAGGACAAAAGCGGAGCCTGTTCTGTCACAAATCAAGGTTTAGGAAATTGCAGGCAACCAACTGTCTGCTCTGTAGACCAAGGACTGCCTAGCAGTGAGGCTGTTAGAACCCATCCTAAAAACTATTTCAGATGCCAGAATACAAAAAGAAAATTTCAGGTATTGATATATGGGAGAAACTTCATTATAGTAAAAGCAACAGAAAAAGAAGGATTTGATGGAAGGGATAGAAAATACCAGAAAGACAGCTCTGGAAAGAATTAGTGCCGAACTGCCTATTTAATAAAAATAGTTTCTACATAATATTTTAGGAAGTCTTAAATGTGCAATTCATTACAGAGCACTGAACTTAAAGATGTGTTACCTCTTAAGAGGTCAGAACATTTTAACAGACACATTAAGATGGAGCTACCATTATAAGTGAGAAATTATAACTCGAAATCAGAATTGTCTGTTCTGGATCTGCTAACTTGATTCATATTTTTAAATATCACATACTAATACATTTTCAAATACTTTCTTTAAAATATTTCTTAAAAATAAGTTTCAATTACTGAACCCTACACGCAAAGATCAACAAGCACAGGTTGCAGTCTTCGCCTTCATGGATGCTAAAATAGTTTGGCAAGGACTGGTTTTGTAATCAAAAACAAATTGCTAAACGAATGACAAAAGAGCCTCTTTACCAAGCTAACTTGTGTGTGATACTTCACAACATATCCAAACTGACCATACCCCATGGTCTGCCAAACTGTTTCTCTTCTCTGCTTCTCCAAGAGCAGCACAGCAGTCGCGGGTCACTGGGTATCCACTCCACAGAATTTACCAATACTACTAACCAAGCTGTGCAAGGCCACAGCATATTAGTAAGATCACTATGTGCTCAACTACTGTATTGTCAGTGTCATCCCCTGTTCTGAAGAGGGAACTCAGAAAACTACACAGGGAACACTTACACAGAAACTTCATTGGTTCTAAACCTTCAATATGTTAAATGGTCAACCTTTCATGAAATGAAACAGTGAAATCTGTTCAAAGAACATTAGTTTTCTTCTGACTGGCTAGGGTGCACATGCCCACTTCAGAAGGGAAACCCTAGCAAATTCCCGAAGACATGGGAACACTTGCTGAAGGTGCGGAGGAAAACACTGCAATCCTCGGCTGCCTTCCAGAAGTCTAATCTGTGTCTAGTTTTGCTGTAATTACACACACTCTTCCAGAGGAAGACAAGGAGGCCTAGAGGCCTGCTGCACACCACGGAAGGAGGTCTTTGAGTGTTCTACTGTCACGAAGCTCTTTCAAAAAGGCTCCAACACCCTTTGTCACTGCTCTCCACAGCAACTAAAGGTTGAGACTCTGACTCAGACCAGAAATTCAAGCATGCTGCACTGAAGCAAAGCCCTTTGTCAGTATTTAAAATTCAGTGCACTGCTGAGGTAAAGGGTGAAAAGAACTGTTTCCCAAGGAAAAGTTAACAGAAGAGTGATTTCTGACCAACTCACAGACAACTCTGACATCCTGGACACTGCGTTCTCTGGTATCTTCAGGGCTGCACAATTTTCCTCACCACAAAGTAAGATTCTGTTTGCGTCTAATTACAAAATTTAGTTGCTTAGTGACCGCAGAAGAAACAGAATCAAAGAGCTTTGCCCACCCCTCCCCTCTCAAAAAAACAAAAATCATCTGTTTCCTTTGCAAAGAACTATTGTGTCTTTCACAAAGCACTCTTTAATGCTTGTTGGGGATGTCTAAGTGGATTGGTATCTGCAGATCTCGCCAACCATGAAACCTGGATTGTAAGGAGCCTGGCCCAGCTTACCAGCAGTAGTCGAGCAGGTGCGGAGGAAGCACAGGGATGTATATATGCTGCCAGTGCATGGGGTACAGCAGAGCAGCGGATCCATGGAGACAGGCAGTTAACTGAAACGTGCAAAGGATAACAACAATAAGTAGTCACCCTTGCTCCAAACAGAAAGGTATGCTCAAGGTATCAACGATGAATGACGGCCACAAAATAATTTATGTAATGATGCAACCCTCATTGTCTTTTCCAATTCTACATGTAAAAATAGGCATGTCTCAGGGGTCCCCCATAAAAATATATAAATAGCAAAAAAAAACCTCTTAGGAGTCACATGGAGATAGCTACAGCCATCTGAAAACACAGGGTCAAAATTCAGAACATAAATAAAAGTAAAAGCAAAAAAGAAGAAAGGTGAGCAGCTTAGAAAATACTGCAGGAAATTACAATTTGTGCAACACAGTTTTCGCATCACTCAGATTAATATAACACTATTAAATATGGAAAGGAAGAGAGGCTGAAAGCTCCTGAGGGATATCATTAGGGCAAATTGCCAAAGAATGAAACATGAGCCAGTCAGGGGAGTCTGGAAGCTGCAGTAATACCAGGGGACTTGAATGTTCGACAGTTGGAGCTTCGGTAATGTGTGAACTGCAGGTTATGGTATCAGGAGACTCCTGCTCACTGACACGCAGAATGCCACTATTGACCAGCAAACTGCCCAAGCTTGACAGCTGTGCTGCAGGAAGCCAAGTATATCATAATTTCATAGTTAAACTGTGCATTCCAGATTAACATTTCGTTTCCTAGCTTTTTATCACAACAGCTGCAATTACATTGTTGCTATTTTAAAGGTAACTGCCATTCTAATTGTTTTGTTTTGGCAAGCAGTTGATTACACATTTTTAAAGCTTACCAAAGAGTTATCATTTTTTACATCTCCCACTGACCCTCATCAGAATTTTTATTATGTGACTCTTTTTCCATTACAACTTGTATTTCTGTAGGTCTAAAGTCATTCTTTGGCATGTAAAGCAGTAATTCCATTCTTTCTCATCAGTTTAAAGTTTTACTACAGTCTACTTGAACATTACCGTTTAAGTAATTTTATTCAACTTGAAATCTATAATTCTAAAAATTGATCTAAAAATGAACCAGACTTTCTGTAAACCATTATCTCTATCATTATACAAAGACCAAAACAAACACATGATGACAACATTAATTTAAAAGAAAATGATTTGAAAATTACTAATGGGAATATTTGCCTATTTTAAATGTAAAAGAATTCCATTGAATTAATATAATCAAAAGGAAATAAATAAAATGTTATATTGAAAGTACACTCATCTTTGTCCTACTGTCATATTTTTCCCAGCTAATAATTTAATCAACTCTTTATGGGAAACAATGCATTTGGGTTCTCCTGAGGGCAGTATCAAAAGGATTTTAGTATATTGCACTTTGCAAATTTTAATGGTTTACACAGTAGCCCTTAAAAAATATTATTTCTAAATTCCTTACTTGCAGCATACAATTTGCCACTAGGAGGCATTAAAATACTTCTATTTAACAATTACAGGCCATGGGATTATTTACACTTCAAAGCTGAATTATGGGGAAATGAAAATAGGGTTGAATCCAACTCATTGTGTCAAATTCTCCAGGAGCTTTCTGGTATTCCTTGACTGTAAATTAATCATCTTTAAAGCTGCATTAACTCTTTCCACCCTTTCAGTGTACTCTGGTAGACTAAATTTATTTACAAAGCTTTGAAGGCCAGATAATTATTCAATTCCCTGCACAAGATGAGTTTATTTAAAACAGTTCATTTAAAATCCTTTTTTGAAAAAACCCAAAGTCTTTTTACAGCTGAAAAATAACTACAATGTAGCAAGAGAATGAGTAGTAATTTCAGAATGAGGAATTACTGTAAGAGCGACATAGCTCACCAGGAAGCCAGAATCCAAAGTATTCCATTAAAGACTTGCAGGTACCTTCCCTCTGCCCTTAGCGGTCACCTTTACATGAAGCTACTTGCTAACAAGGCACAACATTATCTATGGAATGAGACAGTGTTTTACAGGATAGTTTCTGTGGTGAGCGCAGATCCACACCTCTGCTGTCTTCAGCCATTCACACTGCATAATTCCTCATTTGTCAACATCCACCAGAGAGGGCCACCATGTGGTACAGTGAGTTAGACCACTGCCTGGGCTCTGGCATCCCATGTGAGTGCCAGCTTGAATTCTAGCTGTTGCATTTCTAATACAGTTCCCTGCCAGTGCACTGGTACCACCATTACACCCATACACATGGAAGAAATGCAAGAAACTCCCGATTCCTGGCTTCAGCCTGGCTCAGCAAGTGACTCAGTGGGTGGAAGAGCTATCTCTCCCTCTAGGTCAAGTCTTTGGCTGTTCCTCTCTACGTAACTCCCTCTTCATAAATAATACACCATTAATAAAATAGATCAACCAAAGAGAAAAAGGTGCTTTAGACTTTTTGTATATGAAGAATAGGTAATGGGAAGATTGGCCAACCAGGGGTGAGGAACCTTTATTCTGCCAAGGCCCATTTGGATACATGTATAACATCATCTTCAGTCCAAGTAAAAATTACCCTGCTATAGATTTTCTGAATTTCAAGTCCCACATAGGGTTGTCTTTACAGAGTCAGGCCAAATGATTACATATACCCTATGTGGCCGACAGGCCAGATGATCATCACCCATGATTAAGCAAGTTAATTGAATTCTTAAAAATTAAATAATGGGCAGCATGGTGGTGTAGAACATTAACCCTTCACCTGAGGCACCAATATCCTATATGAGTACTGGTTCATGTCCCAGCTGCCCCACTTCTGATGCAGATCTCTGCTAATAACATGAATAAGCAGTAAAGGATGGCTCAAGACCTTGTACCCCTGTACCCACGTGGAAGACCCAGAAGAAGCTGCTGGTTGCCAGTTTTGAACAGGCTCAACTCTGGCCACTGCAGCCATCCGGAGAGTGCACCATCGATGAAGGACCTCTCTTCCATTCTCTGCTTCTCCCACTCCCATTCTCTGTAATTCTGATTTTCAGGTAAAATAGATAACTTAAGTAACATAGGGCTGGTGTAGGGCTAGTTTTTTGGCACAGCAGTTACATCACCACTTGCAGTGCCTTGTTCCTTGCTACTCTACCTTGGACCCAGCAGATAACAGCCCAAGTTCCTGTATCCCCACAGCCACATGCTAGACCTGGATGGAGCTCTGAGCGCCTCGCTTTGGCCTGGCCTGGTCCTAGCTACTA
The DNA here is from genome assembly GCF_030435755.1 of Ochotona princeps. Classification (NCBI taxonomy): domain Eukaryota; kingdom Metazoa; phylum Chordata; class Mammalia; order Lagomorpha; family Ochotonidae; genus Ochotona; species Ochotona princeps. Next base: position 10,084,474 of record NC_080841.1, read on the forward strand.
CAAGTATTCCTTCCCTTTCATTTTGTCTCTCTTTCAAGTAAAACAAAAACAAAAATTGTTACATAAAAGTTTTACAGCAAAAGTGTCAGGTTTTGGTGGAACTAGGATGAATTTTCTTTTGCTACATATTGGTTCTATTAACTGGGAGTCATTCGAGTGGCTATTTCCAAACAAGGAGGAAGTAAATCAAAGAAGCTTCTCTACAGCCACCCAGGACCATGTGATTATAAAAAAATGAGAAAATACTGTTCTAGCATATTCTTTCAGGGAACTTAGCACAGCTGCAAACAAAGAAATATACAATAAATTAAAACTGGGAAATTAAATATAGTTATATTGGAGTTGCATAAGACTAACAATTTAACATATTAGAGAATAAAAAGTGCAGCTTCTAGCATATCTGTTGGTGTAACCAACTCTGAGTTATCTAATTTTTAAAATGAAAAGCTTAAGATAGATGATCTGTAAGCATTATCTCTCATGGATCAAACACTTTTCATTCTTACATAAACTCCAACTTTTATATTCTTAATAATGCGTGATTTTTCCCACCCACGTGGCTAGTAGAATATTTTATCTAAATTATACTTCATATGTAACTTCAAAATATATCTGAAGATCATTTCCACATACTTCAAAGTATGTTAGGTGACTTTACAAAAGGAAATAAAATTTACTTACATAACAACAAAACTAGGCAACAGAGACAGAGCACTCAATAAGACAAAGTTTCCATTTTCTTGGAGTTCACATGTGAGCAGGAAAGAAAAACTGAATATTCCTAATCTGAGAATCAAAAAATATATAAAATAAAATAACATAATATCACAAATGAAAAACCCCACACCTGATTTAATGTGACGAACCAGTGCCAAATGAAGGTGCTCTATAAACAAGGTAAAAAATTGCTTTCGGCCTATAGGTGTACAGGGTGTATGTGAGACATAAGTCAACTTCAAGTTTAGATTTGGATTCCACCCATAAGACATTTCATCATGTATATGCTAACATCCTCAAAACCCAAATCCTCCCAAATCTGAAACAATTCTCATCCCATGCAACTTGCCCGTTGGTAAAAAACAAATTCAACAAAGAAGCCTACACCAGGATAAGTTACAGAGAATGATGGAGAGACTGTTATGGAGGGGAAGATAGCATAAAAATCTGCTCTAGTGCTAACTGAACCAACACCAAGGCAAAGTGGATAGCAAACTGCTACATGTTTGGGGAGAAGAGTTTTCAAGATAAATGAAAGAAGCATGCACTCCTGAGGTGGAACCCCACACAGCACCATCATAGAATAGCAAGGAGGCAGGTGAGCTTAGACTGCAATAAAGGGGAGGGGGTGGTAAATCAGGTAACAAAAGTTGAGTCACATACTGAAAAGATCATGGGACATGGAAAAAAACTTCTGATTTTTTCTGGATGACATTTCCATACTTCTAAATAGAATTCTGCCACAACATCATTTACCTGGAACATTTTGAAAACTATGCAAACTAAAGAGAAAAAATACATATTTTACAATTTGGTTTTGTGGTATAAAACAATACAAAGAAATTAAATCAATTTAAAAATCAAATAAGAAGAATCTAAGTACTTTAAAATAACCTATGAAAAATTGTACTGATAAGCTGCAAAGGGAATAAATGACTGATACAACGCTTCTTTAGGTTAGCATCACTCAAGATGATTCGTCCAGGAGTGACACTAACATTCCACAGCACATTTCCAAAACCAAGTCATCTGCTTCCCTAAGCCATGAGCTACTCACCATGAAAAAGAAGAGGAAGAGGAAGACTTTCTGTATTTCAATTACAACTGACCTCGCATTAGTCCCCGGAATTTAAAGAGAAATATATTGCTATAATTTTCAGAAACAAATACTTTTAGCAAATGAAGGCTTCAGGGAAAGAAACTGCTTCACCAGGAGCAGGTACAGTGGCAGAGTTTGAAGTGCTGTGTGAGAAGCCTTCAGCTCAACTCAGAGGCCTGGGACTGAGTCCTAACCCCCCACTTCTGATTCAGCTTCCCAGAATACACACTGTGGGAGGCCAGGTGACAGCTCAAGGACTTGGCTTCCCCATGACTCAGATAGGAAACACGGATGGAGATCCCAACCACTAGCTTTAGCCTGATGCAGTCCCAGCTTTGTGAGCCTTCGAGGAGTAAACAAAAATGGAAGACTGACTAGTGATCGATCAACTGGTCTATCTATCTCTACATCAAATTTAAAAATTTTACCTTTAAATAGAATATAAATAACTAAACATATTTTCATAAACTCAATAAATTGAGCTAAAATAATTCCAAGGAAGGTAACCATATAAAGAGATAATAATTGGAGCCAACAAACTCAGAGAAGCTTCACAATAAAAGTCAGCAATTGTAAACTTAGGGCAATTAAGACAGATACAATCTGCCCTTGTCGGCAACTGAAGGACTCAGACACAATCCTCACGGTGATCATATGAAGGAGGGCCCGTTCTCATCACCTCCGTCTTTCAGATCATGTCACACAGCTTGTAAACAGCAAATCCAGGGTACAGTAACATCTATTTTAAACTGTTTTTCTTTCAGCAGGCAAAGATTTTACATTTCCATCATTATGACAAAGAATAGCATCTTCTGGGCGAAAATAGTTTCTACTCATTGCATAAGGAAGAAATACATTTTTGGACTAAATAGTCAAAATAAACAGGAACAGGTGACCTCTGGAAAATAGAGAGGTCTGTGATAGACAAAGATCCAATTTACAAAGCTTTCCTTGGGTGTCGGTTTAAAACATAAGGAAACAGAACAGATTCTCTCATAAAATGTCACAGGATAAGACCATGAAAAAAATTCTTTATTATGTCAACCTGCATCTACAAGTACACTTCACTTTGAAATCAAAGTTGTCTCTGCAATATGAAATCTGATATATTTCTGTTCTTAAAGGAATTAGAAAATCAGCCTATAGTAAAACTAAGATATATGTTAAGCAATTAAATATGAACTTATTTTGCAGAGGGAAAAACAGCATATTCCTCAAACATGCATGAAGACAGCAGAATAGCACTCCCTCTAGTATGATGACCACAGTGATCAGCACCAGCACAACTCTTTTTTATTATTGTTTTATGACACATTTTAATAGGCACTGGGGGCTTCCCTGTCCCAAAATTCCCTTCCCTCTGTTTTTCTCTCCCCTCCAGTCTCACAATGGGTGTTTTTCATGAATTTTCACAATTTCATGCTGCCACTGATGTGTCTCCTAACAATGTAGATTATCAGTCATTTCCTTGTGAGTCCATCCTTATAGTGCATGCATGAGGACTTACTGCTCTTTGTTTCTACCTATGAACATATTAATTTCTACTACATTTCCATAATGCATCCCCTTGAGTACAGTCCATCACAGGGAGGAAAAAAAAATATTGAACCTTCATTAACATGAAGTTAACGAACACATAACAAAGGTATCAATGTGATGCTAGGGTGGTAAAAAAAGAAGTGTCCAGCATCTTCGTGTAGGAATAAATGCCAGCATGTGTCCCAAGGCACTAATGCAGGCACAATCAGGACTAGATCCTCATTACTTATGGGCAGTAGCAATACCAGCAATAAAAGACATTAACAATCTCAGGTGATTACAAGCATTCAGTCTCCTATGGATGACTGATTCATGGGTAACACTGTAAGGTCTTATTATGAAGGGGACAAATAGCTAAAACGTGCAATAAGTCGAATTCGGAGGTAAAATCCTTAGATTTGATATCATATTATCTTATATTAGAGCAAACATATGATATCTGACCTTTTACAATTGGCTTATTTCCCTTAACATAATGGTCTCCAGTTCGGTGCATTTGGCCACAAACAATTAGACTTCATTGTTTTAAACAGCTGAGTAGTATTCCATAGTGTAGATGAACCACAGTTCCTTTATCTAGTCCTCTGTAAATGGGTATTTAGGTTGTTTCCATGTTTTTACGATTACTGATGGTGTTGCAATGAACATTGTGGTGTACATTGCTTTCTCATGTAACAAGTCTTTTGCATGTATTCCTAGAAGTAGAATTGTTGGGTCATATGGTAGGTAGATTTTTAATTGCCTAAGTGTTCTCCATACTGACTTCCATACTGGTTGCACCAGCCTGCAATCCGACCAGCATTGGAGTAGGGCTCCTTTTTCCCTGCAAGCTCGTCAGCAGGTGTTGTTGATAGTTTTGTATATGTAGGCAGTTCTTACTTGCACTGAGTGAAACCTCAGTGTTGTTTTTATTTTAACTTTCCTTATTGCCAGGGAGCTTGAGCATTTTTTCCATATGCCTGTTAGCCATTTGGATTTGTTCCTTTGAAAAGTGTTTGCCCATTTCCCTTTTCCATTTCTTGAGTTGTTCATTTGTTTTGATGTTATTGTTGTTCTGGAATTATACGTATATTTTCAAAATTAGCCCCTTATCTCCTGTGTAGTGTGTAAAGATCTTCTCCCAGTTTGTTGGTTGCTTTTTTACTGTGTTGATTGTTTCCTTTGCTGTGCAGAAACTTCTTAGCTTAATGTAGTCCCATTTGTTTATTTTGGTCTTGACTTCTTTTGCTTTTGGTGTTTTTTCTAGGAAGTTTTTGCCCACTCCTATGTCTTGCAGAGTATGTCCAATTTTTTCTTCCAAAAATTTGATAGTCTCTGGGTGTAGGCATAGATCTTTAATCCATTTAGATTTGATTGTTGTGTATGATGAAAGGTGTGGGTCTTGCCTCTTATTTCTACATGCTATTAGCCAGTTGTCCCAACAGCATTTATTGAAGAGACCTTCCATTTTCCTTGGATTGTTTTCTTTTATTTTTTTTTAATAATCTTACTTAGTTGATTAGGATACAAAGGGACAAGGGCTACAAAAAAAGTGGGTAAGACCTTTGTTTCCATACTAATAGCATCACTTTTTTCCCCTGTATCTGGGGTCAGGGGAGAAACAAGAGGAGAAGCCCCACCCAACCTCCCACCCATCCCAGGTCCCCAATGTGAGGCATGCTCTGAGGGTCCTGCTCAAGCAGTTTTGATAGTTCAACAGTTCTGAATTGCTGCCAATCTCGCCATTCCAATCGCGGTGAAACCTATTAAGGATCCACTGGCTGACATAGTCTCTTCATGGTTGGGGTTCTGAGATCAGCAGTTCAGCTGGGTAGATCTTCAAAGAAACTTCATCTGAGATGATCCCAGACCCGACTCTTGTGAGTTCTTGCCAGTACAGGGTCTGGCACAGTCTCTGTCGTCCCAATGAGCTTATGCACATGCTGGTGGTAGGAAATTGCTGGGTCAGTTCTGTTTCCAGCCCTGTCTTCTACTCAAACCGATGGGTGTTGCAGTTCAGCCTGATTCTGCCCACTTCATACTTGGCCTTCATGCAAACCAGTGGGAGCTGCAGCCTAGTTGGGCAACTCCCCATAACCCCCACCAGGCCTACCCCCGACCCTCGTTCTCATGCTTACCAGTACGTACCACGAACTTGTTCAATCTGTCCCACATCCCATTTAGCTCTCATACATGTCACTGGGCATTGAAGCCTAGTTCAACCCAACCAACCCTACTATCCAGCCCACACACATACTAGTGGGTACTTTCTGTCTAGCCACCCTGTCCCTGTCCTGGTTTTCATGCTCTCCAGTGGGAGTAGTAACCAGAGAAGGAGGTGCTCACTATCTCCCTACTAGGCCACTCCCACTCCCGGATTATGTACTCTCCAGGTGGTTCAGGAGGTTTTTTTTGTTTTGTTTTGTTTTTATTACATTGCATTATGTGACAAAGTTTTATAGGTACTGGGATTCCCCCCACCCCTCCCCAAACCCTCCCCCCATGGTGGATTCCTCCACCTTGCTGCATTGTCACAGTTCAAGTTCAGTTGAGATTCTTCCATAGCAAGCATATACCAAGCATAGAGTCCAGCATCTTATTGTCCAGATAAATTCAACGGTTCTGGAGTTTAACTTGACAGATTAAGCCTCCACTGCCAGCCTTTGCCAACTGATGCTGCAGCAAAGCCCAACCAACCCTCACCACTGTAATTTTTGCTTGCATCAGTCAGAACAGTCAGACCAACCTGGCCCTTGTCAAAGATTAGATGGCTGTGCGTGTGTGGGTTCCCTTTTGGATTTTCTATTCTACTAGATCAGTCTTCCTTTCTGTTTTTGTGCCAGTACTAGGCTGTTCTGATAACTATTATCCTGTAATATGTCTGAAGGTCTGAGATTGTGCTCCCCCTTCTAGGTTTTTATTCTTCAGGACTGTTCTGCCTATTTGTGGTTTTTTGTGATTCCAGATGAGCCTTTGCATCATTTTTTCCAGCTCTGTGAAGAATGTTCTTGGTATTTTGATTGGAATCACACTGAGTGTATATATTGCTTTTGGTAACATAGACATTTTGATGATGTTGACTCTGCCCATCCAGGAACATGGTATGTTTCTCCACTTTTTAAGACCATCTTCTATTTCTTTTCTTAGTGTTTTGTAGTTTTCCTCATAGAGATCTTCCACATCTTTTGTTAGGTTTATTCCCAGGTATTTCATTTTCTTCTCTGTTATTTTTAAGGATTCCATGTTGGTTAGTTCTTCTTCAGCCTTGAAGTTGTTTGTGTACACTATGGTGTTGTTGTTCTCTATTCATTGATTTTGCACCCTGCTACCTAATCAAACTCTCATATAAGTTTTATCAGTCTCTACAATAAGATGCTGGACTCTATGTTTGGTATACGCTTGCAATGGAGGAATCTCAACTGAACTTGAGCTGTGGTTATGCAACCATGGTGGGAGGGTTTGGGGAGGGGTGGGGAGAACCCAAGTACCTATGAAACTGTGTCACATAATACAATGTAATTAATGAATTAAAAATAATAATAAAAAAGATAGGTAATTAAATATAAAAAAAGTTTTATCAGTCTCTTTATTGTCTCTTGGTTCTCCTATGCATAGAATCATGTCATCTGCAAACAGAGATAATTTGACTGCCGCACTTTCAATTTGAATTCCTTTGATTTCTTTTTCTTGTCTAATAGCATTTGTGAGTAGTTCCAGTACATGTCAAATAGCAGTGGCAATACTGGGCATTCTTGTCTGGTTCCAGATCTTACTCGGAATGCTTCCAATCTTTCTCCGTTCTAATGTGATGCTGGCGTTGGGTTTTTCATATATTGTTTTGATTATGTTGTGGATTGTTCCTTCTATGTCTACCTTATTTGGAATTTTTAGCATGAAATGGTGTTGAATTTTGTCAAAAGCTTTTTCTGCAGCTATTGAAACTATCATATGATTCTTGTTCCTCATTTTTTTAATGTGACGCATAAAATTTATAGATTTACAAATGTTGAATTATCCTTGCATGCCTGGAATGATTCCTACTTGGTCTGGATGAATAATCTGTCTGATGTACTTTTGTATTCTGTTGGCTGGTATTTTGTTGAAGCTCTTAGTGTCTATATTCATCAGGGATATTGGTTTTTCTCTGCTGACATTTGGTTTTGGTATTAAGGTGATGTGTCTCATATAATGAGTTTGGAAGAACTGTTTACCCTTTTATTGAATATTTTATAGATGATTTGGGGTCAACTCTGCGTGGGATGCTTTGTAGAATTCAGCAATGAAACCATCTGGGCACAGCTTTTCTTTATTGTGAGAGTTTTAATAACTGATTTGATTTCTGCCTCTGTTACAGATTTATTTAGGTTTTCTGTTGCTTCATGACTAAATTTTGATAGATGGTGTGAGTCCAGGAACCTATCCATTTCATGGAGGTCTTGTGATTTGTTGGCATATAGTTCTGTGTAGTAATTTCTAATTATTCTCTGTATGGCTGTGGTGTCTGTAGTTATGTTTCCTTTTTATCTTTGATACTATTAATTCATGTTTTCTGTCTGTCTCTTTCTTTTATTTTTGCCAGTTGGGCCACTGGGGTGTCTATTTTGTTTATTTTCTCAAAGAGCCAACTTTTCGATCCATTGATTTTGTGTATCGTTCTTTTGATCTCTATTTGGTTTACTTCTTCTCTTATTTTGATTATTTCTTGTTTTCTGTTTTGGGATTTATCTTACAATTGTTTTTCTAGTTCCTGCAGGTGTATACTTAGCTAAATTATTTGGAATCTTTCTTGTTTCTTGCTGTAAGCACCAATTACAAAATTTATCTCTTAACACTATCTTAGTGGTATCCCACAAATTTTGGTCTGTTGGGCTTGAGTCTTTGTTGGTTTCCAGAAAATTTTTTATTTCTTCTTTAATTTCTTCTCTGAGCCACTGTTTGTTCAGAAGCATGTTGTTCATCTTCTAAGAGTTTACAAAGTCCATTAGGTATTTTGATTTACTTATCTTTAATTTCACTCCATGGTGGTCTGAGAAGTCGCATGGTATGATTTCAACTTTTTTGAAGTCAGTAAGACTTTTTTGTGCCCTGGCATGTGGTTAGTCCTGGAGAACGTGCCATGTATAATTGAAAAAAATGTATATTCTGTGTCCATGCAATGGAAGGTTCGGTATATATTAGCTAAATCCATTTGTTCTACTGTCTGTGAGTTCTGTTGTTTCTATGCTGAATTTCTGTCTTGTTGATCTCTCTAGTGGGCAGCACCACAATTCTAATTAGCACACCTTGTAGGTAAAATTATTGACCTGACACTCTAATTATTCCAGCCTCTGATTCACCTGTCCAGACATTGCCTCATTCCTATGTCGTATTACCAACTTGAAATTGTGAGTTACTAAAGGGCATATTTATATACTATAAGAATGTATTTATGTACAAAATCAGATTTTCAATGAATAAATAGTTAATACAGGAATTTAAATACTTTAAATAATTGTAAGTATACAAAATAAATCCACACATACAGAAAATGGGTTGAAAATCCTCCTAAATAAAAAAATTAGCAGAAAGTATAAAGAAAACATATGTTTAAGCACAATTAATTTAGATTCATATTTAAGCACTTATGCCAGGATTCACTACCATGTAGGACACCTGAATCCCATATCAGCCTCTGGGTTTGAATCACAGCTCCTTTCTCTGTTCCTCTTTCAGGCTCACACACAGTTTGTGAGGTGACAGGGAGCAAGCTGGAGGAGGCCTCAGGTGACAGCTCACATAACTGGAGTCTTCTCGCAACACAAAGACTAAATTCTAGACTTTACATTTTCCCCCGGACTCATCACCGGCTCTTTGGGCATTTAAAGAATGAACCAACCAGTTAACATCTCTCACTTTCTGTCCTCTGTTTTTGTCTTTCTGCCTTTCAAAGAGTTAAGCAAAATTTATAAAATATACAAAATGTTGGTCAAAAAGGATTTCTATGGAGTATTTGAAAGCTACAAAGTTGATACAAATATAAGATATTCTCAACTTAAGCAAAATTATAATATTCAATGTACTAGCTTAAGAAATGCTTGGAGAAATACCAAGTTGTATAATAAAAAAAACTGTTTATGTTTTTTAAATACAATTTATTTTCAAAGTAGTTATAGGTTCACAGCAAAATTGAGAAGAAAGCACATTTTCCTTATACACTTTGTATAATTACATACATGTATGCTTAGTTTTCCCCATTATCACTGCCTACTACCACAATGACGCACTGGGACAAGTGATCAGTTGACCTGACACATCATTATCACCCAAAAACATTAATCAGCATTAGTGTTTCCTCTTAATATATGCTCCATGGGTGTGGCAATAGGTATACTGACATTTATCTATTATATTTATTATATTTATTACTACTATTATTTATAATAATATCTATTATTTATTATATTATCTACTATAATTATTTACAGTATAAAAATCACTGTGAAATATTTAAATATAAATCCAACAAAATCTATGCAAATTTATGCAAGTTATTACAAAACTATGACGAAAATAACCAAAGAATTAAACAAGTGAAGAGATACTCCATGTTCATGGAAAAGAAAATGCAATGTAGTCGTATCAGTTCTTTCTGTAAGTTCAATGCGGTCTGAATCAAAATCCTAGGAAGTTATTTTGTGATTACTAGCAAGCTGATTTTAACGTTTATACAAAGAAGTAAAACACTCAAAATAGTCAACACAGTTTGAAAGAGAAGAGCAAAACTGAAGCAGTCATGCTTTTTAACCTGATTGTTTACTACAATGCTGCACTAATCCAAACACTGTTCTAAGTAAGGAGATTGCTTAGAATACTACAAAGCAACTGCAGTAGGGTCCAACAATACCCCAAAACTAGGATCATGTTCTATAAAATGCAACAATATTTTTCACCCCAACAAAATTATATAATGTGCTTCATTTTTTCCCCATAATCTGCTGGATAAAATTCACATTTCCTAATTTAACTCTTACGATGCTTCACAATTGGGCCACCATTCGTCTCCTGACTAAATTTTGTAGTGTTCACTCTTCTTTCTCTTCTCTAAACACACACGGGCCTGGCATGACGGCCCAGGAGCTAAATCCTCACCTTGCATGCACCAGGATCCCGTATGGGCACTGCTTCACTTCCCATCTCATTTGCTCCACTTCCCATCCAGCTCCCTGCTTGTGGCCTGGGAAAGCAATGGTAGATGGCCCAAAGTTTGGGACCCTGCACCCGCATGGAGACCCGGAAGAAGCTCCTGGCTCCAGGCTTTGGATCGGCTCAGCTCCAGTTGTTGTAGACAATTGGGGATTGAGCCAATGGACAAAAGATCTTTCTCTCTATCTCTACTCTCTGTAAATCTGCCTTTCCAATAAAAATAAATCTTTAAAAGATACACACACACACACAAACACACACACATACACACATCCCATAGGAATGTATCCTAAATGTCACAGAAATCCTTTCCAAGGTTGCAGTGTCATTTTTCTCAACGCTTGAATCTATGACTCTCCCTCCTATAATTTCCATTGTTAAATTTCTTATCACAATTATTGGCCTTGACTCATTGATACTTTAGAGAATCATAAATTACTAAGTTTGAAATCCCCAGCATAAAATGAAGATAAATGCATTTGCCCTTTTTTTTTTTAATATGCTGCATATACTATGTGTTTCCCTCAACATACAGGTCTTTCCTTCCTTCTAGATAATTAACTATTGTTTCAATTGCTTCTCAGTTAACAAGAAAATGCTTCAATTTAAACTAGAAGGTGAGACTGACACTCAGCTGTTTTAGGACCCAGAAGCCACACATTAGTAAGTTGAAAACGGGCTGATCCATCACTGACAGAATTGATGTGTCTCAATAATAACCAAAGGAGATTTGGGCTACTTTGATGTGACAGAGCCTGGGAAGAATTCCCCATATTGCCTCTTGGTGCTTTTATACTTAGTGATACAAGCTGGTTAAACACAACAAGGGTCAATGATGTGCTGCTGGAGGATCAGCTGCCACTTGCAGATTGGTATCCCATGACAAGAGCACTGGTCACTGCAGCTGTTTGAGAAGTAAAGCTAAGAATCAAGGATCTCCCTTTCTCTTTAAAAAAAGAGACATAAAAACAATAGAAACCATAAAAACAATAAAGAAATCAGAGGCTTCCTTAAAAAAAAAGTAGAGAAATCAGAGCAGCATTGAAGACTGACACTCTTGAGGAGTAAAAGTCTATACCACTGTACCAAGTGAGATTCTGGCGGATGGTGAGAGAAACAGAGGGAAGCTGCAAGCATCTACTAAGCCTCCTGGTCAGTCATGCAAACACAAAAGTAAGACCTTCTACATTGTAACATGGACAGTTGTATCTTATTAGATAGAAATAAAGATTAACTATATCTGCACAAGGAGTTCAGATGTGTGTTAGAAGGTTGCAAATGCTTTGAGGCTATATATCTAAAGGAATGGCCTGCACCATTTATTGGTTTATTGATCCTCAGCTACAAATTCATACTTCATTGCTTGATCTGTGGGAAAGGATCTGGACATGTCAGAATTTTTTTTCTCAGAGCAGTTAGTATGATGTTAAGTTTTCTAGGAAGAGAGTACTCCTGAGACATTACAGGAAGAGGGCTTCCTGGTTCCAGTGCGCTCTCGTCCCTCAGACTCCCACACAAGCCTAGGGTCTGCCAAAGGCAAGCTGGGGCTGCCCAGCTTGTTTCCAACAGACCAATGCCTGTGGCACAGGCCAGCCTCCTGTAAAATGGGGAGGCTTTGCCACATGTGACTCCTACAAGTTCTGGCAGAGTTTTACTCCAGGCTCTCCTTCTCCTAGGGCAGTTATATAACAAAGTGCCTTGGACTCTTGTAATTCTACAGTCTTTTTTTTTTTTTTTTCAGTTTTTTATTTTTCATGACACAGTTACATAGGCTCAGGGAATTTTCTTACTACTCTCCTGCTTCAGTCTCCTCCTTCCAGTGTTTCCCACATATTATTACAATAGTATAGTCCCTCAGCAACAGTCACATCCATCAGTGTGCTATTTAAGTCTATCATGGCATTGTAGATCTTTCTAATGCTCAGTCCCATAACACAGGAAGCTTTTATTCCATCTGCTTATTGCCCTATACAATTTCCAACCAATTCAACTGACAAGCAGCTCCCTTGCTCATTTTTTAAGTTTGGGAAGCATCTCGAACGAGACAGTCTCTTGAACAGCTTCCCTTCAGGTCCTTTCGGCTTCACAGCAGACTGCTCACAGCACAGCTTCTCTACACATCGCTTACAATGAGGCTTTCCTGCAAGTTCAAGCAACTGTCTTATCTCTACGGGCAGCTTTCCCAAAGGCAACGTCCTGGAAAATCCTACCAATACAGCACCATAGCATATTATGTGCTACCAAATGAGGTATGGCTGTACCTTCACCACATGGGTTGGCATTTCAGACCCAGCTTGGGATTTATCCTTAAAGGGCCCTCTCAGCTCAAAGGCTAGTGACTGCTTTATATGTGCAATTCTTATGCTCTTCAGAGTTCTTTTCACTTCTTACTAACCCAATCCTTAGTGCTCTAATATCATGTTGTACTTTAAGTTTCCTAATTAAGCTTTATTTGTTCAAATTACTACATAGCTCTCTCTCCTGGTTTGATCCAGACTGATACAGAGTCTGTGACTTTATCCTCTTGCCTGTAACAACACCACTCATGTGCTTATCAACACTGCTTTAAGTGCTCCATAGACGAGCAGGTACCCAATGAATGAACAAATTAACTCTCTTCATAGGGAGAAAGCCATACATTTTCTACTAAGGATCACATGAAGACCAAAAGATGCCTATAGGCTGAACAAGAACCAACACTGCAACAGAAAATGAAAAGCTCCATAAATGGAGCTGAAAAAGAGTTTAACAGATGGTGAGAACTTTTTTAATCAAAGTTTTATAATTGCATCATAGATTTTTTAATCTGGTAGAAAAGAACTGCAAACAAATTATCTCTTTTTTTACATTTTATTATTATTATTATCATTTTATGATAGAGTTAAAGAGGCTCCTGGCATTTCCCTTATCCCCTCCCCAATCCCCTCCCCCCACCTAGTTCCTCTATATTATCAGTAAAGTATAGTTCTTCATACACAGTCATATTTCCGTCATTGCGGGCATGGACAATGGCAGAGTCCAGAATCCTATTGTGAAGATATAGTGAATAGTTTCATTGTAAGACCATCTTTGTCTGGAAGCAGAGATGCATAATACATTGTATCCTCACATCTGGATGTTAGTCTCCATTTCACAGCTACTGTACATCCCCTTAAATGAAAAGTCATAATACAAAATCAACAATAAAAAATAGAAATTTACAATGCCGTGAAGTTAAATGACATGTTACTAGATATGACAGTCTCCACTACACAGTTACTATACATCCCCTTAAATGAAAAGCCACACAACAAAATCAACATCAGGGAGAAAAAAGAAATTAACAACACCATGAAGTTAAATAATATGCTACTAAATGACTAACGTGTAGCTGAAGAAATGAAAATCAAGAACCTTCTTGAAGAAAATGATGCCACTGCATGATCTACGAGTCATTGAATGATTTAATCAGAAGAAAGTGTTTTGAAGAGATGAAACCAACAGAAAACAACAAAACCCATGTGATATAGTTCCTGCTGATTTTTATTGGTGAAGTGTGTCTCTTCTAGACAACAAATACATGTGTTTTGTTTTTTAATGCAGTCTACTAATCTATGACGTTTGATTGAACTTCAGCCATTTACACTCAGGGTTAATATTTATGGATGGTGCTTTGATCCTGTCATTTTAGGAAAAGGTTGTTCATTGGTTTAGTCTTGTGTTGTCATTTTACTGGGATGTTCTTCACATTTGCCTTTGGTTTTGGTGGGTGCTATTCCTCTTCTCTGTCAAGAGAACATCTTGAAGTATCATTTATAGCACAGGTTTGGAACAGGCAAATTCTTCTAACTTTTCCTTACTGTGGAAGAATTTTATTTCCTTTTCAAAGACAAAAGAAAGCTTTGCCGGATATGTTATCCTAGGCCAACAATTTTTTTTTTTTTTTAATCTGGAGTATGTCACTCATTCTCTTCTTGCCTGTAGAGTCTCCTGTGAGAGATCTCCTGTGAGCTTAATTGGCATTCCTTTATATGTCAATTGATTTTTTTTCACGTGCACATTTAAGGATCTTTTCCTTCTGTTCAATTGAAGAGAGCTTGATAATCATGTGTCTTGGTGAAAATCACTTTTGATCAAGCCTGTTGGGAGTTCTGTGCCCCTCCTGGATCTTGTTTCCCAATTCTTTCTCTAGATTGGGAAATTTTCCTTTGTTATTTCATTAAATACATTTGCAAACTCAGCTTCTCTTTCTACAACTTCTGGGACTCCCATAACTCTTATATTTGGTCTCTTAATAGTGTCTTTCGATTTTTGAATACTTTTTTTGGCCTGATCCAGCTCTGCTTCCAGCTTTTTGTTTGCTTCCCATTGATGACAGGAAATACCTGCCAATTCTGAGATTCTTTCTTCTGCTTGCTTCATTCTGTTTTGGAGACTCTCCATTGTACTTTTAAATTGCTCCACTGTGTTCTTAATTTCTGATATACCAGCCTTGATTTGCTTTATTGCTTCCTTAAATTCTTTGAACTCTTGTATATGCTTCTCATTGTTGATCAGAAGCTTTAAAATGAGTTTTATGAACTCTGTGTGCCCCATTTTTTCGATGTCTTCCTCATTTAACTCTGAGATTGGGATAGGGTTTTGCTCCTTTGCAGGGGAGTTTTCGATAATATTCATTGTGCCTTTGTCTCTACTTTTACTCTTGATCATTGCACTTGTATTTATCAGATTTTTCTCCTTGGGGCAGGTTTCTAAGCTGTGTTACCCACATGTCTACAATGGGATTTTACTTGTTGCAGTTGGAACACAACTTTTTGCTTGCAGCCACTTGTGCCACAACCTCCAGCAAGTTCCAGGTCTGGGTTCTTATGTTAGATTTCCACCGTGGTCTCCACAGCCCCAGCTCCTGGCTTACCACTCTCCACCTCCTGTGATACCGTGTTGAGGCTGCACCTTTGTCTCTGCAACCTTTCTCCCACTTCTGGTTGGAGCAGGTCCCAGGATTAGGGAGACACCAGGTGTCCTATGTAGTTAAGCTTTTGGTGGCGCTGATCTTGCCGGAACCTGTTAGACATTAGGTCTGGGTGCCACACAAACCTATTTTGACCCATATGATGCCACAGTCAGTATTATTTCTGTGGGACCAGTGCAATCCACAGAACTTAGTGAGTTCTCACAAGTTCAGCACATGCGCAGTTCACTGTTGTCCCCTGCAGTCCCAAAGCTATTGCTACAGTGCGCAAAATGGCGCCTGATATACCACTACTACAGTTCTTGATCTGCTGGCTGTCAGATCTGAGGGCTGCCCAGACCTGTCTTGGGTGGAACCTGTAGAATGCCACATTGCTTTAGTTCACTGAGTCAGAAATGAGCTCACTCCCAGCTCAGTTTATGCTCAGGCCTTTCCCTTGCCTTTGCCTCCTTACGCAAAATGGCACCCAATTCAGCTCTAGGGGTTGACTGGGCTGTGAAATCCACCCTGTTCTCGCACTGCCCGTCTGGGATCTGCTGCTCTGTCTCTGCTCCTGGTCAAATCAAACAGACCAGCAGGACGGACAGTTCTTTGTCTGGGTTTACCTCCCAAGCTTCCAGTGAAAGTCCCTTCCCACGTGGTTTCTGGTGGAATTCAGATCCCCGTTAGCTGAATGCAACTGGAGTATCAGTCACTGCAACACCACACCATTGTGTCCGCTGCTTTCCTGTATCTGTCACTCTCCAGATACCCCTCTGCTGTTGTCCTGTCCTTTCCTATTTCCTGGAATATGTCCTCTCTGCTTCATTCTAATTAAATGTTTCTCTGTCCATTTAAATGTGTTCTTACCCTATTCCGCCATCTTGATTCTCCCAAACAAATTATCTTAACAAATGAAAAACAAAACCTATCTTAAAACCTGTCTCCAAATCAAAAATTATGGCTTTTCACTTTTTTTTTAAAGATTTATTCATTTTATTACAGTCAGATATACACAGAGGAGGAGAGACAGAGAGGAAGATCTTCCATCTGATGTTTCACTCCCCAAGTGAGCTGCAACGGGCCGATGCGCGCCAATCCGATGCTGGGACCAGGAACCTCTTCTGGGTCTCCCACACGGGTGCAGGGTCCCAATGCATTGGGCCGTCCTCGACTGCTTTCCCAGGCCACAAGCAGGGAGCTGGATGGGAAGTGGAGCTGCCGGGATTAGAACCGGCGCCCATATGGGATCCCAGGGCTTTCAAGGCGAGGACTTTAGCCGCTAGGCCACGCTGCCGGGCCCGGCTTTTCACTTTTAAATGAATTAATGTTTAACAAAAGGATTCAGTGCACCCATTAAAAATTAGTTTGAGAAAGGTACGTAGTAAGCGCTCTAGTAACTCAGGGATAAAAGATTTTATAGCAGAGACTCCTAAAAATTGGGCTTGTGAAAATAAGGGATTTGGGGAGAACACTCTGAGGCATAGAGCTGAGATCACTCAAAACATTTTTGAGAAAATGAAAAAAGTACAACCTCACCTAGTCACTCAAAACATTACTTTTAAAAGCCTACCATTAACTCTAATAAGACATATGTCAACAATTAGATGCAGAACAGTTTAGGACTCTATGCTTGGTATATGCTTGCAAAGAAAGAATCTCAACTGAACTTGAACTGTGGTAATGCAACAAGGTAGAGGAATCCACCATGGGGGGGGTTTGGGAAGGGGTGGGGGGAATCTCAGTACCTATAAAACTGTGTCACATAATGCAATGTAATTAATAAAAAAAGCCTACGATTATAAGTATTAGATACTATCAATATCTAACGGTGAGATATTGTGACTAAACCAGATGAGGAATCCACAATGAAGACTTCTTTGTCTAGAAACCCCAAATGAACTGTAAGTAACACTATACATAAGTGGGAGAATTTAGGGTGTAACATTTAGGGCTTGATAACAGATCATTTTTAGCGCCTGCGTAAGGAGTTTTATTTTCAATGGGAATCGATACATGTTTTTGATTCTGAAAGATTTAGTGACTCTATCTAAGACTAATATAAAGGACGAAAAACTCAGGGCTTTCCTCCATGAACCCTAGGGATTTGTGCTGGGGGCTGTCGGAGCGGGTCTGAGACTGTGCATGTGCTTTGGGTCCAAGGGTAGGTGAGGAGGGGGGAGGGAAAGGACCCAGCTAGTGTGGTGTGCTTGTGGGTCATGCCATGGGTGTTGCACACATACTTGTGTCCCAGGCAAGTGGAGAAGTAAGGTCCTAGACAAGCACGTGTGACAGAAGACCACTTCTGAGAATCTGACTATGATCTTGGGTCTCTGGTGGGCATTCAAAGCTGCATGCCAGCATGTCACCACACCAGAAGACTGGGCTT
Organism: Ochotona princeps; assembly: GCF_030435755.1. NCBI lineage: Eukaryota > Metazoa > Chordata > Mammalia > Lagomorpha > Ochotonidae > Ochotona > Ochotona princeps. Next base: position 10,102,309 of record NC_080841.1, read on the forward strand.
GGGAAGAATGGGATGGGGAACCCATGCGCTCCCAGGGAACGGGGACTATGGATTGCTCAGGGAAAGGGGGATGCAGATATAAGGGAGGGAGGACTGCTGAGGGAGTATGTAGCAGATGAGGAATGATTTCTAGATTTCCACTGACAAGACCACTGTACTTGCAAGTAACCAAGAGGACTGAGACTGAGCAGCCTGATGAAAGAAAGCTGAAGGACTTTTCTGGGTCAGACTGATGCACCCACCCAAGTGGGAGACCTGAGTTGAGCTAGCTAGCATCAGCCACTGCTGGCCACCATCCACTGGTGCACACAAAAGCTAGGGCCAGGGTCCCTGGCAGAGTTAGATCACACAACCCACCAGTGTGTGTTAAAACAGGGGATGGGTCATGTTTGCCTGGGCCAAAACACTAATCGACACATAAGAGAACGAAGTCTAGGGGTAGGTTCTTGGGGAGATATGTGGGTCTACCCCTTTGCAACTGCAACTCCTGCTTGTTTGCTTAAGAGCTGGGGGTGGTGACAGGCTGAGCTAGGCATGACCATAAAACCTGGGATCAGGCCAGGTTGGTCCAGGCTGCAACACTCACAGGCACACTCAAGAATAGGGTGTGGGGCAGGTCAGGCTGCAATATCCACCAGCTCACACAAACAACAAGACAGAGGGGACAGACTATGCCAGGTAAGGGTCTAGCACCAGCTCCCACATGTAAGACCTAGGTCTGGAAGCGGGCCTCGTAGAGGAACTTGGATAAACTCCCCTTGTGGGACGCAGCTCCTGCTGGTGAACATGTGATTCGGGCCAGGGATTGGTCAAGCCAGGCAAGGTAGCTCACTCATCAGCAAATGTATGGACTGGTTCTGGAGGGGGGTGGATTGGGCAGGGTCAGGCCAACCATACCTCACTGGCATGTGCAGGAGCCAAGCTGGAGTGTGGACCGTGCTAGGCTATCACACCTACCAATTTACATGAGCCTAGTACAGGGGCAGACCAGGCAGGGATAGGCTGCAGCACACTAGGCAATGAGAATTGGAACTACAGGCAGGCCAGGAGGGTCAGGCTGTAGTATCTGATGGCAAAGACCAAGACAGGGGATGGGTTATGCTGAGCTGGGTCAGAGCACCACTGGCAGATGCAAATCTATGACTGGGAAAAGGCCTGATTTTGGTTCCCACTAGTGAAAGTGAAAGCTGAATTGGGAGCAGCAACCTGGGCTTGACATGACTGCAGTGTCCCTGGCATGGGTGTGGGCCAGGTCTGGGATATGTCAGACTAGGCTAAAGCCCAGCACCTATTGGTGCTCATGAGAGCCAGGGAGGTTGTAGGATAGGCTGGGCTAGGTCTCACTACCCACTGAATCATGTAAGGGCTGAGTCTGGGCATGGACCAGGTGTGGTTGGGCTGTAGCACCAAACAGTAAGAACCAGATTTGATGTGGGATGATCAGGCAAAGCCACTGTTCCTGCCAGGACAGGATGTAGAATAAGTTATTCTGGGCCAAGGACCCAGCAGTGTGTGTAAGATCTGCCAGTCCCTACAGGTAAGCCCAAGAATCAACGCTGGGAGCAGCCCAGGCCAGGTTAGGATACCCACGGGCATATGTGTGGGTAAGGTCCTGGGGAGTAGGGGGTGCCGCCAGGCTGGGCCAGTTCATAACACCCATGGCCAGCTCTGTGAACCAGGATGGGGTACAGGACAGGACTGGTCAGGCCACAACACCAGCCAGTTCACATAGCAGGGCCAGGTCTGGAGGCAGTCCAAACTGGGCTAGACTTCAGCACCACCAGCATGAGCTGGGGTTGGGAGTAGACTGGGCCAGACCAGGTTATAGAACCCACCAGCAAATACCAAGGTGAGGCAGGCCATACCAGACTGAGCCACATGTGCAAGCCTGGTAGGTAGCCTGCATGTGAACTGAGTTTGGGGAGAGTCAGGCTGGATTAACCAACTGTGCCCACTGGTGTATGCATAGGCTGGAGTAAGCAGGCTGGTTGGGCTTTGTCGCAGCATTAACTGGCAAATGTTGGGACTAGGGGCAAATCGTGTCAATCTAGACTGCAGCACCACCTGGAAAGTGCAAGATTTGGGACTAGGAATGGGCTTACTAGGAAAATTGTGGGCATCTCGTTGATGATTCAGTGATGAGCATAAGAACCCACTAACATGTACAAGAGCTGAAGGGATGTGGGGTAGACTGGACCAGTCTTCTGCACATACTGGCAAGCACAGAAACCAGGGCTGGAGGTGATCCTATTTGGGGGATTGCTCCAACCAGGCTCAGCTCCCGCTGATATACATGAGGGCCAAGAGTGTGACAGGCTTGATCGGGCTTGCCACAACATCCATTGGTTTACATAAGACACGGGGCTGCACATAGAACCAACCCAGCAACTGCAATACCAGTGTGTGCACAGGCTAATGTGGGGGACATACAGAGCCAGACCTAGTACTGGCAAGCACACACAAGAGTCAAGTCTTGTACCACTTCAGAAAACATTACTTTTGGGATCCCCCCATCAACTGAATTGCTGGACTCAGAACTCAAATTATGGGAAGAATCCTAGGATCTGCGGTCTGACTATGGAGTGCATGCATCAGAACTGGTCCTCCTCAGTGGCTTAGATGGTGCAGCGGGCAGATGCACATGGAGGATACTGTAGTCCATTGGAGCCTGAGGAGGACATCTGGTACCACAGCAGAGGAAGGAGGGCAAAACAAGCTGGGCAACTAACCCAGCCAAGTTTTGACAGCAAATATCTGGGTGGATGGAGACTCAGGGGTGGACTATGTCAGACAATTGACATTGGAAGCATTTCCTCATCCTTGGATTGGCAAGATGGACAGCATTTCAGAATTATGGAAACCATTTGAGCAGAATCCTCAGAGCATGCGCCACACTGGGGACCCTGGGATGACATTGGGTGTCTGTTCCTTAACCCCGAGTACTTAGGCAGTTGGGAGGCTGGGTGGAGCTTCTCCCCTTATCTCTCCCCTTTCCCAGATACAGGAAAAAAGGAAAATTTGGAAACAATGGTCTCACCTGCTTTCCCCTAATCCTCTATCCTTCCCACTGTAATCAACTGTATAAACACCAAAAATAAGTTTTAAAAACAAAGAAAAAAAAAAGAAAAAGAAAAACTAAGGGGTTGTTAATACAGCACACTGTAGGTCACGCTTCTACTTTGGAATGCTAGCACCCCGTATCAGAGTGCCATTTTAAGCTCCAGCTGTTGTTTCCAGTCCTGCTTCCAGCTAAAGCGTCGCAGAGGCAGTAGATGATGGACCAAGGGTCTGAGTCTCTGCCAGCGATGTTGATGATCTAGAGAATTCCTGAGCCCTGGCTTCTGTTAGTCCATCCCCGGATATTGTGGCCATTCAGGGAATAAACCAGAAGATGGAAGATCTACCTCTCCATTTCTCCAACAACCTCTGGATTGTCATTTTGTCTTCCAAACAAGTTAAACATAAATATGTACATAAAATATTATAAAATAAGAGATATAAACCAAGTATCAATAATAAAAGTATTATTAAACAATAAAGGAAAGTAAATATATAATTTATTGAGGGATAACTGACTAGACCCGTAAAAACAAGTAGAAACTGATACTTAACTTTTACTGAAAGAATAAACTGCAAGTTAGGGGAAGGAATGGTATTCTGGGATACAAGGCAAAAATGCAGTGATTATTAAAGGCAGAATTGCATAAAGGTTAAAAACACAAACTTTGGAGTCAGAATGGATTTTGGAACTTCCTAGTTTTATGGGCCTACACAACTTACCCAGTTTAAATCTCAAAAGCCCCACCAACCTTCATCTGTCTACTATGGATAAACAAATGTAATAACCCCAGAGTAAGCTATAATTAAAGTTTTAATGGTATCAAGTCACAGATTTACATGCCTGATACACTGATTTTTATATAATAAGTTTTATGGGGTCTTGTTTCATATTTCTGCACAGGGAGATCCGATTATTCCAGAACCTTCGGCAGAAGAGACTGTCCTTTCTCCCCACATTGGTCTCAGTTTGCTTGTCAAAACACTTGTCAGATATGTTTGGGTTGATTTCTGAAATTTCTGTTCCATTGATTTTCATGTCTGTTTTTGTTTAGTACCAGGCTATACTAATTATAACTGTCCTGTAGTAGATCTTGAAGTCTGGTACTGTGATGTCTCCAGCTTTGTTTTTGCTGTTTATGATTGTTTTGGTTTTTCATAATCTCGTGTGTTTCCATATGAATTTCAGAATAGTTTTCTCTAGATCTGAGAAGAAAGAACGTTGCCGGTATTTTGGTAGGGATGGTAAATTGCTCTAGGTAGTATGGACATTGCAATGACATTAATTGTGCCAATCCAAAAACATGCAAGATCCTTCCCATGTTTTGGTGTCTTCTATTTGAAACTTTCTTTATTGTGCTGTAAATGTCATCACAGAGATCATTCACATGCAAGTTTAAATTTATTGCAGCTTTTGTGAATGGGACTGAGCTTACAAATAATTTTTCATAGTCTCTTCATGTCAGCCAGTGGATTCTTAATAGGTTTCATTGCGATTGGAATTGCGAGATTGGCAGCAATTCAGAACTGCTGAACTATCAAAACTGCTTGAGCAGGACCCTCGGAGCATGCCTCACATTGAGGAATAGGGATGGTGGGGGGGCTGGGGGGGTCTTTTTCCTTTGTTTCTCCCCTGACCCCAGATACAGGGAGAAAAATGATATTAGTATGGAAACAATGGTCTTACTCACTTTTTTGTAGCCCTTGACCCTTTGTACCCTAATCAACTAATTAAGATTATTTAAAAAAATAAATTAAAAAAAAAACAAATAATTTTTCAGACAAGAAGTTGTTTGCATATACAGGCTGTTGGCCTTATATCCTGCAAACTCATGAAACTCTTTTGGTTTCATATAGAGATAATTTTTGTTTGTTTGTTTGCAAAAAGTATAGCTTGATTTCCTTTCCGTCATTTTTTTTCCTTGGCTATTAGCTCTGCCTAAAACTTCCAGGACCATATTGGAAACAGTGGAGACAGTGCACATCCTTGTCTGGTCTGGATCTTAGTGGAAATGCTTTCAACTTTTCCCCAGTATGATGCCAGCTTTGGGTTTTTCCTATATTGCCTGGATTATGTTGAGGAATGTTCCTTCCCTATTCAATTTACTTAAGGTTTCTATCATGGAAGGATGATGTACTTTCCAAATGCTTCCTCTGCATCTGCGGAGATAATCACACAGTTTTCACTCTTCAGCTTGTTAATGTGGTGTATCACACTTATTCACTTGCTTATGTTGAGCCATCTTTGCATGTCAGGGATAAATCAAACCACTTGGTCATGATGAAAGATCTTTCTGATATATTGTTGGATTCAATTAGTTTGTATTTTGTGGAGGCTGGGGTTTTTTTGCTTTTGTTTTTCTTTTGTTTTTTGTTTTTTTGTTTGTTTGTTTGCATTTATGTTCATCAGGGATATTGGTCTACAGTTCCCCAGGGCATCTTTTCCTGGTTTTGGAAGTAGGTTGTGCTTTCCTCACAGAAGTCTGGGAGCATCCCCTGCCTTACAATTATTTTGAATAGTTTGAGAAGAACTGGAATTAGTTCTTCTTGAAAAGTTCTGTAGAATTTAGCAGTGAAGCCATCCAGTTCTGGGCTTTTCTTTGTTGACAAGGTATTTACCACTAATTTAAACCTTATCTCAGTTAATAGTCTATGTAGGTCATGTAGTCTATGTAGATTATGTATGTCATTTATCTCAGTTAATAGTCTATGTAGGTCATGTAGTCTATGTAGTTTATGTATGTCATCATGACTCAATTTATGTAGATTTTGTGTGTCTAGAAATCTATCCAATTCTTCTAGATTTTGCAGCTTGTTCACATCCAGTTATTTGTAGCAGTTCATGATGATTCTTTGAATGTCTGTGATATCTTTAGTTTATTTCCCTTAAGCCATTTTCATTTCTAACTTTATCAATTTGGATTTTCTTCTTTCCTTTGGTTAGTTGGTAAAGTATCAATTTTGCTTTTTTTAACAGCTCTTCAATTCAGTATCCTTATGTGTTGATTTTTGGTTTAAATTTTGCTTATTTCTTCTCTAATTTTAATTATTTATTTCTTTGTACTAATTTGGGGTTCGGTTTATTGTTTGTAGGTTCTTGAGCTTTACTGGTGGATGATTTAACTAGTGCCTTTCTTACTCCTTGATAGAGGCACTAGGTACTATGAATTTCTTCCTATCACTGTTTTGATGAGCTGGGTTGTCATCTTTAGCTGTTTCCAGTCATTTTCTGATTTCCTCTTTGATTTTCCATGACCTATTGTTCATTCAGTAGCGTGCTATTTAGTCTCCATGTGTTTACATACCCTATAAATGTTCTTGAGATTTACAGCTTTATTCCCAGATGATCAAGTATGATTTCATTTTTTTCTCAATTTGCTAAGTCTTGCTTAGCGGGTAGTGCAAATTCAATTTCTGTTTATTTTGGAAGATTTTTATTTTATCTTATGTGTAAAAAAAAAAAAAAAAGAATTTTGCTGGGCACAGTATTATTGGTTGACAGTCATTTCATTTGGACCTAGACTGCATCTCTCCATTCTTTTCAGCCTGTGGAAGAGAAATCAGCTATAAATCTAATTGGAGACTCTTGCAAGGCAATCTTCTATTTTCTGTAGATTTTACAATCTTTATTTTTTGCTGTGGAAAGTAAATTATAATGTGTTGTGGTGCAGATCTTTTCTAATCATGCCTATTTGGAGTTCCATGTGCTTCATATACTTGTACACCCATTTCTTTCCCTATTTTTGGGAAGTTTCCAATTATTATTTGACTGAAAGCCTTCTAATTCATTCTCTTTCTGTGCTTTCAAGAACTCTTAGGAAACATGTTAGATCTTAAATCTTTCTGGCAATATTTCTGGTTTCTCTCATTTCTCCTTCTTGACTTTCACCTGACAGATTTTTCCAAGGATTTGTCTTTCAACACAGATATTCTTCCAGCTCACTAAGTTAAAGCTTTCTATTGTATCTTTTATTGGTCATATTGAATTCTTCATTTCAAATATTTCAGGTTGATTTCTCTTTGAAGTCCAAATGTAGGCATTTTCTTAATTCATACATTTGCTTTTCGTTTCTGTTGAGTAATCTTATGATCTTTTTTTTTAAATTATTTTCAGGCATCATCAATCTCTTCATCTTCACATTTTAATATTGAAGTGTTGTTCCTTTGGGGGAACAAAGCTGTCTCCCTTGTTCATTATTCTCGTGATTCTTGCTTATGTTTAGGCATTCATAGGATACTCTTGTTGTTTGGTTTATTTTTGACTGATGGCTCTGTGGTGTGGTGGAGTGACCGGGTATCCAAAGGTGTGTACTCAGTGTGGGCAACAGGCTCTGGTCTGTGCAAGACTGCACCAAGTTGAACATGGTATATCTCCTCATGGTATATCTCCTCATGGTATATCCCCATGTTTTTAGTGGGATCACTGTCTCACCTCCTCTCTTTTAAGGTGTTCAATGCCCGAGGTTAGCCTACACTGGTTACAACCCACCCACACCAGTACATGAACCACATAAAAGTTTTGTGCCCAGGGATGCAGCTACATGCGACACAGTATCACATGGTCACAGAACTCACAGTCTTGGTGTGCAAGACTCCCACAGTCACAGAGTACTGAAGCCCTCCTCCCCAGAGGGCAATGGCATTCCCAACAACAGTTACTTCTGTACGCTCTGCCTCAGCAGGATTCACTGCCATATCTCACTGAGGGAGGAGATGTATACAGGCCTTACAGTCCTAGATACACATGCCAGCCCCTTCCGTGCCACCAGCCCTGACACAAAGCCAATGGGTATCACAGATTTATCCTCTGGACAGAACTGTGTCCATGCAGAGTCAAGCACACACCACAGCTGCTGCAGGATCTTCACCTATTGCATGCTAGCAGATGTTTAAAGCAGGACCAGGCCACCTTCAGAATGAAAGCTTATTCCAACTGGTGCAGGTGCTTTGTAAGAGAAGGTCCCTCCCCAGGGGTGATCAACCAGATTTCTTCCCTCACCGTGGCTCCTGCGCAACTCAGAATCCGTGTGGTCCACGACCTGCTACATCAGGTAATGCTGCAGGCAAGGTGCTCCAACCTTTCTTCTCTGGATCTGCGGTAGCCCTCAGTCCTTGGTGCTGTATCTCTTACTTAGTGCATTTTACAAAAAACACATTGTCCTCAACCATGTTTTAAATAAAGAAATAGGAACAATACATACAATTTTATTTAACTACTCAAAGCTTTTTGTTAACTATTTAAAGTTGAATCAACATTCTCTATTGAAAACAATATATTAAACCAAAATCATCTAGGTTCATTTTTACCATGATCACAGTTTTAGAGACAATTTAATGCACTCTGCAAATGATTCCATAACTGTCATATTAAAAAAAAAAAAACTCTGCTATATGAATTCAAAGTATTTCGTTTAATTTTAGAAGAAATTGACTAAACCAGAAAGAAGAAATGTTTGCTTCTATTTAAATGAAAAACCACTCCTAGCATCACAAGAGTTGGAAAATAAAACACCTCTAGCTTTCCAGTCTGGAAAATCTCCTCCTACTGAGCCCCAGAGGTCCCTTCCCTCAGAGTACTTCGTGACGACCTCAACAGTCCATCCCACCACCCCAGTCACAGCCACCTATGCTAAAGGACAACACGACGCTCAGAATAGCAGTACACAGGCCACACAGTACACTTAAAAGTAAAACTGCTATCAACAATTTCAGCAGACACTGCTGGCTACTGTGGCCATTAAAAGAATTTAAAATCACTGAAAATGATCCTAGAATATCTCCTGGAATGGTCTTGCTAACAACCCCTAACTGCACCACTCTGCTGCCGTGTTTAAAGCATACATCAGTGACCTAAACCAGCAGTGAGCTGGGCTTCTCTTTGTTCTTTCACCAACCTTTAATTCTTAATCTCCAGAAACACCTTCTATGCTCTGCTTTCAGATACAGTGCTGATACAAGCAGCCCGTTGGGAAACAAACCCGGAGTGTGTGACCCAGACGGGGAGGTAACACCCTCTGGACTCTCCTTCCACCCAACTGAACAGATAAATCCACATTTACGAGGTGATTTTCTGGGGATCACAAGATCTCCTTCTGCATCTGCCCCTGATGCAATTAATGAGAGAAGGAGACAGAAGAAAAAAAAAAACCATATGCTAAATGCCCGGGGGCAACTATAACAAAGGAAGAAATTATAGTTTATTAATGTAATTCCAGCACTCACGACATACTGCTTGCTCTAAATATCCCAGAAACAACATGTACTACACAATCAAATCGCTCTAACTAATACGCTTACACTCTACAAAGGTATTCTTTGCAGTTACATGTTGGTCAAAATAGTCACTAACACTGAGACATCTGCGTTATGGAGAAACATCCCTTCCACCTGCTTCTGCAGGCCACAGAGATACACTCTAGTTAACATATTACTGACAGGCCGACGAGAAAGCTCCTGTCAGAGGCTGCCCAGCCGGGTGTCTGAGACAAAACGCACATCCCCAGCTGACTAGCTAAGACAGTCTGCTGAGGCACAATTACAGAGGCATATGACAAGGCTTCATGCCTGACTGATTTGAGAATCAATGACATGGCGTTACACAGTAATCCTCCCTACCTATGGTCACAGAACAGCAATAAGTTCACTGATACATGCTTGTAATATCATGATTTATTCCTTTGCTTTGAATACAAGAGACTGATACAGTGGTCTACTAGTCTAGCAAGAATCACTTGGTGAATAAACACTGAGGGCCTGCCTACAGCATGCATAAAATCATGTTCTTATTCAGGGTTGCAGGAACCATTTTAGTGTATGTTTAATAATTATAAATCATCAAAATAAAACTGATTATGTGCCAATTTGTTAACTTGGACATGTAAAATACAAAAACAGGCACTTACACAATATCAATTTGGATATATGGAGGAAAACCAAGTTTTTAAAAAATCAATATTCTTGATTCTTACATAGCTTAAATCTGATTTTTCAATTCAAAGCTTATATTTATAAAATTCCAATTATAATTTTTAGCTAAATGGGGCATCCCCAAAGAGGAACTATCTCTACAGAAAAATCAACACTAAACCCTGCAGCATGCTATAAGGTCGGAAAACATTTTGCCATCACAAGCACAAAAAAATTATCCCTGTGCAGGAATAGACAACAGAGTCAAAAAGACTCTTGAAACCACAATAGAATGACTGCTGTTAAGACACTTTAACTTGTATGTATTCTTCTAGAAAGTTAGGCTGTGGATGCAAAAAAAGAAAAAAAGAAAATGGACAAGATACAGTTTCTTCCATTAATATTAAATACACTAGAGTCTGTGTCATACAAAAATTTAACAATATAAAAAACTCAAAGGTAAATCAATTCACTGTTAACTACTTTTCCTTGGGAATTTTGGAGATTTCATTAAGTCCATTTTTGAAGAACAGTTTATCCCTCATACACTAGTACTTGATTTGACATGTTATTTACTGTGAATGGATATTAAAGCAAATGCATTTTTATGTACTTCATATAGGAAATAATTGTTTTAGATAGATGTAAGTTAATCAGCTCCCCCCACGTAATATTAAATAAAATAGATCTGATAACTTAGAGGTAACATCACTGTTAAGTCTTCATGAACTTTCATATATAGATGGTATTAAGTACATAATCAACGTAGGAAAGAAATCGCTGAATAACCTTTAGGATACTAGTCTGCTTTTTAAAGTCAAATATTAAGCTGAAGGATAGTCCCAATACTTCTTTACACCACACAGCAGATCCAGACTGTTACACTTAGGAGTCTTGGAACATTTTTCCCTCAAAGCACATTGTAAGCACTTCATATGTGTGTATGTGTATGTCTCTAGTTTTACAACAATCTTTTGAGATTATGACTGCTATTATTATTATTATTATTATTCTCAATTTATGGAGGACAAAGCTGAATCAAAGAGTAGTTCACAAGTCATTAAGAGGTAGATATGAATTAAAACAAAACACCAATATTTCTGCAAACATATCCTTCGATTTATTTCTGCTACTGTGTGAGATAAAGCAGCATGTCCCTCCTTCATGTTTCTAACTTCAGCACTTTCTTCAGACCTCAACTCAAACATAAACTCATGATGAAGCCCTTTCCAGGATCACTGTATATGGCGGAATAACCTGCCCCTCCCCCCCATCCTACAGACAAACTAATTTGATCCTTCAGCCCTTAGCGTTCACTGTCTCATGACAACCTAGCTATTTATGCGCTTTTTGTTTCGTATCTGCTTCATGTCAGTGGATTTAAGAATCAAGACAGCCTGGACTTTGCCTCACTGATTGGTGAACTCATGTTCCATATGCCTGGCACATCACATGTTCCTAACAAACAATTATTTATTCCTGCAAAGAGTTAGTTCCTAGACCTATAAGACAGTTTATATATATTTTTTAATATTTAGGACAAAATCCATATGGAAACACACTTGATTATAATTTTTAGGTGCTGTGTAAAAAATGAGAGGGAGGAATAAGGAAGAAAAAGAATGATTTTCCTTTAGCGGAAAGCTTGAAATACTATAAAAGCAACTACAAAAGTACCAGGCAATTCAGACTGAGTTCCTCAACATCTCCGAGATGGGGAAGAAAGCACCATGCCTCTTACAGGTGCTACTCTGACGCTACTGTACTGTTTCTCCAGACTTATTCCTATAAAGGTATGGTTTTCACTATGTAATAAAGTACTTTCAGTATTTTGGGAAAGTGAGCATATCAATAGTACACTGCAAACTCTCAAAATTGTGGGTTTTTTTATTACAAATAACCCAAAAATTAGAAGACTCAGCTTCACATAACCCAACCCAAATAATTTGATCTCCAGAGGACATTTAAACCACTTCCAGTGTCAAGTGCTAAACAGAGACATCCTAAGAAACCCTTAAGACTCCTTCTCCTTCTCCAACAAGCTAGACTAAAGTTTCTATCTCTGTAACAGGAAAATAAATCATTAAAAGCATGATTTCATTTTGATCAATTAAACAAATGTGTGGAGACACAACTTCATACACTGCTGAATGGCACTTAATACTGCAGAGTATTCAAAAGTACATTTAAACTTATATTAAAATTAAAAACTGAAAATGTTACATTTTTAATGAATAAAGAAGAAAATTATAAAATCTAACAAGACACTCTTGAATATTTTCATCTGACCCAAGAAAATCTTTTCTCACTGCCTTTAGCACAGTAATGAAGATCCTCCAAAAGAACACTTTAGTCAGTGTGATAAAACCTGTGCTTTATAAAAAAGGCTACTTTGACTTTTAAGTTATTAACAGGCTGAAGAGCTCCTCCAAATCAGGACTATTATAGAGTCTACTTCCAAACCACTACTTGGCAACAAAGATGCATCCACCTATTAGCAGGTTAGGATAGCAGCTATTATCATGGCCCCTTGATTTCTTTCAAGTAGCTCCAATGGAAAAAGCCACAAGTGAATAATAAAGATCTCATAATAGCTCTTAAGAATTCTTTCTATGGTAGAAGGCACTAAAATGAACTCTGGAGAGTTAAAAAGAAAAAGAAACTCTCATCTTCTGATAAGAAAAAATAATTAACCTGACTTAATGCATCTCAGAAAGCCTTCTATAAATCAGACTTTTGTACTTCAAGAGCCAGATTGAAACCATATATCTGAAAAGTATGTAGATATTGTCTTATAAGTACACACCACACATTTCTAAATCTGCAGAGGTTTTTTTGGTCTTTTTGTGGAACACTCAATACACGCCACTTACAGGGGAAAGTGTGAAGTACTTACAGTGCTTAATTTAGCAGAGGTAATGACGATGCGCCTCTCGTGCAGCATACTGGCATACAGCTGCAGCATATTGTTCACATCCACGGCCACAAAATATTCAGTAAGATTTCTCTGTACAAGTGAAAAAGAATTGTGTAAGTTACAGCTCCTGGTGAATAGGAAGGAAAACATGTTATACAGTTACTCAAAAGAGTCATTAAGTTCAAAGGATATTATTATTTTTAAAAAGGCATTCATTAAATTAGAAATGATTCTGCCACCATACAAAGCATGTAGCCTTTCAGTATTATCTGAAGCATAACCCTTTTCCAGGAAGTACCTCTCAGAGGGAGATCAGAGATGACACTTTCCCATCTTCCACAGACCCTCCTTCCGAGCATTTGAAAGTGTTTGAAAAAAGTTGATTTCCAAGGCCCCCACCTGGACTCACAGAATCGGAATCTTGAGGTAAAGCCCCCCAAGAACCTTTTCTTGGAACACACCTAGTGATTTTCGTGCATACTAAAGTCAGAGAAATTGCTATGCTAAAAATACATTTGAGTCTTCCCATGTTTGCCATAAACTTTGTAGGGGAAAACACAAAATGACGTTAGGTGTTATAAATGAGACGCACAAAGGACTAAGTGGATTTATTATCAGTCCTTTGGCTCTTCATTAAGGCAAATCCACTGTCTATAACCCACATCAGGCTTGCTTCATATCACTACCACAAAATGTAATTTGGCTGATGTTTTAAAGATGATCCTTGCACCAGCACTTGAAATTATCTCCTCCACAAAAGAACAAAATAGGCATATGATACACTAAAAATGGTTTTTAGATCATCTTCCTGACATTTTTCTTTTTGTTTTTCATCTTCCTGACATTTTTCTATAATCAAACTTCAGTACTTCAAAAATCAGCAAAGTAACAGACTGGGTTTAATATTACCCCAAAATTCAGACTACAGTACCAAGAAGATGATGAGCTTGCAGGCTAGAACTTTCAGTTGGGCAAGAGAAAAGAAAGCAGTTGATTCTTCAATCTCCAAAACATAGAAACTTTACCAGGACACACTGGTAGCCGTAGTAGTGAATAGCAACAGAATCAGTGACTACCAGTGAGTGATGCTGAATTTTGTGGGGAAAGGTTCAGTTTCTGTTTCTTTATTGGAAACCTACTTCACTGCACGGTTCAATTTTTCATGTATAAAATTACTTTCATGGCTTTCAACATTAATATTTTTTCTTCTATCTCAAAAATGACTAATTTTAAGAGGAATAGTTTTCCAACCAAGAAGGTTGCCTATGTTTATGGTGTTTCCTCTTTTCCTACCCAATCTTGCTACACAGTAAAAAAAAAAAAAATTAAAAAGATGCAAAATCATATTTTCTCAGTGGTAGTGTTTCCCTTGACTATTTGTTTATTTAAAACATTTAAAGTAATGGACTTTGTTAAACTGAGATATTTCTTAAGTTGTATGTTAGTAAATTTAAGAGAAATGTAAACAGAGACAAAAGTAGAAGGAAGTAGTTTTAACTTTGTGTTACAAACTCTGAGGTAAACTGGCTAGGTCACACAAGTCAACACACAGTCAGGCATAAGGAAAACACAACGGGTGCCCGAGCCATCGTGCGTGGCGGTCAAGGCTTCAGAGTCAAGCTTAGGACAGAGCAGTTTGGAGGACCTATTTCAGACCCACATTAAGAGAAACTTGGTTCAAAGTGTTTTTACGGGGTTATCTGGATTCTTCTGTTTGAAAAACATCACTGGTGGTCCTGGTTAGACACTAGTAAATTCACAGTTATCTTCCTGGATATCATTAATTCCCCATTTGCTTTCAGAAAGCAAACACTTAGTAGGTTGAAAACATATTTGGGAAAACGGTAGGACTCTGCAGCAATGCTGTGCGAATCTGGAATACTGTTTCTGATAAATCTCCTCTCACCTTGGAAAGAATTATTTCTACAGATTTATTTTAACTTTCCAAACGGAGCTACGGAGAAATTATGTAAGAAAACATTCCCTTTTCACACAGTAATCAAAATGTATTATGGTACTTCATTTACTGATCTATATAAGCTTCTCTACAAAACATTAGCTTGCAATAACTAGTGAAACACTGAAAATAATTCTAATGTAAATACAACTAGGAGTCTAAAAAGTGTAAAATTAAGCAATGTCTTAATTTCTTATAATCTTTGTCATCTTACAAAAGATGTACTATTGTGAATTAAATTCAAGAAATAAAGGATATCTAACATTTGAACACTAATATGCAAGGAATCTAAAATATTCCTGCTAGCTCACTAAAGTAATGACTTGTGTGAAGATGTTTCCAGTTGCTGGAATTCTTCTGCTGAGATCTGCTTGACCAGACACTGGGGAGTATAGGTTCTGACTGAATATAAATGGTCCTTCTCAGCCTGGTAAACACCTAATTATGTTAGCAATGACAGTGTAACAGCATAGTTGCCTATTTATGTACTTATTTATTAAAGACATGTGGGGAGGCAGCAAATGCCAAGCAGGGACACACTGTCCTGGTCCCCACAGGGAATTGAAGTTTGCCTGGGGAAGGGGGTCTGTGGACACATGTGAAGGAAATTGGCCTAGGGCATGTTTCACGAAGTGGGAATGCCTGCTGGTATCTTCCATAGACTGGGCCACTGCACACACAGGTAGGTGAGGGCGCTGAGACAGAGTGTGTTAGTGGGGACAAACTGGAAGGCATTGTGTGTGTCAGGCCAAGACACTCACCCATGTAGGAGGCCTGGACTGGACTAAATAGCATTCCCCATGTCCCACTGTCACACACAAAAGCTGGGGCTGTGAGGGTATGCCTGCTAGGCTAGGTCACAGTACCTGGCTATGACTGTTCCAGCAGGGTGTAAGTAAGGTCAGGCTGGGCCTCAGCACCCTCCAGAACATGAAGAACAAACCAGATCTGGGAGTCATATTCCACAGAAGACTTGCGGGCTCACCTCTGTAAGACCATAGCACCCACTCATTTACGTGGATAGCAGATGGATCAAGCTGTGATGGACCACAAAATTCACCTGACACAAACTCAGCTCACACTTGTGGCAGCCTGGAATGTGTGAAGTCTGGGTGGGGTCAGGATACAGCACTCACTGACAAATGCAAAGGCCAGGACTGAGACAGACCATGCTGCACCCACTAGCATGCATGGGATCCAGGGCTGGGGGCAGGTCTGGTAGGAAAACTTTGAGAACTCTCCTACTAAGCCACACCCCCACTGGGGAGCACAAGAGCCAGAGGTGAGGGTGGGTCCGGTCAGGCAGGGCAGCAGCATTTGTGTGCGCCAGGTCTGGGGAAAGGTTGGGCTGTGCCAAGCACATTGGTTGGTGCAGGTGAAGGACTGAAACTGACACCGCACTGGCTAGCAAACACAAGATTCAAGTCTGAGATCTCCCCAGATAAGGTGTCTTGGGGAATTTCCTAACTAAACTGCTGATCTCAGCCCCAGTCACAGGGAAAAATCTTAAGATGTGTTGTCCAACCTTGGAATTGCACGTATCAGGACTAGGCCTTCCCAGTTGCTGATGGCTGTTCCATGGACACATGCCCAAACGCACATAGAGGACATGACAGCCAGCTCATCTATCCTAGCAGGAAAACTCTCAAAACCATTCAAGTGACACCCTCGGAACACTCTTTCCCACAAAAGGATCTCTAAGATATCATCAAATGATGCCCTCTCCCTGGGTGTTAATGTAGTGTAACAGCAAGGAGAAGCCCTTTTCCTTTCCTCCCCTTTGGACACAGGAGAGACAAATAAATAAATAAATAAATAAAAACAACAACAACAACAAAAAAACCCACTAAAACATTTGCCCCATCCAGCTTCCTGCATACCTGACCCTCCCCACCCTAACCAGAGGCCCATATTAGCATGCATCCTTTTCAATTATGTAAATAATACTTCAAAAACTTAAAAATTTATAAAAACTAACCACAAAACACATTTTCTCTTATAATTTGCCATGAACATAGCCAGATATTAAGAAAGGTACAAAGGGGTAGATACAAAAGAAAAGAAAAAAAAAAAGAAGCAATCTTGAGTATTTTTTCTTACCTCTTGATCACTTCTAACACATGCAATTATTATGTATTCAATTTCTCTTTATAGGAGTTTATAAACAAACCAAATTAAAGGAGAAAACAGAAAACTTACGCTCTCAGGTATTGTTGGGAGTCCAGTTACGTCAGGGGTAATGAAGAAGGAATGCTAACCAACAGAAACGAATCACATAAAAGGGAGTTAAAATCTTAGGGCAGTACACATATCTGGGAGTAAAAAGAATGAACGCCATAGTCTGATACTTGGAATTTGCTGAATTTGAGACTCTTGAATGAGATAGCAGGTTTACATGAGATTTAATACTTTTCCCTAAAAACAGTTAAGTGTAAATTAAAAATAGTTCATTTAAAATTGACCCAAACTGAAACAAGAATTCTGGAAACATTTTAAGGTAAAAGAAGATAAAGCACAAAATTTTACAAACACACATACATTATCACACACATTATTCAATCATATACACACACACATAATATAAAGAAAGTATGAAATTATATGAATATACACAATCTAAAATTATTTTCAGTTTAGGTAGCCTAAAAAATAAAACTTCCTAACACAAAAATTTTATCAAAATCTATGAAGGTTCCTGAGTTTCTACCGCAAACAGTGAGCAATCACTCTGGTCAACATTACCCATTGTGTCATTAAGAAAGCAGCAATGAAACCATTTTTAGGAGTTTGAAACTTCTCAAAACATTGCTGTGTCTTCCGAAGTATGACCCTTCTATATCCAAAGCAAAACCATGATTCATAGTTTTATGTAAAAAGTTTCTTGTGCACATGCATTCAGGTGTCCCACAGTGCTCCCACATCAAAGCGCAATGTAATCACCGAAAGATGTTTTATTTTCTGTTCATATTAATATCCAAGATAGATTTAATATCCCACTCACACAAACATGTATTTTAAATGCCTTCACACTTAATTACTGGAAATATTTGAGAACAACTGACTCCGTCAAAAGAAGGTTGGTTAACGTGATGTAGCAGAGAGCGTTCTAGGGTGGAATAACACAGGCTTAATCACAACATGTCTGGAGGTCATGCAATCAAGAATATGATGAAAATCTCATGACGTGGATGCACATTAACATTACTACTACTGAAAATGGAGAACATGCACAAATTTGGTCTCCATTCACTATTTTTATTTGGGAAGGTTTTCAATAGTACTGCTCTTCATTAAACTTTGCCTTAAAAGGTAATATAAACAGAAAATATACGCCAAAGGATTTTGTTTAAAGACCAAAATTTGCCATTTCCCAAAGGACTGAAGTATATCTTAAAATCAAAGGAAATAAAGAAATAATTTTCCCAAATTAGTAGTGATTTTTAAAACTTAATGTCCTTTTAACTCACCGGTACTACCGAGGGCTGATCTTTCAAAACTTGCTCACTGGCAATAAATATATCTTGGTTCTTATAACACATGAGAGAAAAACGAGCATTTTACTTTTGGGGGGAAGGTTATATGAAAATTGGCTGTGTATATGATACAAATGTAACTATAATAGCCACTAAAAACACTTTATTATTATTATTATTACAAAGGTTAATTTAAATGCTGTTTTGCAAATATCATACCAAACACCCGAAAGAAATTAATTCATGTTTTGACAGCAAAGAATAGCATAGCTGTTTGGTTTTGAAATATATCTTGAATGGGCCCGGCGGCGTGGCCTAGCAGCTAAAGTCCTCGCCTTGAACACATCCCGGGATCCCATATGGGCGCCGGTTCTAATCCTGGCAGCTCCACTTCCCATCCAGCTCCCTGCTTGTGGCCTGGAAAAGCAGTCGAGGACGGCCCAATGCCTTGGGACCCTGCACCTGCGTGGGAGTGCAGGCTCCTGGTTCCCGGCTTCAGATCGGCACAGCACCGGCCATTGTGGTCACTTTGGGAGTGAATCATTGGACAGAAGATCTTCCTCTCTATCTTGCCTCCTCTGTGTATATCTGACTTTGTAATAAAATAAATAAATCTTAAAAAAAAAGAAATATATCTTGAAAGCATGACTATTTTTTTGGTTTAATCTCCTTTTTTAATTTATTCATTAATTACATTGTATTATTTGATACAGTTTCATAGTTCCTGGGATTCTCCCCATCTCTCCCCACACCCTCCCTCCATGGTGGATTCCTCCACCTTGTTGCATAACCACAGTTGAAGTTTAGTTGAGATTCCCTCTTGGCAAGCATAGACTAAACATAGAGTCCAGCATCTTATAGTCCAGTCAAGTTCATTGGCTTCTTAGGGAGACCCTGTCTGGTCTGAAGGCAGAACCAGCAGAGTATCATCCCGATCAATTAAAAGCTCCAACATACCATCAGCAACAATTAACTTCGTTATGGAATTAATTTACATAGTATTGAGTAACCAATATGTTAAAAACAAATGCGAGTTCTTAATCACATTCTGTGGAGCATGACTATTTTTAAACTTCTCATAAAATCTGATATTCCAGTGACCACTATTCACTTGCGTAGAAACAAAAGCTTCTGTGATCATCAGTTTTAATTTGGCATCAGAAGGGCCCAGCGCCATGGCCTAGTGGCTAAAGTCCTCGCCTTGAACATGCCAGAAGCCCATATGGGTGCCAGTTCTAATCCCGACAGCTCCACTTCCCATTCAGCTCTCTGCTTGTGGCCTGGGAAAGCAGTGGAGGATTGCCCAAAGCCTTGGGACCCTGCACCCGTGTGGGAGACCTGGAGGAAGTTCCTGGCTCCTAGCTTTGCCTCAGCACAGCACCGGCCGTTGCGCTCACTTGGGAAGTGAATCATCAGACGGAAGATCTTCCCCTCTGTCTGTCCTCCTCTCTGTATATCTGACTTTCCAATAAAAAGTAAATAAATCTTCAAAAAAAAATTGGCATCATAAAACCAAACATCTCTGCTGGTGGTAGAAACAAGTGTTCTAGCCCTCGATTTACTCCTCTCTAATGGCATGGGACTGGGCACACTACTACAGTCATCTGTAGAAATTATTAATGAAATTGACACAAAACTAACCGCCTGATTTTGGCAATACTTAAGATAAATGCAGAGATTTGAGAATAAAATACAATTTTTGAAAGTTAACATAGCTTTTATTCAAAAATCTAATTGTCCAACAGGTTTACATAAAAACACTGACCTTTAACCATTATTATCAAAGCAGTTAACTTCAAAATCACATGGCATTGTCACTTAACCCAGTTAGAACAGCTATTATCAGAAATACCAAAAATATGTGCTGCAAGGATGTGAAGAAAGCCAACCTCCTACACAATATTGGTGGCAATCTAAAGTAATACAGTTGTTATGGGGAACATCTGGGAGGTTGCTAAAACCAAATATAAAAACAGAACAGTCAGAAGATCCAGGAATCCCTGTTTGGGTATCTATCTAAAGAAAACAAAATCAAGATAATGGAGTTATTGGTACTCTCATGTGTATTGTGGAACTTTCACACTAGCATAGACATGGAATCAAATTAACCACCACTCAGCAAATCAGTAACTTTTTAAGGTGTAGCACACAGCCATGGTGGGGACCACCAAGCCACAGTGAGACAGACAGGAGCCACAAGCTTTGCTGTTACATTGTACAACAGGGCAACTATGGCTAAGAATGATGTACATTTCAAAACGGCTGCAAAAGAGAATTTTAAATGTTCTCCTCACAAAGAGATGACAAATGTTTATCCCGGTAGAAATGCTAATTGCTCTGATCTGATCATTGCACAATCACACACATTATTGAAACATCATCCTCTACTCCACAAACAGCTGCAGGTAGATACCAGTTTAAAAGAAAATAAAATTTATTTTAAAAAATCTATAAGAAATAGGGCTTACTTATGGAAGCAGTTGTCATATATACTGGTATATTTCAAAAGCTCAAGGAAAATTCATCTTAAAAATGAGGTTTTTGGGCCCGGCAGCGTGGCTTAGCAGCTAAAGTCCTCACCTTGAATGCACCGGGATACTGGTTCTAATCCCGGCTGCTCCACTTCCCATCCAGCTCCCTGCCGTGGCCTGGGAAAGCAGTCGAGGATGGCCCAATGCCTTGGGACCCTGCACCCGTTTGGGAGACTTGGAGGAGTTTCCTGGTTCCTGGCTTCGGATCGGCACAGCACTGGCCGTTGCGGCTCACTTGGGGAGTGAATCATTGGATGGAAGATCTTCCTCTCTGTCTCTCCTCCTCTCTGTATACCTGACTTTGTAATAAAAATTAAATAAATCTAAAAAAAAATGAGGTTTTTTGGGGGTATGAAATGGTAAATCCTTTCATAGCTTTTTCATGATATGCATTTTCTCTGAATTTTCCTAAATTTCTACTAAAATAATGTAATTACTCAAATTCCTTTAAGAAGATTATTTCAGACATAAGAAAAATATATTGCTCATTAGAGGCAAAGCTTCAATTCACCAACAAGCAGCACTTTGAAAGCAGCTGACGGTATATGGAGATACTTTGTTTCATGTGATTACCCTAACAACTTTCTCGAAATCTGACTTACCTAATGTCTCAAATGGAAACAAAGAACCATCAAGGAAAATCAACTTTTCCCTTTAACATCATCACATATCTAATGACTTATTTAAATCTAAATTCTCTATCTTTATTAAAGAGAGACACCTAGAAGTCTTTGATTTATGATTCTTACTAATAAAAGTGAAGTTTCAATGTCCAAGTACTTTTTTAAATTATTATTTATTATTGTTTTATAATACAGTTCCATAGGTTCTGGGATCCTGTCGCCCTCCCCAAGTTTCCTCCTCTCCTATTGATTTCCCCTCTAATATTACAAAGGTGGTTCTTCAAAAAAAAAGTCATAAATCCATCATTATGCTATTGAAGGGTTTCCTGACATTGCAGGCATGGACAATGTCTATCCCATGTCAGGATATTTTCTACTGTTACATTGAGAGTCCATATTTGGTCTGGATGCAGAGACATAGTGCACTATGTCTCCACATCTAATTTCCAGACATTTTTGAGACATCTTTTATAGGATATCATGTAATCCTGAGCAGAGAAATGCTTGAATTTTGAGCACAGAGATGCATTTTTACTTCTCATTAACACTGGACAACAGTTGTCCCCTACTGGAATGTGTTTTTGTCAATTCTTCAACAAACATTAGATTCAATTAATAAATACAAGGCTTTTAAAAAAATCACTACTTCTTGAAAAATTCAGATTGTTTTTTTCATTGTCTTTGACTTATCTGCTTCATTTACCCTAAACATAAACCTTGCCTTTTTCAAATGATCTACGAATCTGTTGTTCTCACCTGCTTTCCCTCCTCATTCTTTACTGGTGCTTCCACAAAGATTGTCTGGGCAAGCAGACTTGGCTTAGTCTCCACTGAGTGTTCTGCTCTTTCTTTTCTAGATCTATAATTTTATCTGCTAATGATTCCAAATACTGGTTAAAAATTCTAGGTTATCATTAGCACTGTTCAGTGCTATTCACTAGGCTATTCTGTATGCAAAGTGGACTAACCCCTCCATCGTACATTTGCCCTCTTTGAAGCACATGCCACTTCTTGTTCTTTGTGTTTCAGCTTTTTAAGATCCATTTATATTTACTGGAATGGCAGATTTACAAAGAGAAGCACAGACAGAGAAAGATCTTCCACTGCTGGTTCACTCCCTAGATCGTCGCAACAGCTGAAGCTGAGATGATCTCCTAAGCCAGGAGCCAGGAGCCTTTTCTGGGACTCCAACATTTGTGCAGAGTCCCACGGCTTTGGGCCATCCTCTACTGCTTTCCTAGGTCACAAGCAGGGAGCTGGATGGGAAGTGGAGTTAAGTGAGGCACAAACTCACACCCACATGAGGTCCTAGTGCTTGCAAGGTCAAGATTTAACCAACTGGACCATTGTGCCTGGACCAAAATCTATGCTTTAGTATCTCAAACTTTGAATACTTACAAAATCCCCCAAAATATGAATGTAGGTTTAGATATAGTGGTCACACTCCATGGATAATTTTAAGCGTAAATAACCACATGATGAACTGCAATCATATTTTTACTGCTTCATAATTATGTACTGAAGCTTATGGGAAAAAGGAATTTTTGACTCAGAATTTTAATCATTTGCTACTTTCTGCTCTAATTCATTGCTGCACACGTTGTAGTTGGGGCAATGTGTATGAACATATCTGTGTTCCTATATTATGCATTTACTTTTCCTGAAAATCAATGTTCCACACAAAAAAAATCCACAAAATTTGGTTACCTTTAATATATAACATAATTTTCTGATTCTATAATTTACCAACTACCAAAACACACACCTAATTTATATTCACAATTGTAGAGAGTCATAGCATACTATCACCTAGTTATGCTATTCGTAATAGTATCGAACTTCTCACGGAGGCAGAACTTTTTGTAAGTTTAAGAGTTCTTAACTGAGATACTGCTACGAATTAAAGAAATAATTGCTGGTTGAATACTTACCACACTCAAATTGACAGGAGTGTTGGCCTTTGGTACTGGGTGGTTATACAGAGATTCAAGAGTTTCATTCAAATCGTCCTCCTAGAATGAAAGAAAAAGCATGTTTTATAAATGACGGGTATGTGAAAATAATGCAATCAAACTTTTTGATGATAAAAAACAAGGAAAGAGAGGGGAGGGCGGAGACACGAGCTGAAGGGAAGTAAGGAGGGGAGGGCGGAGACAGGAGCTGAAGGGAGGGAGAGAGAGGGGAGGGCGGAGACAGGAGCTGAAGGGAGGGAGAGAGAGGGGAGGGCGGAGACACGAGCTGAAGGGAGGGAAAGAGAGGGGAGAGTGGAGACAGGAGCCGAAGGGAAGGAAAGGTGACAGACATCGTTCACCTTAAAAAAAAAAGTTAAAATTTTTAAAATTACATGACAAAATCCATTGTGCTTTTTCCTGAAGATGATTTTATCTAACTACTAACCACAGAAGCATCTCAAATAACTCAAACTGAAGTATCTGAACAAAGTTAATACAGAAAACATATTTAAAACTGCATAAACAAAGTAACACTTTATTTAGTGTTAGGAGGATTCCAGTGAAACAGTTAAATATGATGCTAGATTTTCTACCTTTGTCTATACCTACAATTCTATGATATACTTAAATAGCGGAATGCTAAACCCGTAACTTACTAAAAGACTATATTACTGTAATAATGGGGGGGGGAGAATGCAGGGAAAGGAAAATGGAGAGGGAGAAAAGGAAGGGAAAGGGGGAATCCCTTACCTACCAAACAGTATCATGAAAAATAATTAAAATAATTTTAAGAAGTATTAACATCCTTGTGGAAAATTATAAAATATGCTAATGCTAAACAAGCAAATATCCTAAATCATGAAGAACAAAGAGATGGAATAAAAATAGCAACATGTTTTTATAAGATCTAGAGCATTTTGTCCATTTTTGTTTTAAAGTATCAAAACTAATTTTTGAAGAACAGATAGCAGTTTAAGACTACTGCTAGTTTCATTGGGGATCCACCTTTTATTCGAGCGTTCTAAGTATTCCTTTGCTATGTAACTGCCAGTTGCTACTTGATCAATAACAAACAGAAGTAGATAAAATATACAGCTAATCTACTTTAGGATTTGCACCATAATAATGTACCTTGATATACATCTCACTTTTTCTATGTCTTAACACACAAACCAGTAATACTGCAGAAAGCTAACCTACAAAATCACCATTCTTATTTTCTCTGAATTTTTTGATGGATGCATAACACAAAGAAAAAGACAACTGTATAAAGATGGACATAATAAGTTGTAAAGGAACTAGATATCAATTATATGATTCTCATGATTCTTCCTATATAATTTGGCTATAGATTTAAATTAAAATTTAATAAATTGGGTCTCCTGAAAAAGTATACGCTCAAAATTGTCTACCGGAAATTCTCTTCAAAATGAAAGATTATATATAAACAATTTTTCTCTTGGCCTCTTACACATCGAAATTCAACACAGAAAATTGTTCACGAGGAGTTAAGTGTTTTGATATAGCTTTGGTATTGCTTTGAATGTCCCGCTTGCCATCTTGAAGCACAGATTCAAGTCCTAGCTACCCCACTTTCAATCCACCTCGGTGCTGTCCTAACGAGCCTGGGATGCAGCAGCAGAGGATGGTTCAAGTACCTGAGCTCCTGCCTCCCACATGGAAGACCTGCGAGGAGTTACAAGATACACAAAATGTATCTTAATATCACCCTAAATAGCTTATAAAATTGAAGTGACAATAAGGAGAAAAGAAAGAATTACAGTTATAAATCTACTTTTGGTTATTTAACTAAAACTATAAACTCACAATATGTGATTTCCCTTAATTTCTCTTGTTGGAAGCCAAAATTACAGGGATTAGATCAAAACTACTGGCTTTTGCATATATAGTACTGACAGCTTTGAAAACAGTATAATATTACTTAGTATTAGTTCTTCTATAAATTACCAAAGTATTCAAAATTTGAAAAAACAATGCATTTATTGTTGATTCCACAGGAACTCTCACAAAACAAAATCACCATAGGATATATGTAATTCAGAGTTTTCATTGTAAAAAAAAAAAATCCATAGCTTTATTCTCAATTATTTTTTTTTAAAAAAGACTTATTTATTTGAAAGAGTTGCACAGTGAGAGACAGAGAGACATCCTTTGGTTCATTCCCTACAAGGTCTGAAACAGCCAGGGTTGGGCCAGTCAGGAGCCGGGAGCCAGGAGCTGCTTCTGGGTCTCCCATGTGGATGCGACTACTTGGGCCATCCCCCATGGTGATCTCACACAGGGAGCCGGATAGGATGGAAAGCCACCAAGACTCAAAGAGGTGCTGCAGGCACCATCTCAACCTGATAAACCAAAGCACCAGCACCTATTACCAGTTATTGCTCTGGAAACTGAGTGACACTAGCTCTACTTAAAATCGTTTGAGTATAAAATGATTATTTGATGTCAATTTCACAGATTTAAGCAACCAAATGCAAAGAGCGACTTAGTTTACATACACATTCACAAACCCCTGGACTTTTAACAAACTGTACAACTTGCTGTTATAGCAATTCTATTTTATTGACATGCTATAAACATATTCACTAGAAGGGTAAAAGAAACACCTTTGTGAATGGCAGATTTAAATATCATTAAATAAGTTTTAAAAACTTCTGAACTTTCATTTTCAGATGGAAGAACTGGTTACCTACTGTATAGATATTACATTTTGATGAAAGTTACAGGATAGTATTAAAGAAAACTTAATTCCAATATTCTAAGCATTGAGATTATATCGTCAATTAGTTACACTTTTCATTTCTAAGGATGACATTCTGCTACTGTAGGAACATAGAATCTATGATAACTAATTCTAAAATGAGCACATTCTACCATGCTTGGTACCAGTGTAAGTCGTCGCTATTGATTTGAATATGCTAAGAATGCCAACTGGGACTGACACAGCTGGCACACTAGCCTGACCCTCAGCCTGCACGGGGTATCCCAGAGGTACAGGGTCTAGCCTTGGCCACTCTACTTCTGATCCAGCTTTTACCTAATGGCCTGGGAAAGCAGCAGCGGTTGGCCCAACCACAGGAGATCTGGAAAAAACTCATGGCCCCAGCTTTGGATGGACTCAGCTCTGTCCACTGTGGCCATTTGGGGAATGAACCAGCAGAAGGAAAATTTCTATCATTCCCTTTCTGTATCTCTGACTTTCATGTAAAATAAATAAATCTTAAAATGTGGTTAGGCTGCTGGAAGCAACCCTCACCCCTTCTCTCTCCACTTTCCCCAGATACCAGAAGGAAGAAGGAGAAGGAAGGTAGTTGTCTCATCCACTTCCCCCATTCCTCGACCCTCCCACCCTAACTGGTGGTCCACATGGACAAGCATCCCTCTCAACTATGTAAACATCGTAAAAAATAAAAAGAATTTATTCTTTAAAAAAAAGGATTATAAAGAGAGACGGCTGTAAAAGTCTGATACATGTATAAAAATACTTTGACCATATCAGCAAATTGTAAAGAAATTCACACAAGGGACCCAGCGCCATGGCCTAGCAGCTAAAGTCCTCGCCTTGAGCGCACCAGGATACCATAAGGGTGCCTGTTCTAATCCCGGCAGCCCCGCTTCCCATCCAGCTCCCTGCTTGTGGCCTGTGAAAGCAGTTGAGGATGGCCCAGAGCATTGGGATCCTGCACCCGCGTGGGAGACCTGGAGGAAGTTCCTGGCTCCTGGCTTCGTATTGGCATAGCACCGGCGGTTGCAGTCAGTTAAGGAGTGAATCATCAGACAGAAGATCTTCCTCTCTGTTTCTCTTCCTCTCTGTATATCTGGCTTTGTAATAAAAATAAATAAATCTCAAAAAAAAAAAAAAAAAGAAATTCACACAAGGAATGTCATTATGTATCAGAATCAGCGCATGTGTCTTAAAATCTTTCTTTGAGGTGCAATCTGTACTTTCCCACTGTGAGGGGAAAAAATGAAAATAAGCTCTGCTTATACATTTTGATTTTGATAACAAATAAATATTCAGTCTATTTCACTCAAAAAAAGAATGAAAATTGATTACTGTACAAAAACAAGAGTTACTTTCAGTTCACATAAACTAAGAGACTTTTCATGCTACATTTCCTCCTTACCCACTACTTAATTCAAAAATATATTTAAGCATGAGTTTAATATGAATTAAAGTGCTACCAAAGCAAAAGAACTGTTATTTCTTTATATACTCTTAGTATAATGAACAACTAATTATGGACAATTTTGATGAAAAACACCAAATAACTATAGACTAATCCTAAAAATCATTTTTATTAGGATTTTAAATGAATATATAAAATATTTTGGCTTGTTTACTTAATTCATTAGTTTTTATTTTCATAGTAGCTTATTTTCAAGTATAACTTGGAGCCAGTTAAGTCACCATCTGTAACACTGCCAGGTCACAACCTTCTTAGTAGCATTATTTGCAACAGCTAAACTGCAGATGCAAACTAAGTATCTACAGATGAATGAATAGACCTTTATAATCTATACCTAGTTCATAACAAAATACATATAACAGAATATTATTCAGCCTTAACAGCGAGGGATATTCTGACATATGCTATAAAATGGAAATGTTAAGACAATGCTAAATGAAATAAGTCAGTTATGTAAGCATATATGAAATGATGCCACTTATATTAACTACTTAGAACAGTCAGGCTCTTACAGGGAGATGGTACATGCAATATTTCAAGAAAAAAAGGAGGAGGAACATGGGTAGTTACTGTCCAATGGCTAAACCAGTAGATGTTGTTATGCATAGTTTACCACAAAAACAAAAGGGAGGACAAACGTGGCTTACCAGTTCCTTAGCCAAGTAATCTGCCAGAGTATTTAGAAGCTTGTAATATACTTCAAACCATGGCAGGTAACTGAAAAAACAAACAAACAAACAAAAAAGTTTAATGTGTACATACACATAAAACAAAATTTAGAATCAAGAAATAGGATAAAATAAACATGCAATTTGCATTTTAAAAATTAATTGACCCTGCAAAATGGAATGTTTCTCAGTAACAATTTACATATTATCTATGACTATTCCTAGGTTTCTTAAATCAGTGTCTAAAAATTCTATTAAAAGCTGTATACTACACAATTCTGGTATTCATATTGTTATCGCACTTTCATTAGAAAAAAACTAACCAATTTGAGAAGACAGCTTATTGAAAAACTAATTGGAAAGGTTTTAAAAACAAAGCAATCGGGCCCAGCGGCGTGGCCTAGCAGCTAAAGTCCTCGTCTTGAAAGCCCCGGGATCCCATATGGGTGCCGGTTCTAATCCCGGAAGCTACACTTCCCATCCAGCTCCCTGCTTGTGGCCTGGGAAAGCAGTTGAGGACGGCCCAAAGCTTTGGGACACTGCACCCGCGTGGGAGACCTGGAAGAGGTTCCTGGTTCCCGGCTTCGGATCGGCGCGTACCCCCGTTGCGGCTCACTTGGGGAGTGAACCATCGGATGGAAGATCTTCCTCTCTGTCTCTCCTCCTCTCTGTATATCTGGCTTTCCAATAACAATAAAATCTTTAAAAAAAAAAAAAACCAAAGCAATCACGGTCATTTATCGTTTAACCATGGAGACACATTCTGAAGGACTATGTCTGTCATCATGTGGTTTTCCTGTTCTGTGACCATCACACAGGATCACTACGCAACCTGCAAAGGTAGTGTATCAAGTTTATACAAAATTCCATTAAAAGATAAGCTTGCTTTCATGTAAAAAGAAATGGAAAGTCATATACAGTTTGGAGGAATATTCATATTGCAGTAATTCTACAAACATAATTCCATACCCCATCAATAATTTTATTTATTTTTTACACATAAAAACAAACTTAGATTTTAATTCCCTCTTTCCATGAACATTCTGAAATACTCTAACCTTACAGGAAGGACCACAAGTAAATGCCATCTATTGTGGATTAAAATGTGACTGGACACTGAACACGTATTGCTTATTAAATGTTACTAAATTGAGTGTCTAACCATTTATCTGGAAATAATAATTAATTAGCTATTCAAAATTGAAAACAGATATCAACAGTAGTATTAGGAAGCCTAGCGATCACTACGCTAAATAGAGCGAGTCATGCCAAGGCAGGTTCTCTCATCTCGGAGGAAAAGAACACACAGAGAACACAAACACTGTGTCAATGTCATACTATGTGATACAAAAATATTACTTCACCAAAATGTGACAATATGAGGTGTTTTTTTTTAACTTCATCACTGTTGTCATGACTGTCATATTTTGTGACATTAACAACCCTGTTTTTAGGAAAAAAAATAGTTTATACATACATGTAGATATCATATAGCTCTTTTTTCCTTCCCACCTTTATCCCCCCATTATCACTATGTTATAGCTCCCTAGTATGAGTTACAAGTTTAACTTTCTGACATTTAAGTGTATCATGACATAAGTACGGGCAAAGGTAGAAAACCTAGTACTGTAATAGAGGGATATTCATAAGTTTCATTTGGGAGTCCTCCTTTTATTCAGGAGTAAAGTCGCTTACTGACACCGTACTTCCCATTATGCTTGTCTCACTTGAACAAACCATTAACGAACATTAATATGTATGTTAATATATAGCTATATGTACATATGTATATATTTGCATATACTATATAAGTATTTTCTGTGCTTAGCAAATTAACTGTCTTATATCAGCTGTCCTTTATCAGGGCAAATACATGATAATTGTGCTTTTGAGGCTGGCTTAGTTTTCCCAGCACAGATTCCAGCTTAACATTTTGTTGACAACAGTAAGATTTCATTTTTCTTTATGGATGAGTGGTATTCCACCGAGTAGATGTACCAGTTTCTTAATCCAATCCTGTTTCAATAGGCATCTGAGTTTATCTTCTGTCTTAACTATGGAAAATTGTGCTGCTACAAATCTAGGGTTGAAGGCCACTCTTAAATGTAGATTCCGGTTCCTTTGGACTTCTTCCCAGGAGCGAGATGCCTCAGCCACGTTCCGGCCAGGTCTGGGCACTATTCACACTGACTTCCAAGGCGATTCACTTTCTCAGCCACAGTGAATTGGGGTTGTTTTACTCACATCCTCACCAACTGCGGTTTGCTGATTTTTCTTACGTGCGCCATTTGCACTGGAGTCAGATGGATTCTCACTGTAGTTTTAATTGAATCTCCTTAGCACTCAGGGAACATGACCATTTTTTTCATCCAGGTATTAGCTTTTTTAATTTCATTTTTTGAGAAATATCTCTTCTTTTCCTTTGCCCATTTCTTAACAGGGATATTTGGTTTTTACCATTGAGTACCTGGAGCTCTTTGTGAATACTGGATATGTGTTGACTGCATCCTCACTTCACTGCCCATTCTCCTTGTACAGTTTAATTGCTTGCGCTTTTGGTGTCTCCAATTCAAATACAGTTAAAAGATAAAATTAAAAAAAAAAAATAGTCTCAGCATTCTCCCAATGAACTCCCATGGTGGCTGCAGTAGCATACGCTCCCACCAACAGTGGAATACGGTACCTTTTTATTTGTATTTCAACTTAACCGAAGAATTCAAAACAGCACTTTCTAAGCCAACTACTTTGTCCACATGGAATGTTTTGATGAAATATTGGGGTAGGATGTGGGCACTTAGCCTGACAGTTAAAAATAGTTAGTTACAAGTTACCAACTCGGGTTCCAGGTTCCAGTTACTTGCTAATTCTGACTCTGGGAAGCAAAGGAGATTGTGCAAGTACTGGGTCCCTGCCCTCCAACTGGGAGACCTCAACTGATTTCCCAGTTTCCGTTGTGGGCATTCTTTCCAATGAATACATTTAAAAAAAAAAAGTTTGGACAGATTCTTTCAAACATCAACTACAGCCTTCCCTGTTCACTGCAGAACATAGGCTAGCCACACACAGGATGCCTGTGTGAACACGGACTGGTCCTGAGGGACAGCAATCTCTCGGTGAAGAATATATTTCATTCATTCTCTTTTTTTTTTTAAGATTTATTTTATGTTTTTGTTAGAAAGTCAGATACACAGAGATAAGGAGAGACAGAGAGGAAGACCTTGGGTACAATGATTCATTTCCCAAACAGCCGCAACGGCCAGAGCTGCGTAGATCCAAAGCCAGGAGCCCGGAGTCTCTTTCAGGTCTCCCACATGGGTATGGCGTCCTAAGGCTTTGGGCCAGCTTCAACTGCTTTCCCAGGACACAAACAGGGAACTGGATGGGAAGCTGGGCTGCTGGGACTAGAACTGGCATCCATATGGAATCCCAGTGCATGCAACGCGAGGCCTTTAGCTGTTAGACTACTGCACAGGGCACTCATTCATTCTTTTTGATGAACAAAAAACATGTACCAAACGAGAACTACTCTGTAGCTTGGCCACACTTCTAAAAATTTCATGATGGAAAGGACAGTTGCGGTGATAAACAACATTAACTAGAGCATACATGTAAACTGGCTACTTTAGGTTACAGGCATATTGTATGTCTTCAATAATGTTGTTGATATTGCTGTTAATTAATAATGTGCCAACCTAAAATAAATCTGAGATAGTTCAACTAAGGTCTGAATTTCTTGGTACCCATTAATATGAAAAGAACCGCAATTTCAGACATTCAATTTTCAGTATGTAACAAGCTAGACAGTGTCTCTGCCTGTGAACGTGGCCGGTAACGGTGACCTGGAGCGCCATTCTCCCCACAGTCATGCACCTAACAGCTTTCTCTCATATGACTCCTACGTAGTCCTTGTAGTTGAAAAAAAAAAGCACAACCCCTGATATGAAAGAACTACTAAACAGAAAATCCTACTGCCCTAACTTTTTATCTCACAAGAGCATGGCCCAGGATCTAACGTTTTAACTAGCTTCCATGATACATTAAATCTAAAATTGTAACAATAACATCTTGAGTTTTAAGAAAAGTATCCCAAAAACCTTTGATTGAATATATACTTAGGCATAAAACAAATAACATAAAGTTTACCTTGCTAGGGCAAGAAAAGTCACTCTCATGATTTTATTTTAGTAGTTTCTTAGGTATTTCTAAACAGTATAAATTCAAAGCAAGTTTTTAAATATGCAAATTCTTAAACTCACTAATAGTAAGATCAAATGTTTTTCAAATGTTTTTCACTAAGTTTTACAATATCAAAGACATTGAAAATCTATTCTATAACAGTATTTTTTAAACTTTCTAGGAAAGTTTAAAAAATACTTGTATATACTGTAGTATCCGAATAAGAAATTTTACTTGAATTTTTAAAAATTTAAAATGAAATTTCCTTACCAAAGAATCACCATGACCCTAAAATCCTGCAAACTTATATAACCGAAAAAACTAACACATTCAGATAAATTATTTTAAAGCAAAAGACAGGAGATTAAAATTCAATTGCAGATTTTTTCCTCAGTTTTCCGTGAAGACAAATGTGTGCATAAAATTGTGTATTGCTATGGCAGTAGGAAGACTCCCCGACTCTTGTACTTCCACTTACAGAGCTGATAAAACTTTTACATCCAAAAGTTAAAGGTTAAATAAAGGAAAGGAAATGACTTCTGTCAAACAGTCAGGTAGCCACTAACACTCTAAGCAATCAGAGGGAAACTAAGTTAGAGTAATCAAATAAAACCAAGGAAGCTGCCCTTCCGTAGGAAAAACGTGCAATGTCTAGAGGCTGTTTTTCTGTCTGGAAAATTGACACAAAATGTGTAAAATTGAAACATTCTGCTTCTAGAGGATTTGCTCAAAGAAAGAGTATGAAAGTTTCAAGTTTGGAATGAGTTAAAGGGGGCAGCAAAACTACAAAGGGCCTAATCATAAACCTGTCTTCCTTAGTAGAGGATTTCATTTTGAACCCGTGGCGACAATTTTATAGTTGTAAAATTACATTAATCAAATTAGAGGGAAAAGTTATTTCTTGCATTTTTGCTAGCACGTGAAAGTAATTTTAAATGCAAACAATAACAAAATTTGAATTAGTAATATCTGAATTATTTGGAAATCTTGTTTGATCAAAATAGACATTACAGAAGTAATTAAAGCATATAGCTGCAAGTTTAAATACCAATTTTTACATTGAATAGGCTTAAACTCCAATATTTCTTCTAAAGAGCAAACAGAATGAACCAACCTAACAAAGCATTAAATCCCAAGTCTTACAAAAACATGTTTTTGAATAGCACTGTGGAAAGACTTCTAATTTCCTCACTTCTAACTCAAAGATCAATCTAAATTACTTTGAAGTTTCAGCATCAACCAGGAGTAGAGTGAATTTTACATGTTATACATGAACTTTTCAGCTAAGAACTCTAAGGAATACAGTAGTTTTCTGGGTAAAACATATCAATCACTTAGCAAATCACCGTGCATTAAAACCAACACAAAATGAAGCAGCTGTTATATTGCTGCCATCAGTAGTACTATTAACATGCTCAGTTTAGAAGTCTGCTAGTCAAGAAATTCAACAAAGTTGCTTCTCACTTGCACTAATGAAAATGCTCTATCAATTTGTTCTTTATTTCACTTTATGCTAAATTATTTTACATTTCTTCAATGTACATTATTTTCATTATTTTTTACACTTTTAAGGACCTAACTTTAAACTGTTCAAACTCAACAAACAAGAAAAACTTGGAGATGCTTTTCTTTTAAAAGTTTTGATCATTAAAACAAAAATTCACACATTATACGCTAACATACAAATGAGAATTTTTTTGCAAAGATACAGTTGGCAACAAAAGAAAAAACAGGGTTTAGGATGTGGTAAACACAACAGAAGAAGTATTCATTAATATCCTAGAATCTTAATTCAAAATAAATCTACTTAAATATAAATGCAGCAATTTTGCACAGGAGATGGCATTAAAATGGTCTTAAAATATATTTCAGGTACATATATAAGTAATTCGTTAAATAAAGAAGTCTGTAATCAATATGACTGTGGATGAAGAACTACATGTTAGTAATGATAGAGAGGAACTAGGTGGGGGGGAATTGGGGAGGGGATAAGGGAATATGGAACTGTATCATAAAATGATAATAATAATAATAATAAAATGTAAAAAAAAAGTCTGTAATCAGATTCAAAGGAAATCACCATTGCACAAGATTTCAACTGAGAAGAAAAGGTCACTTGGAAGATTAAGAATGTACAAAGCCTCCAGACATGTTATGGATGGAAACCACTCTAACTTCATGAACTTGTTTTCAGTCCACCCACTCATTTTAGAAATTGTAACTAGAGACTACAGTTAGCTCTTAGCTTAATATCCTACAGAAAATTTTAAGTGTGTTTAAACAAAGTCTATGGAAATAAATTAGAAGTAAATATCAGAATAAACACAGATTTTTGTGCCAAATAAAAATGGCTTTTATTTTCTTTTTCTATAATAGACAAAGTGCTTTTATTATCAGGAAACATAGTCAAAATCATATTTTTGTACTTGATTTTGCAAGTAATTTGTGATATTTCTCAAAGTTTAGTAGTATGGATTCGAACACCAAGATGTCCTTCGAAACGCAGTACAAGCATGAAGCCTGAGGCTTTGAGAAGCTGCTGGTAACACTCAGGGTACTTCTCTCAGACACCTTTGGAAGAAGCACTCTGTAGGTAGTGAGTCATAAATAAACAAAGCCTTTCAGTTGATGCTCGATTGCTGCATTATAAAAGGATAACCACACCTTTCCTTCTAAACCCTCTTTAAAATATTACTAGCTATTCCAATTTGTTTTATATTGAAATAAAACTAAAACTTTTTCCTAGCATTTCTTAGGGTACAGGGAGATATTTCAAACTGTGTTGCTTGAAAGAGGGGAAAAAAAGGACAGGATGTAAGTTTTAAGTGCTGTATCATTTCTTCAACCATTTCACAAAGAATTTCCACAACAATGAACGTTTTGTGTTGAAATTATTGGAAAACACTAATACCTTGGTCCAAGACTAGGGATATATCCTTTTTATCGCAAAGGTCACTCTCTCACTCTGCAGTCCCAAATGTGAAGGGACCAATAAACCCTGTCCTCCCACCTGTTCTTAGCTATGATCCACTCAGAGTCCTGCACTGCCTAAGCTAGAACACTCTATCAAGAGAATTTCACATTTTACAAACTTCAACATGAATCAAAATGTTCACAGAAAAAGCATATTTTAAAAATAACAATATACGGATTTAAAGAATGTTGTGACAAAATAAACTTACCTCTTAAATTCCATTTTTCCATGAACTTGTTGGAGCACCCTTGAGCACATTCTAACTGACAAAAAATGATCTGGTAAAATCCCCACCAACGTACTATTACATTTATAGTTTAATGTTAATACTTTTGCGCTGTATAATGACAACAACTCAAAATTTTAGAAAATTAAAAAAAAAACTAATTGACAGGGTTTTTGTTGGTTGGGAAAAAAATGAATAAAGGCAAGAGGTACAGGACCAGCCTGTGGCAAGGCGGACGGGGGCGCCACCTCACTACCAGTGTGCCATATGAGTGCCAGTTCAAGAGCTGGCTGCTCCAATACGAACCTAGCCCCCCTTTGATGTGCTAGGAAGGCAGGTAATGATGCAGTGAGCACGTGGTCCCTACCACTCACATGGGATACCTGGACAGAGTTCTGATTTCCTCCTTCAGCCTGATCCAGTCATGATCATTTGAGCCAATTTGTGAATCAGTACATAGGAGATTTTGTTCTCTTTGACTCTCTCTTACTCTCCCTCTGTCTGCACCTCTTTCAAAAAGGCTATTTAAAAATAAGATAAACAAAATTGTGTCTATACTCTACTAGAATATATACATTCAGATCAACATGGAATTACTTGTTTTTAATAGCATTTTCTAAATTATATGCCACTTACATATGTAGACAATTTTATTTCTAAACATAAAATCAAACAGTACTATAAAATATCATTAACAATTTCAAGCCAGAATATTTATTTATATATGATTTTTTTCCTAACAGATCAATAACATTCCACTTAAGCATTCATTCACTTATTTGGAAAATGTCTATTAAAATTATTGAAGAGTTCATTATGTGTCAGGAGCTGTTATAGACCCTGGGATAATAAGAGCAGAAAAACAAAAACTTTGCCCTTGAGAAGAAAACATTCTGAATTGGGGCAGAGGGGCCACAGCACAGAGGAGTTGTCAGCAAATGGGTCATAACATACCTAATCAACTCCTACTGAGAGATATGCATGTTCTCGTTTCCTTAACTTACGCCTCAGTTTGTTAGCTGATAGGTACAATTGTTTATATTTATTGCATAAAAGATGATGTTGTGAGGAACATATGTTTTGTGGAATGACTATTTCTAGCTACTTAATTTTTTTTCCGACTATACACCAGGTAAAAACAAGTCACTTCGCTCACATTCTTCTGCTTTGTCTTGGTAGTATACCAGGATCTGAAAATATGGAATCAAGGAATATGAAATTTCTAAAATCGAACAGGTATCAGATTTCTCTTTGAAACGTGAGGTCTTCTCACAGCCCTTCGGTAGTCAATGCTGTGCCCTTCTCCTCGTGGTGTTAAAAAGACATTTTCATTTCTGTCAATCTTGAGATTCTCATTCCATTTACCTCTGGTGAGGGTACGAACACCACCCATCATTCCCACCGCTTGCCTATGAGTACGTTACTCAGATGCTAAGCTTATTTTTTCTATAGCTTTTGGAATGAACTTGTAGTGATTATTATGTATTTGGATATTAACCCACTGTTACAGTGCCAATAAATATATTCCTGGCAGCTTATTTTCTTCTTCTAAATTTTCTTTACATATTTGTCACCAAACAGAAATTTTCATTAGTTTATGCTCAAATACACCAATCATTCAGGTTCAACTTGCATTATTAGATATATAAAAGATTTCCCTGCTATAGTCATTTGTTAAAAGTCAACAATATACATTTTTAATATTTATAACTTATTTGAGAGACAGAGAAGATCCCCACCCAGTGGTTCATCCCCCCAGTGCTCATAATAGCCAGGGATACGTGGAGACAACTAACAGAAGCTAGGAACTCCAGCCAGGTCTCCCAACACTGCCGGCAGGACGCAGACCACCTGAGGCACCACCATGCTCTCAGAGTCAGCCCTGGGAGGACGCAGGTCACCTAGCCATACCATGACCTCAGAGTCAGCCCTGGGAGGACGCAGGCCACCTGAGGCACCACCATGTCCTCAGAGTCAGCCCCGGCAGCACGCAGGTCACCTGAGCCACCACCATGCTCTCAAAGTCAGCCCCGGGAGGACGCAGACCACCTGAGCCACCACCATGTCCTCAGAGTCAGCCCCGGGAGGACGCAGACCACCTGAGCCACCACCATGCTCTCAGAGTCAGCCCTGGGAGGACGCAGACCACCTGAGCCACCACCATGCTCTCAGAGTCAGCCCCGGCAGCACGCAGGTCACCTGAGCCACCACCATGCTGTCCTCAGAGTCAGCCCCGGCAGCACGCAGGTCACCTGAGCCACCACCATGTCCTCAGAGTCAGCTCTGGGAGGACGCAGGTCACCTGAGCCATACCATGACCTCAGAGTCAGCCCTGGGAGGACGTAGCTCACCTGAGCCACCACCATGCTCTCAGAGTTAGCCCCGGCAGCACGCAGGTCACCTGAGCCACCACCATGTCCTCAGAGAAGCCCTGGGAGGACGCAGGCCACCTGAGCCACCACCATGTCCTCAGAGTCAGCCCCGGGAGGACGCAGGTCACCTGAGCCACCACCATGTCCTCAGAGTCAGCCCCGGCAGAGAGCCTATAAACAGGAGGCAAAGCTGGGAATATGGTTCAGTAACTCCAACATGGGATGTGGAGTTACCTCAACCATTAGCCAAAACATGTAGAGTTTTATCATCCTACTACATCTAGGATTTTCTAACACATTTAGAATGGCATCATTCTTCTCAATAATTGCAAAAATAAATAGAAAGTGGACCCAGCATGGTAGCCTAGTGGCTAAAGTCCTTGCCTTGCAGGCACCAGGATCTCATATGGATGCCGGTTCTAAACTCAGTAGCCCTGCTTCCCATTCAGCTTTCTGCTTGTGACCTGGGAAAGCACTTGAGGACAGGCTAAAGCCCTGGGACCCTGCACCCGTGTGGGAGACCCGGAATAGGATCCTGGCTTCTGGCTTTGAATCAGTGCAGCTCTGGGCGCAGCGGTCACTTGGAGAGTGAATTATCAGATGGAAGATCTTCCTCTCTGTCTTTCCTTCTCTCTGTATATCTCACTTTGCAATAAAATTTTTTTCAATAAAAATAACTAAATAGAAAGATCATCAAACTGAGTGGACAATCCAATACCCAAAGCATCAGCATTCTTTTCACTCCTCTAACTGAAGCATTTGCAAAGATTCGTCAAACACCAGTTACAGCTCTAACAAACATTTACTTACCCACCACAACTTTCTGAATTGCTGAATTCTGTAACATCTGAATTCTGTTTGTTCAAAACCTATGCTCTAAATCAGCTGTTCTCAAAGCACACAATCTATGCTGACAGCAATTGGAATGTCACTACAATTTTAAAACATAAATATTTTCTAGCTTCTCCCATTTCCTCTGCACTTTCCTTTTCCCAACCCAGCCCCTCCTCCTCTCCCTGTGTCAATCTGCCTTTCAAACCAGCAAGAAAATCTTTTCTTTAAAAAAAAAAAAAGATTCATTTATTTTTACTTCAAAGGCAGGTTTTCAGGAGAAGGAGAAATATAGAGAGAAAGATCCTCTATCCACTGGGTTCATTCCCAAATGGCTGCACTACCTGAGCTGAGCTGACTTGAAGCCAAGATCCAGGATCCAATAATCAAGAGCTTCTTCCAGGTTTCCCACACAGGCGCAGGGTCCCAAGAATTTGAGCCATCCTCCACTGTTTTCCCAGGTCATAAGCAGGAAGCTGGATGAGAAGTGGAGCAGCTGGGACTCAAACCAGTGCCCATATGAGATGCCAGCACTTGAAGTCAAAAGTGCTTTTTAGGCATGGCACCAGCCCCAGTAATATTTGAAAAAAAAAAAAAAGACTCCACTACATCCAGGTGTTACTATACACGTACAGGTTTGAGAACCAGACAGAAGAATAACTTGGCCACTTAACTGCTTCAGAGTCAGTTTCCTACAAGTTAGTAACATGTGAACTGCATATAAGGATTCTATATTAATCTCTCAGCCACTTAATGAATGTTTGAGGTAATTATTTATGGTACTATTTCGATAAAAACTATGTTTTTTTAAATTTAAACAGAAATTTTTAAAAATGTTTATTCTACATGCAAATTCAGACACTATTCTAGACATTCACCACATATTTACTAGTTATTAATAGGTTCAATGTATTCAAAATATTTTAAGAGCTCGAAACAAAGAAAAAACTCGAGACTAATATTACATAACATTGGAAACTCAGTTCAGAGGCATATTACTAAATTAAGATTCACATATTATGAAAACTGAGTATAGTTTCAAATGTGCCAACAAAAACAAGACAGAAAGGTTTGTTCAAGTGTGGGTGGGTGTGAGAAAGGGAGAGTGGGAGCAGAGATGCCTGGTAACAACTGAGAAATCAATCCAGGTGAAACTTATACAAAAACTCCTAAAAGTATGAGTTGCTTTTAGAGAAAAATTTCCAAAATGTATAGGTAAAAATAACAACACATATGCAGGTTTGGTTTCCTATCAGGGCAAATCATCCCATAGAGGACCTCAAGTGACACGCCCATCTCAGCCGTAGCTTTTATTTATTTATTTTTTTTTACTCATTTCTTTATTAATATAGAAAAGGAGCCCTAGGCAGCTGGACCAGTGGCACAAAGCACCAGGGGTTAATACTATTCTGGTGAGGGGTGGGTTGGCTTTACAAAAGTGAAGGGGCACACAGGAGCTGTCCTGGATCTGGGACCAGTCCCAGCCTACTGCCCAGAACCTCAGAACAGCACCCAGAATGGGCCCTGGGAAAAGCGCCAATAGATGTAGTTTGAGAGGAATGAGATGAACTGGAGACCATGGGAAAAGGTGGCAGGAGTTGGTGGTCAGACAGTGATCACCAACCTGTGGCTGATGAGAGCAGGGAACTGCTAGCTTGAGGCTCCCTGCTGGACCACGGGCAGGGCTCATGGTGGGCCTTAGCTCTGAAGGTAGGTAGAAAAATGCTGCAGACAGCAGTGGGCATTGAGAATCCAGACTTGGCCCTGGGATTGATGGGCAAAGGGCCTTTCCCCTCTCTGCCCTGCCAGGAGCCACCTTTGTTCAATACTTCATGTGGGGCTCCAGGGCGCAACAGCCGTAGCTTTTAGACGTGAGCCTGAGCACAGCAGTAAGAACACTCAGCATGTTGGCAGCCCTGAACCCACTGACCTATCAACACGCTCCACATTAGAAAAATCCATGCACAACTTTAAGGCAAAATTAGTTTTGGATAAAATATATTTCACATACAAGTGTTTCTGAGATGGAAGACGTATATCTCAGGAAAGAAACAAGGTAAGTTAGCACAGTATCATTTGCAAAGCACTGAAGCATTCACTTTCAAATAAAAACTGAAACAAGTTTTCCAGATCTAACAAATGTTCTGAATAAATAATGTAAATCTTAAATGAGTCATAAAAGCATAAAAAAGCAACACAAAAAATATCAACTGTATATCAAAGTTTTCTTCAAAATATATAAATTATTATTTATATTTATATTATATTATAGATTATATTATTATAATTATATAGTTATATAATTATTATATGCTTATTATATATTATAATTATATTATATTATATATGTCATTAAATATAAATAGAGTGAATGGCATCTCTTCTCCTATAAGCAATTTCCACGGAATCTAAGCTGCCCAGTGTTCCACACTACTTGTTTATAGCATTTTTATGGAATACATTTGGATGTTTGATTTCAAGACTTAGTGCAGGGGTGTTAATAATTACAGTCTTTTCTCCGGCACAGCCAGGCCCTGGGATGTGATGTCTGAGGGCAGGAACCGCTCTCAGCCAGCTACTCAGCCAGGTAGTGGTCGGCCATGGAGGGAGGCAGGCAGGCCCTGTGGAGACTCACCAGCTCACTGCAGAGTTAAAAGCCTGCTTTGAGCTTCTAGCTTTGCTGCAGCTACTCGAGAGGGCAGGAACCCATTACCAGGTATTTCATTTCTCAAAAGAATTCGAAATATAAATATTACATAAAACTTCCTTAACTTTATAAGGTTACCAATGTGTTTTAGACTTTTAAAAACACCTATTAAGCCAAAGATCTCTAAACACTTAACTGCCTAGGATCACAGTCTATAATCTTGGCCTTAAAGAAGGAATTCATTTTGGAAAATTCAAGCTCTGGTTCAATAATAGAAAAGGATAGAGTGTATTTTAATTGAACTGTGCGCATCCAATTTAATGTGTAAAATTCATGCTACTTGAACTCATACACTAATACTTAATGTTCAAAAATATAACTACAAAATTAATCTTTAAAAGAATAAGCTCCTTCAGGGCCCGGCGGCATGGCCTAGCAGCTAAAGTCCTCGCCTTGAAAGCCCCGGGATCCCATATGGGCGCCGGTTCTAATCCTGGCAGCTCCACTTCCCATCCAGCTCCCTGCTTGTGGCCTGGGAAAGCAGTTGAGGACGGCCCAATGCATTGGGACCCTGCACCTGCGTGGGAGACCTGGAAGAGGTTCCAGGTTCCCGGCTTCGGATCGGCGCACATCGGCCCGTTGCAGCTCACTTGGGGAGTGAATCATCGGATGGAAAATCTTCCTCTCTGTCTCTCCTCCTCTGTGTATATCTGGCTGTAATAAAATGAATAAATCTAAAAAAAAAAAAAAAAAAAAAAAGAATAAGCTCCTTCAAAAAAATTTGCAATATGTTACTGGTAAATCTTTAAGTCCAACTGATTCTGTACAGAGAAAGGAAGGAAATCTCTTTATTAATTTATTTTGATTTAGAGAAAACGAGCAAGGAAGAGAGTAAATTATGAGGAAGTTTTTTTTTTTTTCCTTGAATCCTATGTATAAAAATAAAAGAAACAGAGCCAATACACTTTGCATCCAATTTTGGTTTTGTTCAATAAATGCTCACCTAAGGATGCACAGGCAGATTCTGCCTCCTGACGTGAGCCTGCAGAATCCAAACCTCTGTTTACTCTCAATGTCCGTCAGTACAAAGGTAAAGTGCTGTCCGACCTGATTCTGAGACACCCTGAAATGCAGAACATCAAACACATGAAGCCTTGTGTGAGGATCTTCTTAAAGAAAAACAAAACCACGAATATATATGGCACTGATTTCATCTTTCCAATTAGTTGAAGTTACAACTATGTTCTCAAACTACAAAAGTATGAAATCTAAAACTAAATCATGAGTCTCATGATAAATTGTACTGTCTTACACACTATGCAATTCAGGGTCTAATTCCTTACCAGGAAGTCATGAGCCAGTTTACCACAAGTTTTCCTAGACTAAAAGTACTCATAAAATATTCCAGACTATCAAAATACCACGAATGAAACTACAGAAATAATAAGCTGGACATGGTGCTTGGATCCTAGCCTCAATTACACTAAAAATGCTTGGAGAGCAAACCATGTTGATCTAGATTCCAATGGCAGTCCCCACCAATTTTGTTTAACTGATTCTTCTGTTGACATTCTCACCCAATAAAATACCACACAAAATACTCTTGATTTCTTAGCATTCCCTATGAGGGCTATCAACATATCAAGGAATAGATTTCCAAATACAAAGTATTCAATAAATGTGGCTCACTGATAAGTGTTGAAG
The DNA here is from genome assembly GCF_030435755.1 of Ochotona princeps. NCBI lineage: Eukaryota > Metazoa > Chordata > Mammalia > Lagomorpha > Ochotonidae > Ochotona > Ochotona princeps. Next base: position 10,145,534 of record NC_080841.1, read on the forward strand.
AATTCTAGCTTATCTTTAACTCTCCAATGTGTCACACTGAGGTATAAGAGGCAAGACAAAACATTAGACTAAATATTTATATTTTAAAATACATGCACACATTTCCTGGTTATCATCTTGGCATTAGACAACCAAAACAAGATATCCAAAATACTAAAGCTTTGGTTATTGAACAAAGAAAGAAATTACAGTGTACCAAAACTACAAACTGTTTAGCTAGGAAGCCTTGCATCTCAAACGATGAATATTTAACAAACACTGTCTAAGCATCATTATTTAAAAACTTCATGGAACTTCTAAGAAAAAAAGCAACAATTTATATGCCCTCCATTGTACAAGGCTAATAATTGTGTATTTTTATCTTTATCTTTCTTTATTTTATTGTTCTAATCAACTGCGAAATTGCAACATGGCAGACGGTGTGAGGGAACACAGCTGATTCTCCTGAAGGAGTAAAACCAGGAAGGGCACGTTCACCAGCAGTGCCTACCAAGATCCATTAAACCATCAGGTGCAAGTTTTTGTTTTTTAGTATAGCAATATGAAAGTATTGGAATCTCACTAATATTTAACAAAATATTTTTCTAAAATAAAATTTCTTTTAAAAACTCCTCATAGCACAATCTTAAGAGAACTGATAATAGGGTGTGAAAATTACATGAAAAACAATAAATGATTTGTTATTATGCTCAAAGGGCTACATATTCTATTAAATTTCAGCTACAAACAAGTAGTTCATTCAGTATTTTTTTTCAGTAAAATATAAGCATAATGAGATTATCAAACTGCTAGGAGGGTTTCCCACTATCCTTCCACAATATTGCACTATTTCTATAAAGCTATTCTTGGAAGACACCAAGCCATGAGTTTTACTGCATCACACAGATGGTCTTTTCAATTAGGGTGAAGTGAGACAGAAACCAGGATATATACATCGGATTTCAAAGGACATGATTCCAAGCACATCAAGGACATATTCATATTTTTTTCCTTATGCTTCCTATATTTAATTGAAGCTTAAAGCAAAAGAGATACAGCTCACTTGCAATACCCTTTCAGATTTTCCTAAATGGCCACCAAAGATAAAACAAAAGATAATGATTTTAAAAGACTTCTTTGCAAATATTATTTAATTTTGAATCTGTAGCCCTTTTTCTCATAAGCAATGAAGAGTACATACATTTCATTTTTTACAAGCACATAAATCATTTTATGATGTGCACTGCAACAAGCGAAGCTTATTTTAAATAATGACTTATACTATACCTTTCAACGTCAAAAGGGAAACAGAACTTTGGCACGGTCTGTAGTACTTCCTATAAATGCAAATAAAAAGAAAAGCTTTAGAACATTTTTAAAAGATGTAGTTAAAACTTTTTAAAGACATTGTCTAGGAGGGAAAAAGTTTTTTTTTTCTTGTGAAAAATAGCACAGGTTCCTAGACTAAAATAATTGATTATTAAAAAGGAATTACGTTTGGGCTTTGGCAGATTGCACTGACAATGCCGCAGGAGCCCCAGGAGGGAACGGCCTGGCCTGAAGGGTATTAACACCCTTCACATCCCTGCTGGGATTCCCTTCAACAAGGCCATATGGATTTTACAGGAAGCACCACACCATATGGGTAAGCCACGGCTGCTGCTACTTGTACTACAGACTAGCCAAAGGGACTTCTGACAGATCCTGGCTCCAAAATATAAACGTTGTTTCAATTAAAATGCAGGCAGAGAAAAGGGAATGAAGTTGGCAGGAGAATGAATTTACTGAGAGGTATAAAAATACTGCATGTCCTATAGTCAAATGCTTTTAAACGAAGATTTTTCTATAGCTAAAGAAACACATTTTTACAAATATGCTTCAACACTTGGTACTAAGTTTTTTCTTAAATAACTCTCTTGCAGAAAGATGTACATAAAACCTTCAATTAAACCACAACCTCTAGCCTCTCCACTTACATTTATGAATTGCCTAATATTACAGTCAACAATGAAATTCAACTTAAAAGATAATCCAATTGATTCTGAAACTTCAGTAACTCTATAACCATATTAAAATAATTGTGAAACATGTCAGAGACCACATGAATAAACAATTGCAACAAAATGCAAACACTCGTTAACCACTGGGAAAATTGTTTTTAAATATTTTGCTAAACCTAGAAAATAACATAAATACTAACTGATTCAAAGGTTAACTTTAGAGTTCAGTTTTATACAGATTCAAAACTAGGTGAGTTTATAAGAGCACAGATTTATGACTATATTTCCTATTAAACAGAAATAACAGTAAATATCTTAATGTAGTATTCATCCTCCCCAAAAATCTCCTCTATTGCTACAAATACAGCTAAAATACACAGAAATCAGTATCTGAATATTTACATATAAGCACAGCATTAAGTGCTTTAAAATTAAATTTCCTGCACTTTCAAAATAAAGAACATAATCAATTAAAAACAAGACCTTGTAAAATTCCAATATAACACCTAAGAAAGCTTCAAAAGCCTGAGCTCACAGAAGCAGGGAGAGAAGCATCATGCTAGTGAAGAATTTTCTACCCTCTAGGGCAGACGCTTACTATGAACATGCACAAACTCCAGATCTGGAAAAACCTAACTAGTTTACTACTGACAATATTTTACTGAGCATAATTAAAGGAGTCATTAAACTTGAAATAAACAACTGGGGCTGGAAAGTATTCATTCTAAAAGAAGACCTTTCATTTCCATTTGACCACTGCTTAATCTTTATCTTGTGGTGCCTAAAATGAAGCCAAACATCATATACACTACATCTATGAATACTATCCAAATATTCTTCAAAACTGACCACATAATCTTCACAACAATAAAGAACATATCTTTAACACTCAACAATTGCCTCAAAATATATCCAAATTGGTAACATATATATCCAATTGGTAATATATTTCACATCAATCTTCAGACTCAAATTAAGAAGAATGCATCCTAGCTACTCCATCTTTCACACCCTCCCCCTCCCTCTTCCACTAGCAACACACATGCACACACTTCTGCAAAACAGCCTCAGCTCGCTTCCCAACTGGCAGAAGCATCCCTCAGGGGACAAGTCTTTAAACCTCCGCACTCTTTAAAATTCAACCAGCCAGCAGGTCTATAGACTAGTGTATAAACAGTATAGACAAAAAAAAAAATCCTCTCTCAGCTTATGCCGGTGACAAAGCAGCCTGGCAGCTGACTGTTTCTCCCCTGACAGTATAAGCTGGGTTTGCACAGATCAATAGTTAAACTCCTACCTAGCTCCCAGGGCATGGGGTTCTTCCTTAATTACAGGTGCTATTTTTTAAACTGAAGTTAAAAAAGAAAAGAGTGGAAAAAAAGGAATAAAATGCATGTGAATTGCTTTATTGGATCCCTTTAGCAATAGTGTTAATTTAAAATGACACTTCTCCATTTATCAGAAAAGGCTGGTATTTCTATCAATCCTATGTTTCTCTTCCACTCTCTCTCTTTCCCCCACACACAGGCACATGCATATACACACACACACACACACAAATACAAGTAATTGTATGTTGGTGTCCGGAGACTATATGAAAGGTGTAAGGTTAGAAGAACTATCCAGAAGTTTTAGGTTTCCTTTTTCCATAGGCTTCTGAGCTTGTTTAAATTTTCCTGGCTAAGAAAAATTATTTAGGTTTCCTATTTTTACAAAATGAATTATTTTAACAAAAAGGACATACTTGGTAGTACAGTTCAAATGATTAAAACCACAAATGACAGAAGAGAATAAAATAGATTGATGAATAACACAATGAAAGCAATGATCATATGTATTCTGCTTATGCCCTGCAAACACATGTGTCAGCATATTAATGACTGAAAAACAGAACTGATGAAATTTATACATTGGTTTTTATTTGGTTCCATATCAATATATCGATTAAAGTGCAGTGAAATGAAACACACAAGAGTATACTGCTAACATTAGAGCACTATATTAATGTTTTGTTTCATGAGTTTAACAATTTGCACTAAAATTTACATATTATGCACAGAAACAATTTTTTTAAAACATTCTATTATTTTAAAATACCACAATGTGTAAAATTTACATCCCGACCAAAATCCAGCAACTAAGAAGGTCTGGGAATGTTCCTGCTGAAGATCTCAGCTGAGACGACACGCCCCTTTCTGTGCCCATAGTTTTCCTTCTCAGCACTTCTTCCAACGTTTCATGGTGAAACCAAAGTGTTCTCTCAGGTCCGTATTTCCTCTCACACGTTAACTAGGGATTCGTGTCTTGTTCTATTATTTATGCCCTAGTTTTGACTACAATGATTACATCTTTGGTGCTATAATTTAGACATTACTGTGAATTCCTGGATTGCACACACCTAACTGCTTTCTAGTATTGCTTTCTGAATGCTCCTAGACACTTCAAATTTATAACTGAAGTCGTTCTTTCCTTTTTAGTATTCATTATCTAGAGTGGCAGTACCAAAAAGCCTGTTACCCAAACTGAAAAACATGGTAGCCATTTAGATCCCTTTCCTTTTCTTGATTCCAATATATAATCACTTATCTTATTCCTAATTCAATTTCATAACTATCTTGTTCCCAAATTTCTCAATGGGAGAGAGGGAAGAACTAGAAGGAAGATGGGAAGGTATTAGAATCACTGTTAAGTGTTTCTCAAATATGTCTGATCATGAGCCCTCAATGTTTGCAGCACCTGTAACTATGGAATCAGATTCACTTTACCTATTTAAGAGGGCTTAAAGTAAATAAGAAGTAATCACACTCTCAGGGAGGTTTAATGCAGCACGCTCCACAGGGACTACGGTCCTCTCTGCTCCGCAGTGCTGAGTCTGTTGGCTTTCTCCCTCAGCTACTTTTATTACTGCCACATTCAACTCATCACTTGAAGACACAGCAGCAATGCAACAGCTATGGATGATGTCTCTGTCTCTAAGGCTGTTTTTATCATGACTGCTGACCTTCTCATCATATCTAATTAGCTACAAGGCTATAGGTCACTCCAATACTAAATACCACCAAGAAAAAGGGTTACCTCTCTCCACCTTAACCTTACACTTGTTTGTGGAAAAGTCAGAATTCTAATCCATTCACCTTTATAATAACTATGAAACACAGATATGAAGAGAACCTTGAAATACACTGATTTTTTTTACTAATGCTCTTGAAAAAAATGCAACATAACATAATGGAATTATACAATTCCATTAACACAATCTTATTCAGAATAATTTTCAGAAACAACAGTGACTTTTCAATCACAATTTTCACAAAAGCAGTGAATTTTTAGAAAGATAGTTCATTTTTTGTATTTTCTTTGTAAATAAATGACAATTGATACTATCCATTCTTAGAAACATGTTTGAAACTGCTTAGCCAAAGAAAGTTACAGAATTCAAAACTGAAACATCTGATTTGTGCAAAGATGTTGCCGGGCGAAAGCAAACTTTCACGGACAATGCCAGATGTGTTAAATTTTCAAGAGAAGCACAATTAGAGTTATTCAATCAGATACAGAAGCAGGCATTTCCCACAACCACTAAGTTGCCTCATCCAGAGTGCCTGAATTTGAGTCCCAGGTCCACTTTCAGTCTAGCTTCCTGCTAATGTGCACTGCGGGAGGGGCAGAGGACAGCTCGAGTCCACAGTGCATCCCACCTTTGTGGAAGACCAGTGTGGGGGTGTTTTCTAGCTCTGGATTTCAGCTGGGACCAAGGCTACTGCGCAACCATTTGGGGAATGAACCAGCATTCTTGCCCTCTCTGTGGATGCTCCGTATTCAATGGAAGGATGGCACTGCTGTGGTAGATTATACAATCAGCCTCTTTAAACATCATCTTATTTACTTATTTATTTATTTTAGGAGTGTTTTAAATTTGGTAACTCTATTTTAAACCCAGAGCCAGGAAATAACTCTTAAGTGTTTCTATGCATTGTTTTGGTTAGAAACTATTTCTCTTTTACTCTCCCTGCTCTAAGTGGGAAAATCACTATGAGTTCTGGCTCTAATATCATTAAGAATTTTAACAATGAATCAAGTTCTTATTCTCTGTCAAAAGTCAAAATAAATTTAATCAGTAAGAAGATTTAAATAGCTTCCATGAAGAAAATACATTTGCCTGTGCAAAGGAGTGAACACAGAAATGGCAACGTTAGGATCTGTGTTTCGTGTGTGTCTGTCACTGACTGGTGATGAATCACTTTGGTGTTACCTAACCCAGCACAAAGGGTAGATCAGAAGCAGTGCAGAGTGACATCCAAAATAAGTAAATACAGAAATTACAGATTTACAAGATGGGTAGTGTGCTTTGTAAATAAAAGCCATAATGTATTGACTCTCATTAATTGACAATAGAGGGAAGCATTTAAAAAGCATGCAAATGGGTTCATATATAAGTAAACAGGTTTCTGGGGGTTTTTTGGTAAAAAAAAAAAATCCTATTGTGAACTGCCTTTAAATTTTTATTCCTAACTTAATACCAGCCTTAAAGCGAGGACATCAGTAGCGTTACTCTTCTCTAGCAAAGAAAAATCCACTTTAAGAAGACTTTTACCTTAATAATCATAAAATTCCCTCATCATTCAGACTACCACCTCTTCTCTTGGTCTCATTTACCTCTGTCTTAACTAATAACATTTTACAGGCCAATGGAAATATGAAATAAAACAGGACATTGCCTATAACTTTTATTTGCAATACCAGATAATGGGATATTTAAAATAAGTAACAAGCAATTATTTAAATAAAGATAAGCAGGAGCAATATAAGTAAGATAACTTTTCCAAGTTTTAGAAAGAATTCATTTTTTCCAGTGTTTCACTGGTCAGTTGCCTTGGCTCCAGAGTACCGAGATGTTGCCGAGGGTAAAGAACACCCAATTCCTGATTTTCAGAATTCTGAAGACATATTCGATCGTAAGAAAACAAACGAATTCACACAAGCACGTATCTAAGGAGTTCAATGCACCGTGTCTGGAGTTACACTCATTCTGGCTCTGCAAGACACTTCATCTGGAAAGAGGCAAAAAGTCAATACACGTACGCCACAAAATTACAGGAAGATTTATTTGGGAATTTATGAGGATTAAGTGAGAATAAAATAAAACTCCATATAGAATTATTAACATAGTGTCAAACACACAAAACCCTCTCAACATCCTGCGCTGACGTTAACTACTCAGTTTTTTATTTAATTTGCATAAGATGAACAGATCTCCCGTTTTCCGTGATACACATTCAGAAGCAGTGTTCCCCTCCTCCTCCCCTCACTCCCCATCTCCTCCCAATCGACTCTGTCCAAAATTATTTTACAGTAGTATATTAAGAAACAAGCTTAACTTTTTATAAAAAAAAGATTTATTTTATTATTATTGGAAAGTCAGGAGAGGAAAGAGAGGAGAGACAAAAAGATCTCCCATACATTGATTCACTCCCCAAGAGCCCACAATGGCCGAAGCCTCATCCGGGTCTCCCACTCAGGTAGAGGGTCCCAAGGCTTTGGGCCATCCTTGACTGCTTTCCCAGGCACAAGCAGGGAGCTGGATGGGAAACAGGACTGCTAGGATTAGAACCAGTGCCCATACAGGCACGTGCAAGGTGAGGACTTAAGCCACTAGGCTACTGTGACAGCCCCAAGCTTAATTTTTTGATATATAAAGGTATCATGACACAGCAAGCAGAAGAAACAGAAAAAAAATTAAAATGGAAATCCCACTATTGCTCAGGATAAAAGTTACATGCTGTATCCAACATTTAATCCCCAGCATGAACATCCCACCTGTAACTCTCAAGTGTCATAAGGAATCCAATGAAGAAGAGATTCATTCGTTCAATCAATATTTACTGTGTTTTAATGTCAAAATGTTAACCTACTGATATATAAAACGATAGAAAACATTATACGGAATAACATATCCACCTCCTTTGAAGATTTTTCTTATATTTTGTATAGGTTATAACTTTACAGACATAGAAATATCTATATGTAATAAAACAATATTAAATAGATTGAAATGATTCTAGTTACAAAAAATATAACAAAATCAAATGCTGTTTCACAATATATTTAAATTACTCATTAAATATAACAAGCTACTTTGGACTACCATATTAGCCACTTTACAAAATTAAAAATATCTTCAAATTGTCATGCCAAAAGACATGTTTATCTTAAGGGAGAATTTTTTATAAATTTCCCTTTTTATTTATATATGCACTAATCTACTCGATAAAGACTAGTTATCAACACAACTGAGGCATTAGCCAACTTGACAAGAGGAAATATTTTTCCATTTTTCTATACCCTAAAATTAGGATTTAGAAAAAAATTAAAAGTCAATGTTTTTTCTTTCAACTGTCTTGACCAAGTTTTCATTAAAACTACCCTTAGAAAACATACCCTGCGAGGCTGGCATTGAGGCCCAGCCCATCAAGCAGCTGCTTGAGACACCAGCATCCCGTTAGTACTAGTACTAACCCCAGCTGCTCCCCTGCCTATTCAGCTCCCTACTGATGTGCTGGACAAGCAATGTAGGATGGCTCAGGTCCATGCGCCTGGCATCACTCAGGTTCAGCCCAAGGTATGGTAGCCATTTGAGAAGTGAACCAACGGAAGGAAGATCTCCGTGTCTTCCTCTCCTTCTGTAAGACTAAGTCTCAAAGGTTTATAAAATATAAAAGCAAAAAATACATACCCTTTTTATAGAATTATGATATTTAATTTTGAATGATCTTTCTTTGCTTTTTGTCAATCTATTTTATATGCTTGCTCAGTCTTGTAGACCACCGATATTCTATTTTCTAAGATTCATTTTATTTTTATTTGAAAGGCAGATTTATAGAAAGGGAGAGATAGATAACTTCTGTCCACTGGATGACACCCTCAAATACAACAGCCTGCCAAAGCAACCCAAAGCCAGGGGCTGAGAACAATGGGTTCCTCCAGGTCTCGCATGTGGGCACAAGGCCACAAGGACTTGAACCATCCACAGCTGCTCTCCAGGCCGTAAGCAGGAAGACGGACGGGAGGTGGGGCAACCATGACATGTACTGGTTCCCATGTGGAACACCCCACCACCAAACTTCTGAACCACATTATTTCTCTTATTCTTCATCTCTAGACCACATGTAATGCTCTCGTTGCCATATTCATGCAATATCATCCATAACATACCTTAGAAAACTACGTTGTGTGTAACAGAGATTTTAACGTTAGACCACAAAATTGTAATTGTACTTTTTATTCCCAATTCTGCCTGGAACCTAATTCAGAACTATTCCTAAATTGCCTTACAAGAGGACTCTTGTTACAAACCTGATAAGATTTTTATGGTCTCTTTTGTCTGAGATTTTGAAGAAGCAATAGTTTTGAAAACAATTCAGGGATTCTAAACTTCAAAGTGTCTGAAAAATGCAGCTTTATGTGACTCTTACACTCCAGGAGCAATAGCATGATTATTAATTATTTATCCTAAGCTTTAAAAGATTGTAATAATCACAATGACACTAGTGAAAATCAGAAAAAAAAAGATCCTTTTTTTTAATATTTGCTTATTTTATTACAAAGTCAGATACAGAGGGGAGGAGAGACAGAGAGGAAGATCTTCAGTCCAGTGATTCACTCCCCAAGTGACCACAACGGCCGGTGCACGCCAATCTGAAGCCGGGAACCAGGAACCTCTTCCAGGTCTCCCACACGGGTGCAGGGTCCCAAAGCTTTGGGACATTCTCGTCTGCTTTCCCAGGCCACAAGCAGGGAGCTGGATGGGAAGTAGAGCTGCCAGGATTAGAACCGGCACCCATATGGGATTCCGGGGCGTTCAAGGTGAGGACTTAAGCCTCTAGGCCACGGCGCCGGGCCCCAAAGATCCATTTTTATACCTTGAAAAAAATCACAACTGATTGTCCATTGAATTATTTGGAAGCTTTGTCTAGAAGAATTTAATTATATACTTATAAAAGGAATTCAGTTATAAAAAATAGATTTTTGCATAAAGACTTTTCAAAGGTACAAAGTCTAATCAGTACTAACACATGTTTACAAACTCAATGTGAAATATGTAAATAGCATACATTCCTTCTATAAATATGTAATGCATTTATCAAAGTAGAACATAAGTGAGAAAAGAGAAAATGCCAGGGATTTTAAAAGACAAACAAAATAAAGTCAGGAAGGTACTTTCTAGGGGACAATAATGAAAGTACCTAGGGAAAAAGTCATATGGAAAAAGAAAGGTGAAGAGGAAACAAGATGGTGACCATCATGAAAACTGAGGTGTAAGGGGAGATAGTAAGAAACAGCTTACAAAGAAGAGACAGACAAATCTCTGAACTCACACATCTCTTAGCAAGATTGAATCATGAATACAATATTTAAGCAGACAAGCAACGAGTTTAACATTTAAGCACACAAGCCAAAAGTTTTGCAGCTTAATCACCAAAGCAAAACTAAACAAAATTCTCATCAAATAAAAGCCCAGGACCAGATGGCTGCATTGCTGTATTCTAATAAACATGTTACAAAGAATTAATACCAAGTTTTCTTAAATTATCCCAAAACATAGAAAAGAAATTCTTCCAAATTCATTCTAGGAAACAAGCAATACCCTGGTATCTTGAAAATTGGATCAGGACATTACAGAAGAAATCTACAAACTGGTATCTAGGATGAACTGGATGGATGCACCTAGAAACATTTATTTTTTAGTGAGACAAGACAGTTCCCAAAAGACAAGTATCATACATTTTCTCTGATACATGGCAGTTAATATAGAGTACTAAAAAAGTGTTAAGGATACTGTCATCTTATGATTTGATTATTCTTTACACATATATTCTGTATTCCTGTGAAATGTCTTTCCAATTTTTTTACTTCTGTTATTATTATCATTTTGATACAGTTCCATAGTTTCCATGATTAGGGAGACACCAGGTGTCCTATAACACCAGCTAGGTTGTTGCTTGTGGTGATCTTGCCGGAACCTATTGGATGTTAGGTCTGGGTGCCACACGGACGTTTTTTGGCCCATAGGATGCAAAAATCGGTATTATTTCCCTATAGTACCAGCACAGTGCACTGAGTTCAGTGAGTTCTCTCCCAGCTCAGTGCATGCACAGCTCACTGTTGTCCCTGCAATCTTAAAGTCTTTTCCACACCATACAAAATGGCACCTGATATGCAGCGCTACTAGAGTTCTTGATCTGCTGGCCATCAGGACTAAGGGTTACCTGGACCTGTCTTGGGTGGAACCTGTAGGATACCACGTTGATGCAGTTCCCTGAGCCAAAAATGAGTTCACACACAGCTCAGTGCATACACAGTCCTGTCTCATAGCCTTTGCCTCTCTAGACAAAATGGTACTCAATTCGGCTCTAGGGGTAGAGTCAGCTGTGAAATCCACCCTGTTCCTGTACTGCCTGTCTGGAACCTGCTGCTCTGTCTCTGCTCCTGGTCAAATCAAACAGACCAGCAGGACAGGCAGTTCTTTGTCTGGGTTCAGCTCCTGAGCTCCTGGTGAATCTGCCTTCCCACCTTGTTGCTGGAGTTTCGGCTACTGGTGCAGTTCAGATCACTGCCTGATGAATGCTGCTGTGTTATCGGTCACTGCACCACCATACCGCTGTGTCTGCTGCTTTCCTGTGTCTGTCAGTCTCCAGGTGACTCTCCGCTGTTGTTTTGTCCTCTTCTGTTTCCGGGAATGTGTCCTCTCTGCTTCACACTGGCTAATGTTTCTCCATCTGTTTAAACGTGTCTTTACCCTATTCCGCCATCTTCATGTCTTTCTACATTTTTACTTGCTGAACATATACTTAGTGGTGTGTTAAGCCTGTGATTATAAAGTAAAATTTAATTGTGCCATTTTAAAAATTAAAGAAAAAAGAAAGGAAGGAAGGGATTGAGAAATGGAATGAAGTAAGTTTGTTTCTCAGAATTTTATCTGTGAATAAGATCTGGATCAGATTACAATGCCCACTTTCACCACATTTATTCAACATAGTACTGGAAGTTCTTACAGGAGCAAGTTGGCAAGGAAAGAAATAAAATCACTGCAAGTTGGAGAAGAGGAAGAAGTCAAATTGTCACTGTCAGCAATTTCTCACTGTGAGTTGAGATGCTATCACATAAAGTCAGCATATTAAAAAAAGTCAGCATTCTTATGTTTCAAGAACAAATTATCTGAAAAAAATCAAGATCAAATTGATGACAATTTTTTGTAAATATAAAAATAAATTATAAAATTCCTAGAAGTAGGGTGACATGGTGGCTCAACAGGCTACTCTTACACTTGCAGTGCTGGTATTCCATATGGGTACTGGTTCCAGTCCCAGACACTCCACTTCCAATTCAACTCCCTGCTTATGTACTGGAAATCAGCGAAAGATGGATCAAGTCCTTGGGCCCATGCATCCATGTGGGAAACCCAAAACAGGCTCCTGGTTAGTAGTTTCAGACTGGATTGGCTCTGGCTGTTCCAGCTACGCAGGGAATGAACCAACAAATGGAAAATCACTCTTTGTGTATCACCTCCTCTCTTTAAACATCATTTCAAATAAAAACAAATAAATCTCTTTTGAAAAATTCCTACAAGTAAATTTAGTGAGGGAGGTAAAAGATCTCTATAAAGAAAACTGCAAAACATTGATGAAACATATTAAAGATAACACAAACACCATATATTGGAAATGGAAAGACACCATATATTCAGGGACTGGAAGAATCAATATCATTAAATCATTCAAACCACCCATAGACTTAAGTTCCAATGACATTTTTCAGAGTTAGGAAAGAAAAAATCCCTAACACTTGTTTGGAACCACAAATTATCTGAACAGCCAAAATAATCTCTGGGGGAAAAATAATTTTAAAAGAAAGCAAGAAAGAAGAAAGAAAAGGAACAAAAAGAAACCTGGAAGCACCATACTCTGACTTCAAAACATATAGCAAAGCAACAATAACCAAAACAGCCTTGTAAAGGCACAAAATAGACACAATAGAATAGATCCCCTAGTAATAAATCTAGAAATCTACAATTACATAGTGACAATGACGTGAAGATCACAAAGAGAATAAAACCCAGTCTTTTCAAGAAATGGTGCTGGAGAAACTGGATATCAAGCTGCAAAACAGGCCAGGATGTTTATTCAGTTGGCTAATCCTCCACTTACAACAGCAGCATCCCATATAGGTGCTGGTTCATGTCTTGGCTCCTCCACTTTCTGTTTAATTCCATGCTTATGGCCTGGAAAAACTGTAGAATATAGCACAATGCCTTGGGACCCTACATCTGCTTGGGAGACCTAGGAGAGGCTCCTGGATCCTGGCTTCTGATCAGCTCAGCCCTGGATGTAGTGGCCATTTGGAGAGTGAAACAGCACGTAGATCTTTCTTTCTGTCTCTCTTTCTTTCTCTGTAAACCTGCCTTTCCCATAAATATCAATAAAACTTTAAAACAAACAAAAAACTAAATGTAAAACACTAAAACTCCATTCATGTCTCTCACCAAACATAATAAATCATAATGAGTTTGAGGTCAGAAAGACCTCAAAATAAGACCTAAAACTTTTGAGATTACGAGAAGTAAACATAGGTGAAACACTTCAGCACATTTAATAAGCAACAAATGCTTCTGGATCAAGTGCCAAAACCACAGGAAAGGAAAGCTAAAAACAACAACAACAAAAAAGCCAGACTTATGACATCTCCTCACACAAGAGTAAAGAGTGTCTGCTCTGAAAGGTACAATCAACAGAGTAGAGAGGCTAGCTGGAAAATGGGAAATGGGAGCCAAATGTTTGCAAATCATGTATCTGGTGGTTACTACCAGACTAGAAAAAAGAACTCAACTCAATAACAGAACATTACCAAAAAGCCAAAAGATAACGTGTTCCTGAAGATGTAAACGGAATGATGATGCTTAGAATGTAAATCAGTACACTCAATATGGATGGGGGTTCCTCAAAAAAACTAAAAACTAGAACACCCATGAGTGGAAATGATGGATCATGTGGGAAAATAAAAATCAGTCTGCTGTGGAGGTATCTGTATACACACGTTTATTGCAATAGTAATCCTACAAAAAAAAAACAGACACAACATAGATACCCATCAACAGATGGTTTAAGAATACACAGCACACAGTACAAATACAGAATGGAATACTGTTCATCCACACAAAACAGAAATCCCATCACTGGCAACACAGATGTAACTGGAGATAACTCTAAATCACATAAGACAAGCACAGAAGACACATTTCAAAGGAAGTCACTCACATGTGGAGTCTAAAAAACCTGATTTTTTCGAAGCTCAGAATAAAATGGTGTTGAACAAGGCTAGAGAGAGTCAAGGTAGGGAGAGGTTACGCAGTGGGCACTAACTTCCAGGTAGGAGAAAAAACATCTTTGTTCCATTGTACAGTGTGACGAGAGCTGGTGGTAAGTTATTGCATACTTCTCTAACTAAAATAAAGAAAGGATCTGAATGCTTTCTCCAAAAAGGAAAGATTGAGTATTTGAGGACACAGATATGGTTGTCCTAATAAGGCATAATGAAAATACGTAACAAATATTACATAGTATTCCAAAAGCATGTTAATTGAAGATTAAATAAAGTAATAAAAAAGATACAAATTATTAGGTAATGAAAGAGTATTCAACCACTTCCGGTATTAGAATCACAAGTGATGAGTCACCAACCACATCAGTGAAGTTAATCACGAATCAGAAAATTCTGGTTGTTACAACTGACATGACTAATGCACCTGTAATACCTCAAAGGACTTACTCAACTCTTGGGTTCCTCTGAAGCCTAACATCACTTGTCAAAAAAAAAAAAAAAAAAAAAGGAAAAGGAAAAATTCATATGAAATTGACATTACTTTAGCACCCTCAGAATCAATTTTCCCTGGCAGACATTACATGAAAATGTGAATTTAAAATGTGTTTATTATCTTTCTAAATAAAGACATGATAAAATAAATGCCTTCTTCTGGAACAAGAGAAGTACTTGAAATATATTATCTCATTTAGTTTATACAATCATATTGGCCCCTCTTATACATGAAAAATAAAAAATTAAAGCACAGAAAAGCTAAGCAGCTTGTCCAAAGTCACACGGGCAGCCAGTGGTGGAGACTGGATTGAAACTACAGCCAATAGCTTCATTCATATGACTGTTTCTATGTACTCTCTGTTTTCATTCAGATTATAATATATAATCATCCAATGCACAAATTACAGCCTGTCTTACCTCTTTTGCTGGATACTATCTATACACAAAGAGTTAAAACTATACAATCAATAGTTCAGAACTGAAGTTTAATTCAAAGAATTGAAAAATGCAGGGGTGGGTTGTGAAGGTGTGTGAGAGAGAACAATATGGAGCCACACAAGTGACTCTCTGCTCTAGGTTCTCTTCCTCTGCAACTGAAACATAAACCAAACACCAAACTAAAATATAAAAACAATGCTAGTTACATCTAGGAGTGTTGCTACTGAGAATAACAAGCCTAAAGGAAAAATGCAAACAGTTGCATACTTCCTTTGAAATAAGATATGAAAAAACTTGCACTTATTTTTTTCTCACAGAAGAGCAAAATATAAGCAATTACTCTTGAAGAATTTTACTTAAAATCTGAAACAAAATCCTGTGTCACATTAAGAACGAAATCGCATTAGAACAAGTAAACACTAGAGCAACACAGGAAGGAAGGGGTTAACCAAGCTATGACAATGCCCATGGAAAGACTGTTTCATTTTCTTAGCTAGGAATCTCTTGGTGTCTGGTCAGGTGTCCCTGAGGTCAGTAAACACCCTGGAACCAATGGATGCACAATGAGCAATCCTATTCAATAAGCTTTGTTAAACTGGCTTACTATATATTTTATTCATTTTCAATGAAAAGCAGGAACTAAATATTTGGTAATTAGTCAAAAACCTTATTTAAGTGCTAACAAGCAAATAATTCAGTGTCTAAAACTTTTTTTTGTATTTTGTATTTTGAGGTTATCATAAATTACACAAGAGTTTTCACTTATAAGAATATACTCGAATCCCAGTACCTATGAAACTGTGTCACATAATACAATGTAATTAATGAATTTAAAATAAAATTTAAAAAACAAACAAAAAAAAAAGAATATACTCATGCTCTAAGTTTTAAATGTTTTAAAGTCTAAGCGTGTTGAGAATGTTTCTTGAAATTCTAAACAGAAATGCTGTATTATTTTGCAAACTTATTCTGCCACACCCACTGCAGAATACCCACTTCTTGGAATAAGAATTCAGTTCATGCTCCCTGCTGATGTAATCTTTGGCCTCTTGCTGAGATTATAAGTGAAGGTGCCAATTTTGTTCCTACTTCTCATAAAGGAGAAGCCTTTCAATGAGAAACTGAAAGAGGAACACTAGCTCTTTTTTCAAACATAAAGCCAGCAAACAGCCCTCACCAAATAGCAATGCATTTTGGTCACTCCTAGTCTAGTCCGCTTTGGCAGAGACGAACTTGAGAACAAAACGTAATTTCCTGAGTCTCCTATGAACAATTTTACTCAATAAGTCAAGAGCTATAAACAGTTGCTTGATGAACTTTCTCAGTTAGGTACTAACAATTCTCCTGAATAGATTATCTCACAAGTTGGGACCCGGCACGGTAGACTAGAGGTTAAATCGTCGCCTTGTATGAGCCGGGATCCAATATTGGTACTGGTTTATGCTATGGCTGCTCCACTTCCCATCCAACTCCCGGATTGTGGCCTAGGAAAGCAGTAGAGGATTGCCCAAAGCCATGGGGTCCTGCACCCCAGCGGGAGACCTGAAGAACTCCTGGCTCCTGGCTTCAGATCAGCTCAGCTTCAGCCATTGCAGCTGCTTGGGGAATGAATCAGCAGATGGTAGATATTTCTGTCTCTCCTCCTCTCTTTATATCTTCCTTTCCAGTAAAAACAAATAAATCTTAGATAATCTCACAACTTTTATATCTTCTTTGTATTGTTTTCTTGAAATACATGTAAAGTGAGTAATTCTAAAAAAGCAAGAATGATTTAATTGTAAAACTATATTAATACTCTTTATACTTCAATTCAAACTTTCACCAACTAAAAAGTAGAACTGAAATAGTTGTTTCACTAGAAATGTTCTGGGAAGTATGACCTTCATTTAACAAATCTCAATCATTTTTGCTTTTGATTCTTCAGGAGCCACCAGAGATCTCTAATTTCTACATGTAATTTATTCTGAAACAAAAGCAGGAGGGGAGCTTTTTGAGGGAGACTGAAATGACTACGTGTTCTTGAAAAGGTTGTATAAGAAAGGACTTAGAATGTCCTCCTTTATACTTTCCAACACTTGGATTGCATTGTTTCCATAATTTATCTATGTTGACTTTCCTACAAAGTGAGGTACTTCACTCATTGATTCAACACCTGCGTTATTATGAACATTAATAAGTATTTACTATGTATAAAAACTTGGGATTCAGAAACAAAAGTTTCTGTCATTTGGTCTGAGGGAAACAAAGCTTTTGAACAGTCTCATCTCACTTAAAATTTTCTTGTCTGAATGTCTGGGTCCAGTTTTTTCTAGTTTTCCTCTGGCTTTGCCATTTCCACCAGGATGTTCACACCTCCCTCTTCATACGCCTTGATGGGCATCTCCAAGGTTCTGTCCTCAGTTCTCAACTCTCTCTGGGGAATCTAATTAACACAGAGAATACAGTCTTAGGTCTTCACAGCAGAATACCAGGATCAGAGTGCAGCTTAACTACTCGACACCTGTGTAAAGTATTTCATGTAACTTTTCTTCTGTGTATCAATTCCCAGAGCATTCAGGATCCGGTGTGTTGATTCTGTCTTCTGCAGCTTTCCGAAGCACATTAGCAGGGAGCTCATTCTAAAGCGGAGCAGCCAGGACTTAAGCTAGTGACGGCTTTAGCTGCTATGTCACAATGCCCAGCAACTGCATTGGCACCAAACCCAAGTGGGAGATCCACAAGAAACTCCTGACTTCATAATGGCCCAGCTTTTGCCACTGCAGCCATGTGGGGAGTGAACCAGCAGACGAGATTCTGTCTCTCCTTTTTCCTTCCTGTAATTCTACGCTCTAAACAAAATAAATTTTTAAAAGTGGGTTTTAAAAATTTCAGATCCATTCCTTTCTCATTTTCTCTTTGACCTTCTTTCTAATTAAGGCTTTCAACAGTTCTCTTACACAATTGCAACAATCTTCAACCTAATCTCCATGTCTCAGCCTTTTTTCCCTCCTATCCAAAGAACCTAAAATTCCTTCCTAATATTTAAAGATAGGTGGGGTTTGAAGACCTGCTGCCTATGAACCATTTATGATTATGAATTTCCTACATATGCATAGCTATGTATAATTTGACCTCAACTACATTCACACAGCTTCATTATCAAGCTCCATACTAGCTATACAAGCTCCAATTCTGGCTATACTAAATAAGCAACTATTTGGAGAAGTTCTAGCGATTAATTTATATTTGGCCTTCACTGCTGTTAGGTTCTTTCGATAGTATTAATCCTCCTTAACATTACATATCCCATAAGTACACATTTTTCCTGCTTTAAATCCACATGTGGTCATGTAAAAACTTTTTAAACTCTTGTGATTTGTAATGTAAAACATAATAAATGATCCTTGCTGGCAAGCTAACATCTGTAAAAATCTAAGGGAGGGAGCCACATGTATTGTCTATATCCCACAAACCAAAATATTCATAAAAGTCACAGGGTCTGATTACCAAATTATACTTCTCCTTACAGATTTAAAGAATAGGTAAATTTGCACAAAAACTTAAGTACTCCTGCACTCTTTTTTATCTCTAACTATTGCCTTGGTACGCTGAATTTCACTTACAGAATTATTTACCACATCACCATCCTCTTCTCAACTGCAACTGGAGGTTTCCTGGTGTATCACTTACAAGATATTCTCACAGAACACCTAACATATCCAAAATTGAAAACATCATTCTACCTCAAAGATAATCCTCCTCTCAAAACCGTACCTGTATACTCTCAGGCTCACCTTCTCCTAGTGTTCATCCAAAACTTAGAGTCAAGGAACAACCTTTCTTTTGCCTTCTAAATTTTATTTACTGGTCTATCTAGCCATTCATTCCTTCAAAATAGAGATGGATATTAAATAGAGAGATGCATTGGCACTCCCCACACTGCTTCTCGGTAGCCAGGACTGGGGCAGGCTGAACCTGCAGGCAAGGAATCCTACTCAGGTCTCCTGCATAAGTGGCAGGAAGTCACTTACTAGGGTCTTCACCACCAGTGTTTTCTCAGAAGGAAGCTGCAATCAGCAGCCAGAGGCGAGCATAAAACCCAGTCACGTCAAAGCTAGTTAAAGCCAACCCAGATCTGCATAGTGCAAGCATGACAACTAGACTGCATTGTTGTTTCATTTAATTCAAATAAGCCTAGGGTAAAACTGCATGTCACCAACTAGGACTCTTTTATCAAGATAAGCTGTAATATTAACACTTATCTGGAAAACACATGTGAATAAGTAACTGTGTATTTGTGTTCAATAAGTCACAGAAAGTAATTCTTTTTTTTTTGAATTTTTGAATTTTGTGGTACAATTTCATGTAGACTAGGAAGTAATTCATTTTAAATAGAGTATTCACTATGACAACCAGTCAAAATATTGTATACATAATGAAATTAATTTTTGAAACTCGGTCTGTTTTGAAAAGGTCAATTTTAGTATATTACTTAAAATAATTATAGAAACATTGATCTATAGTGTTATGCCTTTAAAATTTTCCTGATTTGATCAACTTACACTGCATATATACACTGAAATTACTATACTGAATCTTATAGAAGTGCACAAGTGTTACATGTTCATCAAAACCCTAAAAATATGCAATGTTTTTTCTACTTGCTACTTGTTCAATTATTTAGTGAAGGGCTAAGCTTGTGTTAACAAAGGAAACTGGAAGTATGTCATCATAAAAATTGGGAGGAAAAGAGCAGGGCAGGTGGGAGGGAAGGAAATTGGGAGGCGAGGGCGGGAAGCATCACCACACTCTTCAAACTGCATACTTGAATTACAAAAATCTGCTCCTTTTACATAAAAGAAAAAGTAAAGTTACAAACTTATAAAACATGCTAAAAATGAAAATAAAAAGGAATAAAATGCCGAGCATATGAGAGGCCTATAAAAATGCACATAATTTATCTGAATCAAAATGAAAACACGTCTACTTAGTAGCGCCATTCATCTGCACTCCTTCAGCTCTCCCTTAATATATCAATGCATTCCTTTTCTCCAGAACAGAGCGGCTGGGAATAAAAGGAAAGATTTCAAATGATCATTTTCACATCATATTCCATCATCTTTTCAGCAGTCTCTCGTAGCCTTTCTTTGAGCTCCATTCTTCTACAAGAGATCTCTTTTGAGATCAATCCATATTTCCATAATCCACACTGCTGCTTCCTCCTCTTCTCCCCAGGGTGGACGGACGCCCACATCAAGAACTGTGCCTTACAACTGTCATTAAGCCTTATAACAATAACACGATAACAAAAGAACGGGTGGGGATGCAGCTTGCTGCTACCATATGTTGACCAAGTTCAATATTTTCAGCTAATACAGAATATTTTTTAAACTTAAAACATTTAAGAGTGAAATGCCATCATGTCATTTGTTCTCCCAGATTGTGTTTAGAGTTGCATATTAAGCATTAACAAGCAACCTAGCAATATCTCTTCTGAAGAGTTTATTTATTAACAATATACTGAAAGTGGACGGAAAACAGAAATCAAACAGAAACATGAGGTGGAAATTTATGGATGCTTACGCGTGCTTATTTCCTCAGTCCATTCAAATTGATTTTCTAAGAAGAAACTCACCTTAAAATTGGTCCTTTTAAGAAAGGACTATATAGTTGTAGAAAGTACAATTATTTCAGAATAATATATTCCTCATGAACAGTGATATTACGCCTATTTTGAAAGGCTATTTCTTTCAAGCAACACCTAAAGTGTGCTTCTTATTATATTCATTTTTGTGTTGCAGTTAACAACTTCTTTTCACACAACAACAAAAAAAATGAAATCCAGAATGTTGAACAGGCAAGGAAGTTGCCATGTCCCCACATCCTGCTTTGTCCTTGTGGCTCTGGGACAGCTGCTCCTGAAGCGTCCGTCTAAGTCATGTCGTGGTGGAAAAACTACTTTGTTACCGTTTCCCTCGAAGATTCATAACCCTTTATGGAAATAAATTCCAATTTAATTCTTATTAAACGCTTATTGTTCAGTAAAAAACAGTATGTAAATGTAATTTTATTATCTAAAATGTATGTATCCTTTTCAAACAGGAGTTTGTTAAGTCACATAATTCTGTTTTCCACCAAATATCTCAACTATAAAAGCAGAATTTCTAATATATCACTAATTTCTCCAAATTTATTTCTCCATATAGAATAAGCTTCCTGAAGTTCAACACTAAGAAAAGGAAAATCAGCAGGCAAAGAATGTACAAATGTACTCCAGCCTCTTAATACTGCACCTGCAAAAGGACAAGCTGACAAACTTCTCTTCATATCTCTCAGTTATTACAAAATGCCTTACTCTGTAATGTCTTCTTCTGATTCTTTCATTTTTAACTACAAGAACAGGAAAAAGATGACACCCTGTATCCACAAAGCAGAATGACGACAAAGAAGCGGTATTTCAGAACTGCTACACTAGGTCACTGATAAAAGTTTTGGAGTACGAAGCTTCATTATCTCTCTTTATTCAAATTTACTTTACTAAAAATTAAGAAATTAATAATTCTCAGAAAAGTGTTCACATATATACTCACAGAAACACTATAATAAAAATTAATGATATAACAAAATCAGGTCAAGATTTTCTCTCCACATTCTTTATATTTGGAACAATATTAATATAAAATACAAACATGTTCTTTTTATTGTGTCTGATAAAATAATTTGAAAATTACATGATTACACCCAAACAAGAAAAAAAAATAGATTTTTAAAAATCCACGACTGTTAAATTCTTATTTTTAAACATATTAGGACTTAATAAATAATCCATACTTTAGATTTTTTTTACATGATGCAAGAAAAAATTATAAAATGCTCAAGCAACAATATCATGAAAAACCTTAGTTCTCCTGACAAAATTTCTTTTAACTAAGTCAAGATTTTCTTCATACTGAATGTATAAAAATATTTTTTAAATTAAGAAAGATGGTCTTCCCACATCATGCAAACCAGCCAATACATATTGTTGAAAACAAAAAGAAATTTGAATCCAGTACTGAGTATATTTTGTTTAATATCAGCTCTCCATCCGGCTACCTGCAGTTCCAAAAAAAAAAATCTCTGCAAATACAGTAAGTGACAATCTTTCAAATGCTCTGCTATGACTATGAATGCACATTTTCTTGCACTCAGAATTAATTCACAATGTTTCTAAACTGTATCTACCAAGATTTGCTTGATTAGTGACATTTTATTACTGTTGTAATTAAGATAATCATGACACACGAGCTTTTTCTAAAAACTACTAAATCCAATTTAGCACACAGTACAGGAGTGCACATATTGATTATCAATACACACTGAAACTTATGTATTTTACCTTCTATAAAAATGAAAAGATGTAGGAGAAACATTCAAGGAAGGCATTTACTATGAACAGTCATGGACCCACTAAATCTTACTGCTTCCTAGCAGTTTTGCTTTGCTACATATTTTGTTCATATTTTAATGAAAGCCTACTATTGCTGTCATAATACCAGTTTGGACCATTTCTAAAGTTAAATTTACTACCTCTCTCACATCTACCCTTCTTATCCCAGAGTACATCGGCTTTTCTCTGAAATTAATTATATTCTTAGAATGTAAGTACCATGAATTTTATATCAGAAACTAAAACATAAACTTGTATAAGAAATATGGATTCATTTGATGAAAGCAAACTTGAATTCACTGCACATTACCGTGACAAATACAATGATGATGATAAAACTAATTTTGACCTTACAGACCTCTGAGAAGTGTTAAAAGTATCAGTTGTTCTTGAACGTGAAAATACAATGAAGTCAAATATGACTTGTCATATGATAATATTTAAGTCTATCAACATTGTAAAAGTTCAGTCAATTCTGACAGAATTGCTTTCTTGGCTTACTAATGCCTTTGCTTAAAATACAAAAGCCTATTCTCAACTCTGTGGCAATCCACAAATTTTCATATTCACAACTTGCTATTTTCTTAGGATGTGAAAGCTCACATCACTCATGTGGAAGATTATTCAATATTTTTGCAGTCATAAAAATAAAACTAAAAATAAAACACCTTTGCCATTTTCTCTCTCCTACTTCAGAAATAAACTTCCACACACGATCTTTCTTCTTTCCTTTATCTACTCCCCCACTTCTGAAGTAACTGACTTCCATATTCTTACTTCTCTGCTAAACCAATTTTCTTCTTTCCATTTTCTACCACAACCAATGCAAACCAAAATTTCACATACATTAGCCTTACTGTCACAACAGTTTTATTGTATCTTACTTCAGAAAGACCAACTCTTTCACAAAACAAACTTCAATAAACTCAACCCCATTTAGTTTTTAACTGCTATTTCCCCAACATGTAAAATCCTCCACTGTATTAAAGACAAAAACCCACTAAAGCACGAAGCACAACATGGGTCATTCTATTGGTTCTTCCACTTACAAAAGGAAATCACAATCTGACAAGCATATCATAGACCAATATCTGATGTGGGCCAATACTTCCAGGTGATAGTTCTAACCTGAATTGCTTTGGGTTACACAATACATTACTTTTAAATGTAAAGATAGTAATAGAAAAACCAATTTTCATATTGGGAGAGTTTGGGACAGCGTTTCAGTCAGAAAGAACAACATAGATTAACATGTCTTGTTCAGTTAGAAAAATGTCCCTTCAAATTTTTTTCCTTTTTTTAAGATTTATTTTTTAATTAGAAAGACAGATATACAGAGAGGAGGAGAGACAGAGAGGAAGATTTTCCGTCCGATGATTCACACCCCAAGTGGCTGCAACGGTTGGTGCTGTGCCAATCTGAAGCCAGGAGCCAGGAACCTCTTCCGGGTCTCCCACACGGGTGCAGGGTCCCAAAGCATTGGGCTGTCCTCGACTGCTTTCCCAGGCCACAAGCAGGGAGCTGGATGGGAAATGGAGCCGCCAGGATTAGAACCAGCGCCCATATGGAATCCCGGCACGTTCAAGGTGAGGACTTTAGCCACTAGGTCATGCAGTATGACTTGATGAAAGTTTTTTACTTCAGCCTCAGCTTGGCAGATAATAACATCTGCTGACATTCTTAGAAGGATTTGAAAATAAAATGAATACTGCCTATAGCATATTTAGAATAATGGCTACTAATTCTAGGAACAGAATAACTTTTTGTGTTCTGTTTTGTTTTGGCCACTATAACTTCAGCAGTCTTAGGTTCAATGAAAAGGCTGGTTAGGGAGTGGACAATTGGTGGAGGAAAGGTGTAAAAAACAAGAGTGAGAAACATCCACAGAGCACTACGGTCTGCCGTAGTATTCAGCATATCCATCAAAGAGCACAACAAATCATTTCTTAAAATCCCTTGATTTATAAAGCTTGATTTTTTCATATATAAAGTGAGGTACCTGAACAAACGGGTATCCAAAGGTCCTTCCCATCCTAACCTTCAAAGCTGTCATGAATTGGAATCCTAAAGGTTATGAATGTTCATCATCAATTATGAAGTTAACTGCTCTTGTATTTCATCATGTGGAGACTCAGTAGCGTTCTTCTCACCCCACAAACTTCAGAAACAGAGCAACAATTCAGACGGAACTAACGAAAACCAAGCACCACTTTAGGAATCATAGAGTGGAGTTGGCACGGTGGCATATCAGGTTAACCCTCTTTCACTGCAGTGCCAGCACCCCACATGAATAACCATTCATATCCCAGCTGCTCCACTTCTGATCCAGCTCTCTGCTTAACACCTGGGAAAGCAGCACCCGCATGTGAGACCTAGAAAAGCTGCTCATTCCTGGCTTCAGATCAGCTAAGCTCTGGCCTTTGTGGCAATTTGGGGAGTGAACGAGCAGTTGGAGAATCTCTCTCTCCACCCCTCTCCTTTTCTCTATAAGTCTCCCTTGGCACAAGTGTGGACTGGGACAAGACGCACCAGGACAGGCCAGACCGCAACACCGTCTGGTGTCCTGGAGGACCAGGGTAGAGGTGGGACAGACTAGGCTAGGTCTCAACCCCTACTGAGCCATATATGAGCTATATGTGGGTATGGATGAGACGTGGCTGGGCTGAAACATCCAGTAGCAAGAACCAGAATGGGCTGAAGGCCAGCCAAGAAAAGCTACTGTTCCTGCTAGGACAGGAGGTGAACTGAGTAGGGCTGGCTCATGGACCCACTGGTATGCGCAAAATCTGGCACTGGGAGGGGTTCTGATTGGGGAGCCTGGGCAACTCCTCTGGCAGGACACAGACCCTGCAGGTAAGAGCAAGAAACATGATAGGAAACAGCCCAGAATAGGCCATGGAAAGTTTCCCACTGGCATACATTTGGCATGAGTCGGGAGCAGACCAGGCTGAATCAGCTCACATCATCCACTGGCAAATCCAAACACCAGAACAGAGTGTGGGTCAAGCCATGTTTGGTCGCAACAAAAGCAGTACACAACACGGAATGCCAGGGTGAGGTCGCCTGTACTAGATGTGACTGCAACACCCAACCAGCACACGTGAGAACCAGGAAGGGAGGGGACAGAGCCAGCAGGGGAATTAAGGGGGTGGTCCCCTCACTGGACAGCTACTCCCACTGGAGAGCGTGAGCTGGGATGGGGGTAGACCAGACTAAGCAGGGCTACAACACCTGTGCGCCTCATTGGACCAGATCAGGGAAAAGCCAGGCTGGGTTGACTGTTCCTCCTGGTGCAAGCATAAACTAGAGTAGGTGAGGGTTGTTGGGGCTTAGCCACAGCATCAGCTGGCAGAAGCTGGCACTGGGGGATAATTCTGTCAAGTTAAACCACAGAACCACCGGAAGAGTGCATAAACCGGGATTGAGAGAGACCTGCGAGGGAAACAGTGGGCTCCTCCCTCTTGGGTCACCACCCACCACGGGAGGGCACGAAAACTAGGACAGGGGCTGGGGTGGCTAGACAGAGAGGCACTCAACAACATCCGTGAGGGCTGGATAGTTGAGCTGGTTAGATGGAACTAAGCTTTAATACCCATTGACATGTACGAGAGCCAAATGGGATGGGGGACAGACTGGACTAGTCGGCCACACATACTGGCAAACCAGGGTAGGGGGCGGGCCTGGTGGGGGTTATTGTGGGTCACCCCAACTAGGCTGCAGCTCCCACTGGTTTATGTGAGGGCCGAGTATGTGCTGGGCAGAACCATGTTGGACTGCAAACACCCATTGGTTCCAGTGGAAGACAGGGACTGGAAACAGAACCAGCCCAGCAACTACAACCACCAGCTGATTGGAGCAATGGACTGTGCCAGGCCCTGTGCTTGCTAGTACATGCAAGAATCTAATCTGGGAACACCTCAGACAAAGTTTCTTTGGGGATCCCCCAAACAAGCTTCTGGACTCAGAACCCTAGCCAAGAAAAGACAAAAGAAAGAACAAGTCAATCAACCACTTCAGCTATATGTTGGCAATGAAAATACCGGGCAAATGGAGATGCTATGATGGACTATGTCAATCAGTGGATTCTTCAATTACCTCATTGTGTTTTGAGAGGCGAGACTGGCAGCAATTCATAACTGGTGAACTATCAAAACCACTTGAGCAAGTATCTCAGAGCATGCCCACATCCAGGACTTGAGGTAGGTGGGAAACCGGGTGGGGTCTCTCCCTCAATATCCCCATTTACCTCAGATACATGAAGGAAACAATATGGAAATAATAGTCTTACCCACTTCCCTATAGCCCTTAAGCCTTTTTACCCAAATTAACTATGTAAAGATTGTCAAAAAAATAAATTAAATAAATGTTTTAAAAAAATTTAAAAAAAATTATATGGTTCCAACCTGGTCTCCAAAGTCCTCTGGGAATTTCCACAGTACCACAGGATCTGTAAATAATTGACACATTCCATTAAACAGAGGCAAAACAACATAGGCAACACTCCCGTTAAAGCACTCTTAAAATTGCAATGGCTACTTTATAATACGTAAACTTCTCTTTAAACATTAGCAGTTCATGAGAGCCACTTCTTTTATCCAATTTAAAATTTTCTGTCTCTTAAGAAATTTAGAACCTTGAAACTAGGAATCAGTGAAATAATTTTATCAAGCTATTTCAAAATTATCATTTCGCTTTTCAGTTACATACCTAATATTTTAAGATACTGAACACTGAATTATCAATTCTAACTATAATTGAAGAAAATACATTCTGATTTTGAAAGATAAATGTAAATATACAGTCAAATATATTTTATATATATACAAATATTTTAACTTCCAAAGATCAAAATACAGCACCTTAAATTTAATATCTAAGAATTCATATACATAACTTAACATTGTTTCACAAAATTCACACAGTTGGGTTTTTTTTCCATTTTAATTACTTCTCATGATTCTTAAGATAATAAAGCAAAAATCTTAGTTTAAATTAGTATTGAAAATTATTTAAGGCATGTATATGTATTTTTAACTGTCAAAAACAAACTTCCATATACTCTGAATGTGTTCTAAAAGAGTAGTTTGTAGGGGCCAGCGTGGTGGCTTAGCAGCCTGGTACAGGCCTCCCATATGGGCACCAGTTCTATTCCCAGCTACTCACTTCTGATCCAGTCACCTGTTAGTAGTCTAACAGGATAGCAGAGGGTGGCCAAAGCCCTTAGGCCTCTGCTGCCATGTGAGAGACTCAGAAGAAGCTCTTGCATCCCAGCCTTGGACCATCCCATCTCTAGCCATTGCACCCATTCAGGGAGTGAATTCATGGGTGGAAGATTTTCCGTCTCTCCCTCTCTTTGTAAGTATCTCAAATAAAATAAATAAATCCTAAAAAATATTTTGTAATAGGTTAATATTACTTCCAAATTAAACTTTTGAAAAGCTCAAGATAAAACTTGAGAGTCAGTTTAATACCATTACGGCAGCATTTGAACTCCACTCCAAGTAAAAGGACTCAGTGAATACACATAAAGTTATGTACTCAGGGACTGGCCGTGGAACAGCAAGCTAAGCCTCTAGAAGCAATACCAGCATCGCATTGGAGGACTGGTTCAAGTCCCAGCTGCTCCACTTCAAATCCAGCTTCCTAGTAATGTACCTAGGAAAGCAGTAGCAAATAGCACAGGAGTCTAGACCCCTGAACCCACGTGGGAAGCTCCAAGCTCCTGGCTTCAACATGGCCCAGGCATGGCCACTGCAACAATTTGGGAAGTTACCCTGAAGATGACAGATCTCTCTCTATGTATCTCTCCACTCCCCTTTCTATAATTCTTCCAAAAAATATATTTTAAAAATTTTAAGAGTTAAGGCACCCAAAGGATCTATTAGATAAACTACAAAATTCCATGTGAGATTTTAAAACATTAAATTCAAGGATACAAAGTGCCAAATGTTTTAATTCCAAAGCCCCATAAATACCTACTTACTAACTTTTAGCATGAGTTAGCTCCTTTTGTATTTTTACTTAAAACAATTTTTTTCACAATTTTTTCCTTAAATTGAAAATTAAAACAAGTTTTCTACAAGTAAACTTTTAAACTTAGTAATGAAAAAAATCAATGTAGATTAAGTCTTTATTACCTTGTACCTAGGAAAGTGTTACACTGATAGAAGAGCTGGTGAGCTTTTTGGACCTGGATAACAGACAGGGTTGGGGATTCAGCCAGACCAGGCAAGGCTATAGTTCTCATCTGTGTGGGTCAGGTCTGGGGATAGGCTGGTCTGGGCCCGACGAAAGCATCCGTTGGCACACAGGAGAGCCAGAATAGGGTGTGGGCCATGCCCAGCTTGGCTAACTTGTAACACCTATCAGTGAGAGCTAAGACTGCAGGTAGACCATGTCAGACTAGTTTGAAGCACCCGCCAGCATGGGCAAGATTCAGAGCAGAGAATGGGTCTAGTAGGGGAACTCTGGGGGCTCCCCTGCTGGGCTGTAGCTCCCACTGGGGAATGTGAGAGCTAGAATTGTGGGCAGACTGGGCTGGGCAAGCACCCGTTGGCATATGTGTGGCTGGGTCTGGGGGCAGGACAGACTGAGAGGCTCCAACACATGATGGTACATATTAAGAGCCAGAATGTGTGTGCAACAGGCCAGATTAGGCCAAGGCACCTGCCGGGAGTGGGCCAGGCCAGGCTGCACTGTAGCACTCACCTGTGAGAGCCAGAACAGGTGCAGGCAAGTCAGGCTAGGATGCAGTACCCACTGATTAGAACCAGAACTGGGGCCGGGCCAGGCCATGTCAGTCTGGGCAGCAGCACACAATGGCCATGCCTGGTAGCTTGAACAACTCCAGGAACTCACCCTGCTAGGCTCCAGTTCCTGCTGGAGAGTGTGAGAGCAAGGGCTAGGGGCAGATCAGGCCAGGTTGGGGCACAGTATCTGTTGGAATATGTGTGAGCCAAGTCTGGAGGTGAGCCAGGCTGGGCCAGTCCACAGCACACACTGGCACAAGCAAGAGCCAGGACAGGGTGTTGGCCAAGCCAAGTTGGACCACAACACCTACAAGGTCACATCAAGGATGGGCATGGGCCAGGCTAGGCTAGGTTGCTGCACTCACTGACAAGAGCTTGGATTGGCCGCAGACCACACTGAGCCAGGCTACAGGACCTGCTGTCACATGCCAAGAATGGGAGTGGGCCATCTCAGATAAGGTGCAGCATCACCTGGCACATGCAACACCTGGGGCTGAGAGCAAGCCTGGTAAAAGAACTCTGAGGACTCCCTTGCTGGGCTACTGCTTCCACTGGTGAGCATGACAGCTTGGACTGTCTGGGGTGGGCCAGGCTGGCCCACTGGTATGCACAAAAGTCAGAAGGGGTGCCGGCCTGTTAGGCTAGGCTACATCCCTTAGCATGTGCTGGGACTAGGTGCAAGTCATATCATGTTAGAGCAAAGTACCCCCGGCAGGCATACGATCTGGGGCTCAGAGCAGGCCTAGCGGGGGAACTCTGGACACTCCCATGCTTAGCTGTAACCTGTGCTGGTGAGCATGACAGCTAGTGCTGAGGCAGGCAAGTCTGATCGAGGTAGCAACAACCACTGAACAACCTGTGGGCTGGGTCTGGTGAGGGCAGGGACTGAACTAACCAACACCCATGGGAATGCACAAAAGACTGATGGGATACAGGACAGACAGGGCCAGGTTGCAACACATGCTAACACATACAAAAACTGGGGTGGGGGACAGACCTGCTGGGGGTCACTTGGGGGGCATGATGATTAGGCCACCACATACAGTGGTGTACTTGAAAACAAGGCATGGCTGGGCGACGCTGCAACACCCATCTCCGTGAATGAGAAACTGGTGCTAGGGACTGAACTAACCAAGCAGCTGCAGCGACGGGTATGTGCATTGGCTGGTGCAGCTGACAGACCAAACCTGACTCTCACTAGCTGGTACACGCAGAAATCAAGTCTGAGATCACTCCAGGTGAGGTTTCTTGGGGGACTCCCCAACTAGATCACTGGATTTAAACCCAAACCACAGGGAAAATCATACTATATGTGATCTGACCTTGGAGTGCATGTATCGGGACTGGACCTCCTCAGCTGCGGATGCCTGTGCAGTGGACAGCATGCCCAGATGCGCACAGGGGACATGACAGCCAGCTCATCTAGGCCAGCAGAGGACATTGAGACTGTGGATGCACTAATGCCATGAGGCTGACGATATCTCAGAACTGGCAAAACCACTCAGGTAAGACCCTCAGAACACTCTTTCTACAGGGTCTCTAAGGCATCAGGAAATAACTGTCCTCCATCTCCAGGTGCTAATGTAGTTTGACAGTAAGGAACGGCGTTCTTCCCTCCCCTCCCTGCAAGCACCAGAAAAAAAACAGAAATATGTGTCTCAGTCACCTTCCTCTATGCCATGACCCTCACCACCCTAATCAAAGACCCACATATGCGTGCATCCCTCTCAACTATGTAAATAATAACATTAAATAATTAATTTAAAACATATGTAAGAATAATGCATTAAAAATTTATGATGGCAATAATAAATTATTTTAGTCTCACATCAAGTAACATGTCTTTGCAAAAAAAGGGAAACAGCATAGATCATGTAAACATCCTCAAATATTAATGTTTTGCTTTGTGGATAATTATGTGTTCAATTAAAAATATACATACATTTACATGTAAGCTCTAACAAAGTGGATGCTTAATATTTGAATCTGAAAAAACAAAAGCTTATGATAGTTTTTATTAAATATCAAGCAAAAGTCTTAATCCAGACAAACTAATAAAATAAAATTTGTTCATGGTGACATAAATCATTAGGCAAAAATATATACTAATCCCATCTTATAAACAATGTGAATACTTACAATATTCTTTTAAATGATTTTAACATTATAATTATCAATTGAGAAACTATTTGTGACATGTTTTTAGGCCTATGTCTTAAAACTAGAATACCTGATTGTTAAATGAGCCATATAGTTTGCTATTATAACTTGTTTAAGCATTTACCAAATTTTTCCTTTTTTAAGGTGTATTTTTATTAGAAAGAAGGAAGGATATGCAGAGACAGATCTTGTGTCCGCTGGTTCACTCCCAAATTGGCCACAACGGCTGGAGCTGAGCCAACCTGAAGCCAGGGGCCAGGAGCCTCTTCCAGGCCTCCCATGTGCGTTCTGGGTCCCAAGGATTTGGGCCGTCCTCTACTTCTTCTCCAGGCCGCAGGCAGAGAACAGCGGGACATGAACAAACACCCATATGGGATCCCGGGCACACAAGGCAAGGATTTAGCCACTGAGCCATCATGCTGAGCCCCATTTACCTAGTTTATCCTCATCCTCATCCCTAACTCTTTTTTTTTTTTTCTTTCTGGATATTGTGTGTTTTTGTTTTTGACAGAGGGAGAGCAAGTGAGTACATACAGATAATATCCACTAGTTAAATCACAGAGTGGACAATTTCTTATTGAATTGTCATTAAATTTTATCCCTTAGCACTCAAAACATGAGCACATTTATTTTCAAATGGATTAATCTGGTCATGACCTAAACTGATAGATTTTTTTTTCTTTAATATTCATTTATTCATTAATTACATTGCATTACATGACACAATTTCATAGGTACTGGGATTCCCCCCCCTTCACCCCAAACCCTTCCCCCATCATGAATTCCTTCACCTTGATGCATAACCACAGCTCAAGTTCCGTTGAGATTCCCTAATTAAAAGTTTACACCATACAGAGTCCAGCATCCCACTTGTCCAGTTCAAGTTCAACGGCCTCTTAGGGAGGCCCTCTCAGGTTTGTAGGCAGAGCCAGCAGAGCGTCACCTCGATCAATTAGAAGCTCCAACATATCATCAGCAACAGTCCAGGTATGATGAGGCTGGTGCAGAGTCCACTGATTGACATAGTCCGTCTTAGGGTTTCCCCTTGTCCAGTTTTCCGCTGCAAGCATAAAGCTGAGGTGGTTGATTCATCTACTCCATTTTCCATCTTTTTTTGATTAATGCTTTGATTCCTCCATTTTGTTCAGGGGAATCCCCCTAAAAAAAACTTTGAGGCATTCCCAGTCCAGGCTCCTACATGTACTACTAGTAAGCACAGTGCCCGCAACCGTCTTAAAGCATCTTTGTAAAAACATACCCAGATTACCACAAGAGAATAAACAAAAGGAATCTTGGTGTGTATGTCGAGGGTGCGGGGGGATAGTCTTTGTATAAAAGCATAATTTCCCATTCCCTGATGACTCAGTCTGAGCTGGCCGCATTAGGGCGACCTGTTCTGCTTTCGGGAGTGACAGGCAAGGCCTGTGGGTGGAAGTCTCCTCACCAGCAGTGACTGAAACGCACTATGCTTCTCTTCTTTCCAAGCCTCCTCGTCATACAAGGAGACTCCTTGCCTTCATTTTTTAAAAAAGCTATGCTGTCAACCACCTGGAAACTGAATAAATATGAAAGAAAGAATATATACTATGTAGTTAAGCTCCTATTTAATAAGTTAACATTATTGCATATTAAGAAACAAATACACATTTTATCAAACAAGTAAATTTGGAATGTATTTACAACACTACTAGAGTCCTATCACAAAGATTCCTTACCTATAAATAATGCTTTCAAAAAGAAAAACATAAGGATAAATTTAGTAATATTTTATTTTTATTCCAAGCATCACATTTTCTAGTCTTTAACTAAAAAGGAAGAAATACGAAAACTTATGTGGAGGGCAGCACTGCAAGTTAAACCACCATCTGTACACCAACACCCCATGTGAGTACCAGTTCAAGTCCTGGTTGCTCCATTTCCTATCCAACTCTATGCTAATGTACTGGAAGACAGCCATGCACCCACAGGGGAGACCCCAAGGAAGCTCCTGTCCTGATCTGATCTGCTCAGCCCTGCTGTTTACAGCTATTTGGGAGTGAACCCGCAGATTTCTCTTTTTTCATTCTCTCTCTCTCTCTCTCTCTCTCTCTCTCTCTCTCTCTGAACCCGTACGGGATACCAGCATTACAAGCAATGATTTCACCTGATAAGCCACATCAGCTCCAAGACTATACACTTTGTGGAAGGTAGAACAGATAATATATTTTTGCTTCATTACAGCTTGCAACAATTGGTTTACACAAAATCAGTTCCCATATATAAGGAAATTAAGGCCAAAACAATGAGCTGCTGCTTCCAATACTTGACACATTTCGGGAGGGGGCATTTAACTTAAATTCAACTTATTTCATTCAAAAGTCTAAGTAGTCATAAAAAAGTGTTTATCCAGCTGTACCACATAACTATCACTTTCAACCTATGCTCTTATGTAACAAGCTAAGCCAGATAACCAAAACCACAAGCACCTTTCCATCTTATTCTTAGCATTACAGCAGCAAAATACAGATTTACAATAACGGGGAAAAACACACAAACACACTGGCAATCTATTACATACTTTTGTACCTCGATACCTCAGATACTTGAGGAAACATCTTTCACTCTGTTTTCTTAGAATGTTTTCTTTCACAGAATAAAGCAGTTAGCTCCAATTTGAACAACCAATAACATAAATGAACAGAAGCTATCGGTGATTAATACAATATTTAAGATTTCAATTTTTTAACTTACATTTTCAGAGCTTACAAGTTTGTGAATAAAAGAATCCCGATGATTCTTTACACAAGCTTGCAATAATATACAGCTCTATATTCAAAATACTCCTGTTTGGTGGTTCTTCATAAGCCCAAACCGTAGGAGCAATTCAGTGGATGATTCTCACCTTTTGAAAATGTTCCTTTCCAGGGTGATATAAAATTAGTATCACAACTCGAAATAAGGAAGCTCTTTTTCCTCATACATTCACAAAGTCTAAGATAATGAAAATGAAATTTCAAAAAATCTTAATAAAATACAACCCATAGCATGTTAGATACATCATTTTGCTACATCCAGTTCCTTTAAACAAGATCTATTATAATAAAATGAAAATTCGCATCAATCACCTGATAGAGTAATTCCAAATTTAACCAAACAGGGCTAATGGGTGAGAATTGAATTGAAAACACCTTGACAAAGAAAGCAATTTCTTTTCTTCGCACTCTTCTAAAGCTGTGGGTGATCATGGTAATCGAACCATCAACAGTGAGGGGCCATCTGTCCCAGAGGCTCTTTATGAGAGTTTTTGAAAAAAATCAACAACAACAACAAAGAAAAGAAATGCTTGAACCCCAGATGTTCAATCTTGATTAATCTATGACAAAGAACTTACAACTGAGAATCAATGTTTTGACGTTTTTCAGATATCAATCAGTAAAAGCTAATATACACACACAGAAGTTTTTGTTAGAACAAAGAAGAAAGAAGTTGGTAAGGGTCTGTGGAAAGATGATTTGTCTGACAAAGCCTGATAGATCTTTTAATCAGCTGATAGGATCACTGCATTCTAATAAAATAGCTTTTAACAGTATTCACTTAGAGAAGAAAGAAGGCAAAAGGCCTTGATTTAAGTTAGCCTGAAAGAGTTGGCTCTTATAATTCTTTTTACAGTATATAAATACATAGACATACTTTTATTAACAGTATTCAATAGATTTAACTCTGAGCTAAAATATTTTCAAGAGCCATAGACTTCATGTGAAACTTCATAAACGTAAAACGGGATCTCTCATAAAGTGGCTTCATTTTATTTGTAACAATTTAACTGATTTTTTCATACTAAAAACAATTGTGAGTAGAAGTTCAGACTGTGTCAAAGTTTTTCTTGCTTGATATGTAGAAAGTTTAAAGTACAGAAGAATTCTGTAAATCTGAGTAAACTAAAATTTATAAATAAAATGAACATAAAGTAAATTAATAAAAATATGTGTAAGTTATATTAAGGTTACTAAAAAATACTTAAAATCGATTTTTAAATTAAAATAAAACTACAAAATATTTAAAAATCAATTAAAATTCAAAACATGTATCATGCTTTTCGAAACTCTTTAGTTATAATATAACTAAATATAAAATAAACTAAGACTCAAATAGATAAATTCACTAAGAAACTTCCTTGGAATACAATAATTCTGTATCTTATTGACCTATGTATCTAAAAGTCTAGAATGAAACCTTTGATCCAAAAGAGCTGCTAATTTGGGCATACAACAGAGACAAGAGCAAATGCCATCTGAAAGAAGAAACACAAAATTCAGATTTTGCCAAAAACAGATTTGCTATTCAATCTTACTATGAAACACCATAGTATCTGTGACCATTACCCATCTCCCTCCACCACAAGTATTATATTTATTCTGCTTTCCTCCCACCTCAAAGGGAGGAAGGATACTTAAGATGCTTAAAAATAATAATAATTAATTCAAAACATGGGCAATGAGAGGCTAAAGCAAACTAGAACTTTAAGTAATATTCAGGGCTGAATGAATGAAATGGCAGATCTTAAACAACTGAACAGAGAAGTAGTGGACTGAATCAGACACAAAACATGAAACAGAACAACATAAAGAAAAACTAATCAAAAAATGAAACAAGAAATATAATGAAGGGCTAAAAAATAGATAACAGAATAGTAAAATATATTTATAGCTCTAAAAGATAACTCTAAAAAAACAGATGCATGTATAGTAAGGAGAGGAGAGAATAAAATCAAAGGAAATGAAGACTGCTTCTTTTTCAAACTTGTGAAACATTAAATCTGCAGGTTCAGAAATTACAACAATCCCAAAGTCTCAAAACACAATAGTGTAAGAGTGTCTGAATGCATCCTAAAGAAAAAAAAATGATAACAAGAAAAATACACAAATTTATTGACAGCAGACTTCCCAACAGCAATAATGGAAGTGGGAGGATTGTGGAATAATAAATGTAAAACAATTAAGAAAATATGTTTACCATTCAAAAACTGTGTAAACAAAAATATGGCCAAAATAAGAACATTCCCAGACAAACAAAAATGAAAGGTTTACCAATAATGGACCCTTGGACAATATTCCGCCAGCTCTACCTTCAGACCAGAGAAGGCCTCCCTAAGAAACTGTTGAATTTATTTGGACAATAAGATGCTGGACTCAATGCTTGGTATATGATTGCAACGAAAGAATCTAGACTTAATTTAAACTGTAATACTGCAAGTAGGTGGAGGAATCCACCAAGGGAGGAGGGCCCGGGAGGGGATGGGGGAATCCCAGAGCTTATGAATCTGTGTCACATAATGCAATATAATTAATAAAAAATAATAATAATGGACCCTTGCTAAAGGAATATCTAAACTATAACATCAGGAATATCTAAATTACAACATCAGGGAAAAAAGATAATCATCCTGAAAGAAAGTTTAAAACACAACAAATTGCATATTTTAGGAATTCAAATATATATATACACACATCTATATATGTAAATAAATATATACAGTTTGTAATTAATGAAGTCCCAAAAATAAGCTAATTTCCATTAATGTAGAATACATATATCATTATTACCTTATGAAATATCATACAGTTTTCAAAAAGATTACAGTCTTGAAAACATATTTGTTCATCTGAAAATAAATCTCTAAAACACAGCACTAAATGATAAGGGCAAATGCAAAGCAGAAGCTGCCTTACAAGCCATTAAAAGAAAAATGGGACCTTGGGCCTGGGGGTCTAAATTTCCAGCAGCCTCCCGGCTGCTGGTGGGCCTCAGGATGGGGCATCTTGCTCGGAGCCTGACGTGAGCCACCATGTGCACGTAGTGAGCTGTCCCTGGGCCTGCCTACATTCGGGGGCTGCTTCCTTTGGGGTGAGTACACCGAGGGGGGGAAGTTTCTGTGACTGGGTAGGTCCAGGGCCCACCCACCGCCCTCATTGGGCAGTGAATGGGAGTGGGGAGGGGCGTGGCTTAGGGCCTGGGGGTTTAAACTTGGCTGCTGGTGGGCCTCAGGATGGGTGGTCTTGCTCGGATCCCGACTCCAGCCACCATGTGCACGTGGTGAGCAGTCCCTGGGTAGCCAGTGCACCACTTGGCGCCAGGCTCTGCCTGCTGGCCACCTGGCCGGGGAGCTCTGGGGTTTTGGTTCTTTGAATCACTGCTTAGGTAGCTCCAGGTTGAACCCAATGTGCTTCTGGGATCTGAGTCAATCCTAAAGATTCCCAATGACAGTAACTCTTCCTTTGAAGAACTTGTAATCACTGGACAATGCTGAGTGGTGAACACCAGTTCATGCAAAAGCTAAGGGTCGGGGCTTGTCCAGCAGGATATCCTATTACCTGACATGATGATGGATCAAAAGACTGGTCACATTAGGCAGGGCCATAACATTAACTAGCACTCGAGAACCACATCCGGGGGAAGATTCTGTGGGGGATGTGTGGGCCACACCCTGTGGAAATTCTAGCCCCACTGGTTAGCTCAAGAGTTTGGGTGGTGATGGACTAAGAAAGGTGTGACCAAGGAGCCTGCCATCAATAACAGGTAAAGGAACCTGCAACAGTCTGGACTGGTCAAGACAGCAGCACCCGAATGTGCATCCTGAATAGGATGTGGGGTGGGTCGGGCTGCAATATTCACCAGCTCATATATGGCCAAATGGAAGGCCAGACTGCACCAGGCACTGGCCTAAAACCCACTGGCATGTATGAGAACTGGGTTTGGGAGGGGATCAAGTGGAAGAACTTGGGAAACTCCCCTGGTGAGTCATAGCTCCCACTGGTGAACATGTGGTCCAGACCTGGGGGTCGGACAAGCTGGGCAAAGTAGCTCCAACAGTTGGCTAATGTGTAAATTGGTAATGGAACGGGATGTACAGGGCAGGACTGAGCACACCTTTGCCTACAAGTGAAACTAGAAACCAGGATGGAGCACAGGTCATGCCAAGCTGGGCTCTTGCACTTACTGGTCTACGTGAGTCAAGGACGCTAAGCCACAGCCTCTAAGGCAGAGGCCAGGACAAGTGAGGGACTGAGCCAAGCTGAGTCAGAGCAACCAATGGCATGTGCATGATCTGTGGCTGGAAACAGGCCTGGTTGGGGAGCTAAGGGGACATCCTAACTGGGTTGAGGTTCCCACCAAGGGGCGCGTAGGCTAGAATAGAGGCTGCGTTCTTACCAGCAAACAGTTGTACTCTCCCTTGGAACAAGTGTGGACTGGGACAAGATGCACCAGGACAGGCCAGACCACAACACCGTATGGTGTCCTGGAGGATCAGGGTAGAGGTGGGACAGACTAGGCTAGGTCTCAACCCCTACTGAGCCATATATGAGCTATATGTGGGTATGGATGAGACGTGGCTGGGCTGAAACATCCAGTAGCAAGAACCAGAATGGGCTGAAGGCCAGCCAAGAAAAGCTACTGTTCCTGCTAGGACAGGAGGTGAACTGAGTAGGGCTGGCTCATGGACCCACTGGTATGTGCAAAATCTGGCACTGGGAGGGGTTCTGATGGAGGAGCCTGGGCAACTCCTCTGGCAGGACACAGACCCTGCAGGTAAGAGCAAGAAACATGAAAGGAAACAGCCCAGAATAGGCCATGGAAAGTTTCCCACTGGCATACATTTGGCATGAGTCGGGAGCAGACCAGGCTGAATCAGCTCACATCATCCACTGGCAAATCCAAACACCAGAACAGAGTGTGGGTCGAGCCAGGTTTGGTCGCAACAAAAGCAGTACACAACACGGAATGCCAGGGTGAGGTCGCCTGTACTGGATGTGACTGCAACACCCAACCAGCACACGTGAGAACCAGGAAGGGAGGGGACAGAGCCAGCAGGGGAATTAAGGGGGTGGTCCCCTCACTGGACAGCTACTCCCACTGGAGAGCGTGAGCTGGGATGGGGGTAGACCAGACTAAGCAGGGCTACAACACCTGTGCGCCTCATTGGACCAGATCAGGGAAAAGCCAGGCTGGGTTGACTGTTCCTCCTGGTGCAAGCATAAACTAGAGTAGGTGAGGGTTGTTGGGGCTTAGCCACAGCATCAGCTGGCAGAAGCTGGCACTGGGGGATAATTCTGTCAAGTTAAACCACAGAACCACCGGAAGAGTGCATAAACCGGGATTGAGAGAGACCTGCGAGGGAAATAGTGGATTCCCCCCTCTTGGGTTACCACCCCCCACGGGAGGGCACGGAAACTAGGACAGGGGCTGGGGTGGCTAGACAGAGAGGCACTCAACAACATCCGTGAGGGCTGGATAGTTGAGCTGGTTAGATGGAACTAAGCTTTAATACCCATTGACATGTACGAGAGCCAAATGGGATGTGGGACAGACTGGACTGGTCTGCTACACATACTGGCAAACCAGGATAGGGGGTGGGCCTGGTGGGGGTTATTGTGGGTCACTCCGACTAGGCTGCAGCTCCCACTGGTTTATGTGAGGGCCGAGTATGTGCTGGGCCGAACCATGTTGGACTGCAAACACCCATTGGTTCCAGTGGAAGACAGGGATGGAAACAGAACCAGCCCAGCAACTACAACCACCAGCTGATTGGAGCAATGGACTGTGCCAGGCCCTGTGCTTGCTAGTACATGCAAGAATCTAATCTGGGAACACCTCAGACAAAGTTTCTTTGGGGATCCCCCAAACAAGCTTCTGGACTCAGAACCCTAGCCAAGAAAAGACAAAAGAAAGAACAAGTCAATCAACCACTTCAGTTATATGTTGGCAATGAAAATACCGGGCAAATGGAGACGCTATGATAAACTATATCAGTGGATTCTTCAATTACCTCATTGTGTTTTGAGAGGCGAGACTGGCAGCAATTCATAACTGGTGAACTATCAAAACCACTTGAGCAAGTATCTCAGAGCATGCCCCACATCCGGGACTTGGGATGGGTGGGAAACTGGGTGGGGCTTCTCCCTCAATATCCCCATTTACCTCAGATACATGAAGGAAACAATATGGAAATAATAGTCTTACCCACTTCCCTATAACCCTTGAGCCTTTTTACCCAAATTAACTATGTAAAGATTGTCAAAAATATAATAAAAAAAGAGAGAGAAAAAAAAAGAAAAATGGACTGCACTTTAAAAGAACCGAGTCGAGAAATGACAGTCTGAAATACATCATTAGGGTCACCATGGCTTTGTGTTAAGCATAAGCCAAAACACTACAAAAATAGTGAACGAGGTCCATTGTTGTAGTATAGCAGTTAAAGCACAGCCTGCGTTGTCAGCATCTGACATGAATATAACAGTTATATTTCTGGCTGCTCCAATTCCAATCATGTCCCTTGCTGTTCGCCTGGAAAACACAGCACAGGATGGTCTGACAGCTTGGGTTCCTGCTATCCTAGAGGGAATGCTAGAAGAAGCTCCTGACTCTAGCTTTGCCCAGCCCTGGCCACTACGGCCATCCAGGGAGTAAGCCAATGGATGGATGGAGCCTCTTGCTCTCCCCAGCCAAATGACAAGTGAGCCAGTGGATGGAAGGTGCTCTTTCTCTCTGATTTTGAAATACAGTTTTTTAAAAATATATAATAAAGAACCTAGTCAGGCAGTACTTTAACAATCTAGATGAAATTAAAATGAAGTTTCCAGGAAAAACAACTTGAATTTTACATACTGTTAGTATTGGGATTCAAACATTCATGGACAGTCTGTGATAAAAAAGCAAGAAAGGAGACAGAATATATGTATACATGCACACACACTATATTGACAATATACACCACCCTTCCAAGATAGAATTCATCCCAAGGCCATGGAGTCTACAAGAGCCAAAAGGGAACTCCCTTACAAAATTACAATAGACAAACCTGACTTGACCCAGGGATGTTGATGGCAAGTGAGTGCTCTGTGCTTAGGAAAGAGCAGTGTTCAGTAAAACTAAATGACTGGAGCCAGTGTTGTGTGGTACAGCAGGTAGAAACACTGTTTGCCATGCTGCCATGCTGGCATCCCCTTCAGATCTAGCTCCTTTTGGTAGTCTGGGAAGAACAGCGAAGTCTGACCCAGTGCTTCAGTCCCGGCACCCTGTGAGATACGCAGATCGGGCTCCTGGACTTCCTGTAAGCCTGCCTCAGACCTGGCCACAGAGCCCCTTGGGGAGTGCGTCAGAAAATCGAAGATTCTCTCATCCCCTCTCTCTCTCTCTCTCTCTCTTTCTCTCTCTCTCTCTTTCTCTGTGTGTGTGTGTGTGTATGTGTGTGTCTCTAACTTACTCTGTAATCCAGATTTTTAGGTTAAAATATCTTAAGAAAAAAGCTAAAGATCTTTAGCTCTGCAGAACTCCCATAGCAGGGATGATAGAGACAATCTGTTCATCCCCTTTGCAAGAGTGTAATCGACAGTGTAAAGATTCAAGTGACGTTGGAAATGCAGAGCTGTGACTGCCAACATTGTCACAAACGGCAGTCCAGGTGCCAACAGCTGCAGCAGGGACACAGAGCGCACTTCACACAGCAGTGTAAAGGAAGAACACCTGTCATTGTGAGCTTCAGTCCATCTCCTGAGCTTCCTAGGCAGCGCGCTAAAACAGGTCCAAAGATTAGAAACATGGAAATGACTGCACTAGAACATCACAAACAAACATAAGCAATTCCTCAGCATTTACAAGATGCCCTCGCTGGGTCACAGAAATATCAAGAGAATGAATATTTAAATGGGACACAAAACTAAAAGGGTCTCAGGTAAAAGGCTCTCAAGACGGCAACTGAATCTAAATATCAATATGATGTTATCACCTTCAAGTTAAATACATAATAAAGATAAATGTAAGTAATATGTAATATTATATATAAGGCCAATATATGTATGTGCATGTACGTATATACTAATACATATGTATATATGTGTGTATCATTAGTCTATAAGGTCAATATTATGACTGGTACATATAACACTGGTACTGCAACAAGAACTGCTTTCTTGAAAGGAGAGAAAACTGTTCATCTGAACATGCTTCCTAATATTTCTGTGCTAAAGTAATTTTCACCCATTTTACTTAAAGCGCATTATCATCAAATTATTGGTGATTATACACATAAAAAAATTCACTGCATATTTCAAAAAGAAAATAATGAACTGGCTTGTTTCTACTGTTTGTTCTTTTGAGATTTTTTAATATATTTATTTGTAAGGCAGAGAGACCATCCATTGGTTCGTGGCCACAATGGCCAGAGCCACAGCAATCCAGCAGCTACTTCTCAGTCTCCCACAATTTTCCCAGACACAATTTCCCACAATTATCCAGTTCCTACTGGGAGCTGGATAAGCCATTGCACTAGCCCCTGATTCTACTTCTAAGTATACTGTAAGAACAAAACCAGTTTCTTTGTCCCATGAGTCTCCAAGTTAAAGTAACACATACTGCAAACCATAGTTGGGGAGGAATTTCCTCCCCCTGCAGTTCAAACTCCATTATGTTCCACCAAAAGAAGTATCTCCATTTATAGTCTGCACACACAAAGACTGGTCCAAATATCATAATTTCTTTCTCAACTGTTCAAATAAGTGAGCAGACCAAACTTCTTCCCAATGTCCAGTTGAATGACTGATAAGAGAACTGAACTATTTTCTCTGAGAAGTCTGCTGTCCTCAGAAGTAATTTAAAACAAGCTGAAAAACTGATGCTCAAACTGTCTCTCGTCCTTCATCTGTTTTCTCTCTGTAAGTATAGAGGTTGTCAACTCTTTCTACCCAAGAGAAATTCTTTCTAACCAGTGAGAAACATAACTTTTAAAATGTGACCTCTTAAAGATGACCTATGTATTTATATCCTGCCACTTAACATGTGAGACCCAGAAGGAGTCCTAGTTTCTTGACCTCAGCCTGAGTCCCAGCTTTTGTGGCCATTTGGGGAGTGATCAGCAAGTGGAAGATGTCTCTCTCTAGATAACTCTCCCCAACACTTGCTTTACCGAGGCTTCTCCCTCCCTCTCTCTTTCACTGTTTTTTAATTCTGTCACGCAAATAAATAAAAACTCATATATTTATACACACACACACACACACATATATGAATCTCTTCAAGTCTTTAAAAAAAAAATCCTTCAACAACAAAATTCTTGTTGTGGGTAAACCGTCGGCACTCCTGGCATTCCATATGAGCACCCATTTGTGTCCCTGCAGCTGCAGTTCTAATCCAAATCCTCTTTACTATCCTGGGGGAAAAGCAGCATGGGTGCCCAAGTGCTTGGGCTCCCGGCACCCTGGGAGGAGATACGGAAAAATCTCCGGGCTCCTGTTTCCATGCTGGCTCTGCCCCAGCTACTACAACCTCTCTCTCTCCATCTCCATAACTCTTTCAAGTAAAAAAAATCTTCCTTTTAAAAAATCCCCAAGTAAATCTGATATGCAGGGCCCAGCACCTCAGCCTAGCGGCTAAAGTCCTTACCTTGAACGCCCTGGGATCCCATATGGTCACCGGTTCTAATCCCAGCAGCCCTGCTTCCCATCCAGCTCCCTGCTTGTGGCCTGGGAAAGCAGTCGAGGATGGCCCAATGCATTGGGACCTTGCACCCGTGCAGGAGTCCTGGAGGAGGTTCCTGGTTCCTGGCTTCAGATCGGCACAGCACCGGCTATTGTGGTCACTTGGGGAGTGAACCATCAGATGGAAGATCTTCCTCTCTGTCTCTCCTCCTCTCTGTATATCTGACTTTCCAATAAAAACAAATAAATCTTTTAAAAAACCTGATATGCAGCTTGGACTAAAACCCACTGCCCTGATCTTTCTTAAAAAAAAAAAAAAAAAAAAAAAAACCA
Organism: Ochotona princeps; assembly: GCF_030435755.1. Taxonomy (NCBI): domain Eukaryota; kingdom Metazoa; phylum Chordata; class Mammalia; order Lagomorpha; family Ochotonidae; genus Ochotona; species Ochotona princeps. The sequence goes on from NC_080841.1 coordinate 10,189,920, forward strand.
ACTTTTTTTTCTCAAGATTCTTCAAAACTTTCAGTATCTGAACCTAAACTCACAACTTGAGAGTGGTATGTGTGCAGTACCAGCATGTCATTCAAGAAGTTTAGGACTTTGGGATCATTCTGGTTTGGGAGGTTTTAGATTAGTACTTAACTGACAAAGTATACACAAATATCCCAGAATCCGAAAAGCTCTTCTCTGTAACACTTCTAGTCAAAGCTTGACAGAGTGTATGCCAACTGGGAGCCTGTATATAAAATATAAATCCTTACAGCAGAAGTTTATAACCATAGCTAAAGCAAAACTCTACATCTGAAGCCCAATTTTTCCAATGACTATGTACCATTCCCTTACCTCATGCCTAAGTTTGAATTTTATCACATCACTATGCTGAATGAAACTCGGACACCAAAGCAAAAATTCTCCGAATCAGACTTCACCGGCTTTCTTCATGCTCTACACCTGACCAGCGACTAATGACATTAGCTTTTCCTTTGAAACATACCCCAAATCCAGCCATCCACTCTCATTTTCATCTGGCTTATCACATAATGAGTCTTTCTGCCACTCAGCTCCTCTCAACCCAGATTTTTTTATTATGCTTCACTTCATAAGAAACAATAAGTAAATAAAATTAAAAGTAAAAAAAGAAATCATTTCCTCAAACCAAACCCGTACTTTATGCATCAAATATAACACAGATAATTTAGTATAGTAACTCCATTATTCATCTGTTTAAAATATTACCTATTTTTATTTGAAATGCAGAATTACAAAGAAAAGGGAGAGAAGGTCCTCCATCTGCTGGTTCACTCCCCAAATGACCTCAACAGCCATTCAAAGCCAGGAGGCCAGAGCTTCCCCTAGGTATTCCAAGTGTGTGTGGAACCCAAGACTTTGGGCCATCCTCTACATACTTCCCAGAGACTTGGGTGGGAATTAGAGTAGCCAGGACACAAACCAGGACCCGTATAGTATGCCGGCACTTCAGGTGGAGTATTAACATACTACGTCATGGTGCTAGCCTCTATATACCCATATTAAAACCAGTCAGTAGGGAAAACTTTTGTACTTCTTACATGACTCCATCGGACTCATCACGATGTATTACCCACCATACTCCAATGCCAATTTTCTACTGAATCCAGCCATGCCTACTTTCATGTATACTCCCACACGGACCATTTTATTCACACTCCAGGACATGCTGTACTTCTTTCCTAAAATTCTTTGTTCTCTTCTGTCCATTCTTACAAACTCTGTGCATTATTCTGGATCCATGCTGTCAGGCCTTTCCCAGACATGGAAACTACATTTTCCTATTTCCAGGCAATCCATATCATATAAACATGGTGTTTTTTAAAATTTCATCATTGTTACACATTGTTATTTAAATACATACCTGTGTCTCCTCACTTAAATAAAGTTCCTAAAGGCAGAAATCATGTTTTCTAAATGCATATTTTCTTAAAGAAGCCATTTCATTTTTCAATATTGTTTTTCATTCTTTCTGTTCAAAGAATATAATATAGCACATATGAAAGTCTTCACTATACTATAAACTTCAGAGTAGATTTCATGAATTTAAGTTGCTAATTCTAAGTTTCTTAGTTTGAGAAGTATCCAGCCTACTCTAGCATCAATTTAATTTGTGCTGATTTAAATGTCAGAGTGGAACAAAGTGTATATATGGACTTAGAAGAGAATCAAGTAATCTGCCCTTATAAATATGTCCATATATATTTTCCATAAAGATAAGAAGTAAATCAACAGTGTAATGCTTTTAATGAGCTACTAATGAGGCAGGCAATTAATACTAATTATAAAGAACAAAAGGTGATTATATAGAATTTATTCTTGGACATTTGTCATTGATGCTTTTAGTTGGAAACGTGCTGGTTTCAGAACTGATTTATACCTTTTTTTAAAGATTTATTTATTTTATTACAAAGTCAGATATACAGAGAGGAGAGACAGATGGGAAGATCTTCCGTCCGATGATTCACTCCCCAAGTGAGCCGCAACGACCGGTGTGCGCCGATCCAAAGCCCGGAACCAGGAACCTCTTCCAGGTCTCCCATGCGGGTGCAGGGTCCCAATGCATTGGGCCATCCTCGGCTGCTTTCCCAGGCCACAAGCAGGGAGCTGGATGGGAAGTGGAGCTGTCGGGATTTGAACCAGCGCCCATATGGGATCCCAGGGCATTCTAGGCGAGGACGTTAGCTGCTAGGCCACGCTACCGGGCACACCGATTTATACTTTTAAAAATCACTGAAGCCATCTAAAAAATTTTGTCTGGATTACTCAAATGCTGTTTACCATAATAAAAACTAAAACTTAGAATTGAGTATAATTTAAAAATTCCTAAGTATAGATTTCGTTGGTCATCAGGGTGATAACTTCACACCAGGAAGCTTCAAGAAATTCCACCACATACTTGTGAAAAATGGCACTGAAAGGACAGGCATGCTGGTGTAGCAAGTTCATCCTCCGTCCTGCGGTACCAGCATTTGGTATGGCTGCGGATTCATGTCCTGGTTGTTCCCCTTCCTGTTTGGTTCTCTAATGTATGGCATGGGAACGCAGCAGAAAGTGACTCAAGTCCTTGGAACCCTGCACCCATGTGGGACAGCTGGGAGAATTACCTGGCTCCTGGCTTCAGGGCAACCCAGCTCTGGCCATTGTAGCCTTTTGGGGAGTGAACCAGCAGATACAAGGCATTCTCTCTATATCAAATCTGCCTTTTGGGCCCAGCGCAGTGGCCCAGTCACTAAATCCTCCCTTTGCATGCCTGAAATCCAAGATGGGCCCTGGTTTGCTTCTGGGCTGTTCTACTTCCCATCCAACTCCTTGCTTGTGGCCTGGGGAAGCAGTGGAAGACCGCCTAAAGCCTTGGAACCCTGCACCCATGTAGGAGACCCAGAGGGGGCTCTGAGCTCCGGGCTGCTGGCTTCAGATTGGCTCAGCTTCAGCTGCTACAGCCCCTTGGGGAGCAAACCAGTGGACAGAAGTGCTGTCTCTCTGTCTCTCCTCTCTGTAGATCTGTCTTTCCAATAAAAAAATAAATAAATATTTTCTTAAAATCTGCCTTTCAAGTAAAAACAAACTTAATGGAACTAAAAAAGGCTAATAACATTTCAGTTTAATTATCAACACAGCTTTGGTCACACAGAAACTCTGCAGCACTCCAGAACACCCTCCAAGACGCCTAAACTTCGAGAATACAAACCCAGTACACAGGTTTTATGAAACAGTAAAAAAAATGTTTGAACATAACATAAAAGCAAACAAAGGCATTTTGCAAGATTTTCTTTAGAACCTGAAAGTATGGTATATTTATTTATTGTGCAATCATTAATGTCTTTTCATTGGTTAAGTAAGACAAAACAGTGAGATATTAATGTTAAATGCCTTTATATGGTTCAGATAAGCCTCAAGACATAAAGAGAAAGCAGGAAACATACAGTGAGCCTAAAAGAGGAAGCAATGAATGACAATCAGTGACAGACCCCATGCCAGTCATCTCCAGCCTTGTGCAACATGAGCTCTATATTGACAGAAAGTTGCTGAGTTTTCGAGAAAAATAAAATTTTTTATTAAAATTAACAATAGGATTTTTAAATTGGAAAAATAATTGAGTATCTAACTTATATTGTGGAACTCAAAGATAAGGATCACGTGTCTTTGTCCTTTAACCTCTGAATTATATCCTGGAGACTTACATCAGCTGCAGATAACTGCCAGGGTGCCTTGTACCTAGGCCAGGGCACACTTCTGGGAAAAAAGCGAACAACAGCTGGCTAGCATTCTGGGTCTGATTCATGCTAATTCTGTGTTAGCTATATTAGGGTGCAGTATAGTTCCTTGTTATTTGTACCTTTTAAAAGATAGGTGGGAAAGGCAGGGAACACAGGGCCAGGGTATGCCACCACAGCAGAATCCACCAGAACACAAGAGAAGCAGATAAGGGGGCATATTCTGTAAGAGACTTGCGGGCTCACCTCTTTGGGACTGCAGCATCTGTCAGTTTGTGCAAGACCTGGGAGTGGTGATAGGCTGAGCCAGGTGGAACACTAAACTCACCTGACACTTGTGGGAGCCAGGGATGGGTAGAGGCTGGGCTAGGCCAGGCTACAGTAACCACTGACACATGCAAAAGCCAGAACTGAAGGAGAGCACACCAAGCAGGGCCACAGCACCCACTGGCCACATGAGATGCAGGGCAGAGCGTGGGCTCAAGCACCCACTGACACTTGCAAGAATAGGTGTGGGTAGGCCAGGACAGGTCATGGGACCCACCAGTTCTCATGAAAGCCACTTGTGGGAATGGGCCGGGTGGGGTTAGGCTGTAGCATCCACCTGTGAAAACTGGAATAGGTGTGAGCCAGTTGGTCCAGGATGCAGTACTGGTGAGTGCCAGAACCGGGGGCCAAGCATGTCAAGCTAAGTTGCAGCATTCGCTGGCACACAGGAGATTTGGGGTTGGGAATGAGCCTGGTAAGGTAACTTAGGGAACTCCCCTGCTAGGCCACAACTCCTACTGGGTGAGCACAAGAGCTGGGGCTGGGAGCAGGTCAGGCCAGGCTGGGCTACAGTACCTATCTATATTCGTGTAAGACAGATCTGGATGCAGGCCTGGCTGGGCAGGTCCACAGCACACACCGGCACAAGCAAGAGCCAGGGCCGTGTGCGGGACAGGTCAGGTTGGACTGCAATAATCACCAGCTGACATGAGAGCTGAGGCTGGGCAAGGCTGGGCTAGGCTTCTAAATCGATCGGTAAGAGCTGGGATTGGGAGCAAGCCACACTGAGCCAAGCTTTAGCATCTGCTGGCACATGCAAGACTCAGGGCTTGGAGTAGACCTGGTATAGGATCTTTGAGGCATCCCCCACTGGACTGCTGCTTCCCCTGGTAAGAACTGGAACCAGGGAAGGGCTAGTCTGGGTGTGGGCCAAACTGAGCTAGGCTGCCATAGACAGAATGGGTGTGGGCCAGCTGGGCAGGGCCACAGCAGCTACTGGCAAGTGCAGGGACAGGGCATGAGCCATTTCAGGCTGAACCACAGTAACCCCTGGCAGGTACAAGATCTGGCCTGGGAAAGGGCCTGGTAAGGGAACTGTGGGCACGGATCTGCTAGGCTGCATCTCCCACTGGTAAGCATGAGAGCCAGGACTCTGGGTGTGCCAGGCTGGTCAAGCTGGCATCACCTGTCACCAAAAATGTGGGCCACTTTGGGTACAGGGCAGACTGAGCTAAACTGTAACAGCCATGGGTGTGCACAAGAGTCAGAAGCAAAGCAGGATGGGCCAGGTTAGGCCACAGCGGATACAAAACTGGAGCTGGGTAGAGATTCTTGGGGAATACTCCAACTAGGCTGCAGCACCCACTGCTGTACATGAAGACTGGGTCTGTGGTGGCTGGGTGGGCTAGGACGCAGCGCCCATCTGTCCACATGAGAGAGGAGGCACATATCCCTTTCAACTATGTAAACAATATTAAAAATTAAATTTAAAATGAAAAAAGATGAATCATACATTTAGAGCAAAAAATTAGATCTGAAATGTTTTAAACTGTTTTTTTAGACTCAAGATAGTTATCATAATTTAAGTTCCTTTAAATGCTCCACACTCAAAGCAACATATCTCCTAATTTTTCTAATTATAAGGTAAGATTTTAAAATAAAATAAATACAGATGCTATTTATACATCAGTTTACTTCAACTTCTTAGAACCTAATTTTCTAATTTCAAATACTGATTGTTCTATTCATAATTGCCACAATACATAGCATTATAGAAATTCAACATTTTTTAATCTGTCTGAATTTTATGGGCACATTTTCAAAAGAAAATATGGTTTAAAAATAGTTTGTCACTTTCAAAGGCAGCTTACTCAAAGTCACAAATATTGATATTACCAGATGACTATTCCACGATTCAACATAAAAGACATGATATTTCAAGGAATTTGTCCAACAGGACATACTGAGGACAAGTGGATGCTACTTTATCCCAATAATTTCTTAAAAGTGCTCATATCACAATGTGAGAAAAATAATGACAAAACTAGATAGTGAAAGGGATCAAGACAAGTTAGTACAAGAACATAATTATTTCATTTGGAAAAGCAAAAGAATCACACATTTGCAAAAATGATTATTTCTAAGAAATTATAGTTGGAAGATAAGACAAATCTAAAGACTTGGGGTTTTGTTTTTTGTTTTGTTTTGTTTTGCTTTGCTTTGTTTCATTTCGTTTTTGGATATCCAACATAATACCAGCTTATCATCTAAGAGAGTGAATATTTAATTTCCATTTAGGTATTTCCAAAAGAAATACTAAGTGCAACCTGAAGAGTTGAGGGCTTAACAATTGAAATTTAAAACCTGAAGCAATATATGGTTATGCCCTGGGCGGGATTCTTTGGAAATGCATGGCATAGGAATTAACAGGCTGGGTTCTGCAGTAAGACTTTATATGAACATGTCGTACACCGCTGATGAACTCTCAGAAATCATGCTTCACAGTTCATGTTGGTCATCCTACCAAGCTGTAATCTTTCTCAAGTCATTTAACATTCTACAGCTCACTTTTCTTCTCTGTGGTGCTAACAACCATTCTCCCCTTGAGGGATGCTGTTCGGGTGAGTGGGATATCCAGTTATACATTTGTTCGTTCATTCATTCATTCATTGTTGACAGCAGCTCCTAACAAACCAGAGGCTTTGTATCAGTATTAACTCTCCTTAACACCCACTGCTAGTAGGAAAGAGAGGAACATGCTGTGATGGCTACAGATGCAAATATCTAGTCTTGCGAAATGCAGAAACTGCATTAACAAAAATAAAAGGCTATTTCTCTCTCTGCACATAAATCTATTTCTCCTTACCTAAGACCCCCCTCACCACCCCCACCAACTCTGGTCACTTGTTTTATAATTTGCTCCTACTAAATTTCTGTTAAAGAATAATTCCTTCTCTAATTTATTAATTCAGAACTTAGAGCACTCCACCACAGAGTTCATCATCCATCCCTGCCTGTTTTCTGTTTCACTTTCTTTTTCTGTCCTTCAGCTGACTTTGATCACACAGTTTCAAACCTTATCTTGCCTCCAATTTCTGCATCATTACCAGGACAAGCTTTGCTCTTCATCCTTTCATCCTCTCTCTCCCCCTTTTTTCTCATTTTCTTTCAGGGTAAAAATAAACGTGCTTGCCCATATTTTTAATATGGCTATTTTGGGGAATGAATTATATATATATACTATATAAGCACAGCCGAAGAAGAGGCCCAAATATACAAAACCTTAATGACTGTCCCAGCTGGCTCTCTGATGGACTGGGGAAGGCAAACAGGCCGCTGACACAGTGATTAGTAACTAAACCTTCAGCAGTTCTAACTGGACTGTAATTACATTTCCAGCATGTTTAATCCTAACGTAAGATCAAAAAGAAGTCTCCCAGTGTTTTACACTAGGATTGCACCTCGCTCCTACCTGTAGTTACAATGAGCACCTGAAGACCTGAATAAGAACAGGACACCCTCCAAAATATCAAATGAGAAAGTCTTAATACGTACCTGACTGCACTCTATCCTACTTTATTGCTATTAAAATGCATGATTCTATTACATAACATAATTCTGGGGGAAATGAAGCAAATAAATCAACAGGCTTTTTAAAAATCCTCATATGACAAGAAAATAAACACGCAGAACTTGACAGAGTCTGAAATGAAACTTCCTAAGTAAGGAAGAAGGAATTAAAAGAAACGTATTCTATATCCTCCAGATAGACTATGAAAAATTCATGGTAATTAAAGGTGATGACTAATCTAAGTATCCTAAGTTAACCACCACCTAATGTGTGCATGAATCAAAACATCACATGGCACTTCATTAAAAATGTGTACATATCATGTGTCAGTCAACAAATAAAATGTAGAGGTACATACTGGCATAGCGGTGGGCATGTCAGTTCAGACACTGCAATCCATATCGGAATGCGTGGTCACTTTCTGGATTCTGCTTTCAATGCCAATTTCCTACTAATGCACACACTGGGAGGCAGCAGGTGATAGCTTAAATACTGGTGTGCCTGCCACACCAGCAGGAGAACTAGACTGAGCTCCGAGCTCCTGCCTTCGACCTAACCCAGCTGCAGCTCTTGTAGTATTTGAGGAGTGAGCCAGAGAATAGCACCTCTGTGTCTGTTTCAAATAAAATGAAAACCGATCACTTAAGAATGTTTGTAAACAGGTAAAATAGAAATAAAAATATTATACTTTCTTTTGCTGCATTTATAGTGTTCTGCAATACAATCTTCAAAGTACCAAACAGTAAATGGTTAGCCTGGACTCACACATACCTTACTATGAAGGACACAAAGATAAGTTACTCCTCGCTAAGGTATTGAAGGTTTCTCTGCAAAGCCCTCCTAAAACTGTTCTGCGCCTCAACTCTTGACAAATGCCTTGTTAGAGATATAAGCCAGCATGGACTATCCCAAAATCTGCCAAGTTCAGTAAAAATTATGCTTCAACACTACAAACTACTAAATACAAAAATGAAAATAGACACGAGACAGCGGAATAGTACCCTATAGTCATTTTAAGGTGTATAGCAGCCAGTTGTGTATAAACTAAAATTGAAATGTCAATGAAGTAGTCACAGGATGTGGTTAAGAACTTGCATTTTCTAATCATACTGGTCACTCAGTACCATGTCAACTAACTCCATAAGGTTGTAAACCATTGTTGATGTTATGTTGTGGCTTTTAATGGGTCGGGGAGATAGTCTGCCAGCTCTGCCTTCAGACCAGAGATGGTCTCCCCAAGAAACCGTTGAATTTATCTGGACAATAAGATGCTGTACACTATGCAAAGTACATGCTTGCAATGAAAGAATTATGACTGGATTTGAACTGTAATACTGCAACAAGGTGGAGGAATCTACCATGGGGGGAAGGTACAGGGAGGGGTTGGAGGAATCCCAGAACCTATGAAACTGTGTCATAAAATCAAAAGTAATTTAAAAAAAGAATATGAAGTCAAAGAACACATGCAGAAACATATCATATTAGAACTCAAGTATCCATGGCTGAGTCATCTATCCACCTTTTGTAAAACGGCACACATACCTCGATGAACATTTGCACTCTTCTATCTAAACCAACACTTTTGCACCCTTACTGGCTTACTTCATGGTCAGAGGTTAAACTGCTAACCCTTCACCTTCCAGAAAAGTTTTTTTTCTTTCCTCTTTCATAAAAGGTCTTTCATTCACAGTGTGCAGAAGTCGGATTAGCTTCTCTCTCCCAGAACAAAAGCTCTGTCTTTGTCTTCGTTATTTGGGCATGGATCCCCTACATCAGAGGAAGCTGCTCCTACTCAACATGCACAATAATGATATTGTGAGTCTCCCAGAAAGTCTAGACTCTCATCCAAACAGAGAGTCAAAGAGAAAATCCCGTCAAGCACTCAGCTGAAAATTAACTAAGGTGTCCTGTTGAGAACCTGATGAAGATGGTATTTGACCACATGGCAAAACTTTCCATTGTTTAACATGCAGATAAAACTTTTACATCTTGCTCACCAATTCACACAGCAGTCACTAAATGTATTTTACTAACACACAGCCCTTTCTTCTATACACTCTTAAAATAATACACAGGATTTTTTATAGCATTCCAATCTGCATTTGAAAAATCTAACTGAAGGAAACATTTAAAAATTATAGATCATTTATTTTCAGTTTCTAAATTAGATATTTTTTATTAGAAACTTTATCACTAAAAGGACTGATCAAAATACAATGTCAAACAAAACTATCATATCTTCTTACATTCTTTAATAGTTATGTTACACATTTTTTAATGTTGAACCACATGGAAATAATAAATGAAAAACAAAGTATTTGATCAAAACTTAGGAACTAAAGTGAAATAATAAATAACCAAAATATACTTATGAAAAGTATTTGTAAAAAAAAACTGCTAGCCTATAAAATGTTAAACATATTAAATAAATTTAAATGTGGTGATATGATGGTAATAAAAGAATTCCTGAGGGCATATGAAGTTATGGGTGGATACATGAATATTTACAATGGTTGTGGAGAGAACTGCAGCTCTTCAATTACAATTTTATAATTCACATCCATGGCCACAACCGATATTGAAAATTACATTATATACGACTGCAATCACCTTAAAAAAGCTCATTCTGAAATCTAAGAGGGAATGCTTAAAAGTAGGCCTCTTTGTTACTAGCATAGAGAGAAAAATCTTTCCTCTTTCAACATCAATAATTTTAAAAATAAATCACATAGCAATCAGATTAGTTCAAAAGACTGAAATGGACAACATTTAAATATATATACATATATATATGTACAAACAAGGTATACGATATTCAGAATTAAAGAATAAATCACTTGGGGTAAGTCCATAAATAATGTAAATAGAGTTCCCCAAATTTTACAAGAAAATAAACAAAGCCTTTTTTTAAATTTATAATGATGACGATTAGGCTGACCATTTCAAGAGTTCATGGACAACAAACTTAATTAAAAATAAATAAATGTATGCTTAGAAGAAAATATCAAGGCTTATCTGTAGCAGATGTTCTCGGTTAGAGGAGTGTATTAATGTCACATGAAAATCTAAGCCTGGAAGAAAAACTCTGGAAGAAAGTACATTAGCAATGACCAGCAGGAAGTTAAATGTTTTCTCATTAGTTTCCTTACAAAGGACAGAGAGAGAAGAAAAAGAAAACAAAGGTTAAAAAAGAAAACATTTGATAAAAAATGAAATTATGCAAAAAAATTTTTGCTTAAAGCTATGATAGATAAATAATACATAAATTAACAGAATGCTACAAAAGTCAAGACCACATGAGTCTATCATGACCTGTGTTGAACATTTTTTCTCTTCCTGAACTATGCCACAAGTAAAATAATAAAAAATAAATGTAACATAATTTACACCTCAAAGCTGACCTCCGTTCTAACAGCTTTAAAGGAACCCACAGGCCCCAGTCAAAGAAATGCCAAATCTACTCCAGGACGCAAACTGTACCCATCCTTTGCCATGTCCGTGGAGATACACTGGCCTCTGTCACTCACCAAGGAAGGCCAGAGGTGCTGCAGACCAAGCAGAGACCCACACGAGAACTGATCCCACACTGCTCGTTCCCAGCTGCTCACTTTAGGAGTCACTATCTTGAGTGCCTCGGGCAATCTAAATATTAAGCAATAGTATGCCTTCACCCTCGGTGGGCTGCACTGCTGTTAACACCGACTCCCTCTGAAAACAGCTTTCTCTTTTTTGTGACTGTTGAGCACAAACCTGGATGTCTATTTCTTTGTCTATTTCATAAATGAGATTTCTCAATGTGATCTTCCTTCATTATCCATGAGAAATTGATTTCAGGACCCCAATGATACCAAATCTGCAGGGTTTTTAAGTCCCAAATACAAAAAGGGATTCGCATGTAACTTCCACAGCCCTCTTGTATACGGGAAGACATCTCTAGAATACTTATTATACTTCTTATTTACTATGTAAATAGTTGTCATACTCTATCACTTAGGGAATGATGGCAAGGAAAAAAAGGCTGCATACAGCTGATCCGGACACCATTTATTTTTTATTTTATTTTTCAATATAGAGTTCCATAGGCTCAGGAATTTCCCTTTCCACCCTCTCCACTCCCCACTCCCTTCCCCATAACTGTTTCCACCTGCATTCTCACAATAGCTTAGTCCTTCAGCTTCATCATAAGTCCATTCTTCTGCTGTTTATGTGTATCACGACACTGTAGGTACAGAAAATGACAGAAAGTCCAGCATCCTATTCTCAAGATATATTTAACAGTTTCAGTGGAAATCCATCCTTTCTTTGGGAGTAGAGATACATAATTTTTAAACTATTTTTTGGTCTGTGGTTGGTTCAACTTACGAATATCCTTGGATGAAGAGTTGACTGTATTAGCATTTATGGAAAACACCGAAAACCTGTTGCTTCCTCTCATAAAAATCTGGGTAGACTCCTAATTGCATAGATCATGTTTTTAAAAGATAGACACAAAGATCATTTGAGAAGCCTCAAGATTGTAGTTATGTTAAAAAATGATGAGCTGCAAAATGAATACTTGCAAACCAGCCTCAGAAAACAGTCTACCGGGCCCGGCAGCGTGGCCTAGTGGCTAAAGTCCTCGCCTTTAACGCCCCGGGATCCCATGTGGACGCCAGTTCTAATCCCAGCAGCTCCACTTCCCATCCAGCTCCCTGCTTGTGGCCTGGGAAAGCAGTCGAGGACGGCCCAATGCATTGGGACCCTGCACCCGCGTGGGAGACCTGGAAGAGGTTCCTGGTTCTCGGCTTTGGATCGGCGCGCATCGGCCCGTTGCGGCTCACTTGGGGAGTGAATCATTGGACGGAAGATCTTGCTCTCTGTCTCTCCTCCTCTCTGTATATCTGACTTTGTAATAAAAACAAATAAATCTTTAAAAAAAAAAAAGAAGACAGTCTACCATCCTGCCTTGCTTCAGTCACGTGTTCTCTTTCAGTCGACACAGAATGTGTTTTCCAGAAATCCAGCCTTTTGAGAAAGCACAGCAGTGGCTAGCTCTCATGGCAAACTTTCCAATATGATGCTGATTGGATATTACCTGGCGAGCAGTAACACACTCCATTCTCGTTCAGCACAATGTTATTGCCTCTTCACTTCCTGTAACTTATTCTATTTACATGCCCCATCAACTGCTTTTACACTAATTTTTCATGTGTCTGTTTATGAAATTTCTTCTCTCTGTGGCTGATCCACTGTGAATTAGCATGCACGAATAGTGGTAAGATAACAGGATAGAAGCAGTGCCTGATACTAAAATTTGGAAAGGTCACATTGTGTGTACCCCACACAAAGGGATACTCTGGGAGCATAATTCTTTGTGGCCCTTTTAAATAACAGTTCTAATTTTGTTTTTACTACTTGTGCTTAGTATTCTGATTTAAACGTCTATTACGAGGGGGCCTTGCACAGTAGCCTAGTGGCTAAAGTCCTCACCTTGAAAGGGCCAGGATCCCATATGGCGCCGATTTATGTCCTAGCGCCCTGCTTCCCATCCAGCTTCCTGCTTGTGGCCTGGGAAAGCAGACAAGGACGGCCCAAGGCACTGGAACCCTGCACCTGCATGGGAGAACCAGAAGAATCTCCTAGCTCCTGGCTTCGGATTGGCTCAGCTACAGCTGTTGTGGCCACTTGACAAGTGAATCAGTGGACAGAAAATTTTCCTCTGTGTCTCTCCTCCTCTCTGACAATAAAAATAAATAAAATATTTTAAAAATTAAAAAATAAAATAAAGTTGGGCCCGGCGGCGTGGCCTAGCGGCTAAAGTCCTCGCCTTGAACGCCCCGGGATCCCATATGGGCGCTGGTTCTAATCCTGGCAGCTCCACTTCCCATCCAGCTCCCTGCTTGTGGCCTGGGAAAGCAGTCAAGGACGGCCCAATGCATTGGGGCCCTGCACCCAAGTGGGAGACCCGGAAGAGGTTCCTGGTTCCCGGCTTTGGATCGGTGCAGTACCGGCCCGTTGTGGCTCACTTGGGGAGTGAATCATCGGACGGAAGATCTTCTTCTCTGTCTCTCCTCCTCTCTCTGTGTATCTGACTTTGTAATAAAAAAAAAATAAATCTTTAAAAATAAATAAAATAAATAAAGTCTATTAATAGAGCCTCACGCAGCAGCCTAACAGCTAAATCCTCATGTTGAATGCACCAGGATCCCACGTGGGAGCCAGTTTATGTCCCTGCAGCCCCACTTCCCTTCCAGGTCCCTGCTTGTGGCCTGGGAAAGCAGTCGAGGACAGTGCAAAGCCTTAGGACCCTGCATCCATGTGGGAGACCCAGAAGAAGCTCCAGGCTCCTGGCTTCACTTTGGCTCAGCTTCTCTCTATAGATCGGGCTTTCCAATAATAATGAGTAAATCTCATATTTAAAAAGACTAATAATAAAATTACATATCTTAAATAATCACCACTAAACCAATTACTGCTAACAAAAATTGTAACCTAATGCACTATGTCAACATAATGCTATAATTTCCCCAAGGCCAACTTTTTAGATTTATTTTCCATGCAGTTATAGAGACAGAAGATTAAAGAGAGAGAGAGAGAAAGGGAGAGAGCGAGAGCGGTTTTGCATCCACTGTTGACTCCTCACGTGGACACAACAGCCGAGGCTGGGGCAGTCCCAAGGCTGCAGCTCCTTCCAAGTCCCCCATTGCGTAGAGCAGCCCGAGCACTCGGGCCATCTCCTGCTGACTGCGCAGGCCATGAGCAGTGAGCTGGGATGGAAGCACTGCAGCTGGTCCTACAGGAGGCACTCCGACGGAATCCTGGCAGCACAGGCAGTGACTCAGTCCTCGACACTAGGCCCACCTAAAGGCAAGTTCTTGAACTGTGATTTGACTATGAGTAGAAGTAGACACACATGAAAATTGAAATTCTGGCCTTCAGGTAAATTCTCTCCAGGAAATACTGAAAATATGCAAGAAGCACCTTAGATGTGTTTCAGTGGTAAATGAGGTGAGGCAACGAAATCAAGTCTAAAAGTTACCTAAGCCCAGATAAGGGAAAAGCAAAAACATGAGCTAAGTGTGAAGTTCATTCTACAAATCAGAAACTGTTAAATATTAGAATTTTCAGGACCCAATTTAAAATAAACTGCAATTAGCACTGGAGATAGAAAGCCTGCTTGTCATACATGGATGTGCACACCTGAATGGCCAGTCCACACTGTGGTACCGCAGCACCATCAGAGCTGGATCACAAAACCAAGACTGTGTTCACTGCCACTATCACACTTGTTCTGTAACACAAGTGCTAGGAATGATCTTAGAGTCTAACATAATTGAGGAGCAGAACATTCCTACCTGTCAAAATTCTTCCCTAACAGAATCAATATTTTTTTACCTGCTGCTTTGTGGTTAATAGCCTACAAAGCCAAAACCCATTTACCCCTAAGGTATTTTTCCAGCACCATGCTGGTGGGAGATCCAAGCTGGACGAATAAGGAAACGACACGCTTCTTTGACCACACGATGGAGGAGCCATGTTCACAGGGACCAGATGAAGAGTTGTTCTCAGCGGGAAGCCTACAGAATGCATACAGACTCTGTGCAAACCACACAACAGCTCCCGGGTCGTTGTTGGCAACAGAGTCAGCAGCTCAGGGACATCTTAGAGTGAAGGCAGAGGAGTCCACAGGCACCTGCAGGCCGCTGGTGATATGGTTTGAAGGAGAACCTCACCATCCCTACTGACTGAGTCTGGCCTGAAGAACTGGCAGAGTTGGGTGCTCAACCAATCCCATGAAGGAAGAACATACTGCTTCCTTCTGTTCTCTCCGGCTTAGGCACTGATGACAAGTGAGGCTAGGCATCACCTAACACGGTAACAGCAGGCCACTGCGGCACGCACACCACTGGTGGATTTTGTCAGAGGAATGAATTTACAACTGTCAGATAACTTCAGACTTGATTTCACTGCCTCACACCACTTTCCACTGATCAAATCTAAGCCGACCTTGCACTATTTCCAATATTTCCTGGAGAGTTAGCAGGCGATAGGGTTCCCACTTTATTCCATGAGTGGAGGCACATTTCCTACTTCCCTCATCCCACCAAGGGGCCATAGTCAGCCTGCCAAGGCAAAGCACAAACCAACCTCTGTGGGGCTGGAAGCTGGCTCCAGGAGCAAGGTGGCCCTCTCCGTGGACAGTGAGACTCACAGAGCAAAGACTGGATCCTCTATTCGCTGTGACTATGGGAGCCAACTACAGTGACAGCAAGAACTCTGACTGAGTGACAGAGCATAGAATTGCCAGCTCTTCTGGTGATAATTTGGTCTAGCTCTAGATCAGAATTGCCTGAGTGCTGGTGAGGTTTACCGCAGAGCGCTCCACATGCGCACTGAGGAGTGTAGATCCTCCATGCAGCTGGTGTGCCCGAGTGGGCAGGCCATAGAGTGCGCAGGTACCAAGGGTTCACCAAGAACAGGTGATTCACCCCAGCAGAAAGGGGTGGAAGATGAGAGCTTGTTGGACAGCAAGCTGACAAAAGAGATCCATCACACGCAAGCTGGGCATCTCTTTGGAATCTTGAACCACCTTTGAGCTCTGACCAGAGCTCTCTGATCCCATCTAGCACACACCCCTGTGTATCGGCTGAAGAAGCAGGCATTCCGCTCTGCCACAGAGGTATAGCTAAAAGAATAAAGTCCCCAGAGGAAAAACATAAGTGTTTCCTCAGATGCATAAAAACAAACATAGAAACATAAGAAGCACAAAGACAACAATGTATCTCCTCAAAAGGACACAACACTTCAATATTAGAATGTGAAGATAAAGAGACAAATGCAATCCAGAAGACATGATCAGAAAAGATCTTCAAGATGACACTTTATTGTCAAACTTTGCAAAGTAAAACATAAAGATTCTAACATGTGCAAAATAAGACTCCAGAATACCTCCAAAGGATTATCAATTAGATGGACTGTGAATTGTTCCCCAGAAACTCAGAAAGCTACAAGAGAATGAAGAGACAAAGCCCAAGCCCTAAAACAAAAACAAAAACAAAAACAACTGTCAAGGGAGAACACTGCACCCAGTTAATCTCTCATTTATCAGTGAGGGTAAAATAGAGACTCCCAAAACAACAGAAATCAAATGAATTTGTAGCCAGCTAGCAAGTCTTACAAATGATACACAGGGGCTTGGCAGCGTGGCCTAGTGGCTAAGGTCCTTGCCTTGATCCCATATGGCCGCTGGTTCTAATCCCGGCAGCTCCACTTCCTCTCTATCTCTCCTCCTCTCAGTATATCTGACTTTGTAATAAAAATAAAAATGAATCTTTAAAAAAAAAATGATACACAGGATGTGCTACAGAAAGAAAGAAAGGTAATCAATATCACAAAGGAGGCAGAAACCCTCCTAGTAAAAGGATAAAGGAAATCCAGCAAAAAACACAGTAATATTTACAACCCAAAGGCCATTACTGATCAAAATTAACACGGAATTGCAAATGGCCTAAAATTTCCAATTAAAAGATACAGATTGGCTAAAGGGATTAAAAATAATATAGAAAGGGCCCGGCGGCGTGGCCTAGCGGCTAAAGTCCTCGCCTTGAAAGCCCCGGGATCCCATATGGGCGCCGGTTCTAATCCCGGCAGCTCCACTTCCCATCCAGCTCCCTGCTTGTGGCCTGGGGAAGCAGTCGAGGACGGCCCAAGGCTTTGGGACCCTGCACCCACGTGGGAGACCCGGAAGAGGTTCCTGGTCCCAGCATCGGATTGGCGCGTACCGGCCCGTTGCGGCTCACTTGGGGAGTGAATCATCGGATGGAAGATCTTCCTCTCTGTCTCTCCTCCTCTCTGTATATCCGGCTTTCCAATAACAACAAAATCTTTAAAAAAAAATATATATATAGAAATATACCTAACAAAGAAAACACACAGATTAAAAGTGAAAAGATGGTAAACAATATTCCATGCTAATGGAAAGAAAAAATGAGTAAAGGCAGCCATTGCAACATGAGACAAAATAGACTTTAAGAAAAAAACTGTTAAAAATGGATAAAGAAGGACATTATGAAATGATTACAAGATAAATTCAACAAGCAGACGTACTAAAGTCAATGCATATGCACTCAACGATAGGTCACTGGCCCACTGAAAACAAATATTAGGTGTCAGCATTATGGCATAGCAGATCAGCTGCTGGCTTGTAATGCCAGCATCCCACATAGGCACCAGTCTGAATTCTGGCTGCTCCATTTAACTATCTAGTTTCTCTGATCTACTGCCTGAAGCAGAAGTTGTCCCAAATACTTGGACCTATCATGTACATGGGAGATCCAAATGAAGATACTGGTTCCTGGCTTGGCCTGACCCTGGCCATTGTGGCAATTAGTGGAAGAAACAAGTGGGTGGAAGGTATCTTTTTCTCTCTCAATCTCTGCAACACTAACTTTCAAATAAATGAATCTAAAAAAAATACCAAAAAATGTAATGGCCATAAAGGGAAACAAATACTCCAATACAATAATAATGGTAGACTTCAATACCCTGTTTTAATCAATGAACAGATCAACTAGACAACTCACAAAGAAATAACAGAGCTAATTGACACTGTGGTTAAATTGATATAATTAATATACTCGAATAGTTCATCTCACAGGTCCAGAATATACATTCTTTTCATCAGTACACAGAACTTTCTCTAGGATACAACATGTTAGGCTGTAAAACATGTATCAACATGCTGTAGGCTCACCTCTGTGACTGCAACACTTGCCAGTTTGCACAAAGAGGTGATGGCAGTGATGAGCTGAGCCAGACTGGACCACAGAAATTATTTGACACTTGCAGGAGCCAGGGCTGGAAGGAGGCTGGGGGCTGTCCAGGCTGGGCTAGGCTGTCACACCCACTACCACACATAAGTTCTAAGACTGGGTACAGGTCTGGTGGGAAAAATTCGGGCACTCCACTGCTGGGCCGTAATTCCTGCTGGAGAACATGACAGTCAGGGCTGGGAACAGGCGGCCAGGCTGGTCAAGGCAGCAGCATTCACCAACATACACGTGGGCCAGGTTTGTGGTTGGGATGGGCTGAACTAAATATGTGTGAGAAATGGGGATAGGAACCAAATTGACCAGGCAGCTGCATCCACTGTTAAGTGCACTAGCTGATGCAGGTGACAGACCGAACCTGACTCTGCACTGGCTGGTGTTCCCAGTGTGAGGTCACCCCAGGCAAGGTTTCTTCAGTGACTCTCCAACTATATCTCTGGACTCAAACCCCAGAAACAGGGAAAATCACAAGATATGTGGTATGACCTTAGAGTGCATGTATTGAGATTGGGACTCCTCAGTTGCTGATGTCTGTGCACTGGACAACATGCCTAGATGCACACAGGGAACATGAAAGCCAGATTATCTAGGCCAGCAGATGACGTCAAGTGCCTTGTCAGAGGATGGAATGCAGAACAGGTTGGACTACTCTCATGGCCAAGCTTTGCAACATATTCCTGGGGCTGTGGATATACCAAGGTAGACTTGGTCAACCAACCAATTTTGTAAATATTTCTTCAACTCTGGTGTAATGAGGCTGATAACATCTCAACACTATCAAAAACCAATGTAGTAACATCCTTGGAACACTCCTCCACATCGAGGTCTCTAAGGCATCATTTGTCCCACCCACCTTCCTTTATACTTCACACCCTCCACACCCTAATCAGAGACCCCGCATGGGCATGCGTCCCTCTCAACTATGCAAACAATATTTTTAAATTAATTAAAACAAAAAGAAAGCAATATATATGATACATCACATTTAAAAACTCAAGAATAAAAACCATACGACTACCTGAACAGATATGCAGAGAAACCATTTGATAATATATACTTCAACTCACAATTAACAACAACAACAAAAACAACAACAACAAAAAAAACTTAAGCAAACTGGATGTAGAAGGAACAATACGTCAACACAATCAAGGCAATATATGGCAAATCCAAAGCTTGACCAGAATCATATTCAATGGAAGAAACGGAAAGTATTTGCACTAAGTATGGAACCACATAAGGATGTCCACTCTTTAACATTACTTACTATTCAATATATTTCTGAAAGTTTTAGACAATGCAATTAGGCAAGAAAAAGAAATCACAGAGATGCCGATGGGAAAGCAGCAAGTCAAATTATTCTTGTTTACAGGCGAATATTATACAAAGAGGAACCAAAAGACCCCATTAAAGAAATATTAGAATCCATGAGGACTTGACAGCTTTGTAGGATATAAACATCAACACACACACACACACACAAACAGCACTTGTATTCATAAATAAGAACACATTGAGAAAGAATTTATAAAATCAGTCCTGACAAGGGTGCAAGGGAAAAGAAACCCTGAAACACTGCTAGTGAGAATACAAACTAGTACAGCCATTAGGAAGACATTACAGACCATCCCTGCTGGACCACCACTCCCAAAGGACAGGTGAGCTGACACAGGAGCAGACCAGACCTGACAGGGCTACAACACCTGTGGGCCTCGTGTGAGCTAGATTAGGGAAAAGCCAGGCTGGGCTGACTGTTCCTACTGGTGCAGGCAAAAATGAGAGAGGGTGAGGGTTGGTGGCACTGGAACTGGCACTGGGGGCTAATTTTGTCAAGCTGAACTGCAGAACCACCTGCAGAGTGCATGATCTGGGAGTGGGAGTGAGAGTGAGCCCAATAGGCACCTCCCTATTGGGTTACCACTCCCACTGGAGAGCATGAAAACCAGGACTGGGGCAGAGGTGGCTAGACAGAATGGCACCCACTAGCATGTGTGTGGGATGGACAGTAGGGCTGGTTAGGCTGAACTAGGCTTCAGTGCCCAGTGACATGATAAGAGCTAAATGGATGTGGGACAGACTGAACAAGTCTGCTGTACATATGGGCAAGCATGGGAACCAGGGTAGTGGACAGGCCCAGTGGGGAATATTAGAAGTTGCCCCAACGAGGCTGCAGCTTCCACTGATTTGCATGAGGGCTGAGTGTGAAATGGACAGGATCAGGCTGGACTGCAACACCCACTGCTTTGTGTGGAAGACAGGACTGGAAACAGAACTGTCCCAGCAATTGCAATGACCTGCATGTGCATAAGTTGATTGGGGCAACGGACTGTGCCGGACCTTGTACTGGCAAGCACACACAAGAATCGGGTCTGGGATCACCCCAGATTGTTTCTTTGGGGATACCTCCAACTAAACTGCTGATCTCAGCACCCCAACCATGAAGAGACAGCCAGCCAGTGAATTCTGAAGAGATTTCATCGTGCTTGGAATGGCGAGATTGGCAGCAATTCAGAACTGCTGAACTATCAAAACTGCTTGAGCAGGACCCTCGGAGCATGCCTCACATTGGGGACCTGGGATGGGCGGCAGGCTGGGTGGGGCTTCTCCCTTTAACTCTCCCCTCACTCCAGATACAGGAGGAAAAAAAATAATAATATTAATGTGGAAACAATGGTCTTACCTACTTTCTTGTAGGCCTTGACCCTTTGTGCCCTAATCAACTATGTAATGATTATCAAAATAAAAGAATTAAAAACAAAAAGACATTATGGAGTCCTCTCAGAAATTTGAGAATTTATTTGGCCAAGCCACCCCACTGCTGCAAATATATTCAAAGGAAATGAAATCAGCATGTGAAAGAGTTATCTGTACCCCATGTTTATAGCAGCTCAAATCATAATAGCATAGACAAGGAGTCAACGGGGGGGGGGGGGTATGCATGCCTGTGCGTGTTTGTGTGTGTTTGTGTGTCTGGCGTGTGTGTGTGTGTGTGTGTATTTTGTTGCCATTCCAACAGATATCAATGACTAAAGTTACTCTTACACATCTATGGCATTCCCACTTCTCTGCAAAATTTTTTGTACACAAAAATTTCAGTTAGAAAAGAAATGCTAAAGAAAAGTCAAAATGTAACTCCTGATTCCCTCTTGGTCTTTCTTGATGCCACCAAATTTTCAGTGGAGGCCGTCAGATCTGGTGCTAAATACCCTTTTGAAAGTGAAAGTAACCCATCAGCCCAGGATATCTTAACACCTCCACTCTGTTCCTGACCAGACACTTGTGCAATATTATATGGGGGACTGAGCATCACCACCAATCACTTCTTTCTTCCAGACTGCACACATACATCACACAGGAAGAAGGTTTTTCACTTTCACCAACTTCTGCTGAACTGAGCACGCCTTTTTTCACAAACCTAGTGTCATTAATGTGGTAGAAAGACCAAACCAAATGTTATCATATTGTGTCTCACAGTGCAACGTACAAAGCACTTACATACCATTACATATTGATGCTGACAGAAATTATTGAGATACACAGTCCAAAAAAATCATAAATATGAGAATTAAAATTGGCAAAAATGAAAGGCTCTGACCCGAATGGTGAAGCCAGGACATTATTTCAATTCATGGCCCAGGATCTATCCTCAAGTGACATATACTGTCTAATCTAGAAGAATTCAGACCTCAGGTTTATGAGGCAATCAAATAATGGCAATCAAATCATTTACATTTGTTTCCTTGAAACAGATTTACTTATCTACATCAAAGGGTAAATAATAACTTTATTAGAGTTTACTGCTTGTCTAATTTTCTCTTCATTAGGAAAAGAAAAAAAAAGGTGCACAGGGCATGCTGTCAGAGCAAGACACAGCACAGCTTTTCACAATCATCAGTACTGGTTAAATAATTTTTAAGGGGAATAAAACCAAATAAAATAAATTAATGTAAAATATTAAAAAGGCAAAATACATCTGAACATACAATTAAAACTAACGGAACTGAACCATTCCAAAGCAATATAAAAATACCAAATGTCCACTGAAGGAAAGAGAAAACACCAAATACACCAAAAGGTAAAACTGAAACAGGACAAAAATTGCCAATGCCATACTGAAGGCATCTGCGCCACCATACCCTGGGTGGCCTGGGGTGGTACAGACAACCTCGCAGGTCCCCTTCGGCCCAGGCTGCTGGCCACAGAACCCGCAGCAGCCAGCAGGCCCTCGGGTGGAGCAGCATCACTCTTAGCGCAGGTTAGAAATAGCAGCGTGAGAGGAAGACACCTCTCAGGCAGCACCCACAGAAGTGCATTTAGTCAGCTTCTCTTGCTGTCGAGGCAAGGAGACACACCCTTCCTCTACTCTGCTCAAGCCCACTTTTTAAATTAAACTGCAACTCAGAATAAGCCTTGATCACACCTTATAGAAATATATAGTTTCTGTGCTTTCACCAAATTAAATTCAGCCATATTTAAAAGAAAATCAAGTTTAACCATATTTAGAATTATGTTTTAAAGTCAATTTAAGTTATATATGTTTAACCTACCTTTCACATTACATATAATACAAACTATTGTTTTGTAAGAATTAAAATACTGGGGCTGGCACCATGGCAAAGCAAGCTCATCCTCAACCCCTATCCCACATGTGAGCCAGTAGGTATCTCGGCTGCTCTACTTCCTGATCCAGCTCCTTGCATGTGACCTGGAAAAGCAGAGGATGGCCCAGGCCCTTGAACAGCCCAGAAGAGGCTCATGACCTCTGGCTTCAGATTGGTTCAGCTCCAATCATAGCAGCCATTTGGGAGTGAACCAGCAGATGAAAGATCTTTCTCTGTCTCTCCATCCCTATAAATCTGCCTTTTGAATAAAGATATAAATAAATCTTTAAAAAATTAAAATACCCGGAGTTAGCTCAGTGGCATAACAGACTAATCCTCCACCCACTGGCACCAGCATTCCATATGAGCAATGGTTCATGTCCTGGCTGTTCCACTTGCTGATCCAGCTTCCAGGAAAAGCAGCAGAGAATGGCTCAAGTCCTTCAGCACCTGTATCCACATGGCAGACCTGGAACAGGTAAGAACCTCCCAGTTTCAGACCTGCCAACTCTGGGCATTGTAACCATTTGTGGAATGTACCAGCAAATAGAGGATCTCTCTCTCTCTCTCTCTCTCTCTCTCTCTCTCTCTCTCTCTCTTTGGACTTCTGACCGTAAGTCTTTCAAAATGAGAATTAAAATATCCAAAAATATAAACTGTAAAATATTCTAAACATAATGAAACCTTAATCTGTTGATTCAGAATGCAATCAGAAGTGTTCAATAACTGCAAATACATTCCATACATTGAATACTATTTTGAATGTATAAAAATGGGAGAACAATAGCAAGTGATGCAAGATTTAGGGCAGAAACCTGATATTAAAGCCATCTCCTGTCTCCTTTTTAATACGTATCGATTAACAAAAGTCTATATCAGTCCAGACAAGAAGTGAGGGAAAGGAATCAAAAAACATATCGATTTTATAATCTTCCCAGTGCAATAAACTATAAGTAAATGCATTGAATACTGGCTTCATAATGTAATCTGAGCAATTATTTTAACTATAAAGTTCAAATTTAGGAAAATGACATGAGACACAATATATTGTAGATTCAACTATGTCAACAACTAAGCTAAAGCATGACAAATTTTCACAAATCTGAAATTTGCGTCTCACCCAGCATTCTGTTTTATTATTTCCGCCTTTGTGGGTAAACATTTAACATCACTGACACACACTGATACACGGAAGCTAAGATCTTTGTACAGAACAGTTCCAGCTTCCTATTTCTTTTTTCACTTGTCTGAACCTGCGCACGGCAAAGGCAACCAACATCTAATGGCGATGACTTGGGGCTGCCCTTTACCACTGATGATTATCTTGCAGGTACTCGTCACCAAAATCACACCCTTCATGCTACAACCAAGACTCCAACACTTAGAATTGAAGAGTGAAATATTTTTAACACACTGTTTTCTAAAACATCAAGAAACGAGTCTCAGTAAAAGTAAGTAAACAGAAATGCTATTCAAATTTATTAAAAAAAAAAAAAAAAAAAAACAAGTGCTTGGGCCCAGCGCCATGGCCTAGAGGCTAAAGTCCTTGCCTTGAACGTGCCAGAACCCAAATGGGCCCCGGTTCTAATCCCGGCAGCTCCACTTCCCATCCTGGGAAGTGGCCTGGGAAAGCAGTTGAGGACAGCCCAAAGCCCAAAGCCTTAGGACCCTGCACCCGTGTGGGAGACCTGGAGGAGGTTCCAGTATCCTGGCTTCAGATCAGCCGTAGTAGTCACTTGGGGAGTGAATCATGGGATGGAAGATCTTCCTCTCTGTCTCTCCTCCTCCTCTCTGTATATCTGACTTTGCAATAAAAATAAATAAATCTTTTTTTTTTTTTAAATATTCATTTATTCATTAATTACATTGCATTACATGACACAATTTCATAGGTACTGGGATTCCCCCCCTTCACCCCAAACCCTTCCCCCATCATGAATTCCTTCACCTTGATGCATAACCACAGCTCAAGTTCCGTTGAGATTCCCTTATTAAAAGTTTACACCATACAGAGTCCAGCATCCCACTTGTCCAGTTCAAGTTCAACCGCCTCTTAGGGAGGCCCTCTCAGGTTTGTAGGCAGAGCCAGCAGAGCGTCACCTCGATCAATTAGAAGCACCAACATATCATCAGCAACAGTCCAGGTATGATGAGGCTGGTGCAGAGTCCACTGATTGACATAGTCCGTCTTAGGGTTTCCCCTTGTCCAGTTTTCCGCTGCAAGCATAAAGCTGAGGTGGTTGATTCATCTTTTTTTAAAAACATAAGTCCTTTACAAAAAGAAATACCCAAATTTTGGAAGACTTTAGCTTCCAAACAGCATATCCAAATTATGATTTAATCTTTAAAAACAATAAACATTGGGCCTGGTGGCGTGGCCTAGTGGCTAAGGTCCTCGCCTTGAAAGTACCAGGATTCCATATGGTCGCCAGTTCTAATCCCAGCAGCTCCACTTCCTCTCTGTCTCTCCTCCTCTCTGTATATCTGACTTTGTAATAAAAATAAATCTAAAAAAAAATAAATAAATAAAAATAAAAGCATATTTAAAAAAAAACAATAAGCATTTAAACATCTCCTCTGGCGTACTTCCGTGAAAGTTTATGTAAAAGCAGCTATACTAACACTTTCAATACACAGGTTCTGAGAATGCATCATGTTCCAATGTATTAAAAGACATCTGACTTTATTTGTGCTTAATTTCAATGTGATCAACACAAACTCATCACCAAATAATATTACCCAATAAACTATCTCATTTTTACAACTATTCAATAGCCAAGTTTTTTAAAGAACTGCTTATTAAATGAATTAATGATAAATGTTAATATTAAACATACCCTTCTTTCAGTGCATTTCTGCCACCCAAATGAGACAAGATTCTTTTTAAATGACTGGTTTCTGGAGGCATCTACACCTGCCCGAGAGCAGCAGATGCACCAAGTGGCAACCATGCACTCTCCTCCAGATCAGCGTGATAACAGAGAAGGAACCAAAGGAGGAAAAGGCTCTCTATCTGATCTTCACCAGTTCTGACACCTCAGTTACAGTTTGCGGTTTATCAACAGTTCTATTTCAAAAAGAAAATTTAAATAAAGCACATATTGCTTATGAAGATAAAAATCTGCAGTCTTTCAAATGCTTTTACATTAAATTTTTAGAGATTTAAGAAATTTTCAACATCTATAACATGGCACAATCTTTCACTAGTTCCACTTTAAAAAACAGAATATAACAGCAAATGCTCAGCAAACATTTGTATACAAGACACCTGCCCCAGATGTGCAAGAGAGTCAAAGAGGTATTTGTCCACAAAAAGCTAAAATCCAGCAGTCAGCACAATTCAGAACAAGACCTTGTTCAAGATAAAATATAACAACCACGTACAGACACCAACTTGATGACTAGTCAGCAACCTACTATATTTTTACATCTTTCAGTTTTACACTCGGTCTATTTCACCTGTGTAATAATGCTGTTATATCTTTAAGGGAGACATGAATTAAATAGAAATTACAAAGCCCTCACTACCCTCACAATTTCCATTCATTCCTTCAAAAGTCAATTCAGTATCTTTATTAGCTCTTCAACAATTCAATAACTATTTACTGAACATATACTACGGATAAGACGCTTTGGAGTTCAGAATAAACAGAAACCCAACAACCCATTGAAGCAGAAAAAAAACTATGCTTGATATTCTTCATTAAACATAAATATTAAAGCCAAAAGTAATAGATTCTTTACTTTTAATCATTCCCCCAGGATTTAGCACATGAAATAAAACTCCAACTCACTTTAGAAAGTGGCAACCACTGGACACCTACTAACAGCTACCAAAATATTTGCCTCTCCCTCTACCGACTCCCAGGCACCCCAGGAATCTTCCTGCCACCCTCCAAGTCCCACAGGTGTTGTGCAGCGTGCAGCGCCTTCTTCACAGGCTCTGTTTGGAAGGTGCCATCTCACTACAAGCCCGTGCCCCACTGTGAAAACCCCCTGGAGGATGCCGCAAACACAGGTGCTTTCTATCAGTACCCCACCCACCAGAGTGCCCAGGAGAGAGCTCTGAAGCGATGAGAGTGCTGAGCTCTTCCTGGGGCATTTAGTATTTTCTTCTCAAGGCCTTCTGACATCTGTTAAAAACTAATATGAGGGCACTTCCAAAAATACGCGGGGAAATGGAATTAAATGATAACGTGCGTTTCCCATGAACATTCTGAAGATCCCTATCCTATCACAATCACTCTGGTCCAAGCTAGAAATAGGGACTTCCGAGAGCAAGTGTGTTCCAAAACTGCTGAAGATGTCACTAATGTTGAGAAAACACAACTGTTTCAAAAGAAGCAGTTGAGAGCCCAGGACCGAATGTCACACAAATTCAAATTCCAGCCCTGCTTCTTATAGCTGTTAAATCTTTCTGACCCTCATTTCCTTACCTGTTATGAAAAGGACAACAGTGTCTATTAACGAAACAGTAAAAACAATTAGGTTGTGTAGGCTCTCGGCATATTTCTTGATGTAAGCAGCAATAATTTCTAATTAATATCCCTAAAACATCTAACTGGAAGCCTAATCCGAAAAATCAGTTTATAAGTAAGACTCTACAACCATGAAATTACGGTTTTATTTCATTAACTTAAACTAAACAAAGTCTTAATGAAAATCAGTGAATACTGACTAAATGCAATTTCATGATTATTAAGGCTACTAATCACAAATTACAAACCACGTAACAATTTCACACAGGGAAGGATGATAAACCTATCGTGATTTTACAGGTAGATGTACCTCTGATCCTTGGTGTAACACCCTTTGGTTCACCACAAACTTCATCCTTTTATAACTAGTTGGAGTTTGTAAGTCTTTCTTCAAAATAAGGTGTTCTCTTGAAGGCTGGCTATCAGTTGTTCACACTTCACTGTAAATTACATTAATCAGATAAACACCTTAAGCACCACTCGCCTATTTGAAGCAATCATTTAATGGATGGTAAGAAGAAGGGTAATTTTAAAAGCAGCATGCCTGGAGTGGAGCAGGTGTTGTCTCACAGAGCAGGGACAGCTACACACCTGCAGCCTGAGAGCAGGGGCTCTAGGAATTGTAACAGGCCCCAGGCAAGTTTCCCCTCCCAGAGGTTGTATCAGGTGCTCTTGAAGGAAACCTAGGGTTCTAGTCTGCTCTTCTCCTATGCCACATCCTAAGGTTCAGTACCACAAGCCCTCTATAAAATTCCTCTATAACCCTGGGCCCGGCGGCATGGCCTAGCAGCTTAAGTCCTCGCCTTGAAAGCCCTGGGATCCCATATGGGCGCCGGTTCTAATCCCGGCAGCTCCACTTCCCATCCAGCTCGCTGCTTGAGGCCTGGGAAAGCAGTCGAGGACGGCCCAATGCACTGGGACCCTGCACCCGTGTGGGAGACCCGGAAGAGGTTCCAGGTTCCCAGCTTTGGATCGGCGCGCAATGAAATCTATATTTAGGAATTTTTAAATTATACTCAATTCTAAGTTTTAGTTTTTATTATGGTAAACAGCATTTGAGTAATCCAGACAAAATTTTTTAGATGGCTTCAGTGATTTTTAAAAGTATAAATCGGTGTGCCCGGTGGTAATCAGGGTGATCTTCCTCTCTGTCTCTCCTCCTCTGTGTATATCTGGCTGTAATAAAAATGAATAAATCTTAAAAAAAAAAATTCCTCTATAAATCTACTCCCTACCACCTTCACTAAGGGCCCTCAAAGGCAACTGACCTCTCACAGAAATATAAACCCAGACACACCTCTCTACCGATAAACTGAACTACTACCTGAAATAAATCAGCTTGACTTTAATTTATACAAGCTGTGCCCAAAATAAATATGTCAAATGGGAAACCATTCAAATTAACAATATAAAACACCACAGTATCTCACAGATTTCTCACACGTGTTTTTAACACTTTCTAGCCCAGGCAAAAAAAACATTAAAATCAAACTGCAAAAAACTCCCCTAAGAGGCCAATGCTGTGACACAGCAGATTAAGCCACTACTCGTGATGCCAACATCCACACTGGACATCTTACTCTTGGCGATTCCACTTCGTTTGCAGCTTTTTAATGATGCACCTTGTGAGGAGTGACTCGAACATCACCCCTGAAGACCTCTGGCTATCTGGGACTGGGTACTATTTTAAATATCTGCTTCTCCTGGGTCAGCTTCCTTAATATTTGTGCACCCTTCAGGCTCAAATTTTTTTTAAAGATTTATTTTTATTTTACTACAAAGTCAGATATACAGAGAGGAGGAGGAGAGACAGAAAGCAAGATCTTCCATCCGATGTTTCACTCCCCAAGTGAGCCACAACGGCTGGTGCTGTGCCGCCAATCCGAAGCCAGGAGCCAGGAACCTCTTCCGGGTCTCCCACACGGGTGCAGGGTCCCAAAGCTTTGGGCTTTGGGACGTCCTCGACTGCTTTCCCAGGCCACAACCAGGGAGCTGGATGGGAAGTGGAGCTGCCGGGATTAGAACCGGCGCCCATATGGGATCCCAGGGCGTTCAAGGCGAGGACTTTAGCCACAAAGCCACGCCGCCGGGCCCAGGCTTAAATTTTGTTGTCTGCCAATCCACTGCATATTGTTAAGGGTGAATTACTGTGTCCAACTTGCAAATTGAAGATATGAATTTATGGAAAATGATATTATTTGGCATAAGAAAATGCCTAGGAAGATAGCAGAGAACAGCCCAAGTACTTAGGACCCAGAAACTCCTAGCATCTGCCACCCTGTGTGTGTCTGAGGCAGGGTGAGGGGGAACAGCAATGGTCTTTCAAGTAAAATAAACATTTAAAACAGAAAGTATATCCAGGAGGCAGCCATTAAGCCTAGCAGTTAAGACATTCATGTCCCATACTACAGTGCCTTCATTTGATTTACAATTTTTTTGGCTCAACTAATTGGATTCCTGCTACCCATGTGTGAGACACCAAAATCCAGCTTTGGCCATTGCAATAATCTGGAGAATCAACCAGGACAAGGAAGTACTCTCTTTCTCTTCCTCAAATAAATATACATTATATCGAAAGTTTTAAAAGTTCTAAGAAAAGTTCTGAAGCAACTTGTTGCAGTGTGGCAACACAGCAGTGGGCAACAACAGTCAGAACTGCATTCCACTCTGAAGAGACCTGTGCAGGGCTGCCGCAGGCCTTACCTGTATCAGGGCACATCCCTAACCTGAAAACCAACAGTTTGTCTTACATGTAAGCCAAGCACAGTGGCCTAGCAGCTAAAGTCCTCACCTTTCATGTGCCAGGAACCCATACGGGTGCCGGTTCTAATCCCGGCAGCCCCCATCCAGCTCCCTGCTTGTGGTCTGGGAAAGTAGTAGAGGACAACCCAACGCCATGGGACCCTGCACCCGCGTGGGAAGCCAGGAAGAAGCTCCGGCCTCCTGGCTTTGGATCAGCTCAGTTCCAGCCATTGTGGCCACTGGGGAGTGAGTCAACGGACAGAAGATCTTCCTCTCTGTCTCTCTTCTCTGCATACCTGACTTTCCAAAAAAAAAAATCCTTAAAAAAAATGAAGAACACGTGAACAAACAGAAGAACCTATAAGAAAAGTTTTAAAATCAAACTACTGAAATATAAACTCCACAATATATGAGAATAACAACTAACAAATACTCAACAGTGAAATCTTACTTGCTTTTAACACTTACGGGAATTAATGTGAAGAAATTCCCCTAGTCAAATACAAAATTGCAAATACTGTTTTATTTCAAGAAGACAGTGGGTTTTTGGAAGAATGTAGGAGAAAACAGAGTGGTATTTCTTTTTAAGAGTTATTGATTCATTTGAAAGGTAGAATGACAGAGAGGAAAACAGAGGGAGACTCTGTCTATGCATTGCTTCATTTCCCAATTTCAAAACAACTAGGTCTGAGCCAGGATGAAGCCAGGAACCAAGAACTCCACTGGGATTTCCCACACGAGTGGCACGATCACAAGTTCTTGGGCCAACATCTACCACTTGCCAGGAGCATTAATAAATAGGTGGGTCAGCAACCAGAACTCAAACCAAGGACTGTCACATGGGATGTGGGCATGCCAAGCACATCTTACCCAACTGGGCCACTTCACCCACCACCAGTGTGATATTTCAATATATATATACAATGTTTAATGAGCAGATAAGGATAAAGGGCATACTTTAAGCATTATTTATTTTTGAAATTTTCAAAATCCTCTCAGCTATTTTGAAATACACCTTGAATTGTTGTCACAGAGCTACCCCACTGTGCTACCGTCCTCTGTTCTCGTCCCCTCCCATACCACTACCAAGCACTGGAACCATTACTCCACCTGACTTCTACCACACCAACTTTTTAGTTTCCATATAAAAGTAAGAATATGTGGTTTTAGCCTTTGTGTACCTGATTTATTTCACAAAAAAGTATACATTTCTATTTTCTATATAAAGCAAAAATTGAGTATATCAAAGATACAGTTTCAAAGATTCACGATATGTTTTGCTTTTGGCTAGCAAGCATGAGAGAATAAGCTGTTTTCATTTGCCTTAACAAACTAAGATATAAAGCCAATACGTGTTCAACTAAGATAACTCTAATTTATCTTAGTGTATCTACATTGAAAGGTTCTTCTTTTTTGTTGGTTTTTTTTTTTTTTTTTTTTTTTGAGCTCTTCCAGGGACACAGAACTAAAGCAAAAACAACTAGTGGTAAACGTTTCATTCATAAGTTTTTCCATGTTGGACAACACTAACATCTGAACATTTTACTTTATCTGAATTCATCAGGACCTGAATTTCCAAACACTAGGGTATGGTTGGGTTTAGGTATGTACAGTCAGTGGCAATGAGTTTTAAGATAATCTCTGGAAAAAGAAAAAAAAAAACAAAAAGAAAACCATATACAGCACCTGTCTACAGCTGTGAAGACAAAGGGAGAAAGGAGATCTAGTCACTAGAAACATTGTGGAGACAAGCTGTCCCAAAACTGCCTAGTCCTGGGAAATTCCTATTTTGAAATAAACTACACAAGGATTCAAGAAAAACAATAATAAAGCAAACTTACCATTTAATTTAATTGCAATTTATAATGACCCTCATAATGACACATACTGTACTACTCCCATCCCAGCACCCATTTAAAATCACTTCCTCTAAAACTATCCAAATCATTTGGGCAGAACCCTCAGAATATACACACATTGAGACCTTGGGTTGACAAGAGGTGGCGGTTCCTCATCCCTGGGTACTGGGACGTTTGGAAAGTCACATTTGACTTACCACTTTGTCTCTCCCCTTCCCCCAGAAACAAGAAGAAACAGCAAAATTGGAAACAATGAGTTCATTCAGTTTTCCCTAAACCTCGATCCTTCCCACACTGATCAACAAAGTAATCATTATAAAAATAAAATCAATAATAAAAAAATAACTTCCACAAGCTGCTTGGCTTATTCTAACTCCATTCAATATTCTTTCATTCAATAGCCAGCATTAAGCTTGGTTCAGTTACTTGTATTCATTCTTTAAATATTCATTAAATATGGGCCCGGCGGCGTGGCCTAGCGGCTAAAGTCCTCGCCTTGGAAGCCCCGGGATCCCATATGGGCGCCGGTTCTAATCCCAGCAGCTCCACTTCCCATCCAGCTCCCTGGTTGTGGCCTGGGAAAGCAGTTGAGGATGGCCCAATGCATTGGGACACTGCACCCGCGTGGGAGACCTGGAAGAGGTTCCAGGTTCCCGGCATCGGATCGGCGCGCATCGGCCCGTTGCGGCTCACTTGGGGAGTCAATCATCGGACGGAAGATCTTCCTCTCTGTCTCTCCTCCTCTCTGTATATCTGTCTGTAATAAAATGAATAAATCTTTAAAAAAAAAAAATATTCATTAAATATGTCAGACACCATAATAAGCTTTTTCTTTTTTAATGTATAATCTTTACTATTTTTATTTTTAATTTTTTAAGATTTTTCTATTTTTATTGGAAAGGCATATTTACAGAGAGAAGAGACAGACAGAAAGATCTTCCATCTGCTGGCTCATTCCCCAAGTAGCCGCAATGGCCAGAGCTGAGCCAATCAGAGGCCAGGTCTCCCATATAGGTGCAGGGTTCCAAGGCTTTGGGCCATCCTCAACAGCTTTTGCTTGCCACAAGAACAGAACTGGCTAGAAAGCGGAACATCGGAGACATGAACCGGCATCCATATGGGATTCTGGTACATGCAAGGTGAGCATTTAGCCACTGGACGACCACACCAGGCCCAGGTTTTTTCTTAAGAATACAAGTTAAAGGAATTCAAATGGGAAAGGAGGAAATCAAATGATCTTTGTTTGCAGACGACATGATCCTGTACATAGGAGAACCAGGAGACTCCATAAAGAGACTGCTACAACTAAGACATGATCCTGTACATAGGAGAACCAGGAGACTCCATAAAGAGACTGCTACAACTAAGACATGATCCTGTACATAGGAGAACCAGGAGACTCCATAAAGAGACTGCTACAACTAAGACATGATCCTGTACATAGGAGAACCAGGAGACTCCATAAAGAGACTGCTACAACTAATACGAGAGTTCAGCAAAGTGGCAGGGTATAAGATTAATGAAAAGAAATTAACAGCCATAGTGTATGCAAACAAGCCCAGGGCTGAAGAAGAACTAACCAGCACGGTGCCCTACAGAATAACAGAACAGAAAATGAAATACCTAGGAACAAACCTAATGAAGGATATGGAAGACCTATACAAGGAAAACTACAAAACATTAAAACAAGAAATAGAAAAAGACTTCAAACAATGGAGAAAAATACTTTGTTCCTGGGTGGGCAAAGTAAACATCAAAATGGCCATATCACCAAAAGCAATATATATTCAACACAATTCCAATTAAAATACCAAGAACATACTTCACAGAACTGGAAAAAAATGATGCAAAGGTTCATCTGGAAACACACAAATCCATGAATACCCAGAACTATCCTGAAGAATAAGAACCTAGCAGGAGGGATCACAATCCCACATCTCCAGATATAGTATAGGGCAGTGGTGATCAAAACAGCCTGGTACTGGTACAGAAAGAGGGAGGTAGATCAATGGAGTAAAACAGAAAATCCAGAAGGGAACCCGCACATGCACAACTACCTAATCTTTGACAGGAAAACAGAAAACAATCCAGGAAAAAAGGAAAGTCTCCTCAACAGATGCTGTTGGGACACCTGGATAATAGCATGTGGAAACAAGTAGCAAGACCCACACCTTTCACCATACACAACAACCAAATCTAAATGGATTAAAGATGTAAACCTACACCCAGAGACCATCAAACTTCTGGAAGAAGAAATTGGACATACTCTACAAGATATAGGTGTGGGCAAAAACTTCCTAGAAAAAACACCAAAAGCAAAAGAAGTCAAGACCAAAATAAACAAATGGGACTACAGCAAAGGAAACGATCAACAAAATAAATAAGAACAGAATGGGAAATCTTTGCACACTACACAGAAGACAAAGGGTTAATTTCCAGAACATACAGAGAACTCCAGAACAACAATAACATCAAAACAAACAAACCAGTCAAGAAATGGGCACAGGAAATGGACAGACACTTTACAAAGGAGCAAATTCAACTGACTAACACACACACACACAAATGCTCAAGCTCTCTGGCAATAAGAGAAACTCAACTAAAAACAACACTGAGGTTTCACCTAATGCCCGAAAGAATCACCCATATACAGAAAACTACCAACAACACCTGCTGGCGAGGTTGCGGAGAAAAAGCAACCCTACTCCAATGCTGGCAGGAATGCAGGCTAGTGCAGCCACTGTAGAAGTCAGTATGGAGAACACTTAGGCATTACACAGCAAAGCAACATGCACCCCAATGTTTACTGCAACACAATCAACAATCGCAAGAACATGGAAGCAACCTAAATGCCCACAACAGAGGACTGGATAAAGAAACTGTGGCTCATCTACACTATGGAATACTACTCGGCGATTAAAAGAATGAAATGCATTACTTTGTGGCCAAATGGGCCAAGCTAGAGACCATAATGCTAATGGAATTGAGCCAATCCCAAAAGGTCAGATGTAATATGTTTGCTCTAATATAACATAATATGATGTCAAATCTAGAGATATCATACGTGAATCTTACTCTATGTTAATCAATGTTACTTCATACTTATTTGTACCTAATGTAACAAGAACTTGTGATGTAATTCATTAACTATCCAAAGAGGTAGACTGTTTATAACCACCTGAGATAGTCAGTGTCCACATATAACTGTTATTGGTACTGCACATAAACAACAAAGGCCTAATCTTCACTGTACCTACATTAGGGGCCCAGGATACAAGAACTAACCTACAATGAAAAGTTATTCTCCTAGAAGCATGATGGACTTGAGAAAATTCATGATGGACACGTATTATGAACCTAGAGGGGAGAAGGGAGGGGAGAGGAGGGGGGGGATTTGGGGAGAGAGAGGGGAGAGCCCACCACCAACTAAATTGTATCAAAAAACAATAAAAAAAAAAAAAAGAGGAGAGAACCAATAAAAAAAACTTTGATATCCAGGAAGACCTAATAATTGGGACTCTGGCAAATGTCAAAATTTCTAATCTTTACAATGTTTTTAATAAATCATATGCATACCCTTAAAAAACAAAATGAAAAATAAACAAATAAAAGATTACAAATAAATTGTGTCACATAATACAATGTAATTACTGAAGTTAAATAATAAATAATTAAAAAAAAAGAGTCAACCTGCTTCAGCTAAAAATAAATAAATAAATAAATAAATAAATAAATCGTGATCCATGAAAAGTTTACTTTAAATAGGATATTTATGTGTTTATGG
Source organism: Ochotona princeps (assembly GCF_030435755.1). Taxonomy (NCBI): domain Eukaryota; kingdom Metazoa; phylum Chordata; class Mammalia; order Lagomorpha; family Ochotonidae; genus Ochotona; species Ochotona princeps. Next base: position 10,225,782 of record NC_080841.1, read on the forward strand.
CTATTATGGCCATGTTAGACAAATCTAAAGGAACGGTTATATTGAAATAAGTGAAAAACTGTGTGGATTCTAGTGTACAGTGTCCGTCTAAAGAAAAAGTTATCAAATGCAAGCATAAGCTTAGAAATACCTTTTATGTATAGAGCATGGGGGAAACTAAGAATTCTTTGGCTTGGGTTCTGATTCCAGAAAAGAAAGAAAGGTACTTGAACTGTTAATATGAAGTAGAGATAAGAAAGGGATAATTTGTTACTAGGCTGATTAAAGTGGAAAGTGTGTAGCAAGGAGGGATGTGTCTCTAAAAGAAATTACAGAGAAGAATTAAAAAAGCAAGATTTTCTACTAATAAGTAACACTGTCAGATCAAAGACTCACTGAAATACAGATGTGATTTAAAAAAAAAAAAGGGAGTGAAAGAGAAGATACTTGGTGAGTAAGGGCATATGACCACAAGGGGAAATTCAGTGACATTTTAGGTGGAATTATACTAATTTATTAACCATAGGGAATACACAATGTTTCTGTTTTAGAGATGCATTTGGGCCCGGCGGCGTGGTCTAGCGGATAAAGTCCTCGCCTTGAACGCGCCAGGATCCCATATGGGCGCCAGTTCTAATCCTAGCAGCTCCACTTCCCATCCAGCTCCCTGCTTGAGGCCTGGGAAAGCAGTCGAGGACGGCCCAATGCATTGGGACCCTGCACCCGTGTGGGAGACCTGGAAGAGGTTCCTGGTTCCCGGCTTCGGATCGCCACGCACCGGCCCATTGTGGCTCACTTGGGGAGTGAATCATCGGACAGAAGATCTTCCTCTCTGTCTCTCCTCCTCTCTGTATATCTGACTTTGTAATAAAATAAATAAATCTTTAAAAAAAAAAATAAAGAGATGCATTCCATACTGTTGTACTCTCACATTTCCTACATGACAGAGCAGCTTACACTGAATTTATGTGAGGCTACTGTGTAACAAGAGGCAGCAGAGCAGAAATGAAAATATACATGCTGGAGCCATTGTCTTGGACAGGTGTCTTAATTTCTCTGTGCTTCAAATTCTTAATATGCAACAAGGAGATAAACAGGTCCTACCCCATAAAACTTTTGTGAGGCTTACGTAGTTAATGTCTGAAAAACAATGAAGTGTCTCTGATGTAGTGTTAACACCAGTTGCTGTTGCTGCTTGAGGCAAGTTATCAATGAAAATGAGAAAGCCAGATTTGCAATGCCATAGCCTAAAAGAGAAACCCTTAGAGGAGGTGCCTCCAACCCTTTATTGAAGAGTTACTTATCACTTTGCTGAAGTCCTGAATCATTTGGGGAAAGTGGGGGAAGTATGGTAACAAGTTCTGTTACTGGAACGGAGGGGAGGCCATCACTGAAAACCATACTTCCCTGCTGGCTGAGAAGCAAGACAGACAGAAGAGTGACAACAGCAATTAGCACAAGGTCTTCCAGGAAGAACATGAGGTCTACCTGTTGGCACTTTCCTCTGGACAGCTGGAGAACAGGACACCAGGAGGCTGTGACCCGAGGCTAGCATTGTGGACAGTGGTTTAGTCTCCGCCTGCAACACCAGCATACCATATTCCCACAGTTCGAGTTCAGGCTCATCTGCTTCAATACAGATTCCTGCTAACGACGCCTGTCGAAGCAGTGGGAGATGGTCCAAGTGTTTCGGCCTCTCCTACCCACGTGAGACAATCTATACTCCTGGCTTCAGCCTGACCCAACCACAGCTGCAGCCACTGTGTCTATTTCTGGAGAGATCTCTCAGTCTCTTTCTGTCTCTCCCTCCTTCCCTGCCTCCATCTGTCTTTCAAATAAATAAAATAAATCTTTAAAGCAAGTCTACACCCAATCCATGGAATGCTAGCAGAACCCACTCTACCAACATGATGTCTCCATAAGGAAGCATCACCAACTCTCCCACAGCGATTTTTAAGTCATTAACACCCTCCATAAAAAATAAACCATTATCCAGAGTATTCAAAAATGTGTTGTTTTTAATAAAACATCTATGTAATGTTTTTTAAATAAAACCAAATAGCAATAGTTCAAGGATTATAATCTAAGCAGAACTAGTTTATTTCAACCACTAAGATCATTTTAAACCACTAACTAAAACATAGTAACTTATCTCTGAAGATACTTATGATCCAAGTTATTCAAAATGAATCAAAGAAATTAAAGCTTCCATTTTAAAAAATGTGTGGAGAAATATGCCAAATATCTCAACATAATATTATTAATCTTAGATCAAATGGTCTTCAAAAAATAAACTAATATTCTGAGAAATGTCTGACAATGAGCTTTTCAAATGGTTTCCTAACGTCTACTCTTTGACAACTGGATACTGAATCCATTTGACAGCCTTGTCATACCCCTCTACCTCTGTCCCACCCTACCAATACCGACAAGAGGAATGTGCAGGCCATACCGACAGACTACGGGGATTCAAAGAGAAGCTTTTTATAAGGGAGATTTTATAAGGAAACTTTCTGAATCCAAAAAAAGCAACAAAAAAACAGCGTCTGACACCCTCATGGTTATAAGCAGAACAGCAGAGCTCCAATTTCTCTTGACAGTCATATTATAACCACAAAGGACTCAGCCTCCTATTGACACCATTTCTGTGGGTAGCAGAGCTCAAAGTGCAAAAAGAACCGAGATCTTTGATGACCAACCCCCGGGCTTCCTCTTAGACAAATCAAGTTTCCTTTTGTTTAATTCAATTTTATATTTTACCCCAAAAGCTCCTAATGTACACCTTTTGTTTTCACTCTATCACTACAAAAGAAAATCTTCCATGTTCATTTAAATGTTGGAAAAGCATGTTCTACTTGTAACAAGTGTTTGTATATATCAGTCTTATTAAAAGAGGTTATAAACAGTTAATAGGAATATTCCAAATCCTTCAAATAATTTCTACAAAGATTTCCCCATCATAGTTAGAAATAAAGCAGAGAGTTGTCAAAACATTATAGAAATATTAAACATCCAAAGTGACATAAATTTTTTTACTGCATTCTTAGTGCATTACATTTTATGACACAAAAATCATAATTGGTCATACTCATACTATTTAAATCACAATTGAAGATTTGGGGTCAAGAGCACAGCACAGCAGGCAAAGCTGTCACCTGTCACTAAGATTGCATGTGGATGCCACTAACGGTGTGGGAAAAGCAGCAAAAGATGGTTCTTATATGGGTTAGTTTATTTAACTCTTTTTAAAGCTTTATTTATTTTGGGCCCTGCACGATAGCCTAGTGGCCCTTGCATCTGCCAAGGTGCCATATGGGCACTGGTTTGCATCACGGCTGCTCCACTTTCCATCCAGCACTCTGTTTCTAGACTGGGAAAACAGCAGAGGATGGCCTAAAGGATGGGACCCTGTATCCACGTGAGAGACCTGGAAGAAGCTCCTGGCTTCTGGCTCCTTGCTCCAGATCGGATCAGCTCTGGCCATTGCAGCCACTTGGGGGGTGAACCACCTGATAGAAGATCTTTCTCTCTGTCTCTTACTTTATAGGCTAAATCATTTATTGGAAAAGCAGATATACAGAGAAAAGGAGAGATCTTCCATCTGCTGCTTCACTCCCCAAATGGCCGCAATGGCCAGAAGTGGGCTGATTTGAAGCCAGGAATCAGGAGCTTCTTCCAGCTCTCCCACATGGGTGCCCAGGGACTTGGGATGTCCTCTACTGCCTTCCTAGGCCACAAGAAGGGAGTCAGATGGAAGTAGAGCTGCCAGGATATGAACCAGTGCCTAGATGGGAAGCTGGCACTTGCAAACCGAGTAGGAGGAGCAGATAGAAGATCTCAGTCTCCTTTCTCTGTAACTCTGCTTTTCAAATAAATTAATATTTTACAAAGAGTAAGTCAAACCATAAGTACATTAGAGAACACAGTTAAACCAGAGCTGAAAAGTTATGTTTCCATTTGAGTCCTCCATAACATGTTCACTCTGCAATGGGCATTTGGTGGGACCTGGCAAGAATACAAATGGACAAAATTTTCTCCATGTAAGACAACAAAAGTAAGTTGTTTCATCAGAAGGAGCTCCTTCTTAGGAGTATTTCTCCTTGCCAGGGACAAAAATCACCACAGTTGCAGTTCCACGAGGCCACGAAGCACAGCAGGCGGGGTTGGCAGGGCCAGGATGTGTGACATTCTACCTAAAATTAACCACGCACATTTCACCACAACTGGGCTGGGCTCCTCTATTTCAGAGGTATGCAGCTCCAAATGGTTTAGCAGTATGTAATTGCTGGCTACTTCCTGGAACGCAAAGTCAGCAGACCTTCCACCAAGGCTTTAGGCTGGCCACCTAGTCTTGACAAAACCCCACACTGAATCACCATTACTACCTAGGGTCTAAGTATACTGCAAGGAAAGTCAAGCACATGAAAAGGAAATGAACACGAAGAGATAGTCCTTATTCTTTCCTACTACCCAACCCTCCCCAATCTCTTTCTCTCTCTCTCTCTCTCTCTCTCTCTCACACACACACACACACACAATATGATAAAAGTGGGAAAAGAGGGGACAGCACTGTCCCTCAACAGGCTAATCCTCTACCCTGTGGTGCCACCATCCCATATAGGCACCAATTTGTGTCCCAACTGCTTCACTTCTGGTCCAGCTCTCTGCTTATGGCCTCTCTGCTTATGGAAAGCAGGGCAGAAAAGCCCAACGCCTTTAACCCCTGCCACCTGGGAGACCTGGCAGGGACTCCTAGATTCTCGCTTCAGATCAACTCTGTTCTGTGCATTGTGGTGATTTGGCAAGTAAATCAGGAAATTAAAGATCTTTTTCTCTCTCCTTCTCCTTGTAAATCTGCCTTGTAAATAAAAATAAATCTTTTTAAAAAGATTTTTTTTTAAGATTTTTTTTTAAGTGGGGAAAGGAACAAAAATCATGATACTGAAGTATTCTCATCTTTCCAGGAAACTGTACAGATCTGACAGCTAAAATTTTTCCAAGTAATGTCATTGTTAAAAATGTAACCCTTTGGGCCAGGCGCCTCAGCCTAGCAGCTAAAGTTATTATCTTGCATGCACTAGGATTCCATATGGGTGCCAGTTCTAATCCCAAAGGCCCCACTTTCCTTCCAGCTCCCTGCTTGTGGCCTGGGAAAGCAGTAGATGACAGCCCAAAGCCTTGGGACCCTGCACCTGCCTGGAAGACTCAGAAGATATTCCTGGCTCCTGGCTCCTGGCTGCAGAGCGGCTCAGTTCCAGCCATTGCGGCCACTTGGGGAGTGAAGCAGCAGATGGAAGATCTTTCTTTCTGTCTCTTCTCTGCGTCTTTGACTTTCCAAAAAAATAAATTTAAAATAATATATATAAATAAATATTTTTTTAATTAACCTTCCTCTGAAAGTGCTATGCTACTAAAGTAAATGCAGTTAAGGGGCTCCTTACACTCCAGGCTCTGGGTATATCAGAAGGGTATTGGTGTGACTTTCATTGGTGGTGGAACTGACAATTTTAAGGAGGGGAGGCAGAAGGACAGTAAAGCAAAACTAAGTTTTCAAACACAAATGAAATAAAATGGAAAAACATGCCCTTTTGCCAAAACTAATGAAAAGTTAATTGATGAGCAAAAAACTGGGTTGTGAGATACACAAGCTTACCAAATATATGAAATTCAAGCCACATAGATAACATTCAATGATTTCCACAAACCCTACATCTATTTTACTACTAGCAATCCGAGACACTTGATACAGACTTCACATTTAATACTATCAATTCCTTTGCTCCTATCACATTCCAGCAGCATACAATACCAACACTTGTTTAGCACTCAATCAAGTATTTTAAGAATTAAAAAAAAAAATACATACCTTCAATTTCAGAGGCATGACATTTCACTTTCAATACCAAGTCAAAGGTTCTTTCTGGATTTTCCCTAAAAGGGGGGAAAAAATCGTTGCATTTATCTCCTGTGACAAATAAGCTTACTTATAAGGATTACGTTTTCTTAATTCTAAAAACTATTCTCATTCTTCTTGTCTCAAAATATCCTGTGTACATAAGTCTTACACTGATAGGCAGAAATAACCAGGCAAGAGTTTTCTCAGTTGAGCAACCTAAGACAGCTGGAAACTTGGGAGTTCTGGGACTTGAGGCCCAATGTCCAGTGCTGCCACTGTTTTCTCTCCTGTCAAGTGCCATACCCATTTCACAGATTATAAATCCAAAAAGGCTATGTACAGAACAGACACTTAGCCTAGCAGTTATTCCTGAAGTCTGGATGGGAGTCCTGCTCTATTAGTTCTTTCCCTGGTGACATGCCCCTTGGGAGGCCTCAGGTAATGGCCGTCTGCTCCCATGGGAGACCAGGGCTGGGTTCGGTTCCTGGCTTCCTGTCAGTGTATGGAAAGTGAACCACTGGATGGGAACACTCTCCCCAGCTCTCCACCCCACCCAACTCCCGCCCCACTCCACTTCTCAAATAGAGTTTAAGAATGTATGAGTATGTTACTTTGTAGACTAGGAAGCACTCTATCAGTGCAAAGCACTCTTTTCATCTAACTGAACAACACTGGGAAGTCAGGGTGCCCCCCAGTGTCTTGACTGCCTGCCAGCAGAGCTCAACACAGGCTTTCAGGAGTTGCCACCTGAGCAAAATGCTGACTACCTGGTCCCACCTGCCATGATCAAGGTCACCCAAGACATTTATACTGCTCCTGTGTTTACTGTTCTTAAGAAAGTTTAAAGAAGCAAACTGCTCAAAAGACTCTAAGATACACTCAAAAACAAACAAACAAACAAACAAACAAACAAACAAACAAGGACTTGTCTTACAACTGCTGTGTCTGGGGGAGCTCCAGCACTGACTCCACATTGACATTTCCAGGAGGAAGAGGAAGGTTGCCGGAGCTTCATCCAGACCTTCTCCCACATCTATCCTAGTCATGGATTACATTTCACAAAGTGAACTGAAATCCACTGAGACACTTTCTTTCTCAAAGCACAGCTCTATTTCTGCCCCCTTTCCATGGCAAAGTCTGAAACCACGACGTCCGAAGCGTCAGAGTTCTCAACTCCTGTTCACAGCACCTTCTCGTCGTGGGTCAGTGTCTGTTTTTTTAATATGCACCCCGTTCAAAGAAACCAATACCAACTTTGACACACGGATTTAAGAAAACAGTACAAGGCACGAATCTAAACACAGGATGTGACTGGCCTCCAGGGGTAATTTATAAAGCATTTTTCCTCAACCTTCCTACTATTAACTTGTGTGAATGGGAATAATCTAGATCATCTGACACAATACAGTTGTGTCAAGAAAGTGCACTTTTTTCACTGCATTGCTGTCAACCACTTGAACAAAACAAGCCTGCATTACAGCATTTTTTCGATTTCCCTAATATTTTTCAGAGCCCCCTTTACGATGTCAGAGATAAAATACTGATCCGGTTATACTTGGTGATATTCAACGGGTCTTTCCACGGAAGCCAAATCACACAACATTCATTACAACCAGCGTGGAGAATGGGGTGAAGAGGGGGTAACTTTCAGAGGGAAAAAATAGAAGCCCCCACCCCCTCTTCACCCGTTACCCCTAGATCCTTGTAAACAAAATGGGCCACCGTTATGCAAATCGCTTTCTCCCGACCTCCCGAAGTAAGAGTCGCGATGGGTCCTTTAACCCACAGGTAAACTGGGTCCCATCAGATGGGACTCACTGCATCGCCCCCACAGAGCAGAGCAATTGAATTCTCCAAGAAGAAAGAGCAGAGGGGAACATCCCGCTTAAAACTGAAGACGACGCCTAGGGAAGAAACGGTCAGTCACCCTGACTCCAGCGAGGCGCTCCAGAGAAGGACTCGCTTCGCCACGACCCCCACGGCGCGTCCACACGCAGACACAGACACACAGAAAGAAACACACACAGACACACACACACCCCACCCCGCCGGGAGGACCCCGACCCTGCGGCGGCCGCGGCGGCAGCCGGCCTCCCCCGCCCCGCGCAGGCGGCCGTAGCCCCGGAGCCGCCGGCAGGAGCCGCGCCGACCCACCGGGCCGGGGGCCGCGGGGACGCCCAGGCTTTGCGGCCTAGCGCTGTCCCGGCGGCCGGCAGGGGGCTCGGGCCCGCCCGCCCGCCCGCTCGCCCGCTCGCCCGCCCGCACCGAGCACTCACTTGATCCTGCAGTCCATGGTTACATGTCGCGGTGGGGCCGGTGGCCGCCGCCCAGCGCCGCCCGAGGGTCGCGCCGCCCGCCCGCGCCCAGGAGGCCGCTCACAGCGGCGGCCGCGCCGGGTCCATGTCGTCGGCGCCCCCGGAGCTTCCCCGCCTCCCTGCCCACCCCCGAGCCTCTCTGTGACAGCAGCAGCAGCGGCGTGGCCACCGCCCCCGCCGCCGCCGCCGAAGCCGGGCCTCTCGGTGCCCGCGCCCCGGCCGCCCCGGCCGCTCCTGCACCTTCTGCAAACCAGGAAGTCGCCGGGAGGGGGAAGGGGCGCGCGGGGACGCGCCGGCCGCCTTCACCTGGGCCGCGCGGCCCGCGGGCGGCGGCCTGCCGAGGGGTCGGGGGAGAGGGTCCCGGCACCCCGGGGACCACCCCGGGACGGTGGGGCCGCGCGAGAGCCTGCCTGGAACGCCCACGTGCCGCTCTGCCACGGACTCAGAAACGCCAGGTGCCCGCTGTCCTCAACACCGGACCGAGTCCAGCTGCTTCCTGTCCGGCTCCCAGGCTCCCGGGCCGTCAGAGCTTGGAGTCAGCCCCCCCACCCCCTAAACAACCCACACCCTGAAAAAGTACCTGGACTTGCAGTGCCCCCCATCACGTGCGCAGGGAATTGGGTTCCTTTCAGTCCAGACTGCAAATGCGGAGTTCACGTGGATGCTCCTGGCTCCTGCCTCACTCCAGCTGCAGCCTGGGTTAGCACTGAAATCCAGAGCTGCCCCCTCCTGCTTCAGGAATGTTCAGACATGTGCACCTGCTAAGCAGCCCTGTCAAGTAGCAGAGGAAAGTGCTCCACTTGCCTGCACATATGGGAAACAGACATTGCTGAGGCACGAGCCTGGACTGATTTGCCGAACACAGTCCCACATTGCAGGCCTCAGAGGTCCCTTGGCAACCCAGGGGAGCCAGGAGAAGGCTGGGGCATGAGGGAGGGAGGGGCCAACCCACAGAACACTTGTTAAGCAGGTTATGTTCTGGCTTGAGCACTCCCACCTCCACGTGATAGACACTCGCATCAGCATTTTATAGATGATAAAAGTGAAGCCAGCCTAAGCTGGTGGGTTATGGCGGGTTGGAATTCAGACCAGGTCTATCTGATGCAAACTGTTCACTTCTGCTTTTCACTCCGTCTGCCTGCTCTGGGTCCACTAAGAAGAGATGTTGGAAGGACTGGGAAGAAACAGCACGATGGTCCAGCCCCAGATGCAGAGGACTACTTGGAAGGCCTTTCCTAACGGTGTTTTTCATCCGAATGGAGGTTGCTGTGCTGGCTTGGGCAACACACACACTAAAACAGCCACAGGTGGACGTTGCTTTGGTGATCACCCACTCCAGAAGGTAAGATGATAAATGTTGTAGGTTGTGAGATGTGAAAGACAAGTAGTCTTGGGAAGTTAGAACTTAGAAGCCTGAAGTTAAACTCCAGTCCAGTGATCTTATTGCTAAGGCTGCGTGTTACTGGTCAGCAAAGTTAGACATATTGCATGGAAACGGAACTCTCAGTCGAAAATGAGGGCAGGACATAATTGGGGAACAATAGCAACAAAAGTGTGTTTCAGCATATTTTAGCATAACTTGACTTGGAGTGAGACACTGAACTTCAGTTTCTCAGTTCCCACAACGGGACTTAGTACCTGTCACATGAGCAGGGTGATTGATGTCTAAATTAAAACCTCTTCAACTGTGAGTGGTCTTGTGAGCAATGAGTCGATGGATTTCAGCTTCACAATTAGTCAAAGTGCATCACATAATTTCTTCCCACGTAAAACTTTTCCTACCTAAGAAGCTACCATATTCAAAAGCCTTGAAAACGATTGCAAGCTAAAATCCACTTCTGGGGCCCAGCATCTCAGCCTAGCGGCTAAAGTCCTCGCCTTGAAAGCCCCGGGATCCCATATGGACGCCGGTTCTAATCCCAGCAGATCCACTTCCCATCCAGCTCCCTGTTTGTGGCCTGGGAAAGCAGTAGAGGACGGCCCAATGCATTGGGACCCTGCACCCAAGTGGCAGACCTGGAAGAGGCTCCTGGTTCCCGGCATCGGATCGGCACAGCACCGGCCATTGCAGCCATTTGGGGAGTGAATCATCGGACGGAAGATCTGCCTCTCTGTCTCTCCTCCTCTCTGTATATCTGACTTTGTAATAAAAATAAATAAATATTCAAAAATAAAAAATAAAAAAATAAAATCCACTTCTGCTGCAAGTGCTATGGAATTTCTTAAACTTCCCCTTTCATTAACAACTTGCTCTGCAAAGAAAGGAACCATACCATACCTGCAGTGCCTGCATCAGGAGTTCTTAACTTGCAGTGAGGAAATGATAGAGCAGTGTTCTCTATACGGTGTTGGGATTCTTTAAATGATAGTTACACTCCTCAATAATCACAAAGTCGTTCGTTACTCAATACAAATCCTTCTGAACTACCTGAGAGGCAGACCATAGTGAAGTTGTCCTGGTGTTACTAAGGTACACGTAATGCAGATACAGATGTGCATTGTTAACATAAGTAATTGGCTGAAAACTCCTGCAAAAGAATTTATATGCACTTAACACTGTCATGCTTCATGAAACCAGAGGCCTCACTTTAGTAATATTCATTTTATCTGGAACTTCTGTGACTGATAGAGAAGTGAGAGGTGTACAAAAGACAAACCTTTACAATGGTTTTAGATCTGTTGAAGGGGTTAGATCTGTTCAAGATCATATTTCAGCAATCATATTTCCAAGGTAGCAATTGATAGAAATCTTTTTCGGTATCGCAGTGGTCAAAGAGTATGATCTGAGTTGTTGCCTGCAAGCTCTTCATCTTTTAAAATGTCATGAGACTTACTTTAAATGCTTTACAATAGGTTGACAAGGAATATCCATTCTACAGCTATGGATACACGGGTGACTGGGTTGCCAACAGCCATTAGCTGATTTTGCTGATACTGAACACAATTAACAGAAGAGAGAAGTTAAAATGTCCTAACAGGATGATAAGTTTATCTGTTTAAACTGTATGATAATCTACATACCAAGTTATAATTATTATAGCTACCTGGTAATTGAACCATTTATTATTAATTGTTAGTGTGTTGAGTTTCACTTGCCTTAGATTCTGAACAACTTTTTTTTTTCCTTCTGAATAGCATCTGCTTGGTATCAGTATGTCTCCCTTCACCCCTTCACATTTGAACTTCCATTATATTTCAGAATTTGCCCGGCACAATAGCCTAGTGGCTAAAGTCCTCGCCTTAAATATGTCAGGATCCCATATGGGCACTGGTTCGGATCCCGGCAGCCCTGCTTCCCATCCAGCTTCCTGCTTGTGGCCTGGGAAAGCAGTCGAAGACGGCCCAAAGCCTTGGGACCCTACACCCGCGTGGGAGACCTGGAAGAAGCTCCTGGCTCCTGGCTTTGGATCAACTCAGCTCCAGCCATTGTGGCCACTTGGGAAGTGAACCAGCAGATGAAAGATCTTCCTCTCAATCTCTCCTTCTCTCTATAAATCTGACTTTCCAATAAAAATAAGTAAATATCTAAAAAAAGAATTTAACAAATTGTTATTTGGGTTCTTAATCTAGTGTAATCATCTTTAGCTGTTAGTTCAAGTTCTTAGATCATTTGCTTCCATTATAATTGTTGGTATATTTGAAATCATGTCTACTATGGACTTGCCACTGTGTATCTCTTAGTTTCTTAAAACATGCAATATACACATATTAAATTCTGTTTCTGAATATTCCAATTTTTTTAAAGGTTTATTTATTCTCATTGGAAAAGCAGATTCATAGAAGAGACAGAAAGAGAAAGATCTTCTGTCTGCTGCTTCACTCCCCAATGGGAAAATGGCCAGCCCTGAGCGAATCCAAAGCTAGGAACCAGGAGCCCCCTTGGGGTCTCCCATTTTGGTACAAGTCCCAAGCTTTGGGCAATCCTCCAATGCTTTCCTAGGCCACAAGCAGGGATTTGGATGGGAAATGGAGCAGCTGGGCCATGGAACAGTACCCATATCGAATCCTGGTGCTTTTTGGTAGAAGATTAACCAACTGAGCTATCGCACCAGGCCCTGGAAATTCCAATATTTAAGACATCTGTAAATCTGATTCCACTACTGGATTTTCTTTCTGCCAGCTTTTAGTTGTGATCTCTTGTTTTCTTCTACTTGTGGTATTTCTTTTTATGTTAGCTACTCTTTGGGACTTTGTATGTGGCAATTTAGTGAGGTGTTAAATGAAGATGAGCTCTCCGGGAAGGAAAATGTTTGACTGTTTGGTCAATTCTGCACACTGTCAGTTCAGGATCATTTTATGCTAAAATTTCACCTTCAAAATTTTCTAACCATCCATGTAAGATCCGGCTTACAGCTAATAATCTTCCAGGAACCTCGCCTTCCCCTCACCTCTCCTCCTGCATTGAGGCAACCAGTTTACCCTGGATCCTTTTTGGCAGTCAGCTTTTGACAAGGTACCCTGTTGGATTTCCTTCATGAGAAAGTGTCTTAAACCCCATACTGCCAGGATAATGGGTTCATCCAGCTGAGCAAATACTCTTCAGATGAGTGGTGCATCTGCTGCTATTTTGACTTATCCCTATCTATTCCTGCCATGTATTCTGAACTTAATCATCCATTTTCGGATGCATTTTAAAAAAATTTAAGGGGCTCTGCACAGTGGCCTACCAGCTAAAGTTCTCACCTTGAATGTGCCCAGATCCCATACGGAACTGGTTCTGATCCCGGCAGCCCTGCTTCCCATCCAGCTCCCTGCTTGTGGCCTGGGAAAGCAGTCAAGAATGGCCCAAAGCCTTGGGACCCTGCACTCACATGCGAGACCCAGAAGAAGCTCCTGGCTCCTGGCTTTGGATCAACTTAGCTCTGGCCATTGTGGTCACTTGGGGCAAGAATCATTGGACAGAAAATCTTTCTCTCTGTATACCTGGCTTTCCAATAAAAATAAATAAATCTTTAAAAATAATTTTTTAAGTATTTAATTCTGAACTTTGAATTGGCTGTAATTTTTTTTTAAAGATTTATTCATTTTATTACAGCCATATATACACAGAGGAGGAGAGACAGAGAGGAAGATCTTCCGTCCGATGATTGACTCCCCAAGTGAGCCACAACGGGCCAATGCGCGCTGATCCAAAGCCGGGAACCAGGAACCTCTTCCGGGTCTCCCACGTGGGTGCAGGGTCCCAAAGCCTTGGGCTATCCTCAACTGCTTTCCCAGGCCACAAGCAGGGAGCTGGATGGGAAGTGGAGCTGCCGGGATTAGCCACCAGGCCACGCTGCCGAGCCCGCTGCCGCGATTAGAACTGGCGTCCATATGGGATCCCGGGGCTTTCAAGGCGAGGACTTTAGCTGCTAGGCCAAGCCGCCGGGCCCGAATTGGCTGTAATTTTGACGAGATGACCATGATTGCCAGATTTTGACTATAATACCAGGTAAAATGAACCAAATGGAACTCTATAAATGGTAGTATGCACCTTTCTGCAGCCATACCCAAATAGTCCCTGACATATAGATCCTTATGTGTTAGTCATACAGAGAAATCTAATTTTAGTCCATTACTGAACCAGCTTTCCTCTCTGCCAATGTAACTGTGATAACCACAAATGTAAACCCTAATTCTCTATCTCAGCCACTCATGCACTTCATCCGTGTACACATATGACAGGCAGAGGTAAGGGGTAATTCATACCCAAGAAACACTTTCTTAAGTTCTCAAATGACAATAAAGAAAAAACAGTACTATACTCGTAAATCTGTGTTGTGAAATATGTGAAATTCATTCACTTTATATAAATAACAAAAACAAAAATGCTACTAAGAATGCTTCAAGTTGAGTGCAACTTAACTGGACTCATGTTTGCCCTGTGGACCAAATACTTCACTTAGAAGTGAGCTATGGGGCTGACACTGTAGCATAATAGGCTAAGCCACCACCTGCAATGTTGGCATGCCTTATGGGCACTGGATCAAGTGCCAACTGTTCCACTTACAACCATGTTCCCTGCTATTATACCTGGGAGAGCAGCAGAAGATGGCTCAAGTGCTTGGGCCTCTGCAGCCACTGGGGAGACCCAGATGAACCCCCAGCTATTGCAATTTGGAGAGTAAAACCAGTAGATGGAAGATCTGTGTGTGTTGCGTTTGTGTATTTGTATGTGTGTATCTTATTCTGTCATTCAGCCTTTTAACTAAACAAAGCCTTAAAAAAAAAACAAAAAACACCTAAAACTAGTTTTGAAGTTAAAAAAATTATCTTTAACATATTTTATCAGGACCATCTTTTAATAAAGAGAACATTGTTTCAGGATATTTTTCAATTTATGTTTAGAAGTAATGTCGTGAATATTCTTGAAGATTTTATTTATTATTATTAGAAAGGCAGATCAGATTTACAAAGAGAAGGAGAGACAGAGAGAAAGAGCCTCAGTCCACTGGTTCACTCCCTAGGTGGCCGCAACAACCAGAGCTGAGCTGATCTGGAGCCAGGAGATTCTTCCACGCAGGTGCAGGGTCCCAAGACTTTGAGCCAACCTCTACTGCTTTCCCAGGCCAGAAGCAGTGAGCTGTGAGGGTAGTGCAGCAGCTGGGACACACAGCAACACCCATATGGAATGCTGGCACTTGCAAGATGAATATTGAGCCATTGAGCCATCGTGCCAGGCCTAATATCATGAATCTTATGTTCTCCAACAAGACATATGAAGTATTTTTTTAAATTGAGAGACAGTGTAGAGAAATATTTAGGATGCATTTAGGAAGAGAGAAGTAGTTAAGAAGTATTTCTTTACTCATGTTTTCTTCTCTAAGTTGCTTTCATACCTCATGGCTTTAAAATACTGATTTAAAAACCAACTCCAGTCAGAGAAAGTGGGTGGCTAAGTAAGAAGCTCCAGTAACCACTTCCCCACAGAGACAATGATGTGAATAGCTGTGCACACACCAAGCCACCTTCACAAGAGCTGTGGACACCTGGGGAGTGACAGCAGTTCCTCATCTTGCTGCAACCACGATGACAAGTCATATTGAAGTAAGCAAGGCCACTGCCCCTGCTTCCATACCTGCAAAGCAAATAAAGGCTGGGAAAGGGAACTTAGGACAATGCCTTCCGCCAGGCCCACCGCTCTGAGACATTGTACCTGATAAAGCTCAAAGCCCTCTACCATCTAGCCAGTGTTCGTTCATAGGCTGGACCCTTAGATTTCCCCACACCTACAGTCCAGTGGGTCAGGGTCATCCTGGCCAGTGCCATTTTCTGCCAGCCTTGGGTGGATCTTTGTGGAACCCAGAGATTGTAGGACGCAGCTATGACTAACCTGGGAACAATTTGTGTGACCAAGAGCTATTTTTATCACTTTCTCCAACTTTGCTTTTTAAAATATATATATTTATATTTTATTTGAAAGTCAGAATTTGGGAGAGAAGGAGAGACAGAGAGAAAGAGATATAGAAAGATCTGTCCCCAGATGATTCATTCCCCAAGTGGCGGCAACAGCTGGGGTTGGACCAATCCAAAGCCAGGAGCCCAGAGCCTCTTCCAGGTCTCCCATGTAGGTACAGGGTCACAAAGCTTTGGGCTGTCCCATGCCACAAGCAGAAAAACGGAAGGGAAGTAGAGCAGTCAGGATACATAACTGGTGCCCATAAGGGATTCTGGCACATGCAAGGCAAAGACTTTAGCCACTAGGCTACTGTACCAGGCCCCTTCCTCCAACTCTGAAGAGACAGACATTGATGTGTCTTGGAAGTCTGCTAGACAAGTAAACCCCAATGCTGGGGTTTCTGTTTCTGTTCCCAGGCCAGTGCCTGTAAATGGAGACTCTAAACTTGACCTAGTGTCAGGCAGAGACCTGCATCCTATTGAGACAGACTAGTTTTGATATGTAACACTGGCATGCCAGATGTGTACCCCTAATATTATACCAGCCTGGTGCTGTGAGGCCCACCTAGGACCCACCTGCCTCCTTCACCCCTACTACATCATGGGCAAACAGCAACACATCACAGGACTAACTGGGAGGTCAGTACCAGGCTCATAAACCTCAGTGGTGATCCCTGTTCCCAGACTTGCACCTGGAGACAGGACCTTAACCTACCCAAGTATCCAGAGTTCTATCATACCAGATGAGCAGTCTCACACACCACGCACCAGTGGCTGATAGGCGAAGCATCGGGCAGTGAGCTTACACCAGCCACAGTAAGAACATAGCTACCTCAGCAGTGAGATAAATGGCTTGGAATAGCTAGGGGAGCCAGAATTGAAACCAGGCTACACAAACAATCTTTCAATGCACAGGCAATGTGGTGGACCAGCAAATACCTGGAAATTCCAGCAATCTGTGTGATCTTACCTAGAGAGAAAAATAAGGTGCCACAAACCAACCATCTATGAATTGAAATTCCCCAAAGCCTTAAGATTTTAAAATAACTGCCCTAGAAAAGCAGTGGAATTCAAAAGGACATGGAGAAATAATCCAATATTCTAACAGATTTGTCAGAGAGATAGAAAACTAGACAAAATCAGACAGAAATCCTGCAACTGAAAAATACATCAGGTGGTATTAAAAATGCATTGAGAGGCAGGCATCCCATCGCACAGTAAATCAAACTGAGGGAAGACGCGGAGCGCTAACAGGCTTTGTGACAACACTCATTTGGAGAAGAAAGGATAGGCAACAGCAGCAGTGGAGACAGCTTATGGGACAGCATACAAACAGGAAATAGTCAAGCCGCTGTGATTCAACAGGGACTTGAGTTGTCAGAGGTGTGTCAAACAATCACAGAAAACTTCTCAAGGATTTAAACATCCAGGTAGAGAAAGGCCAAAGGTCACCAGTCTGCCCCAAAACAGCTCTCCGAAGTTAAGGAGAGGATTCTCAAAAACAGAGACTACATGGGGTATATTTTCTGATAGCAATGTAACACAACTATAACAATGTAAGCAAGAACAATGTTATAGACTACTCAAATACATGAAATTAAACAACTTACTCCTGAACAAAAACTGCATCCAGAATAACATCACAGACATGATCTAAAAATTAAGCTTTAGTGTACTTTTTAGTTAAGGAAACAACTGAATATTGAAATACAAAACCTATAGGATACAGCCAAAGTTACACTAAGAAAGAATTTTATAGCAATCAATGCCTGCATGAAAAAAAAAAGAAGAAGAAGAAGAGAGAGAGGGAGAGAGAGAAAATCTCAAACAACTCTTTGATACAATTCAAGGAACTAGACAAACAAGACCAAACCAATTCCAAAATTCAGAAAAGAAAAGAATAAATGGCATGCAGACAAAAACACAACAAAATTTAATGACAAAGAGCTTGTTCCTTGAAAAAATAAATGAAATTGTTAAACCCTTAGCAAGACAAACCAGAAAGAGAGAAGTTTCAAATAGAATTACAGATAACAATGGATCCCTTACCAATGATGCTACAGAAATACAAAGGCTTGTCAGAGATTACTATGAACAACAAATTCAATCAACTAAAAGAATTTTTTCAGTTCTTGGACACATACCATACTCAGATTGAAACAGGAGGAAACAGATTGCCCAACAGACCAATAATGAGCAGTGAAATTGGATCAATAATAGTAATAATAAAAATTTTCTATCAAGGAAAAGCCCAGGACCAGATGACTTCACTACCAAATCCCATCAAATATTCAAAGAATTAATACCAGTCATTTTTTAATTAATCCAAAAATAAAAGAGGTGAGAATTTTTCTAATTTTTTCTATGAAGCCAGCATTATCCTGATACCAAAACCAGACAAGAACATAACAAATAGGGGCCCCAGAGGCTCAGGCATAGTGGCTAAATCCTCACCCTGTATGCATCAGGATCCCACATGGGTGCCAGTTCGTATCCTGGCTGCTCTATGTCACAACCATATGCTTGTGGTTTGGAAAAGCAACAAAGGATGGCACAGTGCATCCACATGGGAGACTTGGAAGGAATCCCTGGCTCCTGGGTTTAGATCAGCTCAGCTCTAGCTATTGCAACCACTTTGGGAATGAACCAGTGGAAGGAAGATCTTCCTCTCTGTCTCTTCTTCTCTATGTATATCTGCCTTTCCAATAAAAATAAATATATCTTAAAAAAATGAAAGGAAACAAAAGGAAAACTATAGGCCAATATTGTTAATGAGCATAGATGCAAGAATCCTCAACAAAATGCAACAAATTGAATCTGATGGTACATTGAACAGATCATTCTCTGTCATCAAGTGGAATTGATCCCAGGGATGCATGGGTGATTCAACATATGCAAATCAAAAAGTGTGATATAACACAGAGACAGAATGTAGGACAAGAATCAAGTGATTATCTCAGTAGATACAGAAAAGACATTTGATAAAATTCAACTTATCTTTGTGATAAAACTCTGATCAAGTTAAGTATAGAAGGAACTTGCCTCAACACAATAAAGACCATATATAACAAGCCAATCTTTAGCACAGTATTGAATTGGGAAAAGCTGAGTGTTTTGCCTATTAGGTCTGGCACAAGACAAGGATGTCCACTCTCACCATTCTGATTCAGAATTATATACTGGAAGTGTCAGGTAGTGCAGTCAGGCAAGAGAAAAGAAGAAAGGGAGAAGTCAAAATGTCACTATTTATAGATGACACAATCTTATAGAGTCCCAGAGACTCTACCAAAAATTCTTACAAGTGATAACCAAACTCAGCATAGTTACAAGATACAAAAGTCAGTATATGGGCTCGGCAGCGTGGCCTGGTGGCTAAGGTCCTCGCCTTGATCCCATATGGCCGCTGGTTCTAATCCCGGCAGCTCCACTTCCTCTCTATCTCTCCTCCTCTCAGTATATCTGACTTTGTAATAAAAATAAAATAAATCTTTAAAAAAAAAGTCAATATACAAAAAACAGGCACCATGGTTATACAGCAGTAGTGAATCACTGGAAAATCCATCAAGAAAGAAATGAAATTTCTAGTAGCTGAAAAAGAAATAATTTAGGGCCCGGCACAATAGCCTAGTGGTTAAAGTCCTCGCCTTGCACGCACCAGGATCCCATATGGGCACTGGTTCTAATCCCGGCAGCCCCGCTTCCCATCCAGCTCCCTGCTTGTGGCCTGGGAAAGCAGTTGAGGATGACCCAAAGCCTTGGGACCCTGCACCCGTGTGGGAGACCTGGAAGAGCTCCTGGCTTCTGGCTTCAGATTGGCTCAGCTCCAGCCATCGTGCTCACTTGGATAGTGAACCATTGGACGGAAAATCTTCCTCTCTGTCTCTCCTTCTCTCTTTATATCTGCCTTTCCAATATAAATAAATAAATCTTTAAAAAAATAATTTACTTAGGAATAAATTTAACCAAAAAAAAAGTGAAAAATTGGGGCTGGAGTGGTGGCTCAACAGGCTAATCATCTAACTGCAAGAGCCAGAATCCCATATGAGTGCAGATTCTAATCTCAGCTGCTCGTCTTCCAATCCAGCCACCTGCTTATGGTCTGGAAAGCAACAGATGGTGGCTCAAGTTCTTGGAACCCTGCACGCACACGGAGGACCTGGAAGACGCTTCTGGCTTCAGATTGGCTCAGCTCTGACTATTGCAGCCATTTGGGTAGTGAACCAACAGCTGGAAGATCTTTCTCTCTTTGTCTCTCCTTCTCTCTGTAAATCTGCCTTTCCAATAAAACTGAAACGTTTAATGAAAGAAATCAAAGATGACACAAAGAAATGGAAAAGCATCTTTTCATGGAGTAGAAGAATCAGTTTTGTTGAAATGTGCATACTATCCAAACAATCAATGCAATTCCCATCAAAATCCTAAAAGCATCTTTCAAAAAACTAGGAAAAAATTTAATTTGAATGGTGACATGTAAGAATCCAAATGCCCAAATTGACCTTGAGCAAACAGAGCGAAGCAGCAAGAATGAACTATCTCACTTTATATCACAAAGTTGGAGTCTATTCTGTAGTGCTAAGCACCACTCCGCTGGTGGTGCTTGTTCACATCCCAACTGCTCCACTTCTGATCCGACGCCCTGCTAATGCCCTGAAACAAAGGAATGGCCCCAATTCCTTGGGACTCTGAACCCTCATGGGAGACCTGGAAGGAGCTGCTGGCCCCTGGGCTCAGATCAACCCAGCTCCAGGCCATTGCAGCTATCTGGGGAGTAAACTAGCAGATGGAAGTTTATTGTCTCTGTCTCTCTCTCTGTAACTCTTCAAATAAAAATAAATACTTTATACATATATATGTAAGACACAGTTACAGTAATAAAACATCATGATATTGGCAAAAAATAAAAGAGATCCATAGAACAATGGAACATACTAGACCCTAAAAGTAAACCCACACACCTATAGCCAACTGAACTTTGACAGACATCTAAGAACATGCATTGGAAAAAGAGTAGTCTTACTAAACGGTGCTGGGGAAATTGGATATACACATGCGAAGCAATGGAACCAGATTCCTCTCACCATACACAAAAAGAAGTCCAAAATGAATTAAAGACCTATGACTATTAGAAGGAAAACACTTCAGGACTTTGGAATGGGCAGGAATTTCTGGATATAACTGAAAGCACAAGAATTAAAAGTAAAAATGGGCAAATGGAACTTCATCAAACTCAAGAGCCTTTACACAGCAAATAAAGGATAAATGAAGAGACAACCTACGGAATTGGAGAACAATTTGCAAGCTATACATTTGGCAGAGTTACTATTCAAAAAAAGTTGAATAACTCAAATAATTCAGTAGCAGAAAATCAGACAATTTTATGGTAAAATGGGCGGTACATCTAAACAGACATTTCTCAAAGACATACAAGTGGCCATCAGGCTAACTGCAGAAACATTCAGTATCACTGATCATCATGGAAATGCAAAAAAAACAAAAACACAAAAACAAAAATCATCTGACTCTAGTATATTTGGTTATCAAATAGACAAAAATCACAAGTGTTGGAGAGGATGTTGTGAGACCCTGAGCACTGGTAAGATGAAGGTTTCTCCAAAAATTAGAAGTAGAGCTATCTTTGTTCCTATAAAACATTCTCCTGTTCACTGCAGCACTACTCACAATACGCAATAGGCGGGAACAATGTTGGTGTGTATCAGCTGCTGAACTAAGAAACAAAATGTGGTACAAGTACACAAGGGAATACTACTCGTCCACCTTGACTTTTTCGCTAACACGGATTGAAGTGGAGGTCAGTATGCTAAGTGAAATAACCCAAGCACAGAAAGACACCTATCATCTAAACTCACTCAAATGTAGAGGGGGAAAAAAAACCCAGATGATCCCATAGAATATGAAATTATAAATGTGTTTACCAGAGGCTTCGGAGGGAGGAATCAAGGAAGGGATTGAGAAAGGTTGATGAGTGGACACTGGTAACAGCTAGGTAAAAGTCCAGGTGTTGTATTCAACAGTAGAATGAAAATAATGTTCAGTTATGTTTCTCAAAAAAATAAAAACACCACACTGGATAGTAATTCTGAACTTACCATTATAAAGCAATGTTAAATGCTTGAGAAGGTATATATATTTTCCTTGATTGGACATTATACAATGTATAAAAAAATGAAACAGCATGTAGAGCCCCATAAACAAGTATAATTTTAAAATCTGTGAAGTTTTTTAGAGGAAAAAAATTTATTGACAAGATAAAGTCAACTGCAGTAAAAATGTCATCTTTCAATTTGCAAGAGAAAGACAAGGGGGAAGATTTAGACAAATTCTGAAGTCTTTATTATCACATCTGAACATATCCAAAGAACGACAAAAGTCAAGTGGTAAACTGTGATAATAATCTTGCTGTTAAACTTTTAATGGAGAAGATAATAAGATTCTCAGAAACACAGCAAAAGATATTTTCCTTTTCCCTTTTTCAGATGACTTGCCCGAAGTTGTGGAATGAATTCTCTTACCTCTGACCAGTTTCTGTTACTTCCTCCTTATTGTTGTTCCTCAATCTGCCAGACATTGGGATACCTCAAAGAGTCCTTGGAGTTAAGAACAAATAATGCTTAAGGAGAGTGTCACCCACAGACAGTAATCTTTCTCAGTTTCTCTTCCGATATTTTTAAGGGATCTTACTTAGGTTACTAGCAACAGCACAGTGTTAGTGTAACCCTGTGGCTCAGCCTGGGAAAGAATGTCCTAACTCCACCCACCAGCTGTTTCACATAAATAAAAACATCTTTACTGGTTGGTGGCCCTGCTCACACCCATTGAATACTCTCAGGAGAATGAGTAAGCATATCCGGTGAGCAATATCATTAAAATTTACCAGAAGGAAGCACAAAAGAGCACCATAGGTGATGCTAATCATACAACAAAATCAGCAAGCTCTGCAAACAACTCTAATTCTAATGTAAATAAAGAAATAATATGAACAAATTCCTGTGTGCTGAGTTTAAGTTTCCTAAAACTCATGGTAAAAGTAGGCAAACATTCCATGTAGTTATATATGATTGATAACAGGGATTGGGGAGATCCAGTGTGCCTGCAAATCGATTTTAGTCAAATATCAGGTCAACGAGCATAATTCCAGAACATCCTTTGACTAATAATAAACAGACCTGACAATGACCGATAGGGACAAGATAAATATGAAGCAATAACTAGAATTGTCCTGGGCTTCAAAAATACAGCCATCATCTTACCTCTCTCCAGTTGCTTCTGATGTCACAGATCCAAGACTTGGGCAATTGCCTAGTAAGAAAGCTTTCCACTTAGAGCAGGAAGAAGCAGCAGGATGAGAGTTCTGTGGAACTGACTGGTTGGTGGGAATACATTTGTTTGCTCTCTGTGAGAAGGATGGCATCACCTTCCCTTCTTGGTTCGCTGTGCACCTTCCATCTGCTGGAGACTGCCAGCTGGACATCTGGGCTGGCAGGAACAGGAGGGAGACTCCTGCTGGAGCTGTGACCTAGCCTGAGAGTGTGTATGACCTCACAGGATTCCTGACTGCTCTTTCTGCCAGCTTCTCAGCTGCTTCCTGGGCCCGCCCTCACTTCCCTCCAGGACTGAGTTGTGGATCAGGAACACATGACATGAATACGCTCAGCATGTGCAGTAATTACACTATCTCCATACTGAGGCGACTTAAGAAAACAACCAAAGAGGTCCTTACTATGTGATCTTGCATACGAAGCTATTGACCTATTTATTTACCTTTGTGAGTTTTCACAAACATGTTGTGCCTCTTTAAATGAGCAGGTATGGATTCGTAAGTAGTGCTTACATTAGATTTAGAAGGAAGGTTTTAAGAAAAGTAGCCTACAATTGAATTAGAAACAACTCATTCCAGTAAACAAACTGGTAAAACGACTCCGTTAGGGAAAGAAAAAAAAAATTCTTGAGTCACTGTATCATTTAATGCGCAAAGACTTTGTGCATACCAGAAAGACAGGCCTCACCGCATTTGTATTTAACCTTTCTTTATAGTCATCATGATTTTGCAAAGTGCTTTATGATCATTTTTTATTATCTGGGTTTCTCGATAGACCGGTGAGACATAGACTAGTAGGTGAAGCAAGTGCTATAAATGATGAAACAAAAAGCTAACTCTGCAGAGAACTTTTTTTTCCAAGAATGCCTCTATGGAGAAGTGCACTTTCCCAGGTTTGCTAAGGCACCCAGAAATAAGTAGCCCATAGACTATAGCAGGGCCGTTTGTCAAAGCCATTTCCTTCATAGGCACAGGTGGACTTCCCTCAGTATCTCACTTTCACTTTCAAAAGTCAGCAAAGCTCAACAGGGTCCATGTTTCAATCATCCCGTATTTACTATCTTGTAGAATCTGTCTTGTTGATCTTTAAATATGGATTACAGCAACACTAAACACTTTGGTCATCACATCTTTCTTAGAAATTGTCCAAGTCGGACCATTTTAAAAATAATTTGTAATACCTGTAATTACTCCCTCACTAAAAGAAGTAAGAGCGAATTACAGAATCTTTTTTTTAAAAAGATTTATTTATTTAATTACAAAGTCAGATATACAGAGAGGAGGAGAGACAGAGAGGAAGATCTTCTGTCCAATGATTTACTCCCCAACTGAGCACAACGGCCAGTGCTGCACCAATCCAAAGCCGGGAACCAGGAACCTCTTCCAGGTCTCCCACACGGATGCAGGGTCCCAAGTCTTTGGGCCGTCCTCGACTGCTTTCCCAGGCCACAAGCAGGGAGCTGGATGTGAAGTGAAGCTGGCTGGGATTAGAACTGGCGCCCATATGGGATCCTGGAGTGTTCAAGGCAAGGACTTTAGCCGGTAGGTCATGCTGCCAGGCCCTAATTATAGAATCCTTAGTGCATGCACAAACTGATACACTGGCTCTCAAATATGAAGCAGCAAAATTAAAATATAATTCTCTGTGAACATCTACAAAAGCCAAAAACAAGCTCATGATTTTTTTTATTATGTGTTTGTGATATGAGAGTTCATTTAACATACAGTTTACAAAGCCTACAAGAAAATTACTCCTGGGAAAATTTTGTGATAAATTTTTTCTTTGGTTTGGCTTTTTGCTTTGAGGGTTTTTTTTTTTTTTTTTAATGAAAAGAAGGGCCTGGGGGGTAGAAAAGGCCAATTAAAGCAAGTGATCTACATAGACGCGGTGTTTATTGTAGAGAACAGATGCCAGAATACGATGTGATACACCTCAACTGGTAATTATTTTGTGATGAATTTGATCCCTGTTTGCTCTTCCTGTTCTTACAAAGGCACTAGCGATGACATGGGGGGTCCACAGTTGATGACCTTATCTAACCCTCATCACCTTCCAAACACCATCAACAGATGACTTTGGGAAAACATCCAGACCACAGGGTTCCCAAGCTGAGCTGGAGAGCCTGACGCATGTTCATCTTCCTGATGAAGATTGCATTAAAGCTGGCGGAGTTCAGAATCTCTCCCTATCCTAATTATCATTTTTACCACTAGCAATTACGTAGTCCCTGCCCTCATGGAGTGTATGGTATAGTTAGCAGAGGCCAATGATAAATGTGTAAATTTATAAATAATGAAATTGCTGACAGAAATGAGGGCTCAGAGGTGCCTTGCAGCTTAATGAAGCCAGCACAGGCTCACAGAATGCCTGGAATGCTTGGCTTGAAATTATGTCTTAAATCTCATAAACTTACGGGGAGATGTCTCCTGATGCAATCGGTATGACTGGTTACTGTCCCTGCGTGAAACCCAGAGTGGTGAGGGGTAGGCCTTTACTGACTCACTTTGCCCCCAGGCTGTAGGGTTTGTCTCCGGCATGTGCCAGTTCCGGTAGGAGGACAGAGCTGCTCAGGCAGAGTTCCTCCTCCCTGTAGTTAAGTTTGGCAATCAGAGTTACATTCAAATGACAAGTTTATAAAAGACGTTATTAAATGCTTCCAAATACTAAGCTGTGCACACACGAAACTCAAGTCACCATGAAAGAGGGCTGAAATAGGCCAAGGGTGACTTCATTGAGGCTCACTTGCTCATGCTCTATCTGCTCCTTTTAGTAAAAGAATTCAATGCGCGCGGGCACACACACACACACACAGATGAGGAAATGTCAGTCTGTCATGCCGTGTCGAGCCATTCCATAACCACACCACTGTGGCTGTAGTGTCCCCTTTTAACACCACAGGAGCATCCTGTGAATGCATTTCAGTCCTTTCCCCCCAAATGGAATCATTCTGGAATCTACATACAAAGGCTTGCATAGACCTGCTTCTAGATTTGTACAAATTTCATATTGTACATACCTAAAAGCTAAAATTAGCTCATAAACCTACCAAACACCACAGTTTGGGCATTGGTGGTCTCTCCTAAACCCAGCTCACTTGGAGCTGCCTCGGAGGCTGCCCAGCTTTACAACCCAGAGGCATACTGTGTTTCACTTTAACAGGAAAAAATAAAATTTCAAACTGATGTACTGTGTCTAAAATAACCATCCCTTTCAACACCTGGAAAGTGTTAAATAGAACCACTTTCAGAGGTGAACTATCCGGAGACACACCTCGCTCTTTAAGGGATTCCATCACTCTTTTCTCTAATTTCCCAAAGCAGCTGGAATGCACCGGCCACAAAGTTTTTAAAGTAAGAATATAACAAAAATTGGCATCCGTAAGATGATTGGAGCAAACTCTCCAGGGCTTGTCCCCTTAGAGAAATGTCATTCAGAACTATCATTCATGCACAGAAATGAAGAGCAAGGCAGAAATAAGACAATGAAGAGGGTAGGAGGCACAGTTCCACCTGACCTGGCACTCCTCTTCCTCCAAGTCAATGGACAGCAAGCCAAGAGATACCTTCGCTGCGGGAAAGGACAGTGAGGAGCACCCAATTCCACAGGACACTCCAGCTGCAGGACCTGGGAACCCAAGGCATTAACTCACACCTGGAGTTGAGTTGCAAGCCCACACACCAGCACGGAAGGGTCCTACTGTCCTAAGCTTCAGATCTGCCCCAAGGCCAAGCTTGTCCTCCAGACCCAAGCTTCAGGCAAGACTCTGGGCCTGGCCCCCAGGACTCCACACACCCAGACACATACACACTAGCATCAGGTTCACCACACAGTTCCAGCCTCCAGTCAGTCCAGCCCTTGCAGATACAGGCTGCAGGCTTGCCCAGCACGAGGCCTGCTACTGTGCTCCTAGGCTGCAGCCCTTTTTAAAGACAGTTTCATTCTGTAAGTGAATTTTCAGATTTCCCAACCATGGTAACTGAACAGACTATTTTCCAGGTGGTGTTCTTGGCCCATTTATTGATGACCGATTGTGTGTAAATATGTGGACTTGATTGTGGGCTCTCTATTCTTGCCACCCTCCCCCCAGTCTATATGTCTGTTTTTTATGCTGTGGCCACCCTGTCTTGATTATTTCAGCTTTGTAGTATACTGCGAACTTAGGTAGTTATAATAGCTCTGGCTTGTTGTTCTTACTTTGCTTTGGTTATTTAGGGTCTACTTTATCTTACTTCTGTGCTTCACTGTAAATTTCAGTGAGGTTCTCTTTCACTCACCGAAGTGTCATGAGTCTGTATTGTAAACACTATGGAGTTTGTTGGTATAGCAGTCCGCATCATGGGTGTATTAGGAAAACAGGAAAGAAAAAAGCAGAGAAAGGAAATACAGGGAAACATTTTCACAGCCAATCGTGTGCCGAGACATTTACTACATGATTTGTGGAGATCTTTTATTTCATTGAACCACTGAGTGAAGCCAGATTTTCCTCCTTCTCTTATAGGGTGGACCCAGAAAAGTAACGTCCACAGTTATGCAAATGGGATTCAAACCCAAATAGTCCTAGACTCCAAGTTATCAGAGCAATGACTTTACTGAGAGTAGTTTAACCCAAGTAAGCAAGTCAAATTGCAGCCAAAAAAAAAAAAAAAATGGATTGCTTAAACTCCTAAAACGTAGCCAGCACTCCAATTTTTTCCCCATTGTTTTTACTGAGCTAGTTTGTTTCATCACTCAGTATCTTCAGCAAACCTGAGACCAGCAGGAACCATCAGAACTCAAGCTAATCCCTAAATAATAATACCAAGAGTCAACATACGACAGCAGCATCTTTCTCCTTATGTAATCATGGGCCCAGACAGATCTGCAGTCTGTTACTTACTGTGAGAGTCACAGCTTACCCTGGCTTCCCGTATGAGGTGGAAGTGGTGTCAGCAGCCTATTTCTGCCACCTTCCATGCCTGAGCTCCTGCTCCAGCTCCTGTGGGTGACCTGCCCCCATCCCTCCCACTCTTCAAGAGCCCACTGAGATACTACTCCTCTGTAAAAACTGCTTTGATGGGTTCAGTCTGTACTCCTGTTTCTCTCCATTGTGATTCCAGTGCACTTTCGATAAATTTTCAGATGTTCGATATTGTTCTTTGCTTGGTTTTACAAAATACAGTAATTTAAGCATCTACAACTATGAGTGATGTAAGCGCAGGGACTATGAGTTCTACCATGTATGCATGCATGCATGGCTCCTGTCTGTAACACCATGTACAGGCTGGAAGTCACTTGGAATTCAGTATTTCCTGACTGGTTGAAGCAGTGATGTGACAGTCACTAGGCAGAGGAAGGCAGAATGACAACCTGACCGTGTTCATGATCCTGGAGCATGTCAGATGCCAGATTTTGCTCTGTTCAGGATGAGCTCTTATCCAGAACTTTGTCTCAATGAGACTTTACAAAGGACATCTGGCTCATTATGTAAAGTTGTGTTCCAAAGAATAAAAAAATGTAAACAATGAATTGAAAAAATTATCTAACATGTATTTAACAGAAGATTTTTTTCTCTGTTAAAATTGGGTTTAATCCTATAAAATCAAAGGAGCTTAGAATGTAAGAGCTTAACAAATAATGCTATTATTCTGATAATTTGAAGGAAGCAAAAACCCCTTTTGGTAAAAAGTATGAATTTACCAATAAAGTTTGGAAAATGCCCCACAAAGGCATCAGATTAATTCACCTTGTCTCATAAATGCTTCTGTTTCTTCCAGACTCTTCTTCCGGCCACCAACATTTACCAAGCCTATTATCTATTTAATGAACATTTTTGAGTCGATTTTTCCCTGCCTTCTAGAAATTTAAACATTAGTATTGTTTTAGGAAAACAATTTAGTTTTAAAAATAAGATCCTGTATTTCCACAAAGCTGTGAGTTTGCCTGCCCCTTCGTCACACCTCCAGGCCTCAGCCTGATGAACTGTTGTGCAGCAGGTGTAGAGGTGGGGCTGGGAGCAGCATTTCTGGTGTGAAGTGATGGGGATTCCCCCTGCTGTTCCCGGCCTCTGACCGGCTCCTCTCAGGGTGTTGTTAATGAAATTTAGTCTCCCATCACATGGGTTTCCCAACTTGTAGCAGCTACTCTGTCTCTCTCTCTCTTTTTCTCTCCCCCCCTCCTCTGTTTTTCATGAATGATCATGACTTTGTGGATAGACTAGCTATGCTCTGATATTTCACAGTTTGGTCAGTTAACACATTCCTCACCAGTACTTCAACCAACATAACCCAGAGTAGTCAGTGTTCACCTTGACCCAGTGCTTTCTTCCTTTGGCACAAAAACCTACCTCTTCTCTTGTTAACATACCAAAGGCTACATACCAAATGCCACACGTTTCCCTGCCTTTGTAATTCCATTTAACCTGCATTCTTCCTGCTGCACAACATGAAGAACATAGTAATCATGATCTCTCACCATGTGTTTACACAACCAGGTCTATACAATTAACACATCTGCAGTACACCTGCTACCTACAGTACTGGTGAGCGCAAGAACCATAATAACGAGCAACCCAGACCAGGCCAGAGGAAGATACTCACCATCATACATAAGGCATAGGTTGGGGGCATACCAGGCTGAACCCGTTCACATCAACCACTGGCGAATCTGTGCACCAGCATAGAGTTTGGGTCAGGCCAGCTTCGGTCACAACACATGCCAGTGCACATTAAAGAATGACAAGGTGAGGTGAGCCATACCAGATGTGATTGCAGTGCCCAAACAGCACACGTGAGAACCTGGGGGAGGACGCAAAGCTGGTAGGGAGAATGTGGGCTCCCCTGCTGGACCACCACTCCCACTGGAGAGCATGAGTTGGGATGGGGACAGACCTGACTGGGCAGGGCTACAACACCTGTGGACTTCATGTGAGCTAGATCAGGGAAAAATCAGGCTGGGCTCACTGTTCCGACTGGTGCAAACATAAATCAGACTGGTTAAGGGTTGGTAGGGCTTTGCCACAGCATCAGCTGGCAGATGCTGGAACTTGGGGCTAAATCTGTCAAGGTAAATTGTAGAACCACCTGGAGAGTGCATAATCCAGAAGTTGGAGTGGTCTAGTAGAGACATAGTGGGCACCTCCCTCGTGGGTTTCCACTCCCACTGGAGAACACAAAAACCAGGACAGGGGTGGCTAGACAGAATAGCACCCACCAGCATGTGTGGGCTGGATAGTAGGGTTGGTTGGGTTGAACTAGGCTTCAATGTCCATTGACATGTATGAGAGCTGAAAGGGATGTGGCACAGACTGAACAAGCCTGTGGCACATACTGGCAAGCATGGGAACCAGGGTAGGGAGCAGGCCTGGTGGGGGTTATGGGGAGTTGCCCCAACTAGGCTGCAGCTCCTACTGGTTTGCGTGAGGACCAAGTATGCAGTGGGTAGGATTGAGCTGGACTACAACACCGTTGGTTCACGAGGAAGACAGGGCTGGAAACAGAACTGACCCAGCAATTGCAACCACCAGCGTATGGTTAAGCTGACTGGGGCAACGGATTGTGCCGGACTCTGTACCAGCAAACTCACACAAGAATCGGGTCTGGGATCATCTCAGATGAAGTTTCTTTGGAGATCGCTCCAACTGAACTGCTGATCTCAGAACCCCCAAAAAGATGAGACTATGTCAGCCAGTGGATTCTTAATAGGTTTCATCACAATTGGAATGGCGAGATTGGCAGCAATTCAGAAGTGTTGAACTATCAAAACTGCTTGAGCAGGACTCTCGGAGCGTGCCTCACATTGGGGACCCGGGATGGGTGACAGGCTGGGTAGGGCTTTTCCCTTTGTTTCTCCTCTGACCCCAGATACAGGGGAAAAATGATGATATTAGTGTGGAAACAATGATATTACCCACTTTGCTGTAGCCCTTGACCTTTTGTACCCTAATCAACTAAGTAAGATTATTAAAAAAAAAAAAAAACCAAACCCTTCCTAAATGTATTAATCTACTAAACAAACCATAGTTTTTACCTTTCCAAATTGACAGAATGAAGACAGTCCTATCTTATCAGGCCATTTAAGTTTACCCAGATACATCAGCTACCTGGTATATTTCCATCAATATGTCTTACAATACCACCTCTTGAACACAATATGTCTATCATACTTTCCAGACTGAAAAATTATCAAATGTAATCCTAACTTTTTTGTTTTTGTTAGTTCAATGCTTTTATAATACTTTTAAAATATATAGATCATACTTTTTAAAAATAACTATCACATTGAACAGACTAGAAAGGAAACAAATTTGAATTTTTTTTGCAGAACCTCTGACTTCTTAAAACTTTACCACTGATACTGTCTTGGACCCCATCTTTCCATGAATCTGTGTTAGAGTCTCATATTTCCACTGAGTCTTTGCCTAAAGCCCAATTCACAGATAGACATATTAGCCTCTTTGCCATCATGTTAGATGGAAACTACACACAATTTATGTGAACCAGTTTGCATTCAGCCCTTGTTTTCTAAAAAGATGGGATAGGTGGTAGAAAGACACGGACAGGGTTCCTCGTGGGAATCCGACACATCCTTAAAAGAGGCTTTTCTCTCTTCTTTTGGTCTTGTCACATCAACCTTTGTAAGCCTGCAAATTAATAAGTAATGCCAGATTAATAAGTAATGATTCTAATGCCAGAAAATTAGCAGCATATTTGTTCAGCTCAGTTGTTAGGTACGAGAGTGGGAAAGAAGAGCCATTTAAACACAGTCACTACATTAACATAGTGGTAACCTGAATCATTCAGTCACGTTACTTAGCAGAAGCAAAGGAAACAAAGCCAGTCCCCTCATCACCCTGTAGTTCTTTTGTTTAAACTCTCTCAGTTCAGATCGTTTACAGCTATCCAGAGTTCACTGTTCTACATCTGTGGAATTAGCTAGAGTCCCCATAGACTGACAGGACCAGAGCGTATTGCATGTGCCTGATGAGCAGGTAGTGCCGGAGATGTATTGTGCTGGTCATTTTGAAAACGAGCAGTCACCTTTGGTGAGGGACAGGGGCAGCTGCCGAGGGTACTATATGGAAGGAATCAAGCGAAGAAATATTCTGCATTCACTCTCCTTTTTTCAGACCTCTTGGATTGGATCCAACTACAACCCAGATGGCACAGGAGCCTGTCCAAGTTGGTCTCCAAGGGCAGCCTGCAGAGTGAAGGATGGCAAGTGATACAAATGAACGAATAGAAATTCTGACCGTTGTCCATCTTTTGATGTTCAATATATTATGCCCCTTTGAAATCAACAAGCTCTAAACTGTAAATTCACAGCTGAAATGTGTTAAAATAGTAACAAGATAATATTTACCTATTTATTTCCATATTCTGGTTCACCGAGTATGAAGATTTAGGTTCTGAAGGAAAACAAAGAGGAGGACAGAAACCTTCTTGTGCGCCTGCTTCTCCGTGTTCCATGTGAACCTCAGCTGAGTTCAAATCTAAGTCTTGCCCTTCCTGTTGCTGTTCTTGATGCTGCACACACTCACCAAAATCACCTAAAGAATGCAAGGCGTCATGACATCAAGTGTTTGTCCTGAATGTTCTCGCCAGTGGGCCTTCTTCGGTAACAATTCACATTCACAGAATTACACAGCAGGGCCAAACTGCTCACTAACTCTCCGTGTTTGTGTCTGTTAAGAGGAAATAACACTGTTGTTGCTCAAAGAGATTCCCATCCACACTTTGTGCTGTCATGTTTTAAGATTTCTATGAGCAAACTTTAACAAACATAAAGTATACATCTTTTCAAATTATTATTTTATTGTGATAATCTTTTTTTGGACTTTTATTTTTTAAGATTTGTTTATTTTTTTATTGGGAAGGCAGATATATAGAGATGAGGAGAAACAGAGAGGAAGATCTTCCCTCCAATGGTTCACTCCCCAGGTGGTCACAACAGCTAGAGCTGAGCCAATCCGAAGCCAGGAGCTAGGAGCTTCTTCCGGGTCTCCCACGCAAGTGCAGGGTCCCAAAGCTTTGGGCCATCCTCGACTGCTTTCCCAGGCCACAAGCAGGGAGCTAGATAGGAAGCGGGGCTGCTGGTATTAGAACCGGCGCCCATATGGGATCCCTGGCATGCAAGGCAGGACTTTAACCACTAGGCTACAATGCCGGGCCCTTGTTGTGATAATCTTTACGTAATTGTTTGTGGCACAAAGGGTCAAGAGCTGCAGGAAACTGGGTAAGACAATTTTACCCACATTCTCTCTCTCTCTCTTTTTTTTTTTTTTTTTGTATCTGGGTCAAGGGGGAGATAAAAAGAAAAGCCCCACCCAGCCTCCCACCCATCCCACGGTCCCTGACATGGGGCATGCACCAAGGGCACTACTCAAGGGGTTTTGATAGTTCAACAGTTCTAAATTGCTGCCAGTCTTGTGATTCCAAGCATGATGAAATGTCTGCAGAATGCACTGGCTGACATAGTGCACCTTAGAGTCTCTGCCCAGATTTTCACTGGCAACACATGGCTGGGGCAGTTGATCAATAGGTTCTGTCCTTTGTCCTCTGTTGTGGTACCAGGTGTCCTCTGCAGGTTCTGATGAACTGCCATATCCTCCACGTGACCTGGATATGCTGTCCACTGCTCCGTCTGAGCCACTGAGGAGGCTCAGCTTTGACACATGCACTCCATGGTCAGACCATGGAACTGGCAATTCTCTCCATGGTTGGGGTTCAGATATCAGCAGTTCAGTTGGAGGTATCCCCAAAGAAACTTCATCTGAGGTGATCCCACAACTGATTCTTGTGTGTGCTTGCCAGTACAGGGTCTGGCACAGTCCGTTGCCCCAGTCACTTAAGCATATGCTGGTGGTTGCAATTGATGGGTCAGTTCTGTTTCCTGCCCTGTCTTCCACATAAACCAATGGGTGTTGCAGTCCAGCCTGCTTCTGGCTGTTTCACACACTCGGCCCTCATGCAAACCACTGGGAGCTGCAACCTAGTTGGGGCAACCTACAATAACCCACACCAGGTTCGCCCTCTACACTGGTTCTCATGCTTGCCAGTATGTGCAGCAGACTGGTCCAGTCTGTGCCACGTCCCTTTCATCTCTCATACATGTCAATGGACATTGAAGCCTAGTTCAACCCAACCAGCCCACTATCCAGCCCATACACTTGCTGGTGGGTGCTATTTTGCCTAGCCACCCCTGTCCCAGTCCTGGTTTTCATGCTCTCCAGTGGGAGTGGTAACCCAAGAAGGAGGTGCCCACTATTTCCCTACTGGGCTCATTCCCACTCCCACTCCAGGATCATGCACTCTGCAGGTGGTTCTACAGTTTAACTTGACAGATTTAGCCCCAAGTTCCAGCATCTGCCAGCTGATGCTGTGGCAAAGTCCTACCAACCCTCAACCACTCTGATTTATGTTTGCACCAGTAGGAACAATCAGCCCAGCCTGATTTTTCCCTGATCTAGCTCACATGAGGCCCACAAGTATTGTAGCCCTGCCCAGTCTGGTCTGCCTCATCCCAACTCATGCTCTCCAGTGGGAGTGGTGGTCCAGCAGGGGAGCCCTCCATATTCCCCCTACCAGCTTTGCTGTCTCCCCGCTCGTTTTCGTGTGTACTGATTGGGTGCTGCGGCCCAGTCTGGCATGGGCTACCTCGTCTCGGCATTTGCCAGTGGGTGCTATAGCTTGGCCGGGCCCCGCCCACCCCCAGTTCCAGCCCATGCTGGTGGGGGTTACTGCCTAACCCAGCGCAGCCAGCACCCAGTCCCAGCCGTAATGTGTACTGGTATGTGTTGTGACCAAACCTGACCCAACTCACATTCTATTCTGGTGCTCGGATTCGCCAGCAGGGGATATCAACTGGTTCAACTTTGTCCCTCAGTACCCTCACTTACCTTTTTTTTTTTTAATACCATATTTTAAATTATCTTTATTGCTTAGTTTCATTTTGGAAATTAGTGACACAAAAATACAGGTTTTAAAGTAGAAAAGCAGGGCCCGGCAGAGTGGCCTAGCAGCTGAGGTCCTCGCCTTGAGAGCCCCGGGATCCCATATGGGCACCGGTTCTGATCCACGCAGCTCCACTTCCCATCCAGCTCCCTGCTTGTGGCCTGGGAGGACAGTTGAGGACGGCCCAATGCATTGGGACCCTGCGCCCGCGTGGGGCACCCGGAGGAGGTTCCTGGTTCCCGGCTTTGGATCGGCGCGCATCGGCCCGTTGCAGCTCACTTGGGGAGTGAATCATCGGATGGAAGATCTTCCTCTCTGTCTCTCCTCCTCTCTGTATATCTGGCTGTAATAAAATGAATAAATCTTTTAAAAAAAAAAGTAGAAAAGCAATATTTTGAAAGTAGATGACATTGCTAGCTTTTCCTAGGAAAACACTTCATAATTTTTTTTAAGGTTTATGATAAGATTTTTTTTTATTCATTAATTACATTGTATTACATGACATAATTTCATAGGTACTGGGATTCTCCCCTCTTCACCCCAAACCCTTCCCCCATGGTGAATTCCTTCACCATGATGCATAACCACAGCTCAGGTTCTGTTGGGATTCCCCTCACTTACCTTTAAGTATAGTGACCCTGTTGTTGGGATTCTCTCACATTGATTCCTCACCAACACGCACAGTGGCCTCATTCACGGACATCCCTAGGCAGCAATTCCACACACCCTAGACACCAGAGCTTGCTGCCAGGTGGCCAGCATGCCAAGTGGTGCCGAGCTCTGCCCATTGCCCAGGACTAACTCACAGCACGGCAGCAATGGCTGTGGCCACAGCCCCGAGCATTGAGTCGACCTGGTTTGGGTATTCCCAGCAGCCATCAGGTTGCTGGAAGCTCTCTGCACCCAGGCCCCAAGGTCAAACTCCCCTAGATCCCTTTACCTCAAATTGGTGGCAGTGGGTGGAGCCAGGGCCCGCCTTTATTCTCAAGAGATCCCCTTCCAGTGTACTCACCATGAAAAGAGAAGCCTCTTGGGCCCAGGCATTCCCAAGATTTACTCACCTCTTGGCCGCAGTGGTTGTGGCCAGAGCGGAATCATTGAGTCCAACCTGG